>NC_080198.1:7505000-8130000 GCF_030028045.1 Hippopotamus amphibius kiboko
GACACAAAAGTCCCTAGAGCTTAGTAGGAGCGAGGCTTAGCTATAATATTCTGCTGCTAGTTGTTAGTTGGAGGGATGTTTTTCTCTTATCAGCTAACTGGTCACTTAACACAGGAATTGGAGGCAGAGGACAGCTTTCTCAGCTCTGAAAGGATCCTTCAAAAGGGTCTCCTATTCCTTTCAAACTTGGAACTGGATTTTCTTTTTTTAATTGGACACTTCAGAATTATTTTTGAGATGGTTTGTTTTCTCATAAAATCCTTATGATCACATGCAAAAAGGATTGGTTTAAGCTTTAAAAACTTGCTTTTTACTGTTAGGATGCTACGCTTTTCTGATATATGAAAACCAGCAGATGGCTGTATCCTGTTTGAGATTAGAAATACCTCCTTCCCCAGGCTTGCTTGTTTCTGTGAAGCTACCCTTTAATTTATTGTTTAATTCTTCCCTCCCCAGCCTATACACATGGCTCATAGTTGAGATTCTGGGTGGAAAACAAACTTCACAAGTGATTTAAATAAAGCCACATAGGAATATATGGTTCGCAGTTCTTCAGCTGCTCTACTTTGATTGAAATATCAGGGTTGCTCACTAGAGAATAAATTATGCTGGTCTGCAGTTCAGCAGCACATATTTGGTAGTAGACTGGTAGGTTGAATTTAAGCTGAGGGCTTGATCTAGTTCTCCATGTTTCAAAAGAAAACACATAAGATTATGAAGAAGAGAAAGCAGTAGCCTCATTTTACATACTCTGGTGCATGTTATTCTATTAATTAAATACATATTGATATTATATAGGTATATATAATAAGTGCATTTTATAAGAAAGTTGTAAATACTTAAGTGATTAGTTAGAAATATGTTAAAAGCATGGGCTCTGGCACTTGCCTTTGCTAGTTGTTAACTTTTGCCTCAGAGTGAATCATATTTCAGGTCTCATCTGCATCTGATTTAGGTGATATTTAGATAAGACTTTGGACTTCAGACTTTAGAGTTGATGCTGGGGTGAGTTACACCTTTGGGATTGGTGGGATGGGAAGAATGTATTTTGCATGTGAGAGGATTTGGGGAGTAAGGGGTGAAATGCTGTGGACTGACGTGCTCCCCCCCCACCAAAAAAAAAAAGTTCATAAGCCCTCAGCCCCAGTTTGATCGTATTTGGAGGTGGGGCCTTTGGGAGATGCCCTTGATAATGGGATTAGTGTCCTTGTAAGAAGAGACATAGAAAGTTTGTTTGCTCTCCTCCTCCCCATAACAGGACAGTGAGTAGACAGCTGTTTACAAGCCAGGAAGAGAGTCCTCACCACAAACCTACCATATTGGCACCTTGATCTTGAACTTCTAGCTTCCAGAACTGTGAGAAAAGAAATTTCTATTGTTTAAGCAACCAGTCTGTGGTATTTTTGTATGGCAGGCAGAGCTGACTAAGACACCGAATTCTTCCCTCCAGTCCTTTGTAGCACTGCTGTCACTCCTTTCACTTATGCATGAGCATATGCACGTGTGTGCTCATGTATATGTACGTAAACAGAAATAATCGAATTGGCTGCTGTTAATATTCTGAACAAACTGTTGTCTGTTAGATCAGTTAAGAATAAGAGAAATAGTTTAAATTTTACCTGTACTTATTCCTTCTGGGATTGCTATTCTTTTCTTTATGTGGATCCAAGTGTCTGGCTTATATTATTTTCCTTTTCTCTGAAGAACTTTTTAACATTTCTTGCAGTGCCAGTCTCCTGGGAGCTAATTTCCTCAATTATTGTTTCAGAAGTCTTTTTTCTCTTTCACTTTTGAGAGATCATTTTGCAGAATATAAAATTCTAGGTTGCTGGGGCTTTTTCTCTCCACACTTTAAATGTTTCACTCCACTGTCTTCCTGCTTGCATGGTTCTGAGAAGTCAGATTTAATTATTGTCTTTGCTCATCTATAAGTAAGGAGTTTTCCCCCGTCAGGCTTTTTCCAAATTTTTTCTTTATTTTTGATTTTCCACAGTTTGAATGTGATATACCAAGTTGTGGGGTTTTTGGCAATTTTCCTGCTTGGTGTTCCTTTGGTTGCCTAAATCTGTGGTTTGGTGCCTGACAATCTGAGGGAAATTCCCAGTCATTAATGCTTTAGATATTGCTTCTGTTTTCTTTCTCTTTTTCTTCTCTTTCTGGTATTGTCATTACATGTATGTTACACCTTTTGTAGTTGTCCCACTGCAAAATATTCTTGAATATTGTTCTGTGGGCTTTTTTTTTTTTCTTTTCCAGTCTTTTTTCTTTTTGCATTACAGTTTTGAAAGTTCCTATTGAGATATCCTCAAGTGCAGTGTCTGTTTTTTTTCCTCAGCTATGTCATATCTACTAATGACCACATGAAAGGCATTCTTCATTTCTTTTACAGTGTTTCTCATCTCTAGCATTTCTTTTTTTTGATTCTTCCTTAGAATTTTCATCTCTCTGTTTACATTACGCATTTCTTCTTGCATATTGTCTACTTTGTCCAGTAGTGCCCTTAGCGTATTAATCATAGCTGTTTTAAGTTTCTGGTCTGATAATTCCAACATTTCTGCCATATCTAATGATGCAGTTTCTTCAAAGTGTGTTTTTTGCCTTTTAATATGCCTTATAAATTTTTTCCTAATTGCAGGACATGATGCATTAGGTAAAAGCAAGTGTAGTAAATAGGCCTTTAGTAATGTGTCATGAGATATGGGGTGGGGGGTATTATTCTATATTCCTACAATTAGATCTGTGTCTTAGTGAGCCTGTGCCCTGGTCTGTGAACTTCACAAGTGGTTCTCAGTTTTTTACTCATAGATGGGATAGGATGGCTGGAGGTAGTTGGAGTTGGTTATTTCCCTTCCCCCAGGTCAGCTGGGCCCAGGTAATAGTGCAATAGAATAGGCTCCAGTAAAACAGTTTCTCTGGAGGTTATTTAGGCTTTGTTAAGAAGAGCAGAGTGCTCTCATGTATTTCAAAATGATTTACTTTTCGTACTCTCCCTGTGGAAGAACTAGGGAATTTTTTTCTAATAGTCACTTTGAGAACCTGGTAGAACCCTTGGAGCAAAAACTCACATCAGGGACTTCCTGGGTGGCGCAGTGGTTAAGAATCTGCCTGCCAATGCAGGGGACCCAGGTTCAAGCTCTGCTCCAGGAAGATTCCACATGCTGTAGAGTAACTAAGCTCGTGCGCCACAACTATTGAGCTTGCACTCTAGAGCCTGTGAGCCACAACTCTTGTGCCCATGTGCCGCAGCTACTGAAGCTCATGTGCCTAGAGCCCGTGCTCTGCAACAAGAGAAGCCACGGCAATGAGGAGCCCGCACACCACAATGAAGAGTAGCTGTCGCTCACCACAACTAGAGGAAGCCTGTGTGCAGCAGCAAAGACCCAACACAGCAATAAATGAATGAATGAATGAATGAATGAATGAATGTTTAAAAACAAAAACAAAACTCACATCAGTGTGAGGCTTCCCCTCCCCAGTGTCTGGGTCCCCCTTGAATTTTTAACTCTCAGACTTTTACTGAGGCTCCAGTAGTTTGTCAATTACAGTTCAGATTTTCCTACCCCAGCACTGGTTCCAGCAGAACCTCTTTTTCTGGTTCCCATGGAAGTTTCTGCTCTGATAAGTTGTATTTCTCTGTATCCAGCCTGTCTGTCTCTCCAGTTTTGGGGGCAGCAGTTTGCCTCATAAGGTCAATTTTCTGATGGATCTAAGAAGAGTTGTTGATTATTTTAATTTGTTCAGCTTTTTCCTGTTGTTAAATGGAGTAATGACTTCCAAGCTTCTTATGTGCCAAACTGGAAGTCCCCTTTTATTCGTCTTTGCTTCCCAAAAGAACTTCACTCATTGCCTGATTTATCTTTTTCATAATGTGTTTCATTTTTCCTGGGTGCTCTTACTGAGGCTGGCATGACCTGTTCAGTTCTAGGATGTCTGCACCTGAAATCACACCGTCTCCTCCTCCATAACTAAACTGAATCCTTTAATGAGGCTGCTTCACTAAGGTGAATTTGTGCTAATAGCAAATTAGCTACCAGAAAGGTGCCATTCTATTAGTCACATTTTGGGAGATCATTTTATGCTGGCTTGGGTGTGAAGAATTAGTTCATGCCAATTTACACTTAAATCGTTAAGACTTAATACACTGTCCTTAATACACTGATTTGTACTATAGTTGCCTCACTGCTTTTTTAACTCTTTGAGGTCAAGAACCTTCTCTTGTATATTGTTCTCTCCTTAGTGCCTGCCACAAAAATATTTGTTAAATGTGGGATGTAGGACATCATTTACAGAATGAGGACGTCGGAATCCCTAATTTGACAATCCGGGCATATATTAGTTCTTAACATGTGTATAGATCTTATTTCAAAACTTATATTTTAGAATGTTAGGCAGTAGAGATATCTGACATGTTTATACAATGCACCCTAGGTCTTATAGGTATGTTTCCTTCATTTTACAGATGGAGGGTACAGAGAGTGATACATGTTGCTTATAGAGTTGTGATATGCTAGGGACTCGTGGTTATTATTGTTTGATATGTTTCCCTTTTCTAAAAATGCTATTCAGTCATATTTGCAAATGTGTAGAGGTAGAGTAGAGGTACTAGAATTTTGAGATTATAATGATATACCTTAGATGATGGAAATATTCTAGGGCTTAAATCAGGTCTTGTTAGAAGTCAGAATCCAGTATTATTATACACCTTAACTAATTTATTATGTTGCATTTGTGTTTTTGCAGACTGTTCTCTTTGTATACGAAAATTTCTCTCCTATAAAACACAATGTCCAACTTGTTGTGTGGTGAGTTTTTCTTTTCTTTTCTTTTTTTTTCCTTTTAAACTAACTGATTGATGCAGGTAGTTCTGCTTCATGTATACACAAAAGCCCATGGGAAGATGTATAGTTATTGAATTAAGCTATATCAAAGACATTTTCAGAAAGGACTTATAAAATACATATATGGAGAACTGTGCTTTTGTTCAACTTTTCATAAAGATTTCTGATAACCTAAATATATTTTTAGGAAGAAATGACTAATTTTAAGATCAGCATGTGGCACAACTTAAATCTTATGAACTTTGTTTTTATGGCTCCTCATTTTTTTATAATTTCTCAACTTGAGTAGAAAATCTGATGGTAGGATCATTTATTTGCAAAGGATTGATGTCTGAGTGTTTGTGCAGAAGGCAAAGATTCAGCTTAACTGGCCCCTTACCTCTTTCTCAAACTAGACCTTCAGGGAAAATACCAGGAAATTTGTTAAAGTTTCTGAAGCATTTCATGCAGTGGAAATAGGTGAAAAGGTATGTGAAAAGGGAAAGTAAATGTAAGTAGGAGTATAAAGAAAGAAGAAAAAGAGATAGTAAGGTCTGATAGAAAGTACACTGGGGCAGTTAAAGGGTTTGGGTTCTAGTTTGGTACCTCTGGTAGGTACAAGGTGTCAAGGTGTCACTGAACTTGTTTGGCTCCCAAGTCTAAGCTCTTTACAACTAGGGACAGTGCTGTCATCAAGATGGTATCATCACAGAGATAAACTGTATGCCATTCATGCTAAATAACTACCAGGTTTATTGTTTTCCTCTTGGATTCCCGAACACCAATCTTGTTTTTAAAGTCTCTTTGAGCACCTAAGGCCTCTCCGGTGTTATTACTTAAAAGAGCATCTGTCTTCTGCTTTTCAGGAGAAATTTTTGGGAAAGCTGAGTGCTGGCATTTTGAAGGAGTCTTGCTCATATTTAGGTTTTATCTTAGTCAGTACAGAGTGCATATGTTTTTACCAGATGCTCTGGAGAGTTTTTAATCAGACTTCCAGTCAGCAGATAGTGATTCACTGATTTAAAATTCTGTGTTAGTATGAGATAAATGAACTTTATTTTGAGGCTTTTCTGGAAGACTTAGTGGGATGGGGAATCTCAGGAGGAGTTGACACACATTTTCAAAAACAAGATTATGACAAGTTAATTATTGTTTCTGACCTTTTCCCATCTGTTGTTTTTCTTTTCTAGACAGTCACAGAGCCGGACCTGAAAAATAACCGCGTATTAGATGAACTGGTAAAAAGCTTGAATTTTGCACGGTATGATTTAATTTTGTGATTAATTCCTAATTGCTTTTGCCTTTTATATGTGTCACCCCTTTACTCTGTGCACTTTTGGGGATTAGGGAGTGCAGGGTTGCATATTTGGGGGTAAAAGAAGGCATGTGACAATAGTCAATCACATGTATACAGTCTAATCGTAATAGGATTTTCTTCCTTTACTTAATGGAAAGTCTCCTGTTATGAAAAACAAGAGCTAAAATATAGATTTGGGCACTTACTTTTGAGTATTTCAGATATACTTCAGCTTCATCTTTTATTTTTTTGCCCCAGAATTAGAATCAACTCTTTGCCCAAGGAGCCCTGGTTTCTTTCATTGGGAAATGGTATTTAGAAAACAGGATCTGGAGCTGGGTGTGCTCATTGGGTCTAAGCCCTCCCCGTGGACAGAACTGGGTAGCATATGCATGTGGATGTGTACACACATGCATGTATAATGGTTTCTGTGTCTGTTCTGTATTAGTCCACTAATTCTTAATCTGATTGGCGTAGCATGTATAAAATGATGTGCAATGTAAAATATGTAATTGCTGGTGCTTTATAAAGTGTAGCTTTATTTCTTAACTGTCAAATGCATGATGGTAATAGTGAGTGGTCACCCAGAGGGATTTAAAATGGGCATGCTTTATCAGACAATATCTTGAATTATTTTTAGTTTTAATCATGCAAGCCAAGCAGGAGTTCTTAGGAACATACTGTGTTTAGTTAATGGTTAGATGCCCACATACCTAAGTACGACTTCCAAGCTTGTTGGGACATTCTTGGAGATACATTACATTACTTTTAAAAATGTAAAGAGATTTCTCCCAGTAGAATTGCATATTTATTCATTGCTTTGCATCCTCAAAATGATCAGATTTAGTACTCTGAACTCGCCTAATGTGGCATTCTAGAAATCGGCTGAATGGTTATTTCCTTAAGCAGAGTCATAAGAAGGTGGTATACTTTCCTAGATAAAGACACTCAGATTCTCTGATGCTCATAATTAAAGTGATTGCTTTTCTTATTTTAAAATAAGTCCTTCACCAGTTAGATTTTGAAGTCAATGAGAAAAGAGAGAGCTATATATTTAGAAAGGAATTGATGGGCCTTTGCTTTTCTCTGAGGAGGTAAAATTGTATCTCATGGCTTATTTTTATCTCAGCCTGTATTGAAAGCATAACAACCTCCCTGCTAGGAAAAAGGGAGTGTTACAAAGAACAGCATCTGTTTGTTGAAGGGAAGTGATCAGTATCTTTGGGGTCATAGACCTTTTGGTAACTTTAAGGGAGGCCTTGGAATGATTGCATCCTCTCCTTCTCCTTCCCTCCCCCCAAAAATAGGCTGTTTCAGTATTCTTTGTAGTGGATGTGGCAGGGTAGGAAGCATTCTTTGTAGATTTGGGATGGATTTTGTCACTTGCTTCTCCCTCTGTTTGCCTTCTTGGAATTACTGTTCTTCTTGGAATTGCCTTATGGTGAACATTTCTTGGACATTTGTCATATCTAAAGTGCTGTGGTACTTCATTTGCAAAATTAGTAGGGATGAAATTCAAGCTAATCAGTCTCATTACTTGTTTGAAATCTGGTTTATGATCCATGAGGGAGGAAGTTTATGAGTAAAATGTAAGTTGTTTATATTGTTTGTTGATTTCATTTCTTCCTATCCTTCCCATCTGTCATTGCCATTTTATGATATTGTGACTTTTAAAAATTTAATGTTCTAAACTGAATAACAGAGGAGTATTTGGAAAATAATTCCAGAGGCTTTCAGGCACAAAGCTGACATGCAGATCTTACATTTTCTTCTAACTTTTGCCTGTTATTTTGAAGAAACAAGTGGTTTTTTTCCCCATGACTCAGTTTTATTTAAAATAATGTTCTTAAGAAACTGTTGTATTGAACGAAATTTATTTAGAATATTGTTATCTAAGTGGAACATCATTCTTGACCTAAGCAAGAAAATGTTGTTTTTGTATTTTTGCATAGCAGCCAGTCTACATGTATATTATAACTTTTACAAACTGGGAGCGTAGATCATCATTTATTGCTTTCATTTATCCACCATCGAGGTATGAATTTTTCTCCAGGTACTTATTCCAAGTTTAAAAATGTCAACAGATGATAATGGATAATTCCTTTAGCATCTCACAAGAGTATGTAGTATATAATTTTACCTTTCCTTTTGGTATAGTTTAAAGCATACTGGGGTTGGATTCAGGCAGAACTAGGTTCCAGTCTTGACCCTACTAGTTTTGATATAAGTGTGATCAAGACATAGTCTTTTTTGGCTTCTGTTCCACATCTGAAAAATGGGAATAATGTTATTGACACTTAGAGGAATTGCTGTAAGGATTAGAAATGGAAGAGGTGTATTAAAAGGTCGCCTGCATAGTACTATATCTGGAACAAAGGAACCTAAGAAAAGGTTCCTGTCATTACTATCCTATATATTTTATCTGTTTATGTTGTGTTGAGCTTTTACACATATGTGTGTGCCCTAAGGAGCTAATGAAAACTTGTGCTTTGGTGGGCCTCTGCCTGTTTATGCAAATAGTCCTAGACCGCTGTTTTCATCTCCTGGGTTAGAACAAATATTTGCAGGGACTTTTACTAGTTACCAAAGTCCATGGACTTGATTGCATGGATTTTATGACGGCCCAGGTCTACCCAGAGGCCTGTTTTCACTTTTGATTCTTAGCCACATTGTGAAGAGGTAAAGTTATTGTGTAGTTAACACATGGGCAAGATTTTCCTGTATTTTGTTGAGTCGCAATTATTTTAAGAGTCCATAATTCATTTCGTTTGAATATCTGTGAGGAATGCTGTTAGACATTGTAATGCCAACTCACTTTAATATATAGGAGTGATGGAAATCAAAGGAAAAATTAGTAATTCAGTTTAAGTATCAATTTTGGAATTAATATTTTCACACAGCTCATTTTTAAGGTATGTGAATTGCCATAAACAGTCTCATGGTTTTAAATACCAATTATACTTGAATGGCTTCCAGATAAATATCTCACCTGGATCTCTCTCCAGGACGTCAGCCTCACATATCCAACCGCTTATCTCACACCTCTGCTTGGACCTCTTAAAGCCAAAACTAAACTCCAGATTCCCTCTGCTGCCCCCTCCAAGCCGCACCCCCCCTCTGCTGCTCCCACAGTCTCCCTCGACTCAGCGACTGGTAGCACCCTCCATACATTTGTACAGGCCAGAAACCTTGGAGTCATCCTTGACCCCTCTCTTTCACCCTTAGTCTGTCATTCTGTCAGTAAATCCCTTCCAGAATCTGACAGCTTTCCCTCACTGTGCCAATATTATCCTTTCCAAGCCAGCATCAGCCTAGATATGGTGATGACTTCTCAGTGGTCTTCTTACCTCTGCTTTAGTCCTCTTTTGGTTCTTCTGAGAGCAGCAACCAAAGTGATCCTTGGAAATAAAAAGTAGGTCACAGTGCATGTTGTTCAGAGGTGGTTCCTGTCTCATTTGGAGCAAAAACCCAAGTCATCTCATTGGCAGTCCTCTGGGCCCTACGGAGTAGGCTCCCTGACTTCCTCACCTGCTTCTCTCCCCCAGGTCAACTGGCTGCAGTCACACTGGCCTTCTCTCTGCTTCTCAAACATGTGTTCACACTCTGGCCTTAGAGACTTTGTACTTGCTGATGTTCTTTTTTTTTTTTTTTTAACAGACAATAAACAGCATATATTTAGAGTGTACAATTTGTTATCCTAATCTCCCAATTCATCGCCCCCCAGCCCTCCCTGCTTTCCCCACTTGGTGTCCACGTGTTTGTTCTCTACATCTGTGTCTCTATTTCTGCCTTGCATTTCCTCTTTCATAGTTGTTAGCATTTGCCTTACATATTGAAGTGCTCCTATATTGGGTGCATATATATTTATAATTGTTATCTCCTCTTCTTGGATGGATCCCTTGATCTTTATGTAATGTCCTTTCTTGTATCTTATAACATTTTTTATTTTAAAGTCTATTTTATCTGATGTGACTATTGCCACTCCAGCTTTCTTTTGATTTCCATTTGCATGGAATATCTTTTTCCATCCCCTCACTTTCTGTCTGTATGTGTGCCTAGGTCTGAAGTGGGTCTCTTGTAGACAGCCTATATATGGGTCTTGTTTTTGTATCCATTCAGCCAGTCTGTGTCTTTTGGTTGGTGCATTTAGTTCATTTACATTCAAGGTAATTATTGATATGTATGTTCCTATTACCATTTTCTTAATTGTTTTGTTGTTTCTGTAGGTCCTTTTCTTGTCTTATGTTTCCCGCTTAGAGAAGTTCCTTTAGCTTTTGTGGTAGGGCTGGTTTGGTGGTGCTGAAGTCTCTTAGCTGTTGCTTGTCTGTAAAGCTGTTGATTTCTCCATCGAATCTGAATGAGATCCTTGCTGGGTAGCGTATTCTTGGTTGTAGTTTCTTCCCTTTCATCACTTGAAATATATCCTGCCACTCCCTTCTGGCTTGCAGAGTTTCTGCTGAGAAATCAGCTGTTACCCTTATGGGAGTTCCCTTGTATGTTATTTGTCGTTTTTCCCTTGTTGCTTTTAATAACATTTCTCTGTCTTTAATTTTTGTCAGTTTGACTACTATATGTCGTGGTGTGTTTCTCCTTGGGTTTATCCTGCCTGGGACTCTCTGCGCTTCCTGCACTTGGCTAGATATTTCCTTTCCCACGTTAGGGAAGTTTTCAACTATAATCTCTTCCAGTATTTTCTCAGGTCCTTTCTCTCTTTCTTCTCCTTCAGGGACCCCTATAATGCTAATGTTGGCATGTTTAACATTGTCCCAGAGATCTCTTAGGCTGTCTTCAGTTCTTTTCATTCTTTTTTCCTTATTTTTTTCTGCATCAGTGATTTTCACCATGCTGTCTTCCAGGTCACTTATTCGCCCTTCTGCCTCAGTTAATCTGCTGTTGGTTCCTTCTAGTGTATTGTTCATTTCAGTTATTGTGTTGCATATCTCTGTTTGTTTGCTCTTTAATTCTTCTAGGTCTTTGGTAAACTTTTCAATCTTTGCATCCAGTCTTTTTTCAAAGTCCTGGATCATCTTCACCATCATTATTCTGAATTCTTTTTCTGGCAGGGTGCCTATCTCTTCTTCATTGAGTTGTTTTTCTGGGGCTTTATCCTGTCCCTTCATCTGGTACAAAGTCCTCTGCTTTTTCATTTTCTCTGTCTTTCTGTGGCTGTGGTTTTCAGTTCCACAAGATGAAATACTGCTGATTACTGCTTGATACTGCTGTCTGCCCTCTTGTGGAGCAAGCTGTCTAGGAGGCTCGTGGGTGCTTCCTGATGGGAGGGACTGATGGTGGGTGGGGCTGGGTGGGCAGAGCTCAGTAAGACTTTAATCTGATTTGATGGGCAGAGCTCAGTAAAACTTTAATCTGCTTGTCTGCTAATGGGTGGGGCTGTGTTCACACCTTATTGGTTGTTTGGCCTGAGGCTACTTAGAACTGGAGCTTACAGGCTCTTTGGTGGGGCTAATGGTGGACTCTGGGAGGGTTCGCACCAAGGTACACTTCTCAGAACCCCTGCCGCAGTGCCCCCGTCTCCTCGGTGAGCCACAACTGCCCCCACCGTTGCAGGCAACCATCCAACACCAGCAGGTAGGTCTGGTTCAGTCTCCTATGGGGTTACTGCTCCTTCCCCCTGGGTCCTGGTGAGCATACTTTTTTGTGTGCCCTCCAGGAGTGGAGTGTCTGTTTCCCCCAGTCCTATGGAGGTCCTGCAATCAAATCCCGCTGGCTTTCAAAGTCTGCTACTCTGGAGATTCCTCCTCCCGTTGCTGGACTCCCAGGTTGGGAAGCCTGACGTGGGGCTCAGAACCCTCACTTTAGTGGGTGGACTTCTGCAGTATAACTGTTCTCCAGTTTGTGAGACACCCACCCAACATTTATGGGATTTGATTTTAACGGGATTGCACCCCTCCTACCATCTCATTGTGGCTTCTCCTTTGTCTCTGGATGTGGGATATCTTTTTTTGGTGAGTTCCAGTGTCTTTCTGTTGATGATTGTTCAGCATTTAGTTGTAAGTTCTGGTGCTCTTGCAAGAGGGAGTGAGTGCACAGTCTTCCTACTCTGCTGTCTTAATCCTATCCCCCCTTGCTGATGTTCTTAAGTGAAACAGTGTTTCCTTAAATGTCCCTGTGGTTTAATCCTCCACTTTCACTGAACTGTGTTTCATAGGCATCTTCTCAGTGAGGTCTTCTGTGACCATCCTGTAAAGAGTATCAAGCTCATCTCCTCATTCATGGATTCATTGGCTTCCTTTTTTTAAATAGTAATTTTCATATATGTTGTGGGTATCTAGTCTGTCTCCTCTTACTATAGTGTAAACTTCATTAGGACAGAAACTATTTGGTTCTGTATCTCAGGTGCTGAGATTAGCAGGCACCTGAAGAAGTTAGTGAATTTTAATTTTAGCATGGGCATAATTTTATTATTGCAGTGGTGCCACTGTCTGCCACATTCTTTATTGGCATGTGTTGAAGTAAGAGAGCAAATTGGAAGACTAAAATCCATCTGAATTGTGAATAAGAGCAAAAAGGAGTTATCTCTATGATAGACACTTAGCTGAAAAGGTATATTTGTCAGTAGAATGGCAGTGATTTATCAGTGACAGTTTTATCCATTAGTTGGATAGTGTGTCTTTTACTTTGTCATAATGAGATGAAAGGTTTTCTTAGAACCTTCTTTGTATCAAATCCACATCCTAGAAGGAAAAGAGACTTAATGATTGTGGTTCTCTATTTTTACTTTATTTCTCTTTCCTTGCAAAGATGAAGATCCCAAAATGTTTTTTTTTGTTTGTTTGTTTGTTTTACTTTTCTCCCACTGTTGCTTTTATTTATTTATTTTCAAATTTCTTATTATGCAAAAGTTCAAATAAATATATATAAAATTAGAGAACATGGTATAATGACCCTCAGGTATACATCACCTTCCTTAAACATTTATCAGCTTTTGGACATTCTTGATCTTCTGCACATCTACTCACCCTCTCTCAACCCTGATAATGCATTTAAAAATGTTTAATAATAATGTTTAAAATATTAGCTATGCCCATTAGTCTAAGGACATATTTGAAAGGATCAAAGCATTCATATTATGACTGGCAATTAAATATGATATGAAGCAGGATGTCTTGATGTAAATAGAGCTTTTGTGGATCTCTGTAAAACTGTAAGACAGACTAAGATATTTACTGCTTTTTTTCTTTTTGTATTGTTTCCTGCCCAGTGAAGTAACTAACCCCTGGGTGGTATGAGTGTTAATAGAGTAATTTTATTGACTTCAGGCCAATAGAGAAAGGGAAATTCAATTAAAAAATATGTCATTGTAAGTTATTTGGTCTTTTTTCTGAGTCTCTTGATTTCAAATGATAGTATATGGGTTATTTTGTCCACATTTCCATATTGATAGACATTTGGGCTGTTTCTGGTTTTTGTCTGTTATGAATGTTGCTGCTGTGAACATTCTGGTGCATATCTTTTGGCATGTATTTCTTTTGGCATATATCTAGAAGTATAGTTGCTAGGTCAGAGAGTAGCATTCATTTATTTGTTGGTATCTTTAAAGCTAGTTTCCAAATGGTTAAAACAATTGCATTTCTACCGCAAAGTGTGAGAGTTCCAGTTGCTCCATAGCCTCACCAACAGTTGCTATTCCTGGTCTTTCTAGCTGTAGCCTTTTTCATTAGTATATTAGTGAAATTTTTGAAATTATTGTTTTTATTTTTACTATTTCTTGATTTTTCTAAAAACTGTGGTAAAATTTACATATGATCAAATACATACAATAACTTTGAAATTTGATTATTGAATTTTGATAAACATACATCTGTGTAGTTACCATCATAGTCAAGATACAGAACATACCCATACCATGGCTTCTTTATTCTGCTTCTAGTCAGTCTCCCGCACGCCCACAGACAATCACCATTTGAGTTTCTATCATCATAGATTGTTCTTAAACTTCATGTAAGTGGAATCATATAGTATATGTTTATTCTTTTCTTTTGCTTCACATACTGTTTCTGTTATTTGCCTATGTTGCTTTGTGTCAGTATTTCCTTTTTTATTGCTGAATAGTATCCATTGTATGAATATGCACAATATGCTTATCTATCCATCTGTTGATGAATTTGGATTGTTTCCAGTTTATGGCTAGTATGGTAAAACATACTGTGAATATTTGTGTGCAATCTTTGTGTAGGCGTCTATTTTCATTCTTTTGGGTATATATCTAGGATGGAATTGCAGGCTTATAGGGCAGAGGTATATGGAACTTTATAAGGAATTGGCAAATGGTTTTCCAGTTGGATTGGACCACAGTGAATTTCAATTGTTCCACATCCTGGTTAATATTTGGTACTATTAATCCTTTTAGTTGTAAGCATTCTATTGGGTGTGAAATGGTAACTCATGATTGCTTAATTTACATTTCCTGACTGACTAGTGTACCTTTTCATGTGCTTATCGACTCTTCCTTTATCTTTGGTGAAGTGTCCTGGTATCTTACCCAATTTAAAAAAATTATATTGTTTGTCTTTTTCTTATTGATTAGTAATTCTTTATCTATTTTTGGTCAAATACATGTGTTTTTTTCCTTCTTGTCTGTGGCTTGCCTTTTCATTTACTAAAGGGTGTCTTTTGATGAACAGATATTTTATTTTTTAATTTCATTTTATTTTTTATAAATTTATTTTATTGGCTCTGTTGGGTCCTCGTTGCTGCACATGGGCTTTCTCTAGTTGTGGCAAGTGGGGGCTACTCTTTGTTGTGGTGCACGGGCTCCTCATTGTGGTGGCCTCTCTTGTCGTGGAGCACAGGCTCTAGGCGCATGGGCTTCAGTAGTTGTGGTGCATGGGCTCAATAGTTGTGGCTCACGGGCTCTAGAGTGCAGGCTCAATAGTTGTAGTGCACGGGCTTAGTTGCTCTGTGGCATGTGGGATCTTCCTGGGGCAGGGATCAAGTCCATGTCCCCTGCATTGGCAGGCGAATTCTCAACCACTGCGCCACCAGGGAAGTCCCAGATATTTTAATTTTAATGAAGTCCAGTGTATTGTCTCTCTCTTTTAATTGTAGTTTTAGCTTTTATATGTTGGCCTATGAACCTATTCAAGTTAACTTTTATGTATGATGGAGGTAAGGGGTCAGGATTCACTTTTTTTTTCTCAGCAAGTATTCATTTGCTCCAGTCCCATTTATTTAAAGGACTCACTACATTGCCACATCAGCTTTCTTTTGGTTAATGTTTGCATGGTACATCTTTTCCCATCCTTTTTTCCCCAATCTTCCTGGGTCTTTATATTTAAAGTGTATTCTTTTAAGCAGTGTATAGTTGCACCTTATTTTTTAATCTAGGCTGATAAGCTTTGTCTTTTAATTAGTGTGTATCCATTACATTCAGTTGATTACAGTTTACTATCTTACACTTTGTTTTTTCTTTGTCTATTTGTTCTTTTTTTTAAAAAATTATTCCATTCCTGTCTTTTTTCTGGTATTGAGTATTTTTGTTATTTTATCTCAGGTTTTTGCATTATGCTTCTTAGTATTGCTCTTTTTAGTCTTTACTGAACAAATTACAAAATGTACCCTTAATGTATTATAGTACTAACCATATATTAGTAATTTTATCGTGTCCTGAACAATGAAAGAATTTTATGATATTTTTGCATTATTTTAATCCCTCTTTTTTGCTGTGTTTGAGTTATTTTACTTCCATGTATGTTGTAAATTCCACAAGACATTGCTAGTGCTTTTTAAAAGTCAGTACTCTTGAATTTAACCACATATTTACCTTTTCTGGAGCTGTTGATTTCTCAATGACATTTTTTTGTGCTTCCATCTATGGTCATTTTCCTTAAGCTGAAGAACAGTTCTTGTAGTATTTCTTGTCTGCTGGTGAGGAATTCTCTCAGCTTTTGTTTGCTTGAGAATGTATTTTGCTTTCATTTTGGAAGAATATTTTCAATGGGAATAAAATTCAGCTGTGTGTTTTTTTTTTCTCTATACTTTTAATATGTCATTCTGTTATCTTCTTGCTTGCATAGGTTTTGTTGACAAGTCAGTGATAGTTCTTACTGTAATTTCCTTAGAGCCATGGTTCTTAACTGGGAGTGATTCTGCTTTCTTTTTGCCTCTTCACCCAGTAGACATTTGATAATATCTGGATATGATTTGGTTATCCCAACCTGGGGCAGAGGTATTATGCTATTGACATTCCTACAAGGCACAGAACAGTTTCTTACAACAAAAAATTATTTGACTCAAAGTGTTAGTGGTGCCAAGGTTGAGGAACTCTGCCTTAGAGGTAGTGTGTCTTATTTTTCTCTGGTTATTTTCAAGATTTTCTCTTAATTTTTTTATTTTTTAGCAGTTTGATTATGATGTGCCTAGGTTTCATTTTCTTTGTTTTATCCTTTTGGGGATAGATTTTAGTCCCTTCTTACAGTATACAATTTTTAAAATTCATTTGTCTATTCTTTTTTCTTTAACATATTCATAGTTTTTTTGAAGTTCTTCTAATGCCACTCAGATCTGCTTCTAATGACTATTTTATCTCTTGATTAGTGGCTAATTTCTCTGCATGTCTAGTAATTTTTAAATGTGTTGAACATTGTGGATGAAATGTTCTAGAGGCTGTGAGTTAGCTTCCTTTGAAAAATGTTGAATTTTGTTCTGATATGGCAATTGAATTACTGGCTCTTCACTTTTATTCTGTCAAGGTTTGGATTAGTTTATTGTTAGATTTGGTCTGTTTCACTTTTGCTTCTATTCTAGAATGCGGTCCTTCTTCTAAGGTGTGGCCTTTATGGGATTTCATCTGAACATCCAGGGTCTTTACCAGAGTCTCTCAGCTTTGGCTGGGCTCAAGCTCCAACAGCTTCCCAGAATTGAACTCAGCTTCCTGGCATCTGCTTCCTGCCAGATCTCCTATGGCTTCGCCTTATGCTTCTCCAGCCCTGGAGATGATTAGGAATTGATGACCATTTCTCAGCAGACTTTTAGGGTGTTCTGTGGCTACTTCCTGCCCAACACCCTGTCCCTCCAATCCTAGTGATCTTTGTCAGAGCTCTAATCTCTGTCCCTTCTACCCATGTTGATTAGAGTCTGTGCTTACAGATAATTTTATATGTTCTGTTCAGAGTTTAAAATTGTTTACGGTTGGAGAGTAAGTTTCATATGAGCCAGGATCTGAAGTCCCCCCCCCCCTTTTTTTTTTTTGGCACACGGGCTTAGTTGCTCCGCAGCATGTGGGATCTTCCTGGAGCTGGGATCGAACCTGTGATCTCTGCATTGGCAGGCGGATTCTTAACCACTGCGCCACCTAGGAAGCCCTCCCCCCCTTTTTTAAATAAACAGATAAACTGCTTTTAAAGTCAAATTTATTGCTTTGTATTTTATTCTAGAAGAAACACTGATTTTGTTGTCATTATGGGTCAAGTTCTATGAGGGTGAGTCAAAAATTATCCACGCTCCGGTTATATTAAAACTTCTGTTGGCTTCACTGTCTTATCAGCGCTTTCTGTTCAAGGCTACTGTCTCCCCAGTCACTGCTGTGCAAGTGTGAACGTGTTACATCAGTTCATTTGTAACTGTGGTGCGAGCAAAAATGGGTGCCCTACTTGTGATCTGCATGAAAGAGCAGCAGGCAGTGATTAATTTTTTGTGATCTGAGGGTGTACCTGGTGCCGTTATTTATTGAAAACTTTGTGTGCAGTATGGAGAAAGTGTTTCATCACAAAGAAGTGTGTACGAATGGATAAGAGAAGTTCAAGGAAGGTCGCACGAGCGTTATCCATCAAGAAGGAGCAGGACTCCTGTCCACATCCATGGCTGAGGACAACGCTGAGCATACACGTGAAATGATTCTGTTTTCTGGGATTCTCAGGGGCCAGTATTGGAACATTATCAGGAAAAAGGTTCAACAGTCAACAGTGCTTGTTACAGTGAGATGCTTATTGAAGATCTGAAGCCTGAACTTTGGATTAAATGCAGAGGACTGCTCTCCAGGGGCGTTGTGGTCCTGGATGACAGTGCATGTCCACACACTTCTGCCCCCACTGTCGACACTCTGCAGAAACTTCGTTTTGAGTTGCTAAAGCATCCTCCCTATAGTCCTGATCTTGCTGCATCAGATTTTCACCTGTTTGGTCCCCTGAAAGCAGCCCTACGAGGACGAAGATTCACTTCTGATGAAGAAGTGAAGACAGTGGTGCGTTCGTGGCTTGCAACTCAGCCTAAAACATTTTTTAATGAGGGAATATGAAAGCTTGTTGACAGATGGACAAAGTGTATTGAAAAGCAAGGAGATTATGTCGAAAAATGATATATCTGTCTTTTCTAAAAGTTAATTAAAATAAATTCTACAGCTGGAGTGCAGATAATTTTTGACTCACCCTCGTATATTTCACAGACCGTGTTAATTGAGAAAACAGCTTCTGTCAGTTGTTATTATGTATACAGAAGTTGATGTCTTAATTATCTGTTGTGTTTTCTGTGCTTCAAGGAATCAACTGTTGCAGTTTGCTTTAGAGTCACCACCCATCTCTCCTGCTTCCTCCTCTTCAAAGAACCTTGCTGCCAAAGTACATACTCCTGTAGCCTTCAGACATTCATTAAAGCAAGGAAGCAGGTTAATGGAGAATTTCTTGATTAGAGAAACTGGTGGTTCTGTGTCAGAGTTGTTGATAAAAGAGAACGAAAGCAAATTCAGCCTTCAGAAAGAGCTGAGCCCTTCTGCAAAGACCAGAGGGACACCTTCCATAGAAAAGTCAGCTCCAGTTTCCTCACAGGCTACTGTTCCTGAGACACCCTCTACGTCGGCCTTCAAACAAGTTACTAAAGGTAGGAAATTATTTTCATGTTTGTTTTCTTAATAGAAACTGTCTCATCCCATATGACATACTACATAAGCAGCCTTTTTGATGGGGAAGGAATGGGAAAGGACAAACCAGCTTTCACCTCGTGACAGCCTTAGAGATGAATGTAGGCAGTGCTTGCACATGTGTTCCCTTTCTCCCTCATGGAATAGGAATTCAGGCTGGAGAAGTGAAGTTGTTTTAGTTAGTTCGTATTTCATGTATGGTGTAGCTTTCTGTTTTTCAGCTTTTCATTCCCCTCCCTCATCCTTCCTATCAGTCCCACTGATATCAGCACTTGAACACTTCCAAGCTGTTCTGACTGGCATTTACAGCCTTAGACAGTTTGACTGCTCCTCTAGCTGTCCAACCTTGTTTCTCACCTCTCCCTCTCAAAAATCCTCCTGCTTTATCCAAACTGATCTCCCTGCTCTTCCTTGAAAATACTCGGGGATTGGAAAAGTATAACCTTCAGGCCAAATTTGGCTTGTTACCTGTTTTTGTAAACAAGCCTTCACTGGAACCCAGCCATGTCCGTTTGTTTACCTGTTGTCTGTGGCTGCTTTCATGCTACATGGCACAGTTAATTGTCTGTGACAGAGACCATCTGGCTCCCAAAGCCTAAAATCTTTACTGCCTGACCCTTTACTAAAAATGTCTGCCAACACTGTTCTACCTTTCCAGACTCTATCCAGGTCTAACCATTCTTCAGTTATGTCACATAGTATTGGTCTCTCGTGTCACTGAAGTGTTACAGCACTTGTTTTCTGGACTGTTTTGTGTATAGTTTACTTAACTTTTTGGTGACTAGGTCAACTCGTTTAACCTCTTGTTTCCATGTCTTCTTGCCAGTGAAGTTCAGAGCACTTTTAGGCAAAAACTCTGTCTTAGACAGCTTTGGTATGCCCATACTACACACAGTGCAGGGCTGTTAGTGGTTACCAAACTTAGGTTGAAATTAGTTTATTAGTTCTCAAGTGTTTAAATTTCACATATGTGAATTTTTTACCTGCATTTCCTAGGACATCTTACCCTTGGTCAGTTTTTTATCAATTGCCCGTTCTTATTGTCGTGTTTTTAATTTGATAACATTTCCCCCCTAGCAGAACCTTTTTTCCAAGTGAAATCTTGCAGTGGAACATAACATATGAGGTGGATAAAATTGGCCTTGCTCCATTAAAGTGGAGTTGGAGGGCCTGGGGATGGTGCTGCTCTCCCTGACCTCCTCCTGCGTCCCTGCCTGTTAGCCACGATGGCCTCTAGGCCCTGAGATGCCTCCACAGGTCCCTGAACTCCATCGAACAGTTTCAGAAAGATTGTGTTAACACTCCACTTGTTTCTTTGAGGCATACCTCAAAGTGGGTTCGGTTCCAAACCACTGCAATAAAGCAAATATCACAATAAAGTGAGTCACAAGAAATTTTGTGTTTCCCAGTGCATATAAAAGTCATGTTTACACTATACTGTGGCCTGTTAAGTGTGCTGTAGCATTATGTCTACAAAAACAATATACACAGCTTAATTAAAAAATTCTTTATTACGTCAAAATGCTGACCATCTCAATTAATCTTTCACAAAGGAAACAAAAACATACGATGGAGAAAAGACAGTCTCTTCAGCAAGTGGTGTTGGGAAAGCTGGACAGCTGCATGTAAATCAGTGAAGTTAGAACACCCTCACACCATACACAAAAATAAATTCAAAATGGTTTAAAGACTTAAATGAAAAGACATGACACCGTGAAACTTTTAGAATAGAACATAGGCAAAACATTCTCTGACATAAATTATACCAGTGTTTTCTTAGACTGGTCTCCCAAGGCAATAGAAATAAAAGCAAAAATAGGGGAATTTCCTGGCGGTTCAGTGATTAGGACATGGAGCTTTCACTGCTGAGGGCCTGGGTTCAATTCCTGGTCGGGCAGCTAAGATCCCACAAGCTGCCTGGTGTGGCCAAAAAAATAATAAAAAAAAAAAGCGAAAATAAACAAATGAGACCTAATCAAACTTATAAGCTTTTGCACAGCAAAGGAAACCATAAACAAAGCAAAAAGACAGCCTACAGAGTGGGAGAAAATATTTGCAAATGATGGGATTGACAAGGGCTTAATTACCGAAATATACAAACAGCTCATGCAGCTCAGTAACAGAAAAAACAAAACCTAATAAAAAAATGGACAGAAGACCTAAATAGACATTTCTCCAAAGAAGACATATATATGGCCAACAGGCACAGTAAAAGATGTTCAACATTGCTAATTATTAGTGAAACGCAGTTCAAAACTACAAGGTACCACCTCACACTGGTCAGAATGGCCATCATTAAAAACTCTACAAATAACGAATGTGGGAGAGGGTATGGAGAAGAGGGAACCCTCCTGCATAGTTGGTGAGAATGTAAATTGGTGCAGCCACTGTGGGAAACATATGGAGGTTCCTTTAAAAACTAAAAATAGAGTTACCATATGATCCAGCAATCCTACTCCTGGGCATATATCTGGACGAAACTTTAATTCAAAAAGATACATGCACCCCTATGTTCATAGCAGCACTATTTACAATAGCCAAGACATGGAAACATCCTAAATGTCCACTGACAGATGAATGGGTAAAGAAGGTGTGGTACCTGTGTACAATGAAATATTACTCAGCCATTAAAAAAAAATGAAATAATGCCATCTGCAGCAACACATATAGACCTAGAGATTATCATAGTAAGTGAAGCAAATCAAAAGGACAAATACCATATGATATCACTTGCATATGAAATCTAAAATATGACACAAATGAATATATCTATGAAACAAACAGACTCACAAACTTAGAAAATAAACTTATGGTTACCAGAAGGGAAAGGAAGTGGGAGAGGGATAAATTAGGAGTTTCAGATTAGCAGATACAAACTGCTATATATAAAATAGATAAACATCAGGGACCTACTATATAGCACAGGAAACTATATTCAGTATCCTGTAATAAATCATAATGAAGAATATGAAAAAGAATATATATATGTATCTATATGTATAAGAATCACTTTGCTGTACACATGAAACTAACACAACATTGTAAATCAACTATATTTCAGTTAAAAAAAAAATGCTGGAAATTCCCTGGCGGTCCGGTGGTTAGGACTCTGTGTTCTCACTGCCAAGGGCCTGGGTTCCATCCCTGGTCAGGGAACTAAGATCTCACATGCCTCTAGCTATAGATACCCTTCCGCCACCTTCCTCCCCTGGCAGGTATATCTTACTCAGGTTGTTACGATTGCTTCGGTACTAAACATGAATGGGTCCTAAGACAGGAAAAGTTAAGATTAGTTTTATAGCTTCATCATGCCTTGGTAGAAAAGATTTAACTAAAGCATTTTCTAATAAACAAATTTCCAAACTTCTTAGCAGTCTCATCCTGTAGGCCTAGGATTCTAGTTATGTGACTTTCCACAACGTAGCCCTTACCCAGTAAGTAGTCTGTTTTACTCCTGCTGCCCTGAGGTGTCCTTCTTTTTGTCTTCTGCTTTTCTGAGTGCATGTTAAGGTTGGATTCTATTTTTATCTTAGTTGCTGAAAGATGCTGGATTATATTATTTTTGCTCTTTCCACAAATAATAGTCTCTTTCTTTTTTTTGAAAAATACAGTGGATTGTCCTGTTTGTGGGGTTAATATTCCAGAAAATCACATTAATAAGCACTTAGACAGCTGTTTATCACGTGAAGAGAAGAAAGAAAGCCTCAGAAGGTAAGAAAGTTAAGCATAACCGTTGAGCTGCTTTAGCTTGTTGCCTCCTATGGTTTATAAAATATTAGACAACTGTCCAGTCTCTCTCCTTGTTCTTTTCCTCAGCTCCCACCGTGCCAAGTATAATTAATTTTATTATATACTAATAAAATTTGACTTAACAAGAAATTAGTGATTTAGAATTCCATTCTTTTTAGACTTATTTTCTTCTCTTAGGATTTTAGAACTATCATAAAGCCCTTGGCCCAAGAAAGCAAGGTTAGACTCTGAATATAGAATAGATCAAACTTTTTTTTGGTTCTTAGGAAGCTCAGAAGTTTAAATTTATAAAATCTAGCTTTTTCAAAAATTCTGAATAATTACTATATACATATGACATACTATATACACCTAACATTAAATGGTATAAAAGACACCTGAAACTAATACAACATTGTAAATCAACTATACTCCAATAAAAACTAAAAAAAAAAAGTACAAAAGGGTATTTTTTTTTTAAAGAAAACATGGAATCATTTATTCATTCAACAAACTTTTTTTTAAAATAGTTATAGCCACTTTATTCATAATAGCTACCTTTGGGAATCATAAAAATGTCCATTAACAGTGGAATGGATACACAAATTGTATATTTATATCACGAAACACTGTATAGCACTGAAAAAGAATGAAATGTGGGTGGGTCTCACAAAGGTAATAAAGAAATCAGATGTTAAAAGCTGCATACTGTATGTTTCATTTATATAAAATTCAAAAGTAGACAAAGCTAACCTGTGTTTGGTGTAGTGGTTACCTTTTGGGAAGGGCAGAGGGGTTTCTGAGGTCCTTGTAAGTTTCTATTTCATGACTTTTGGTAGTGGTTACATACCCATAATCCATTTGAAATAATCCATTAGGCTATACATTTATGATATCTGCCTTTTTCTGTTTTTATACTTAAATTTAAAATTTTATTAGAAAGGAAGAGGAGTGTTGGATTAGTCTTAGATCTCATTTACTTTTCTATTTAGCTATCTAGTTTTAAAATTTATTTTTGAGAGACCAAAATAAGATTAGAATTGTTTTTAAATTATTGTGTTTTTCAACTCTGTTCTTTTTAACTGTGACATTGTACCCAAACAGTTGTCACATGGGGCCTAGAATGTCTACCCTTCTATATAACATGTTTCAACAAATACTTACTAAGCACATAACTATGTGCCAGGCACACTACAAAGCATTGGTGAATCATTGGTGAATGAAAGTCAGATGTTCTGCTCCTAACACCCTTTTGTTCTGAAAGGATGCAACCAGTAGGCTTGCATTTTGAAGGCAGTGATTTTCTCTGGTGATTGCATACGTATAAACTTGCAGTTATATCATTTTTCTATGGGGCAGGTTCAGAAGGGTATGTTTGAAATGTAATGTGTGTGTGTGTGTCTCCTGCTGACTACCCAGGTGAGATAACCCACTATTTGTACCTAAACTCACACTATTCTGCCTCCCTTATACGTCAAAATCATAGTAGTTTATTAAACTAGGCCACTGTTGTTACACCTGTAAGCTGTAAGTTAGGCATCAAATTTTAGTCATAGTTAAACTGCAGGGTGTTAAAGAATCAGTGGTTAATGAAGATAATAAAGAAGCAGAAGACGTGAATTATTCAATAGATGAGTCTGGTGATGAAGGGAAGAGGAGAGATGAGATGGTAGTTTGGGGAGGTAAGTAAGGAACAAGATCAGGAAAGGTTTTATTTTATAAAATAGAGATTATATAAGCCTTTAGCCTCCTTCCTTCCTCTCTCTCCAAGGAGAGAGCAGACGATATAAAGAACAAGAGATCAGAAGTCCAGGAATGCAGTTATCCTTGACATGCAGAAAGAACCCTCCTCCTGAAACAGGACGGAAGGGGGAGCAAATAGGTGATAATTCAGAGATCTGGAAAGGAGAGGGAGGTAATTGAAGAAATTAATGGTATCCGGGAGGTGGGAATGAACAGAATGATTGACTCTTACGTTTGGTCTGTTTGGAAGAACTCGAAAGAGTATTTGCCAAATATCATGCTAATAAGGCAGGACTATTTTATTGTTTTTTTTGTGATTAAAGATAAAATGGTGTCACTTAGATTTTATGAGTAAATCTGGAGTGAAGGCTGGTTCTGAGGGACAAAGTCTTGCTGTTATAATTTGCAAAAGCTAACATATAAAGCACAGCAATGCTTTATTAATTTACAGTGGTGGGCACCAAATCGCAGTTCTTACTATGGTGTTTTTAGCGTGATAGTTAACTTTTTTCCCTTAGCAGAACCTTTTTTTCAAGTGAAAATGCACAGTGAACCGTAACATAAAATAGATAAAATTGGCCCTGCTCCGTTAAAGTGGAGATAGAGGGCCTGAGGATCGTGCTTCTCCCCCTGACCTCCCCCTGCGTCCCTGCCTCGTATCCAGTGGCCTTCAGGCCCCAAGATCCCTCCACAGGTCCCTGCGACAGATGCCTGTGCAGTCTTGCGTGCACAGTCCTCACCCCTGGTGGGTAAGTTTGTAGACGAGAATAAAATTTAGATTTTTAGATTGCCTAGTTAGTCGAGATTTGAAATAAAGAAGCTGGACCATGACAAGGATTATTTCTCATAAGCCATGAGAATCTGATGACGTGCCTTTCTCTTTAGAAATGTTTTTTACTAGAGAATGAGTTGGGAGTATAGAAGCTGGGCATTTTCTCCTTGAAGAGCAAGGAATCAGCACTGATAATCTTGCTTGGACTGCTGTTTCTCTAGCTGCATCCATCGTATTTCTTCTAACACACTTACCATGTCAACACATGTGGTTCCAAAACACATGCTCTGTGAAATACCATACGTAGTCCTGCCAGTTACTCTGTAGTGCAATTTAGAAGCACTGCATTCTCCCTGTCTCTCCCTTAGGGAAAGATTTACTGTGCGAGTTATTGTATTGAATGCTCTGAGAAGTCCTACGTCAAACATAATTGTTGGATTTTGTTTAATCCAGTAATTCCTAAATTTATTTGACCCTAAAACCTTTTTGTCCTCATAGCTCATCTTGCAAAGCTAGTGTTTGTGAAGATATGTTTAGGGAGACATTGAACCACCTTTTTCTTTAGTTACATCCTGGTCTTAGGGTCTGGTCATATACAATTAAAAAACTTTTCTCTACAACACCCCGACAGGCCACTTCTTTAATGTGGATGACAGCCGTTAAACCATTCTATGTAGATTCATATCAAAGTTGATTCAAAGAATACTTTTCCTTTTGATGTCCTCAGATTCTGAGGACCTTTAAATGCATTACTGTTTCATCACATCATGGAAGAAAGATCAGTGGCATTTTCATGTTTTGGGAAACATTTATCAGGCTTCATATTTTAAAATTCTTGACAGAAATTATTGATTTCTGCTGGTGTTTTTCATTGTAAATGCCAGTGAACAGTACAGTTTTCCATTAGAATTTCACATTCATAAGTTTAATCATCTAGCCTTAATAAAATAAATGTTTTAGATACAGACCTACTGACTTGTCCCTCACAATGTTCTTGTATAAACTTCTACAAAAGATTTTTCAGCTCTTGCTACCTTCTGTGATTTTATTTAGCCATAATCGTATCAGTGTTGTAGAGTCCAGTAGGCTGGCTGTCCGTCATTATAAGAAGAGCAATTTTCAGAAAAATGTAATCTGTTGAGTGTTTATAGGTCTTTCTGCAGTTAAATAGTTATTTCTGGCTTTTGGACTATATCGATAGAGCATAAAAGAAATAAATTAGCCTGGGAGTGGCACTGTTGGTTAATAGAGAAATGTTTGGTTGTTTTCAGTCTGTATTCGACTATACTCTCTTTCTTAGTGTGGTCTCTGGACCATTTGCGTCATATTTCCGTGTGTTAATAGAGATTTTAGGTTTCCACTTAAAGAGGTGAGTCAGAATTGGTGGATGGTGTGGCCAAGCGATTAAGAATTGCACTTTAAATTACTCTCCAGGTGGTTCTGAGATGCACTCAAGGTTGAGCAGATTGGCCTTGTGCCAACTAGTTATATGCAAGTCTTTTGTAAAATCTTGTTTTTCTGGATAAATCTGTTACTTTCAAGTTCCTATTAATTTTTGCCTGAAGTTTTGATATTTCATTTAAAAATGATTGCAATTGTAGTGACTACCTTGAATACATGTTTGTTAAGCACCGTATTGCCATGGTGTTGAGCCCTGCAATGTACTCAGAGAAACAGGTTATAATTAGATTAAATAGATTAAAGTTCATTAAGTAGTTCCTGTGTAAGTAATTTTCTCAAGTTGTTGATACCCTTAGGTAGCTTGACTTTTACATATTCCATGTAAGGAAATAATGTTTATTAATTTGTGTTTTGGAGGGAGTATAAGGAAGTCATTTGCTAGAGCTTTGTTATACTTAAAATTGTAACTTAGTGCTTATCATTGTATTTGTCATGTAAATAGAAGGAAGAGCCAGGGAGAGATTTTGCTAATACACTTCTTATAATGCCTTATATATTTATTAATATAATTAATTGAAGTTGAAAGAAAAAAAACACTGCTGTGTTTCTTGCTGTTGTTTTCAATTGTGTTCTTTTGAGGATGATCCCACAAGAATACTACCTACCCATCAACTCTCTGAATTCTTTTTCCATTGATGTAATGAGTTGGGTAAAGCTAACCATCCCAGCAAGTCTTTTTTTATTTCATCTAGTGCTTTTGCAAAATGATTGCCTTGGCTATAAGTGGGCAGTTTTGGCTATACATCAGAAATTTTTCTAAAGAAGCTATATATGATGGTATTCTTAAATCCATAGCCTGACCCTCGATAGCATTTGTACTCTAATCACCTGAGATAACTGGTTTTCATAGAGATTTGTATGGAAGCCATGGGCAAATTTTAGGAAAAGCATGCTTTAAAGATGTGAAGAAGTGAGAAAGTTCACATGTGTGTGATCCTAAGTTCTTATAGCGTTCAGTGCACAGCCCTCTGTGAGTCCCAGTTCTGCATCTTTAGGCCTGGCCTTGCTCTGAGACCTGAGTTCTGGCTGCCACCTAAACCTCTCTGTTTGACTGTCCCACTGCCACCTCAGATGCATCACTGTCAGAAAAATACTGTCAACTTTATTAGCACATTTCATCCTTCTGTTTCCTGTTTTTGTCTTAATGGTTCTACTATTCTCCTAGTTGCCTTGGTATTGAGTCAGAAGGTAAATTACTGTTTTACATGAAAAGCATTTGATAATTCACAACAACCCTCAGTGAACTCTTTTTTTCCCCATTTCAGCTCTGTTCATAAAAGGAAGCCGCTACCCAAAACTGTATATAACTTGCTGTCAGATCGAGATTTAAGGAAAAAGCTAAAGCAGCATGGATTATCTGTTCAAGGAAATAAACAACAGCTCATTAAAAGACATCAAGAGTTTGTACACATGTACAATGCGCAGTGTGATGCTTTGCATCCTAAATCAGGTAAAGTAATAAAACAGTGAGTTGCGTTTATCCTCTGGATAAAGCAGTTTTGTGTGGCTCGGGTTTATAAACGACAGAAAAAAGTTTTTTAATACATTTTTGGTAATAGGTAAGACATGCAAATTTAATCCTTCCAAAGGTACCTAGAGGGTCCTGTGATAAGCCAGCCTTTCTCTCAGCCTATCTCTCTGTCCCACTTCCCTCCTCAGAGGCGGCCACTGCGGCCAGCTTCTCATGCATATGAAGGTTGATCTCGAGAGTGTGGCCTATAACCTAGTTACGCAGCTTGATGATGGGGTGACTGTGGGCAAGTTACTTATTATATCTGACCTTGGTTTTCTCACCCGTAAAGTAAGAGTTATAGTACTGCCTACTTCATGGTGTTTTTGAGCAGAATAAATGATGCAGTGCATGTAAAGTCCTAGCATATTACCTTAGCAGGTAGTGAGCATTGAGTAAATGTTGCATTAGATTATTAAGATTGTTATACACAAAAATATATCCTTGATCATTGTTGTTTTATAAAAATGTTAATTAATTTTACATACACACTACTTAATAGTTTTTTTCCATTTAACTACACACAAATTTTGGAGTTCTTTCAATTATTAGCATATCGATGGAATTGCCTAATTTAAAAAAAATTAAAGTATAATATGCAAACAGAAACTTAAATTATAAATATATTGTTTGGTGACTATCACAAAGTAAAGGGAAAGTGCCCTTGTAACCACCACTCAGATCACTGCCAGCATCCCAGGAGCTGTGTCCGCTCCCGCCCCGCCCGCGCCCCCCCTACCACCTTCATTCTCACAGATGACCACCTAGTTGACTTCTAAAACCATATATTCATTTTGACTGTTTTTGCCTATATTTTATCTTTTTGTAAATGAAATAATAAGTAGTGTATGCATTCTTCTGAGTCTGGCTTCATTTTGTGCAACATTTATGTTTATAAGATTTATCCATGTTTTTGTGTGCAGGTGTGATTCTCTAAAATTTTTCTTACTGTAGCCTATTCCCTTATATAGATATGTCACACTGTCCATTTGGTGGTTGATGGACATTTGGATTTCCCCACTCTTTGGCTCTTAAGAGTAATGCTGCTATGAGTAATCTTTTGCAAGTCTCCTGGTGCTCATAGGCACACATGTTTGGGGGATTCATATACCTAGATGTGGGATTGTTGTTTTTGCAGATGTTCACCTTTCATGGGTGGAGACAGAAACTCAGTGCCAATGTATGTTCTCATCAGGAGGGTATGAGAATTCTAATTTTTCCACATTCTTTTTTTTTTTTTAATTATTTTTATTTATTTATTTATTTATTTTTGGGGAGGTACGCCAAGTTCAATCATCTGTTTTTATACACATATCCCCATATTCCCTCCCTCCCTCAACTCCCCCCCCACCCTCCCTCGAGTCCCCCCCACCGTCCCCGTCCCAGTCCTCTAAGGCATCTTCCATCCTCGAGTTGGACTCCCTTTGTTATACCACAACTTCCCACTGGCTATCTATTTAACAGTTGGTACTATATATATGTCTGTGCTACTCTCTCGCTTTGTCTCAGCTTCCCCTTCACCCCCCGCCCCCCCAAACCTCTTAACATCATCAATATTGTCAATTTTCCATTTTGGCCATTCTAGTGGGCCCATGGTAGTATCTCATTGTGGTTTTAATTTTTGTTTCCCTAGTGGTTTATAGTGTTCAGCATATTTTTATATAGCTATTGGCTATTTGGATATTCTCTTTGGTGAAATACCCATTTAAGTCTTGTGCCCAATTTTTCTATGCTATAGATCTATTGTTTCCTGATTTACTTGTGGGCGTACGTGAATTTTTCTGGATACAAATCTTGCTGGGTGTATATATGTTTAATCTCATTTCATCTTTTTGCTCTCTTAATAGCTTCATTTGAGAGGTAGAAATTTAAAATTTTCTATCCAATGTGTTGCATTTTTCCATTGGTTAGTACCTTTTATGTCTTTGCCTACCACAGAATCATGTTTTCTTCTAAAAGCATTTAAAAGCATCATTCTTTTTGCTTCTACCTTTCAACTTACAGTTTATCTAGAATTGATTTTTGCATACGTTGCAAGGTAAGGGACGAGATTCTTTTGTTGTTTCCACATGGGTAGCTGATTGGTGTAGTACCATTTATTGAAAAACCATGCTTTACACATTGAATTGTCAGTACATCTTGGTTGAGAATCAGCTAACTGTGTGTGTGTGGGTCTGGACACTGTTTTGTTCCACTGGGTCATTTATTTATCCTCGTGCCAGTAGTGCACTGTCTTAATTACTTTATGAGTAATTTAAAAATCTTGCTGTCTGGTAATGCAGTTCCTCCAGCTTTGTTGTTTATTGAGATTATCTATTAATAGGTGAATGAGTATACAAATTGTCGTACAACCATACAGTGGAACACTGCTCAACAATAAAAATGAATGAACTACTAATAAATGCAACAAGATGGGTAAACCTCAAAAGCATTGTGCTTAGTGAAAGAAGCCAGATACAAAAGACTACATACTGTACAATTTTAAAACTCCATTTATCTGGCATTTTAGAAAAGGCAAAAACTATAGGGACATAGAAGAGATGAGTATGTCCCAGGGCCTGAGGATAAGGGGGGAGGGAATTTACTCCAGCGGGGCAGAACTTTTGGGGGTGAAGGAAATGTTCTAGATTTTGGCTGAAATGATGACTAAATGACTATTAAATAACAGGCAACTGGACTTGTTGCCAGTTTTCAGCTGTTCTAGATAAAGCTGCTATGAAACTGGGCTTATAGATTTTTATGTAGTCATGTGCTTTCATTTCTTTTGTATTTTCCTTTTCATTCAGTTAAGGTATTTTCTAATTTTTGTTGTGATCTCTTCTTTTACCCATGGATTATTTGGAAGTGTTTTCAATTTCCAAATATTTGAATATTTCCCAGAGATCTTTTTTTAATCATTTCTAATTTGATTCCATTGAAGCAGTTGTGTATGATTTCAGACCTTTTACATTTATTGAGACTTGTTTTATAACTCAGCTTTAGATCTTCCTTGGTGAGTGTTCCTTAGGCGCTTGAAAGTTTTGCTTCGTTTGTTCAGTGATCTAAAACGTTAGTTATGCAAAGATGCTAGGTAGTATATTGAAGTCTTCTACATGCTTACTGATGCTCTGTTTACTGATTCTATCAGTTACTGAGAGGATTATTGAAATCTCCAAGGGTATTTGTAGATTTTTAATTTTTCCTTTTAGTATATTCTGTTTCTTTACATTTTGAATCTCACTAATTAGGTGTATATGTATTTAATATTGTTATGTCTCTTTAATATATTAACCTATTTATTATTATGAAATATTTGTTTTAGTCTCTGGTAATATTCCACAAATAATTTATTTCATTTTTTTCTTTAAACATATTGTGTCATTATATTTAAACTGTGTTTTTTTGGTAAGCAGTATATAGTTTGGATTTGCTTTTAAAGTTTAATTTGACAAGATATACCATTAAATTGTAGTGTTTAAAACTTTTTCATTTAATCTGTTTTGTTGGGTTTCAGTCTACCATCTTGCTTTCTGTTTTCTATTTGTCCTGCCCATTCTTTCTTTTTTTTCCTTTCTTTTCTTGATTTCTTTTAGATTGAGTATTTTTTAGTTCTCTATTTTATTTCCACTGTTGGCTTATTAGTTTAATTTCTTTTAGTGATTGTTCTACAGTTTACCATGTGCATCTTAAACTTATCACAGTCTGCATTCAGATAAGATTGTACTACATGTTTAACATAGGACATTACTCCTTCCGCCCTTGGTTTTATTGTCATAGATTTTTTCTTCTGTATGTTATAAACCTCCTCCTACGATGGTGAGTCAAAAATTATCCAGACTTCGGTTATGTTAAAACTTCTGTTGTCTACACTGTCTTGTCAGTGCTTTCTGTTCAAGGCTACTGTCTCCCCCGTTCCTGCTGTGCAGGTGTGAACATGTTACATCAGTTCATTTGTAACTGCGATGTGAGCAAAAATGGATGCCCCACTTGTGATTTGCACAAAAGAAGAGCAGCGTGCAGCGATGCGTTTTTTGTGCTCTGAGGATGTACACATCCGCACACTTCTGCTTACATGGTCGACACTTTGCAAAAGCTTCGTTTTGAGGTGTTAAAGCATCCTCCCTATGGTCCTGATCTTGCTTCATCGGACTTTCACCTGTTTGGTCCCCTGAAAGCAGCCTTACGAGGACGAAGATTGACTTCTGATAAAGAAGTGAAGACTGTGGTGCATTCATGGCTTGCAGCTCCGCCTAAAACATTTTTTTAATGAGGGATTACAAAAGCTTGTTGACAGGTGGACAAAGTGTATTGAAAAGCAAGGAGATTATGTTGAAAAATGATGTATTTATCTTTTCTAGAAGTTAATTAAAATAAATTCTGCAGCCAGGGTGCAGATAAGTTTTGACTTACCCTTGTACTTTGTTACCGTTTTTGCTTTAAACTGTCAATTTTCCTTTAAAGAAATTTTTAAAATGAAAAGGAAAGTCTTTATGTTCCTACACATTCACCGTTTGTAGTATTCCTCATTTCTTTGCTTAGATCCAGGTTTCCATGTGATGTCATATTCTTTTGGCCTGAATATCTTCATTTAATGTTTCTTGTAATGCACAAGTGTTGTTGAGACAAGTTCTTGCAGCTTTTATTTGTCTGAAAAAGTCTTAATTTTTCTTTCTTTTAAAAAAAACTTTACTTGGAAATAATTTTGAACTTATGGGAAAGTTGAAACATTATCGTAAAGAACACAAATGTACCCTTTACACAGATTCACCTATTAGCATTTTGCCCCATCTGCTTTATGAATTATTGTTCCTCTTTCTCTGTATTAATACATAGGTGTTTGTGTGTGTGTACATCTTTATATACATATATTTTTTTCTTAAGCCATCTGAGAACAAGGCATATAATCACATCTCCTAAATACTTCATTGTGTATTTCCTAAGAAAAGAGGTATTCTCTTTTTATTGCTGCAGTACAGTTACCAACTTTAGTAAATCTGTCTTTGTTAAATAGTTCTTTAATCTATCATCTTTGTTCCAGTTTCAGCAGTTGACCCAGTAATGGCCTTTGTGGATGTTTTTCCCCCTCCAGTACATGATCCAGTTTTGGATCACAATATTAAATTTAGTTGTAATATCCATTCAATCTCTTTCAGTCTGGAACAGTTCCTCAGCCTTTCTTTGTCTTTTATGACGTTGGCATTTTAAAAGAATACAGTCTTTGTTGTTGGGTGTTTTCCCCGAATAGAATGTTTCTCATTTTGGCTTTGTCCTATGTTTCCTTATAATTACATTCAGGCCATGCATTTGTGGCCGTGATACTATATAAGTGATGTTTTGTCCTTTTCAGAATATCACATCTAGAAGTATGTGACATCTTCGTGCCCTTCATTTGTGATGGCAGGTTTGATTACCTTGTCAGTTTCTTCATTTTGTAGTTTCCTCCTTATTCCTAATAAGAAATCTGTAGAGAGACACTTTTATCTCACTGCTACCTTTAGCATTCTTTAGTAATATTTACCTGAACTGGTCTTTTCTGTGTAGTTGCACAATGATGATTTTCTGATTTCAGCCTTCCTTCCACATTTGCCGGTCGACACTTGCCACGGTTCTGGAAGGAGGAGCCTTCCCTTGTTTTTAACTTGTCATCAGTATGCATTCACAGGTTTATAGCTTATTTCCATCCTTAGTTATTTTGGTGTTTATGTTTCCAAATTTGGCCAGTGGGAGCTTCTCCATGCTGATCTATTATTATTTTTTTTTACCATTTCCTTACTTCTAACATAAGGTAGTGATTCCCTGCCCCAGCCCTGGAATCAGCTGTTTCCCTGAGAGACTTTGGTTCTCTTGGGGGGAAAACAAGATAAGGCTACCAGCTGTGCTCATTGCCACCTGCTACTTTTTTTTTTTTTTTTTTTTTAAGTTGTGGTGAGTGGGGGCCACTCTTCGTTGTGGTGCGCAGGCTCCTCATTGCCGTGGCTTCTCTTATTGCAGAGCACGGGCTCTAGGCATGTGGGCCCCAGCAGTTGCAGCACGTGGGCGCAATAGTTGTGGCTCACAGGCTCTAAAGCGCAGGCTCAGTAGTTGTGGTGCATGGGCCTAGCTGCTCTGCGGCATGTGGGATCTTCCCGGAGCAAGGATTGAACCCGTGTCCCCTGCATTGGCAGGTGGATTCTCAACCACTGCACCACCTAGGAAGCCCTGCCACCTGGTACCTTTGCTTCTAGACTCTTTCAGCAGATGGAGCTTAGGAATATATACACACATATACATATGCATACATGGATATGCATATGCATACACATGCACGTATGCCTGTATACTACAGGTATATGTATGCAGGTAAATCCACTTATGCATATTAGAAATCATGGGAACATGTCAACACCTTTGCTTTCAATCCAGCCCCACAGAGTTCTTCTTTACCTTTCTTTATTTCATGTTTGTATTTCCATTTTTCCACAGGGAGCATCTTCTCTCCCAGTAGCATCAGCACATTTACTTATTTGTTCAGTTCTGTAATACATCTAAAATCGCTTCAGAATTGCTTCATCTATACTGCTACATCTCTGCAACCAGGGAAAGAATTCCAGATTTTCTTTTTTTTAGTTCTGTGTACCCAGTCTTCCCTCTCCCCTCCCTACTCTCCTGGACTTAGGGTACATAGTCAAATACTGTGTTCCCCAAAGTTATTTTTTCCCTTTATTGTCATTATGTTATTTGAAATAATACAATGACGTTCATTTGTTTCACTTTGTTTCCAACTTTTCTTTTGGCTTCATTGGGCCTTTGTTGCTGTGCACGGGCTTTCTCCAGTTGTGGCGAGCAGGGGCTACTCTTCCTTGCAGTGCGCAGGCTCATTGTGGTGGCTTCTCTTGTTAAGGAGCACAGGCTCTAGGCTTGCGGGCTTCAGTAGTTGCAGCACACGGGCTCAGTAGTTGCGGCTCATGGGCTCTAGAGCACAGGTTCAGTAGTTGCGGTGCAGTGGGCTCAGCTGCTGCATGGCATGTGGGATCTTCCTGTACCAGGATGGAACCCTCATCCACTGCATTGCCAGGGAAGCCCTCCAACTTTTATTGTTATTTAGTTCCCTCCTATAAGTACAAGAAATTAGTAACAAATGTATCATTTAAACTACTTTAAAGAGATATACAGTTGACTCTTGAACACCACAGGTTTGAACTGCAGATTATATGCACTTTTTTTTCAATAAATATAGTACCTGTATTTTAATTTTACAGATCTTTAAATTAACTAAGTGTGGGGAGAAGTTCGTGCTGGAGACTGGGAGCATCAGCAGTATTTAGCTGGAATAGGTCGGATATTGTCAAAAAGGTTTCTGATCTCTCCCTTTCACAACCCTTTGCTTAGAATAGGTTTCTCTTGGGGCTTTTTTTTTTTTTTTCTTTCTTCTGTGAGTGTTGGTGGTTCCAGGTTGCAGGCTTCGCCAGAGACCAGTCTGGGATATTTAGAAGATAAAAAGAAAACCCGGGAAACTTACTGCAGTGTTGTTCCTCAAATTCTGTAGCCAGTCCATTTTCTTCCTTCCACTTTTTAGAGTTTTCTTACCATTGTCTTACATCTGGAGTTTGTAATTATACTTTGCAGGGAAGATTATGAGAAGTGAGAATAGAAATGAGCCTAGGCCAACTTGTTTGGAATCAGAAGTTCTTGTTGATGTATGCATTTTTGATTTCTGTTCTAGGTGCAAACACATTAGGATTGTTACGTTTTCTTTGTGAATTGACCCCTTTCAGTAATTTCCCTCTTTATCCCTGGTAACATTCATTGCTCTGGAGTCTCTTTTGCCTCCTATGAATATAGTTATTTCAGGTTTCTTTTCATTGGTATTTACATGATACATGTCTTTCCATTCTTTGTTTTGAACCTATTTTGAATCTATGTCTTTTATTTAAAATGTGTTCTTTGTTAACCTTATATTGTTTGGTTTTTCTTTTTTATCCATTCTGCATTCTTTGGTTCTTATTCGTTGGACCACTTACATTCGATGTTGTTGGCTTGAAACTTAACATCTTGCTAGTTGTTTTGTTTGTTCCATCTGCTTTTTGTTCCTTCTGTCCTTTTTTTAAATTGTTTTTTGGATTAATTTAGTACTTTAAAAATTATATTTCATTCTGCTATTGGCTTATTATTTTACCTCTTTTTCAAAATTTTAGTGTTTGCCTTAGGGTTTGTAATGTACACCTTTAATTAGTCACAGTCTACCTACAGATAATATACTGCTTTGCTTGTAGTATAAGAACCTTACAACAGTTTACTCCCAGTCCCCAATTCTTTGTGCTTTTGTTATCATGCTGTCAACATAATGCATTGCTATTGTTTTTCCTTTAAACAGATAATTATCTTTTATAGTAGTTAGAGAAAAGAGAAATGTATTTCATATTTACCTTCATTTTTACCATTTCTAGCACTTTATTTCTTATCAAGATGAATTTTTGATTTTATAATTCTTTGCTTGAAGAACTTCCTTTAACACTTTTTGTGGTACAGATCTGCTAATAATACGTTCTGTCAGTTTTTCTTTGTCTCAGAAAGCCTTCATTTCTCTTTCACTTTTGAAAAATATTTCCATTGATATAGAATTCTGGGTTGGTAGGTTTTTCCCCTAACACTTTAAGTTCTTCATTCCGTTGTCTTCTGGATTGAATAGTTTTTGATGAGAAGCATGATGTAATACTTGACTGTTCTTGGTGTAGTGTATCCCTTTTTCTCACTGGCTTCAAGATTTCCTCTGTGTGTTTATGTGTAGGTATAGTGTTGTGTTTTTGTTTTGTTAGGCTTTTTTGTTATTTATTCTGTTTGATATTCTTCGACGTTCTCATATTTGTGGTTTGATGTCTTTCATTATGTTTAGCTAATTCTGGCCATTGGGTCTCCAATATTTCCTCTCCCTTTTTTCTTTTTCTGGGATTTCTGTTACATGTATGTTAGGCCTTTTGATATTGTCCCACAGCTCTTAGATGCTCTATTCTGTTTTTTTGTGTGTTTTTTCCCCCTTTTTTTCTGTTTCAGTTTGGGTTATACCATCAATCCCATTTTCAAGTTGACTAATTCTTTCCTTGGCTGGGTCAAGTTATCTCTGCTAATGTTTTTTTATTTCTGATCTTTCTGTTTTATTCTTCTTGATGATTTCATCTCTCTCCTGAAATGCCCCATCTGTTCATGCATGTTGTTCATCTTTTCCACTAGATATTTTAGCCTATTATTCAGAGTTATTTTAAATTCCATGTCTGGTATTTCTGACATCTGGGTGATATCTGAGCTTGGTTTTGTTATTGTTGTTTGTTTGCTTGCTTGTTCATATATGTTGCGAATTTTGGTTGAAAGCCAGAATTAACATGTGAGACTCTAAAGACTGAAGTAAATAGTATGAATGACTAAAAAATAGACTTGTCTCCTCTTCTGCTAGGACTTTGCTATATGTGGTTGATTGATCTGGGTTTTGTTGTTGCTATGGTTGTCTGTAGTTGACCACCAGTTTCATATCCCTTTTGCTTAGGTCGGTGCCTGAGTTACCAGAAGTTTGTTTGTTTGTTTTTAAAATGCACCTGTATCACTCACACTTAGATTTTCCCTGTGAACCTGTGCCTTAAGGAGTCTCTTTCCATGCTCACTTCTCTCCCAGTGGCTGATTGCAGTTACTTGTCCCTGAGCATCCTGGCTCCGTGGTAGGGAGCATGAGGTTGTTCTCTGTTATCCTGGCTTAGCCTCCACCTTAGGAAGGCCTCTGGTCCTGGGTCTCGGGGTGGGGCTCTCTCAGTGATCCTGTGCCTCCCAAAGTGGCAAGAGTCCTCTAGTGGTCTCGGTCCAGGGCAGTTTCCTGACCCTTCTGCTGGAGAGGAGCTTTTGTTTGTTTCCTTTCTCCATTTACCTGTGCTCTGGGGACTTCAATTTTGCTGACCTTCCCTCAGTGGCTCAACGCTTTTGTTTCATACGGGTTAAAGATCTGATGGGGCTTCATGTCCTTCCTGCAGTGAGGGCTGTTCTTTCCCAGGCTTGGGTCTGGAGGGATACTTTTTGTAATTTCTCATCCTTCCCCCAGCAGTTCTTGAGAGTGCCCAGTACGGTCTGTAGAAAATAACCTGGGAATAGGTGTAGTTCCCTTGTATTGAAGCTTCCCAGGTTGGCCTTTTGCAATTTATCAAAAAGTTTATCTGAGGGACTTTCCTCGTGGCCCAGTGGTTAAGACTGTACTTCCACTGCAGAGGGCGTGGGTTTGATCCCTGGTCTGGGAACTAAGATCCAGCATACCTTACTGTGCAGCCAGGAAAAAAAAAGAAAGGAAAAAAAGGAAAAAAAAAAAAAAAGGATTTATCTGAAATCTTCTTAGCCAGTGGTTGGATAATCCTTGTCTTTCTTAGGTCAGCCAGTACTCATGACCCCTCTCTCTTCTAAGGTACCTGACTTTCCTTAGATCTTAGGCTAGTTGGTTTCCCTGTGACCTTAGCTCTGATGGATTCAAATAAAGTTACATATTTATAGGTTATCCAGCCTCTCTTGTTGTCAGGGTGAGAGTGACACTATATCCAGCTCTTTACATCATAAACAGAATGAGAAGTCTCCTTGAAAGATTTAAGCCCCTGAATTGCAACTAATCCTAGTACAGTTTCCTAAATACCTTAGAAGAGAGTATGCCAGATGTTCTCTAACTTGAATGATCCTTGGGTTACTGGATTGGGTAGAATGCAAGTGGCCCCTTTGCTTTCCTGCTACACCATGATTCAATAAATTTATGCTCTCTGTTCAGGCACACAGAGAGAGAGAGAGATTGTTTACATTGTTTCTACTGGTTTTAGAATATTAGGGAGGCAAGAGGTACCTCTCAGTGCTTGAAAAACAAACTTTTAATTGAGGTAATTGTATTCTTAAATGATCCTCTCAAGAACTGTGGGTTTTGTAAAAAAAACTTTTAATAGAGATTATTTATAAACTTACATAGAATTTAAATTCTTACAGTGAAGAATATGATGATTTCCTCCTGGTTACGTGTTATCTGGCTCAAACAATTGTCAACCCATGCCTAATGGTGTGTTGTCTGTCATTTATACCCCTCCCCCCATGGATTATTTTGAGGCAAATTCTAGATAAAGTATCTTTTTATGTTTAAATGTGTGGAAGGGGTTGTAGTTTTTTCCCCATATATGTATTTTAGTCTTAATATGTTCACCTAGTAGGAAGAAAGATAGCATTGGCAAATTTCATGCTATTTGCATTCAAAGGTATTTATATATGAGACAGAGTTATTCCAGCTCTCATTGTATGTGATTGATAACTACACCTACTGACAGAAATTCTGGAGTCAAGGCCATTTTCCTCCTGGTATTTGTAGACCTTTGTCTTTCCTTGAAAAGTAGATTATTGTAACATTTTGTAGATTGCAGTTTGAGTGGATATCCCCTAAGAATAGAATTTACACTAACATTAATTTTCATGTTTCATTGGGACTGCTATTTATACCTGTATATTCAAAGGAATGAGCAAAATGACTTTGCTGTACTCTTCTGATCATATTTTAAACTGTAATTGCATCCATAAAGGTTAAGTGTTTTAACTCTGTTCTTAATTTCTTACCCTTTTGTTTTGAAGTAACTTTAGACTTACAGAAAACATAAAGATAGGACATGTATACCCATCATCCAGCTTCAGTGTTAACAGTTTATATCACCAGAGTACATTGAGAAACACCATGTAATTAACATTGGCTGTATGTCCTTATTTTTAACAGCTGCTGAAATAGTTCAAGAAATTGAAAATATGGAGAAGACTAGGATGCGTCTTGAAGCTAGTAAACTCAACGAAAGCGTATGTTGATGGTCTTTTCCAGTGTCTCGGTAGAAATGAAGGAAGGAAAAGTTGAATACCTTACAAATTAAAGCAAATCAGTATTAAATCTGTTCACTGGGAAATGTACTAGAACACATTTCCCTCTAATGTATTGTGATTTACTTGCCGCTCATTTTAGCATTTTTATCATATTTAGCAGTCTTCGGGCACAAAATCAATCCAAAGTAGAGTTTACTGATGAATTATAGTTTTGTAGAAAAAGCATGTGTCAGTACATCAGGTAACCTTGGTATTGGTCCTTTTTTCTGGCGGTTCCGTTTAATAAGCTCTTTAACATTTAACCTCTCTGACCCTTAAGATCTTCACCTGTAAAACTCAGGGGTTTACCTATATAATCTCTAAGATCTCCTTTTAGCTCTGGTATTCTGCAGTTCTGTGATTATACTCTTGGCGAAATTCAGTAATTGTAAGAGTTGATGAGGATTGAGCATCTGTTGAGCTTATTGAGGGACTGAGACCTAAATTTCTTCACTGTTGCCTTCCTCTAGCTTGATGGTCCAACTTGAGGAAAAGATACCAAAGAAGAAAATAGTCATTGTGTCCTTTGACACTGGAGGAGGTGTTTTGGGCTCTCCCAAGTAGACTTTTTTTCTAGATCATCCATAATGTGTTTGTAAGGAAAGCAACGACCTTAGGGAAGTAAGTTTATAATCAGTAGAAAAAAAATGAGATTTTCATTGACTTTATTATTACCTTTGTGCTAACTATAAGATGGAGACTATAAGGAATTGTGTGAGTACATTTCAGATCTTTTAAGTCTAAAATTTTAAAAAGTGAACTAGAAATTTAACACATGAAGTCTTGCATTATTGCACCTTCTCTGCATACCTTTGTGGTAGACTTGGAAAGTTAGGTTGGAAAGATAGACGACAAATAAGATCTGCCTTGTTAGTGATCTGCTAAACGTCTCTTCAGCCTTGTAGTTTTGTGTTACCTGTTGTACAGATGAATGTGGAAAATTAACTATTGAAAATAGGAAATTTAATTGATTGTGTTAATACTTCATAAATTCTAATGGAATCAGTATTGCATTTTCTACTGATGAAAAAAAGTAATGAGTAAAACGTATATTAATTACAATATTCAAGAGAAGTAAACAGGAGTTAATATTCCTAGGTCTGTATAGAACAGAGATGAGAGATTATTTTCCTCTATTTTAAACATCCACATTTGAGATTTTAAAGTTTATAGTACTAATTTCTATTCTTGTCATTTTTTGTAATTTTTAATTAAGAATTTTTGGATTATTTTAGATGATGGTTTTTACAAAGGACCAAACAGAAAAGGAAATAGATGAAATTCACAGTAAATATCGTAAGTTATGTGATGTTTTCTTTATTTGCAAAGAACTTGGGTTGCAGTTTTTCATGTTAAGTAATTTTTTAAAATATATTTGTATATTAATGTTTAGTACACATACTTCCTTGTTAATATTACTTAAGAGACTGACTTTTGAGTGTTTACTCAGACAGTGACCGTTTTTGGTGACTGTGTGCCTGCTCTTTGATTTGTGGCTAACGTTCTACTTTGAGCTATCACTAAGCACTTTGGAAACATTCATTAGATGCTCTCAAAGCATCTCTGTGAGAAGAAAATAGGATTAAAACGGAAACATTCCTGACTTGCCATCCTGTCCTCAGGTCACGCAGTGACAGTAAAGAATTCCAGCACTCTGTAGCTTGCAGATTTGTGCCGAAAATAGTTTTCATTTCACTCATTATAAACCAGCTTCCCAGCATTATCACTTCATTTTCCTTAAATGACCTTTGTATATATCTTTCCCAGTGCTAGCACATTAGTGTTTTGTCAGTTAGGTAGCTGTTTATTCTTTGATTGGTTGGTTGGGTTTTAGTTTAAATTTAAATTTAAGTGCCTGGCAAACAGTAGATAGTTAATAAATATTTGCTGAATGAGTATTCCACACGTGATACGCTTTAGCTATGCTAAAAGAATTGTGGTTTTTTTTTTTTTTTTTTTTTTTTTCCAGTTCTTAAGCTTTGAAGGGGCAGATCCAGTTGTGGTCTGTGTAGGGAAGTAGGATGAAGTACACAGGCACTAGATGTAGTTGTGATGGCCTGAGCCTTCCCAGAGTAGGAAAAGGAGCTGGAGGATTCACAGACCAGAGGCTGAACTTGGTCTGGTCACAGCGCTGGTACTCGGAGGATAAACAGATGTGATCGATCCTATTTGATCAGCCTTTGGGAAGCCAAAGTAATTTTTCTTGATACAGGAGCTACAGAATATCAGATGATCACAGAAGTGGCAAAACTAAGACCTATAACAATAAGGAAACCAGAAAATTGGCGTGGAACAAAAATAATTTAAATCGCTAAAGGATGGTATCTAACAGTTACGCTACACTAAAGAAAATGTGGGTTAGATCCAGGCAAAAAAATATACAAATATCTATTGCCCACCATTTAAATATCTTTAAAAACTTTAATTTTACTAAATAGGTCACGTTAAGTTAATTCACTTAACTCTAAAATAAACCTCAGTGTGTACTTTTTTTTTTTTTTTAAACTTTTGGACACTTAAAGCTCAAGTGCTTATTAGCATTATAGTTACAGTTTGATTTAGTATGAGGATCTAAATATACCATTGATAGCTCTTCTTTTTTTAAAAAACATTTTCATTAATGTTTTAATTCACGTGGTTTCTTTTTTAATCACATTTCTATAAAGCTTATTAAAAAAAGTCTGCCTCCTTCACCACCACCCTGTCTCCATTTCCATTTCCTAGAATTGACAACTGTCAAACCTTTTGGCTTTTGTTTTAGTAATTACCTTCATGTTTATAAAAGATGATTCTTTCTGCTCTTTCTTGAAGTGTTTCAGTTTTCCATGTTAACAACTGATTGAAGTCCTAATTTGAAAAATGAAAATTTAGCTCTTCTATACATCCTGACTCTTACCTTCTCCTCTCTCCCAAATTCTGAATATTGTCATAATTTTTTATAAGGTCAGTGTTAGTTAGAGACATTGTATGCGATTTGAACCAGGCAGCATATATACTATGGTTATGAAGGGTAGTAGAGTATGCTACCACCCAAGAATATGCCACCGTGGCCTGTTACTCTGAGCAGAAGGCAATTGAGAAGCAGCAGAAAGAAAAACTATGTGTGAGACATAATTACAAAGGTGTCTGTTCCTCCTCCCCTCTCTATCCCTAGAGGTAAATTAGTCTTCCTGTTGGTGGAGAAGGCTCTGACTTCAATCAGCATAACAGACTTCACTCTTGTTTACCTTGTTTCTATCTGGCCATCTCCCCATAACTGCCCTCCCCCACACCTTTTTTTTTTTTTTAATTTAGCTGAAAATGATATTTAAGCCAGTGTTCTGAGTCACCTTCAAGTGGCTTAGAGTTACTCATTTTTCTTTGGGTATCTTCCATGTATACATGAGGTATACATGTTAATAAACATCTGTTTGTTTTTCTCATGTAAATTAGTCTTTTGCTATAAGGCCCCAGCTAAGAACTAAGAAGGTTAGAGGGGAGATTATTTTTTCCTTCCTTAAAGTTATAATTCCTTTCAGAAAAACATTCTACTTTCCCTATAATTAATAGTTTTATTTGCTTAGTCTTCTATTTATCTGGTATTAATTTATTTCTAAACTTTCCATCAGAAATGTAAATCACTTTCTAATACATTGAAACTCATAGATTGTTTATCAACTCACTGTTTTCTTAGGAACATCTTGCTTGAAGCAGCCCCCTGCCCTTTCCAATCTACTGTGGTTGCTCTTTGGGCCTCCTTCATGGCTACCCTGGAATTTCCTTTCACCAGCCTTCTGGGTATTATCTCTTCCTTCCTGTGTCAGTTCATTTATTTCAGGATTGAAATCTGCCTGTTCTTTTTCCTTGTCTTGGTGGTATACATTTTCTAGGAAACTCCCTGGGGAAAAACGTGTATATGGAAGAATACTTTTGGAGTCCATACATAACTGGAAATATTACTTTTACTATTGATTTATTATTTGGCTTAGGTAAATTGCCCACATAGATAGTAAAAAGCAGGGCTGGAAATTAAACCCACGTTCACCCAGTGCTCAACTTTAAGCCCTTTGCACTCATAGCATGCTTTGAATCTGAGTGAATAACTTGTATGTTGGGAACTTCTGCGGAACTAAGCTTTAGTTTCAGGTTATAGTGCTTAAAAAAAGCTTAATTTTATGAATGAATTACTTTGGTTGTTTTGTAATGATACATCTTTATTTTCTTTGCAATCTTTTGGATAGGTTTATATTCATGAATTCCTCTTTTAGAAGAGGAGAGAAACGGTGAAATCAATTTGAGCCTTAGTTGCAGATCCGTAGAAAGTATACTTGATACAGAGTTGAATCAAATGAGTTTATTGAGTTACCTATGGATTTCAGGTTGCACATGCTTTTGGTAAGTTGTCTTAATTGACTGAATTGCGTGTTAATTTTGTGTGTTAATTTTGTATCCTGCAACTTTACCGAATTCATTGATTAGCTCAAGTAGTTTTCTGGTGGCATCTTTAGGATTTTCTGTGTATAATATTATGTCATCTGCGAACAGTGACAGTTTTACTTCTTCTTTTCCAATTTGGATTCCTTTGATTTCTTTTTCTTCTCTGATTGCTGTGGCAAGGACTTCCAAAACTATGTTGAATAGTAGTGGCGAGAGTGGACATCCTTGTCTTGTTCCTGATCTTAGAAGGAATGCTTCCAGTTTTTCATCATTGAGAATGATGTTTGCTGTGGGTTTGTCGTATATGGCATTTATTATGTTGAGGTAGGTTCCCTCTATGCCCACCTTCTGGAGAGTTTTTATCATAAATGGGTGTTGAATTTTGTCAGAAGCTTTTTCTGCATCTATTGAGATGATCATGTGGTTTTTATCCTTCAGTTTGTTAACATGATGTATCACATTGATTGATTTGCATATATTGAAGAATCCTTGCATTCCAGGGATAAACCCCACTTGATCATGGTGTATGATCCTTTGAATGTGTTGTTGGATTCTGTTGGCTAGTATTTTGTTGAGGATTTTTGCATCTAAATTCATCAGTGATATTGGTCTGTAGTTTTCTTTTTTTGTAGTATCTTTGTCTGGTTTTGGTATCAGGGTGATGGTGGCCTCATAAATGAGTTTGGGAGTGTTCCTTCCTCTGCAATGTTTTGGAAGAGTTTGAGAAGGATGGGTGTTAGCTCTTCTCTAAATGTTTGGTAAAATTCACCTGTGAATCCTTAGGAATAAACCTAACCAAGGAGGTAAAAGACCTGTACTCAGAAAACTATAAGACACTAATGAAAGAAATCAAAGATGATACAAATAGATGGAGGGCGATACCATGTTCTTGGATTGGAAGAATGAACATTGTGAAGATGACTATACTACCCAAAGCAATTTACAGATTCAATGCAATCCCCATCAGATTACCAATGGCATTTTTCACAGAACTAGAACAAGAAATTTTACGATTTGTATGGAAACACAAAAGACCCTGAATAGCCAAAACAATCTTGAGAAGGAAAGGTGGAGTTGGTGGAATCAGGCTTCCTGACTTCAGGCTATACTACAAGGCTACAGTGATCAAGACAGTATGGTACTGGCACAAAAACAGAAATATAGATCAATGGGACAGGATAGAAAGCCCAGAGATAAACTATGGTCAACTAATCTATGACAAAGCAGGCAAGGATATACAATGGAGAAAAGGCAGCCTCTTCAATAAGTGGTGCTGGGAAAACTGGACAGCTACATGTAAAAGAATGAAATTAGAACACTTCCTAACACCATACACAAAAATAAACTCCAAATGGATTAAAGACCTACATGTAAGGCCAGACACTATAAAACTCCCACATATACGGAATCTAAAACTGGTACTGATGAACTCAGTGACAAGAACAAGGAAGCAGATACAGAGAATGGACTGGAGAACTCGAGGTATGGGAGGGGGCGGGGGGTGAAGGGGAAACTGAGAAGAAGCGAGAGAGTAGCACAGACATATATATACTACCAACTGTAAAATAGTCAGTGGGAAGTTGTTGTATAACAAAGGGAGTCCAACTCGAGGATGGAAGATGCCTTAGAGGACTGGGGCAGGGAGGGTGGGGGGGACTCGAGGGGGGGGCGTCAAGGAAGGGAGGGAATACGGGGATATGTGTATAAAAACAGTTGATTGAACCTGGTGTACCCCCAAAAAAATTAAAAAAAAAAAATCTTTCAAAAAAAAAAAAAAGACAGTATGGTACTGGCACAAAAACAGAAATATAGATCAATGGGACAGGATAGAAAGCCCAGAGATAAACTATGGTCAACTAATCTATGACAAAGCAGGCAAGGATATACAATGGAGAAAAGGCAGCCTCTTCAATAAGTGGTGCTGGGAAAACTGGACAGCTACATGTAAAAGAATGAAATTAGAACACTCCCTAACACCATACACAAAAATAAACTCCAAATGGATTAAAGAGCTAAATGTAAGGCCAGACGCTATAAAACTGCTAGAGGAAAACCTAGGAAGAACACTCTTTGACATAAATAACAGCAAGATCTTTTTTGATCCACCCCCTAGAGTAATGGAAATAAAAACAAAAATAAATAAGTGGGACCTCATGAAACTTCAAAGCTTCTGCACAGCAAAGGAAACTATAAGCAAGACGAAAAGACAACCTTCAGAATGGGAGAAAATATTTGCAAACGAATCAACAGACAGAGGATTAATCTCCAAAATATATAAACAGTTCATCCAGCTCAATATCAAAAAAACAAGCAACCCAATCAAAAAATGGGCAAAAGACCTAAATAGGCATTTCTCCAAAGACGGCATATGGATGGCCCAGAGGCACATGAAAAGCTGCTCAACATCACTAATTATTAGAGAAATGCAAATCAAAACGACAATGAGGTATCACCTCACACTGGTCAGAATGGGCATCATCAGAAAATCTACAAACAGTGAATGCTGGAGAGGGTGTGGAGAAACAGGAACACTCTTGTGCTGTAGGTGGGAATGTAAATTGATACAGCCACTATGGAGAACAGTATGGAGGTTCCTTGCAAAACTAAAGATAGATTCCACTGCTGGGCATATACCCAGAGAACACCATAATTCAAAAAGACACATGCACTCCAGTGTTCATTGCAGAACTATTTACAGTAGCCAGGACATGGAAGCAACCTAAATGTCCATCAACAGATGAATGGATAAAGAAGATGTGGTACATAGATACAATGGAATATTACTCAGCTATAAAAAGCAAGGAAACTGGGACATTTGTAGAGACATGGATGGACTTGGAGACTGTCATACAGAGTGAAGTGAGTCAGAAAGAGAAAAACAAATACCATATATTAACACACATATGCAGACTATAGAAAAATGGTACAAATCAACTGGTTTGCAAGGCGGAAATAGAGACACAGATGTAGAGAACAAACATATGGACACCAAGTGGGGAAAGCGGGGAGGGTTGGGGGGGAATGAACTGGGAGATCGGGATACCAAATTGTACACTCTAAATATATGCAGTTTATTGTATGTTAACTGTATCTCAATAAAAGTTCAAAAAAAAAAAAGACTGAATTTCTCCAGTAAGAGGTAGAATGTTAGCCTGATGGAAAGTTACTCTTCTTGCCTAACTGCCATGACAGACATATTTTGGGGATCTTCATGCTCTTTACCTTGGTAAAATATAGGTTTATACTCTGCCAAGAAAAAAAAAACAAACCTCTAATGAACACCCTGGGATTATCTCCTGAAGCTTTTCCTGGGAGTACCAGCTTAATCTTGTTAAACAGGCAAGGCATTTTAGCTTAATTTATTCCTTTATTTTTTTATTTGGTTGTTCATTAATTCAGTAAATGTATATTGAGCATCTGCTATGTGCCAGCTGCTGTTGTATGTACTGGGCATAGAGCAGTGAGCAAGATACATAGATCTCTATTGTCATGGAGATTATAGTAGACAGATAAATAACAATAAATCAGCAAATGATAATACAATTTTAGTTGGCAGATGCTATAAAGAAAATAAAACAGTAGTTTATAGAAATGATGGGGTCATTAGATAATATAATCAAGAAAAGGCTTTTCTTAAGGAGTTGACATTTGAGGTGAGTCATAAATTTAAAAAAAATCGAAATTAAAATAAAGGCAGCCATTCACAGAGCTGGAGGAAAAGTATTCCAGGCAGAGAGAACATCAAGGGCAGAGGCCCTGAAGTAGACACAATGTAGGCGAGTGTGAGTAGAATGTAGTGAGTGAAGGGGAAGAGTGGTATACAGGGAGACAGGCAGGGCCAGGTCCCATAAGACCTTATAAGGGTATATTTTGGGTTTTATTCCTGCTGCAGTGGGAAGCCATTGGAGAGTTTAGAAAGATAAGTAATAGGATTTCATCCACATTTAAAATGACATCTGCTGAATAGAGAGCAAATTGTAAGGTGGCAAGAAATAGTAAGAAAACTAATCTACAGGCTCTTCACTCAAGCAATATTTATTGATCACCAATTATTGTATCCCAGACAATATTCTAGATATTGGTAATATAACATTAAAGAAACAGATTCAGTCTCTGCCCACATGGAGCTTACACTCTATTAGGAATAGTGAGACAGTAAACACATGAGTAAGATGTATCAGATAAGGATACGTGCTATGAGGAAACTGAAAGTAGGGATAGGAAGTGATGGAGCTGTTGGGCCAGAAAGGCTCCTTAAAGAAGGTGAGTGATATTTGAGAAGAGACCTGAATGAAGTAAGGCTATTTTAGTAAATTAGGCCAGAGATGTGGCATTTCTAGAAGTAAAGTGCAGAATTCAAGGTAAACTTTCGAAGTAGAGCCAGTAGTACTTGCTGAATTTAATATAGGGAGTGACTAAAAGAGGAATCAAGACTGACCCCTACATTTTTGGTTCAAGCAACTGAAGAAGGGGTGATGCCATTTACTGCGATGGAGACTAGGATGAGGATTGTGGAAGGGGAAAGGGAATCAAAATTCCTCTTTTGTCGTGTTAAGTTTTGGTTTCTAGTGGATATCCAAGTGGAAAAGAGAATTAGGCATGAATGGATGAAACTGCATAACTAAAAAGACATGTGCTTTAAAATTGTATGCTTAGATACCATTACCTGGGAGAAGAGTGCTGTGGGGGAACAGAGCCTAAGGCTGAGCCCTGGCTGGGGCACCCTGATATTTAGAGCAACAACTCTCAGTTCTCTAAGCCTTTGTACACTCCTAAAATTGTCTAGGGCACCAGAGAGCTTTTGTTTATGTGGGTTATAGTGGTCGATATGTATCATATTACAAATTAAAGCTTGGGGGACTTCTGCTTCTGGCCAAGACAGAGTAATTGGGATCTGATATACACTCCACAGCCCCAAAATAGCCAACCATCATAAATGGACAAAACATATGAAGTAGTTTTCAACACGTTAGAGATTAGATAAAAAAAGGACAGGAATCTCTGAGAGGTGGGAAAAATGAGACGAGCCCTATAATAGAGTTTCTAGGGTGCATGCAGGGGGATCCCAGGCAGAGCTTGGTGGGCTCTGAGTTAAGAAGAAAGAAAGACCAGAGAAACTAAAGGAGCTGAAGTTTGCAAGACAGAGTGTGAAAAGTAGAGAGCACAGAGAGAACCTGGGGACCTGCAGAAGGTTCACCTTGTGACTTCATTTAGTGCACAAAGTCTGATCTCTACCACGAGATGAAATCAAATCAGAAATCAGTAACGAAGCCCTCTGGAAAATCACCAAATATTTGGAAACTAAATAATACACTTCCAAATAACACATGGATCTAAGAAAAATTAAAACCAATAATTTTCAAAAATATTTGTTAACTCATTTAAAAACAACAATAAATTCATTGTAAGTTAACATAAATCATAAATAACATATTTGGGTAAACAAAAACTTTCCCAGCACACAAAAAACAAAGTAAGTAGAGATTTCTACTCCTAGCCCAGGTGGAATACCAGACTGTATTTACTTTCCTCCCTTAAAAGCTAGAAAACCAGATGAAACATATAAAACAATGGATTTTCACATATTGGAAAAAGGTTGCACAGGACTGTTATCTCCGAGGGAAAGAAAGCATATAAGATGGTGAGCTCTAAGCTCCGGCAGCTTTAAGGCCCCAGGTGGAGGAAGCCGAAAATAATCACTTAATAGGTACAACAGAAATCAAAATTATGGAGGCCAGGGTGACTAGGACAGAGTCCCAGAAAGGAGGGCCCCACAGAGAGAAGAGAGAGCTATAAAGATCTGCACAAGGATCCTGTCAAGTCTTTGGCTGCCTAGCAATCTGGCTGTGAGTGAGAGGAAACTGCCCCAAGCCAGGGAGAAAACTCTGGAAAGGATTAGTTCCAGAAAAATTCCCAGAGCTCACACTGGGCAGGAAACAGCCTGAATTCACCAAGAGCCACAGTAGAAAAAACTTCTTAGTATATAAGGCTTCAGGCAGAAGCCTTAGAAAGGTATTGTTGCTGTATTAGCAGGGCTAAATTACCTTAGGGCCAGATAATAAATAGTTTAGGCTTTGCAGGCTATATATGGTCTCTGTCAAATGTTCTTGTTTGGTTACAATCCTTTATAAAATATGAAAACCAGTCTTAGCTTGAGGGCCATACATAACTAGGCCATGGGTTGGATTTAACTGTTGGACTGCTATAAGCTAATGGCTGCTCTAATTTTCCTTAATAAAAAGTTTTTTTTTAATAGACCATTTTTTAGAGCAGTTTTAGGTTCACAGCAAAACTGAGTGGAAAATACTGGGAGTTCCTATATTTCTCCCACACGTGCACAGTCTCTCCCACTGTCAACACCCCACACCAGAGTGGTACATTTGTTATAACTGATGAACCTGTGTTGACACATTGCTATCACCCAGAGTTCACAGTTTACCTGAAGGCTCACTCTTGGTATATAGTCTGTGGGTTTTGACAAACATATAATGCTGCGTTTCTACCATTATGGTATACAGCATAGTTTCATTGCCGTAAAAATCCTCTGTGCTCCATATCTTTATCCCTCTTTCCTGTCTAACCCCTGGCAACCACTTATTTCTCTAGTGGCTTCATAGTTTTGTCTTTTCCAGAATGTCATACAATTGGAATCATACGGTATATAGTCTTTTCATTCTTTCACTTACTAATGCATTTAAGCTTCCTCTGAGTCTTTTCATGGCTTTATACCTCAATTTTTTTTTTTTTTTTAGGGCTTAATAATCCATTTTCTTTATATACCACAGTTCAGTGACAAGTTCATTTACCAGTAATGAAGGACATCTTGGTTGCTTCCTTAGGCAATTATGAAAAAAGCTGCTATAAACGTTCATGTGCAGGTTTTTGCGTGGACATAAGTTTTCAGCTCATTTAGGTAAATACTATGGAATGTGATCGCTGGATCATAAGCTGTCTTTAGTTTTCTAAGAAATTGCCAAATTATCTTCAAAAGTGTCTGGAACCATTTTGCATTCCCACCAGCTTATGGTGTTGTTAATGTTTTGGATTTTTGCCATTCTAATAGGTGTTTAGTGGTATCTTACTGTTTCAATGTGCAATTCTCTAATGACATATGATATTGAGCATCTTTTCATGTACTTACTTGCCATCTGTATATCTTCTTTGGTAAAGTGTCTGCTCAGATGTTTTGCCCATGTTTTAATTGGGTTGTTACTTTTCTTACTGAGTTTTAAAAGTTCTTTATATATTTTGAATAAGTCCTTTACCAGATGCAACTTTTGCAGATTTTTTCTTCCAGTCTTTCTTTGGCTTGTGTTCTCATTCTCTTCTCTTGATACTCTGCCCTGATAAAATTTGAAAGCAAGGCGTGAGATAATTTAGTTGATTCCAAGTAGTTTGTTATGCTCCAGAATAAACCACAATACAGTTTAAGGAGAGAATAAAGTCTGTCAACCAACAATATAAAATTAACAATATCCTGTTGAAATTACCAGAAATTCAAAGAAGCAAAAAAAATTGCACTCTAAAAAAGAGAAAAATCAGAAAAAACCAGACCCAGGAATGACAGACATGATGAAACTTGTATTTAAAAATGTTGAAACAACATTTACAATTTTTTTTTTTTTTTTTTTACAAATATGTTCTTTGTATCAAGAAGGAAGAATCAGGGAGGGTCCTGCTAAGATGAGAAATGGACAATATAAAAAAGACCAGGGACTTCCTAGGTGGTGCAGTGGTTAGGGATCTGCCTGCCAGTGCAGGGGACATGAGTTCGATCCCCGCTCCAGGAAGATCCCACATGCTGCAGAGCAACTAAGCCTGTGTGCGACAACTACTGAGTCTGCGCTCTAGAGCCCATGAGCCACAGCTGTTGAGCCCATGTGCCACAACTACGGAAGCTCACACGCCTAGAGCCCGTGCTCTGCAACAGGAGAAGCCACCACATGAGGAGCCCGCACACCACAATGAAGAGTAGCCCCCACTCACCGCAACCAGAGAAAGCCTGTGTGCAGCAGTGAAGACCCAATGTAGCCAATAAAAAAAAAAAAAAAAAAAAACAAAAAAAAAACACCAAAAAGGGAATTCCCTGGCGGTCCAGTGGTTAGGACTCCTTGCTTTCACTGCTATGGACCTGGGTTTGATACCTGATTGGGGAACTAAGATCCTACCAGCCATGCAGCATGGCCAAAAAGCAAAACAAAAACAAAAAACCAAATGGAATTCTGTAGATGACAAACATACTTGAATTGAAAAATAAACTGGGTGAGGTAAAAACAGATGAGGGAATAAATTGAACTGAATGAAAAGACATTGTATCAGTGTGTGTTGCAGCTAAAGCAGTGCTTAGAAGGAAATGTGTAGCATTAAAGTTTATATTAGAAAAGAGAAGAGGTTTTAAATTTGTTATCTATGCTTTCATCTTAAGAAACTAGAAAAAGAAGAGCAAATTCCATCCAAAGCAAGCAGAAGGAAAGTAATAGTAAAGATAAGAGCAGAAATCAATGAAATTGAAGACAGAAAAATAACAGCAAATCTATGAAACCACAAGCTGTTTGTAAAATCAACAAAATTGAGAACCTTCTAGCAAGCCTGATTAGGACAAAAAGAGAGAAAGCACAAATTGCCAATATCAGGAATAAAAGAGGGAGAATTACTAAGTATCCTGTTGATATTAAAAGAACAATAAGGGAATATTATGAATAACATCATGCCAATAAATGTAGAAACATACATGAAATGGACAAATTTCTTGAAAGACACAAATTACTAAACCTTACTCAAGAAGGAATAGAGGGGACTTCCCTGATGGTCCAGTGGTTAAGAATCTGCCTTCCAATGTAGAGGATGCAGGTTTGATCCCGGGTCTGGGAACTAGGGCCCCACATGCTACAGGGCAACTAAGCCCGTGTGCCGCAACTGCTGAGCACATGGGCCACAACTAGAGAGCCCATGTGCTACAACTACAGAGCCAGTGTACTCTGGAGCCTGCATGCCACAACTACTGAGCCCGTGTGCCACAACTAGAGAGAAGCCCATGCACATGCTGCAACGGAGATCCCGCATGCTACAACTAAGACCCAATGCAACCCCCCACGAGAAGAAAAGAAAAGAAAGAAAGGAAGGAAGGAAGGAAGAAAGAAAAGGAAGAAAGGAAGAAAGAAAGGAAGAAAGAGATAAGGTTGAATAGCCCTATATCTAGTAAATAAATTGAATTTGCATCCCCAGGAAGAAAACTCCAGATCCAAATGGCTTCACTGGTGAATTCTATGAAACACATAAAGGGAAGAAATAATACCAATTCTACAAAAGTTTTTCTAAAAAGTTGAAAAGGAAGGAGTACTTCCTGCCTCATTTTATGAAGCTAAAGTTTCTATGAAACTAAAAACCAGACAAGGACAATAGAATAAAAAGTTCTGGCCAATATTCCTCTTGAACATAGATATAAAAATTCTTAACAATATTTTAGTAAATCAAATGTAGCATTCCATAAAAAGGATAATGCATCATAACCAAGTAGGATTTATCCTAAGAATGCAAGATTAGTTTAGTGTTAGAAAATTAATATAATTCAGTATATTAACAGAGTGGAAAAAACACTATAATTTTATAAGTAGATGCAAAATAAGCATATGTTAAAATTGAACACCCATTAATAATAAAAGCTCTCACTAAATGAGAATTTCTTTAATCTGCTATAGGATATCTGAAAAGCCTACAACTAACATCATATTTAATGGTGAAATATTGAATGCTTCTCTTCTGACTGGGAACAGGCTAGAGATGTCTGTTCTTACCACTGTACTGTGGGTTCTTGCCAGTGTGATAAGGCAAGAGAGAGAAATAAAATTCATATTTGAAAGGAAGAGATAAGACTTTCTATTCACAGTCAACATCATCTTTCACAAATAGTATGAATCATAAAATAAAAAGAAAAAAGTGATAAATTATATTTCATTAAAATAAAAACTGTTACTCTTCGGAAGACAAATATGAAGGGACTTCCCTGGTGGTCCAGTGGTTAAGACTCCTTGCTTCCACTGCAGGGGGCTTGAGTTTGATACCTGGTCTGGAAACTAAAATCCCACATGACGCACGGTGTGGCCAAAAACAAACAAACAAACAAAAAAACTGACAGATACGAAAATGAAAAAACAAGTCACAGATTGTGAGAAAATACTGTAAATTTTATATTTGACAAAGTGCTAGTATCTGTGTTATATATAAAGAACTCTTACAATTCAGTGATAAGTCGTAGGATGTATTTTTTAAAAGGGCAAATGTTTAAACAGATTCTTCAGAGAAGGAGATACTTAAATTCCAAATAATCACATGAAAAGATATGGTTAGTATTGTTAGTCATTAGTCATGAATCTTTGGGAAAATAGAAATTAAAATAACAGTGAAATAATATTACACATTTTAATGGCAAAAAAGTGAAGGGAAAAAAAAGGACAATCTCAAGTGCTGGCCAGGATGTAGAGCGAATGGAACTCTCATACATTGCTGGTGAGAATGTAAAATGATAGAGGCACTTAGACAAACAGTTTAGTAGTTTCTTATAAATCGAAGCATACACCTACCTACCAGTAATTCTACTCTTAGCTATTTACTCAACAGAAGTGAAAGCATATGTCCACATCTAGATATTTAAAATCAGATTTATTGAGATGTAATTTACAAAAAGTAAAGTTCATCAGTTGTAAGTGAACAATTTGATGATTGTTACAGATAAATGTTATACCAGGCTATTCATGCTGAATACTGAAAACAGCCTCAGTATCCATAGACACATTGCAGTATATCCATGTGCGATGGAGTCATCCTTAGCTATAAAAAAAGAATTAACTCCTGACATTTGAAACAGTGGGATGACTCTCAGAAACATTATGCTAAGAGAAAAGTCAAACTATAAAGGTAGCACCCTGTATGATTCCATTTATATAAATTTCTAGAAAGAGCAAAAGTATAGTACCAGAAAGCAGGTTGGTACTGCCTGGGGCTGTGGGTAGATAAAAGGGGGGGACTGACTACCAAGGAACTCTTTTGGGTGATTTAAATCTTCTATTTCAATGGTTGTGTTGGTCGTTACACAACTATACATTCTTTTAAAATGCATCAGAGTGTTTACTTAAAATTTTTTTGTATGCAAATTATTTCTCAGTAAGTCTGATTTTAAAAATTTAGTGAGAATAGCATTCTTTTCTGTTTTTGCAAGTCTCTTTAATGTCTTGCTTAATAGAAGACTTCCTGACTCTCACATTGTTTCTGCATTTAAACTGTTGCCATGTGTTGTTTTGGTTAAAGTATATGAGAAGTATCCGGCCTGTGAGACAGGTAATTGAAAAGAGGGGGCATGTTTTTATAGATGTTTAGGTATTTGTGGCTGTTCTTTGATACTACACTAAAACTTGGGAAGTGTTATTTTAGAAAGTTTAATTGCACTGGAATTTGAAATCATATTAATAAAGTTTTTGTACTCTATTACATTAAAATTCATTACTCTGTTGTGTACTTCGAATGGATTTTTTTACCTAGGAATGATTTTGTAACATCATTTGTTGGTTATTTGGAAGATACTGGTTGGTTGAGTTACAAATGTTTGCATATTTCATGTATATAATATTAAAAAAGCATTCCTTAATATCACCATCAATCTCATCAGAAAAGTTAAGTGGGGAGCTGTCAAGCTTTTAGTCGTGGATATAACTTATCTGAAAGTTATGATTTCCCTTTGAAAGCTCTCATTTTATCTTTGGCTGCAAATATTGTCACTTGTTTTCCTTGAAGTGACAACTCACCTCATTAATTTTTGAGGAAATAGATTATCTAAGTCTGAATAATAGTACTTTTCTATTCTTTCAAGTAAAAACCATGTTCATTAAAAAAGTGGCTAGTTTAGCTCATGGCTCAAACAGTCATGTAGGTGCTTCCTCAAGCATCCATGATACTTTGGGTGCATAACAGAAGTGCTGAATTTGTAGTTCTCGTTTCTTCACTGACGTTATTAAAAAGGTATGTACTCATAGGTCAAAACTTAATAAGATTCATAAATTTTTTACCTTTTCATCAGGGACATTCTTAAGTAAAACTGGGTTTGTTTGTTTGTTTTTTCCCATTGGCGAGTGCATGGCCCTGTGGAATACAGTGATTACTGGTGGAATTCAGCATCACTCCCTTGACTCATGCTAAGGCACCAGCAGTTTTATCCACCATTAGTATTGCTCTCTCCGTGCCTACGTCAACATAACAAAAATGGCACACAATTTCTCAGTGTTATTTTGAAAGTCGTCTTGACCTCATATGCCCTCTAGACGCTGCTCAGGGATCCTTAGCAGGCAACCAGTGTACTTTGAAATCTGTTAGTTTGGAGTATAAGTGCTGGGTAGAGGAGGCAGCTAAGAAAACTGTGTAGGAGTAGCCATTACAGGAGGAAAACTTGAAATTCTGGTGTCAGAAGATATAGGAAAAGAGAGCATTTCAGGAAAGGAGAAATGCTGAATCATATCAAATGCTGCTGTGAAAGTTTGAGTAGAAGGAGCTAGAAGAGATCAAAGGATTTTACAACTCATATTTCACAGCAAACTGTGACAAGAATGGTTTCATTAGAGAGGAGGCATCAGCGGCACTTAGAGTGGATTGAGACCAAATCTGAGGTGAGGAAGTGGGGCCATGAAGGCAGACAATTCTTAGGGGACGTTTTACTGTGTCAGGAAGAGCAGAGAAGTGAGGTCAAAGCTGGAGGTGGGTGTTGGGTCCAGGGACAGTTTTATTGTTTGTTTTTTTAAGTGTGTTTTAAAGTTGGGAGATAATTAACCCATTGGTTTTCAGATCTTTTTTGACCACAACTCACAATGAAAAATATATTTTATACTGCTATTAACTGTATGCACACACATTACTGAAATAAATTTTGCAGAACAATTCTTAATCTTTCCATGTTTTTAAAAGGTTGTATTGAGATATTTTCAAATGATGTTCATATTCCCCTCCTCAAGCTTAAATATCTCTTACATTAGAAAAAAATGTTTTCCATCCTTTTTTCTCAAAATTTCTTTAGTGACTTTGAAAAAATAAAAGTAGTGGGATAACTGACTTCTAAAGCCACTTGGTTATGTTTATCCAAACCATAATTAATTCTACTCTTTTTTTTTTTTTTTTTTAAAGCAGGGTCAAACGACAGAATTCCCATATATTCCCTGCCCCCACACATGTGTAACCTCTGCAGATATCAACATCCCCCACCAGAGGAGTACATTTGTTATAGCTGATGAACCTACATTGACACTCATAATCACAATAAGTCTATAGTTTACTTTTAATGTTTTTCACTCTTGGTGTTGTACACTCTGTGGGTTTTGACAAATGCATGACATGTATCTGCCAGTACTGTATCATGCAGAGTATTTTCACTGCCCTACAACTCCTCTGTGCTCCACCTACTCATCTCCCTTCTCGCCCCCCAAACCCCAGGCGACCACTGATCTTTTCACTGTCTCCATAGTTTTGCCTTTTGCAGAATGTCGTATAGTTGGAATCGTATAGTATGTAGCCTTTTCAGATTGTTTTCTTTCACTTAGTGATGCTGCATTAAAGATTGCTCCATGTCTTTTCATGGCTTGATAGCTCATTTCTTTTTTGAGCTGAATGACACTCCACTCTCTGGATGTACCACAGTTTACTATCTATTAACCTGCAGAAGGACATCTTGGTTGTTTCCTCTTTCCATTTTTAACGTACTCTGGCACTTTTTATCCTATTCTTATTATTTTATTAAGAAAAGAAATGCTGGTCTGGACCTACTAAGTTGTTTTCACAACCCACACTCTCAGTTTCAAAAGCACAGTCCTGTCCCAGGCTTATTTTGTATGCAGTGGGAAAGATTCAAAAGAGAAGGGGAAATTGATGGTACAGGAAAGGGTAATTGCGCATATTGTATCACTGAGAAGGCCTTAGTGATGGAATTCAGGGAATAAATTAGGGTTGGTCCTTAATTGCAGCAAGGACAGTGGTTTCACGCTAACTGGGAGGAAGATAGATCACAAATGCACAGATGAAGTAGTGGTGGTTGGAAGATGACAGAGTTCCTGTTAGAACTTTTCTGTATTTTCGAAGTAGTGTGAGCCCAACTGTGAAGGGAGTGTTGGAGATTTGGGGAAAGTGTGAAGTCATGATGACTTGGAGAATTGTAAAGCTGAGTTTACTAGAGAAAGGTTAGAAATGTTATGTGGTAGTGGTGAGTGCTGGTTTGAGACCTACGATCATGAATTTAAAGTGAGGCTAGATTAAATGGACAAACTCTTAATGAGTGTTAGCCTTTACTATTAATCTGTTCTTCATCCGTGTTTTACTTCGTGGATGTCATAGGTGGTTGTTTAAAAAAAAGACATGAGATTTTACTTTGGGAGACACTGACTTCAGACTCATTCTGTGATTTAGAGTAGGTGAGTACGTATCTCAGTGGCATCACTTCAAAGGCTTGAGTCTGTCCCATTCTTGGGATCCTGGTTTTGGTGCACCTCTGGGTTCATGGGCAGACCCAGAGATAGTCTGGCTGTAAAAGCTGCTCTAAAAAAGAGCAGTTAAGGTGGTCAGGGCATGAAGGGCTTCACTTGGCACTAGAAAAGATTATGATATGTCAGCTTGCCAAGGCAGAAAGGGTGGTATGATTCAAGTATTAAAAATCTTGAGGAGTATGACTTAGTTGAATGTGGGCCTATTCATCAGCTCCCACCGCTATCTGATCCACTTAAAACTTTTAAGAGGTAAATTCAGGGCATGAAACCAGCAGAACTGAGACTTTAAACTCTAAAGTTCTCCTTGCCAAATGGCAGAACTCCTAAAATGAGGTGGAGAAATGAATGGGAACTGTTTCATTAGTCATAATCTCTTGCATTGTTCATTTTTTGAGGGGTTATTGGACTTCTTGGGTCAAAGCCAAAGCTGTGGTTGCCATTTACTTTTTGGTTTCCAGCCTAGCCATAGGGGTAATTAGATTTAAAAAGAAAATCTCTTTTAAACCTGGGATTTTATTACTTTGGAAGATAAAGTCATTAAGCCTCCTTTAATGTTATGAGATTACTTTAGCAAATTTCTTGAGTCATTCAATCCACCATCCATAAGTACACCATGGAGGAGCCTTACTAGCAGAACAGCCCAGGCCAATCTGATTAAATTACGTAGACCCCATAGTGCTGTGTTACGGTTGCCTAACACAAACTACATAATGATGGCAGTGGTGCTAGCCCGTTGATTCTGGGGAGCTGAAAAAGTACAAAGTAATTATTCTCAAATGTATGGAGTTAAGTAGGACTTAAAAGAATTCACCTAGCTTGTATACTATTTAAGATCTCACCTGTTGCAGAAGAGCTCATTTTTTCCAATAAGCTTTATGGCCACCTTATATTTTGCTGAAATTTTAACCAGTCTCTTATTTAAAACTTACCAGACACTTTGCAGCGCAAGACGTTAATTTCCATGGAAGTTTTTGTATACATACCATACACATAAATAGTTAGAATTAGGAGCAGTCTCTCCCTAATGTCCAAAGAATAGCCACTTGTATAGATCAGGAATATTGAAATGAATATGCAAATGGAGGGAAAACTGGCTTCTTCCACAGAGGGGGAGGGAAGTTGATCGAACTTTCAGCAGACAGGATTCTGCTTGTCGATAGACAAGGATTGTTTTCCATTGTGGTCAGTTATCTACAATTTACAGAGCTATAACAGCTCAAAGGCAGCAGGTGACTGGGATCCTGGAAGGGTAGCTCTAGAAAATGCATTGTTTTCAACTGAAGCACAAAATTTCCCCTAAACCCAGTTATTCATGGTATTGCGCTACAGGGAAAATGATGGTTATTGGATGAAAACAGTCTTAAAACTTTCTTTTAACTATTTGTAGTAAACATCTTTCTAAAATGTATTCTTATAGGATTTACAACATCATTTTGGACCATAACTTTAGTGTTTAAGGTTGCTAGATAAAGTAAGCGCAGCCTCAGCTGTTTGAACCATGGTTCAGAATCACAAATAGGTTAAGTCCATGCTTAAATGATGAGTGGCTATTCTTTATTGAGTAAGTTAATGTACATTAATAACGGTGACCTGGAGGTCAGGCTTAAATTATCTTCAGAGGTATTAAAGTAGTAGTAAATTAAGATTGGTTAATTATAATATCCTAAGATAACGTAGGTTGGTGGTGGTGGTGATCTCTAGATGATTAAAGGGATTCTGATAGGAAACAGGCAAGAAATGTGAAGGAAAAAGGAGGAATTAAAGTGGATATCCTTTGTTTTAATCCAACTTTCCTAGAAGCTTTTGCTTTTATATTCAGCTGATATTCTTCCTCTTAGTACTCTGTTTTGTCTTGGAAGTTAGAGTGGTGTCTTTGGATATATTTAAGAAAACAACATCTTTCATGCTCTGTCAAAAAGCCTTTTTAAAAGAATGTAGCATATGGGAAGAAACCTACAGTTGCAAACTAGAAATGTCATGTGTCAAGTTTGTATATGAGGAAAGGAGAAGATATAAAAGAAGGCTTCCTCAGCTCTCCAGGCCTTTTAAATTTGTTGTAAGCGAGTCCAAAAGGTGCTGTTCTTGAGCAAGCTTGTATTATTCTTGATGTTCAGTTTGTTGGTTGTAGACGTGTAACATTTATAGTCCTTGATTTACTGAGAAGGTGTTTTGAATTTCAGGTAAAAAACATCAGAGTGAATTTCAGCGTCTGGTCGATCAAGCCAAAAAAGGATATAAGAAAACCGTTGGAATGTCAAAAAAAAACCTAACAAAAGAAGAAGATGAATCTACAGAAGAGCTTTTATCTGTATGCGTGGGTAAGAGACTTTAATTAAAAACAGAAGTATATTGAATTTTATTATTTTTAATATAAAAAGAAACTAAAACCAATGGAATTTACTTTGGACTTATTAGATATTTGGAATGGGGATAAATATTTTAGACTTACAGCAGTTGTTGGATGTAAACTAGGTTTATCACTCTAGGCAAAATGATTGTGGAGATGTCCTGAAGACAGTTTCTAAAATCTGTCTTCCTTTCCGTTAGTGATAAATCAGAAGTTTCTTAGTTGCTTAAGCTTGAGGTATAGGATTTATTGTTGCAGATCCTCAGATATGCTGCAAAGAGAATAAATTATTTTTATTATAGGTCGCTGGTATTTACTTTGGATGGAATGTTCTGCTAAAATATCTAAAGCTAATACATAGCATGTTCCAATTTCAACCCATTGTAAAATTTGAGATTGATATTATGTTTATGTTACCAGGACTTTGGGTCAGTGAACAAAACAATCATGGAGAGGTGCACAAGAAAATTCTTCATTATTTTTTCTTTATTGTAGCAAAAATATACATAATGTAATATTTATCATTTTAACCATTCATAAACGTACAATTAAGTGGTGTTAAGTACATCCACAGTGTTACATCCCCATCACCACTATTATACCCAAAACTTTTTCATCATCTCCAGTGAAAACTCTGTGCCCATTAAATAATAACTCTTCTACTTTCCCCACCAGCCTTTGGTAATCTCTGGTCTAGTTTCTGTGTCTATGAATTTGCTTATTCTAGGTACCTCATATAAGTGTAATCATACATTATTTGTCCTTCTGTGTCAGTTTATTTCATTAAGCATAATGCTTTCATGGTCCCCATGTTGTAGCATATATCAAAATTTCATTACTTTTTATGGCTGAATAATATTCCATTGCATCTGTACACTGCATTTTGTTTATCCATTCACCTGTAATGGGTTATTTTCACCTTTTGACTGTTGTGAATGATGCTGCTGTGTTCATTGGTGCTTCTGTATCTGTTCAAGTCTCTGCTTTCCATTCTTTTGGATATATACCTATCAGTGGAATTTCTGGTTCATATAATAATTCTTTGTTTACCTTTTCAGAAGCCACCAAACTATTTTCCATAGTTTGCACCATTTTACATTTCCACCAGCAATGCTTGAGGATTCCAGTTTCTCTGTATGCTCATCAACACTTATTTTCCTTTTTTTTTTTTTTTTTTTAGCCGTAGCCATCTTGGTAGATGTGAATTTGTATCTTATTGTGGTTTTGATTTGTATTTTTCTAATGACTTGATGTTGAGCATCTTTTTATACGGTTATTGGCCCTTTGTTTTTCTTTTTTGAAGAAATGTTTGTTCAAGTCTTTTGCCCATTTTTTAATTGGCTTGTTTGTTTTGTTGTTGAGTTTTAGGGTCTAGCCTCATCTTTTTTTTTAAAAGATTTATTTTATTATTTGTTTATTTTTGGCTGCATTGGGTCTTTGTTCTTGGGCACAGGCTTTCTCTAGTTGTGGCGAGCAAGGGCTACTCTTCATTGCAGTGTGCGGGCTTCTCATTGAGGTAGCTTCTCTTGTTGCGGAGCACAGGCTCTAGACGTGCGGGCTTCAGTAGTTGTGGCGTGTGGGCTCAGTAGTTGTGGCTCACAGGCTCTAGAGCACAGCCTCAGTAGTTGTGGCGCACGGGCTTAGTTGCTCTGCGGCATGTGGGAATCTTCTCGGCCCAGGTATGGAACCCATGTCCCTTGCATTGGCAGGTGGATTCTTAACCACTGCGCCACCAGGGAAGCCCCAGCTTCATGTTTTTGCATGTGGATAATCCTATTTTCTAAGCACCGTTTGTTAAAAAGAGTATCCTTTCCCTGTTGAATGCTTTTGACATCCTTGTTGGAAATCAACTGACCATACATGTGAGGTTTATTTCTGTACACTGTGTTTATTCAATTTGTCTGTATATCTGTCCTTAGGCCAGTACAATACTATTTTTCTTTTTTTTATTTTATTTTATTGTTTGGGGGGTACACCAAGTTCAATCATCTGTTTTTATACACATATCCCCATATTCCCTCCCTTCCTTGACTCCCCCCCCCCTCGAGTACAATACTGTTTTAATTACCATAGCTTTGCAACAGATTTCAACCTTATTCTTCCTTTTCAAGATCGTTTTGGCCATTTGGTTCCCTTGAGATTCCATGTGAATGTTAGGATGGATTTTTCTATTTCTACAAAAAGTGATATCGGGATTGCATGCAGTCTATAGATTGCTTTGGTTAGTTGACATCTTAGCGGTATTAAGGCTTCCATTCCATGAACACAGGATGTCTTTCATTCATTTTTGTCTATTTTTAATTACTTTCAACAATATTTTGTAGTTTTCAGCATGCAAATCTTTCACCCCCTTGGTTAGATTTATTTCTCAGTGTTGTATTTTATTCTTTTAGTGCTATTGCATTCTTTATTTTTGTTCTCAGTTCTCCTGGTATCATGTAGTAGGTTGCTGCCTGAGCATAAGTATGTATTTCATGGTCTTTGTGAACAAGTTAAGTTTGTTCATGCAGTTGTTAAAGGATGTTGTCAGAAAGTAGTTGAGCTCCTGAGAATATCTGGCTTGATATCTTGTATTAGGAAAATATTTTTGTTTATTGGCTGAATCTCTTTTGAAAATGATTGATTGCTTGTACTCAGGGGTTGTGTAGTCTTTGTGTATGTGCACATGAATGTTGCTCTCTCCGGGTGCAGAGACGAGTGCTGCTGGTAGATTGCTGTGCGTGAACGGGCATGTCTGGGAGGTGTGAGGAGCGTGAGGGAGAGGCAGTCAGACGGGCACAGACTGAAAGGTTGGACTTTGTATAGCATCGTACAACCAGTGTAACTTTTGTTCTTTAGAGTAAACTTGCTCATTAAAGTGCCCATATAAGTGAGCAGGATATGTGTCCTCTTAGGTAAAACCTTCATCTGTTTTTGTCACATGTCTTTGGGAAGGTTTAATGTTGGGGCCTCATGTTTTGTGCTTTATTTGGAGTTCTGTCCTGAGATCCATGGGCAGATACAAAGGATAACTGACTTCTAGTGCCCACAGTTGTTGAATGATATTTATCTACCAGAGGGAATTTATCTTGTGGAAGCTTATATAAGAAGGGAAGAAGTAAGAGAAGAATATAAATCAGGTGCAAAAACAAAAGATAGTTTTATGTTGCGTTCCTGCTCCCTGGTTTGCCAGCTTGATTGCGTTCTCCCAGCTAGCTGAGTGGTGGAGTTGCCTGGGTTCACTGGGTTTGCTGGGTGATTGATTCTTCTTAACCTGGTCCTAGGTGTCTGTTTACAAAAGAAGATCCTAGAGATCCTGGATGGTCCTCTTAGTTAATTGCTTGTTTCCCTTTTCCAGGTAAATGTTAGAGGGTACAGTTTTGTTTTGGTAATGAGCAGGCTTAGCGAAAGCCAGACAACATCAGGAGCTGATTTTTAGAAATTATACTCTTGTGTGATATATGCTGTTCTCCAGTGTCACAAAAACTTATAATTACTTCTGGAAAAATCTTGACCATATGGAGTTGGAAAGGTTTTTGTTTGTTTGTTCGTTTGTTTAAAGAATCTGTCTTATTCTTTTTCTATAAATTTTCTCTTTAAAACAAAACCTTGATGGTTCTTGTTGGTGTTTTGGTCCTTTGTTAAAGGTCACTTGCCTCCACAAGTGCATGAGTGATGTGTGAAAGCTCTGCTTCTCTGTTAGCAAACACACGAAGAGGGGCTCTATCCTAGTAGCACATGTGAGGCATGTCCAGTACTCACTCGGTCCCTGAATCTTAAGGCTAGCACAGCTGAAGTCCCGGCAGAGCCCTGAAATACATCGTGTGGGAGGGGCCTGGACACTGAAGAATCCTGCACAGAGATAATTTTCTTCACTTATATTTGCAGATATTTGGTTGCACATCGTGTTCCTGCAAACACTATGTCTGCATCCCCCCAGCTTTGCTGGGCCTTTATCTTGATCTGCAGTAAGAGACCTTAGAAAGTGAGACTATGACAGGGAATGTGGAGAAATGTGACATCTGTTGGATCAAACAGATCTATTGGTTGTGTCTGATTAGTTTTCCTTTTCCCCAGTGAGTATTAGAATCTATGTAACAGACTTAGAAAAATGTCCAGATAGATTCACTACCATACAGCAGTTAGTGACAAATATTGTGGTTCTCTTATTAATTGAATCTTTAATCCTTTTTTTGTCATGTTTCTTATGTTTATCACTATTCTTTGATCTGTGAAATATGCAGGAATTCTTTAGTAATACTATAAATAAAAGCCTCATTAGAATTGTAAGGTTCTCCCCACTCCTATTTTTTAAAAAAATTTATTTTTGAATTAATTAATCTGGAAATAGATGGAGTGGACAATATAATCAGATGACACCAGTGTAGTGCTAATTCTTTTTTTCTGGCTGTCACTAGAGTTTTGGAATCAATGTTACATAAATTTCTGTTTTACCAAGTACAAACAGCAATATTAAGTGTTGTAGAAATAATAAACACACAGATTGTTATAGTTACCGTTTTGCTTTCAGGCAATTCACTTTGTATTATGAATGCTACCCATATTTCTACCTCATCTTTGTAACTTTTTTTTTTGAGTAGGTACAGCATTCTCTTGGGTTTCTGTACCATAATTGACCAAACTTTTCAATAAAAAAATAAATTTTAAGGTACTCTTAACTATTTCTTTTTCTTTCATTTATTTTTTCCTTTACAGGACAGGAAGATAATAAAATGAAATTCTCAGATATGCCCTCGGTAGCAAACCATTTCCCTCAATCAAAGCTGGACTTCCCCAGGAAATTAGAGCCTGACGGACCAGATGATTCTTCTAGTTGTACTGATATTCAAGAGGAAGCTCTTTCTTCACCAGAATCAGATTCGTGCAATAGGTAAGAAACTTGCAGTAGTAGAGTAGTTGAAATTTCTGTTTCCTGTACATGCTAAAAGAGAGACAGGCAAAAATAACCAGAAAATAGCTTTGAGGCCTGGTGCTGTGCCTCATCTCCTTCTGTCACCTCCTGCTGCTTCGCAAGGTTCACACAGCGAGCAGGGCCAGATGTGGAGAGTATGTGCCACAGTCACTAGAGACTTCATTTTCTGCTCTGTAACCTTTTTAAAATTTTTTTATTATTTTTAATTTTTACTGGAGTATAGTTGATTTACAACGTTGTGTTAGTTTCTGCTGTATAGCAAAGCGAATCTGTTATACATTTACATATATCCACCTTTATTTTAGATTCTTTTCCCATATAGGCCATTACAGAGTATTGAGTAGAGTTCCCTGTGCTATACAGTAGGTCCTTATTGGTTATCTCTTTTATATATAGTAGTGTGTGTATGCCAATTCCAATCTTCCAAATTTATTCCTCCCCCCCCCGCCCCTTACCCCCAGTAACCGTAAGTTTATTTTCTGCGTCTGTGACTCTTTCTGTTTTGTAGATAGGTTCATTTGTACCCTTTTCTTAGATTCCACATGTAAGTGATATCATATGGTATTTGTCTTTCTCTGTTTGACTGGCTTCACTCATATGACAGTCTCTAGGTCCACCCATGTTGCTGCAAAGGTAGCTTTTATACAGATATGTTTCCTAGAGTTAGAAAAGAGAGCATGACTTGCAGTGAAATTTTTACCAAGAGAATAAGTGAAGGAGATAAAGACAGCTATACTAGGAAGTACAGATGACCAGAAAGACAAAAAAAGAAAAAATTAGTTGAGCAAATTGAATGGATGAGGAACCTTTAAAAGTGAGAGATTTGGAGATGAGTCATTTTTCCAAGTGATTTTTTAAGACAATTTAAGAAGATGATGTGTTTTTGAAAGATAACATAATGTTAAGCTGTATTATAGTTACCATTTTGTTTTTGGGCAGTTCACTTTATATTATGAATGCTACCCATGTTTCTACCTCATCTTTGTAACTTTTTTTTTTTTAGTAGGTACATCATTCTCTTGGGTTTCTGTACCATAACTGACCAGACTTTTCAGTTGGTATTGGATTTCTACATTTTCCGCAGTGTTTGTTATATATATACACCTCAAGCTGTGGTAGAGCTCTCCCTATAGAAAGCCTTTTGTTTCTAATGAATTATTCCCTTAACTTTAACATCATTTTGACCATGGTAAGTGATGTTGTTGCCTTCTGAATGAATTATACTAATTTTAAATGCTAACAGCAACACGTGAACATTCCTTGAAAATTACTTAATCTTTGGTATTTGTTCGTTTAAAAATTAACAGTACTGTAGAATGACAGATTATGTCTAATCTAAAATATCAAATTAAGAAATTCTTTATGAGAAGAATATACTCAAGGACGTTTGCCTTCCTAGTGTTCTTAGAAAACAGCTTCAGGTTATTCAAAATCAAATTATTAGGAAGGAAAATCTCAATTTGCCCTGAACATTTTCAAGATCAGAAACATTGTATCCTGAGTAAAGGCAGAATACATGGTAGCCTGAGTTTCTCTAAGTATGTGACTCTGCTTTACAATTTCTCTGGAACAGGTCATTCCTATAAGTTCACTGGGTAGTGTCTGGGTTTTCTTTAATTAATTAGTTAATTCATTATTTCAGCTGCGCTGGGTTTCAGGTGCAGCATATGGACTCTTAGTTGCAGCATGCATGTGGGATCTAGTGCCCCCACCAGGGATTGAGCCCAGGTCCCCTGCATTAGGAACGCAGAGTCTTACCCACTGCACCACCAGGGGAGTCCTGTAGTGTTTGTTTTTAAACACAAAACTTGGGCTTCCTAGGTGGCGCAGTGGTTAAGAATCCGCCTGCCAACGCAGGGGACACAGGTTTGATCCCTGCTCCAGGAAGATCCCACATGCCACAGAGCAACTAAGCCCGTGTGCCAAAAAAGAAACAAAAAAATATAAACTAAACACAAAACTTTTTGGAGGGGACTTCTCTGATGCCGCAGTGGTTAAGAATCCATCTGCCAGTGCAGGGGACACGGGTTTAATCCCTGATCTGGGAAGATCCCAGATGCTGCGGGACAACTAAAGCCTGTGCACCACAACTACTGAGCCTGCACTCCAGAGCCTGAGCACTGCAACTACTGAAGCCCGCACGCCTAGACCCTGTGCTCCACAAGAGATGCCACCGCATTGATAAGCCCGTGCACTGCAATGAAGAGTAGCCCCTGCTCGCCACAACTAGAGACACAACTAGAGAAAGCTCGTGCGCAGCAATGAAGACCCAACACAGCCAGAAATAATAAAATTAAAAAACAAAAACAAAACAAAAACAAAAAAACCTTATCAGAGAGGGTAGAAATGTAGGAGAAACAGAGTCCAGGGAAATAAGAGTAAGTTTTTAAGCATTGTCATGAGATGCCTGAATGTTCTGGAATGCCAGGAAAAAATGCAATATTTTTCTAAATTTGGAGGGGGGGGAATGGAGGAAAGTGAAAGGGGAGACACATGGTGGCCAGATGTATTTTTATCTGGTGGTGAGAGTGTGGGAAACAGGATGAGTCTGTTGGAGGTCTTGGCCTCAGGTAGACTTATTGGCACCACTGAACTGTGAGAGAGTTATTAAACCATTTAATTTTTTTTAAACTAGGCTCTTATATATGTCCACACTTTAGTTATGCATGTATATATGTCTACACACACACACACACACACACACACACCCCTCCACCCTGATATATCCATGACCAGTGGAACTACGTGCTAATTGCAAATTTTTAACAGCTTTATTGAGATATAATTTACATACCATACAATTCACTCATTTAAGTGACAATTCAGTGGTTTTTAGTATGTTCCCAGAGTTATATCACCATCACCACAATTTTAGAGCATTTTCATCCCTCCAAAAAGAGACCTCATACCTATTAGCAGTCACTCCCCAGTTCCCGCCAGCTCTTCCAGCTCCTGGCAACCACTGATCTACTCTGTTGATTTGCCTGTTCTGGACATTTCATATACATGTGGTCATACAACATGTGGTCATTTGGGTTGTTTCTAATTGTAGTTTTAACAAGGACAAAAATTGTTGACTTTGCCTGCACACTTTGGAAGCTTAGCTTTAGAGACCAAATACGAGGTTTCGCCTGGCTTGCCTTGCGCAAGTGGGCAGTGTCTGTTACTCATATCTCAAGTGTGAAGAAAGTGTCACATATGTAAATATTAAATATGTTAAACTTTAAATCTTTTGTTTTATTAGGTACCTTTTTATACCTTCCTTTTAATTTGCCCCGTCATTTTATCAGTCTAATATTTTTATGCTTAAAATGTTGAGTCTGTTCCTTATATAAGACCAATAAACTCAGGTGAAAGGGAAAGTGGGAGTGAAGGTTTATTTGGTTTGATACCAGGGCAGACCACTGGGCAGCCGATTCCAGAGTGGACTGTCGAGGAGGAAGTGTGCAGTGGGGGCAGCCGTGGTGTAGCAGGAAAGTACAGGCTTACAGTTGAGTGGCTTCAGGTCAGGATCTGCTGGGTGATTTGGGGGTCAATCTTTTGAAGTCCGTTTCCATAGCTGTGAAAAGCATATGTAAATATCTTCTGTCTCAGATCTTTTGGGAAGATGAAATGAGATAATAGATGTGAGAGAGTCTTTGATAAACGTATGATTATTATTCTGGTTTTATAAAGACCAAATCAATTGAATTTTCTTCAATAGTGCTGCAAAACTTTGGGCCTCTAGGACTGCATATTTCAGGAATGCTTTCGTAGTCCTCGATTCCTGCATTCTAATTCTTAAGCTATTATATCATAGAGTAAATCCCATAATTTATCTTTTTTTTTTCCTACTTCTGTTCTGAACTTTAGAAAGTTGTGAGCCTGAGCTGATTAGCTCCATTGGAAATTCATTTAATCTGGCCTTAGCTGGGTGCTCACCACCAAGGCACAGTCTTCTGATTTACTGCTTATTGCATTTCCAACCCAGTTGCCTGTGTCTGTTTCCTCACTTTGGATGAACATCTTATTTCCCAGTTAACCAAGGCAGCTAATCTGACCTGTCTCCAGATCTTCCTTTTCCTTTTAAGATTTCTTGTAATTTCTGACCTCTTTCCTGTTAAATGTAAGAGAAATATATATTTCTTAATACATTTCTAAAGATGTATTTTTCCTTAAGACAGATTCATCCACCTCCTCTGAGACTTTGCTCCATCATGCATTTCTTAAGTTTGCTTTTGGCTGACCCTTTTTCATAGCCCTTCCTCTGATCTCTGACTTCCCTTATTCTTCCCACTGTGCAGGAAGTAATTTCAGCTTCCCCTGTGAATTCCTGTAGCAGTGTCTCTGAAATCCATAGCAGTTTATCTAAATCACACCTTGCCTTGTATTGCAGTTACTTGACTGTCCTTGCCATTCCTATTATTACTCATCAAAGTCCTTAAGAACTGACTCTGTCACTCAGTTAAAAGAAATCTCCTGCCTTGGGTCACTACAAGACCATTATTAAGTAAAGGATTTATTGATTCTAAGGTGTCCATTTTCTGTTTTACATTTTAATGCCTGAGATCACATAGGTACTATAATCAATGGTGTCTTACAGTTGCTGCCAGCCCGGCGGGAGTCGTGATATACTTGCCAGTGTGTGAGTTTCAGTTGGGTTACACATACTGTTAACATTACATTGGTTTGTCATTTAAAATGTCTTCAAGAAAATACTGAGAAAAATTGTTGTATATAAAGAAAGTAACAAAGTACAGCAGGGTGTAAGTTTGATGTTAGTGAGGGAAGGTTCACTGCTGGATGAATGACTGCAATTCTGTATTTTCTTGCAAAACAGTCAAGTGATTTATAGGACCTAAAGATGCCCACAAGTATCTGAACACTTGTGTTTTGTTAGTGAGCTCTGTGCAAAGGATTGCTTGTTTGTTGCATGACCTACTGAAGACAGGAGAAGTCATATGTCAATTTGTCAGACATTTCTTGCTGTCTTTGAACAGAAGCTGCCTGTCTTCCAGTCACAGGTGATGTGATTGAGGAAAGAAACAGAATTATGAGTTTAGTTTGCAGAATGGGTATCAGTGCCTTAGATGAAATTGCTGGAGACAGTTGTCATGTAATTTTGAGAAATGCTTTATCTCCAGTGCTGTCGGTAGTACAGAGGATGACTTTGTGAGGGAAAAATCAGATATCATAGATGTTGAGTCAAAACACGATGAATACTGGGGCTCCAAATCTGAATACCTTTTAGGAATACTTTAATCAATTTATTTCAGCTTTTCCAAAAATATATGTACCACAATGGTATAAGATAAAAACCTATGTCTACATATGTTTAAAAGAACTCTCTGGATATGTAAAAATTAAAAATAATGATTCTTCTTGCCATTAATGTTGTCTTAGATTTTTGAAAGGTAGTATCTGAATATGAGTAAGGTCCCTGACTCACTTCAAGCATAATTAATTTCACCACCTAGTTGGAAGCTAATAAAGTTGATCATAACACTCATAAAGTTGTAGTAACCCGGCGGAAGGCTGTCACAAAGTATAATGATCCATTGGTTAGTGCCAGTGTGATTTAGTGACTCTAAAACCGAAAGGGTCAAAAGAGATACCCAGTCGATTAAGGTAATTAACACCTTAGAAATCAGGAAAAGAATTCAAACTGAGAAGGGACCCATCACAACCAAATGCCTTAAGTGGAATCAAAGTGCTTCAGAGATTAGTGGTCTTTATCTGTCTGGTCCCAACTTTTATTTTCCATAATATTCAGACATCAGATGGAAGGGAGATGAGACATGACACTCAGTGACTTTGTTCAGATCGTTTCCAACCCTAACATTCTGGAATCCTGTTATTTTTGACAAGTGTAATACTTGGTAAGTTATCTGTGTTTGTTTACCACTTGACCATTGCAGACCATGAATCAACCTTCTAGAGTTATACTTACTCCTTGTATATTGAAGCGTTCATTTTTTAAGAAAATTTTCTCATTTTTTCTTTTTATGATCGTTTTATTGCTTTCATTGTAAAGCCCTAGATTTTCAAAAGTACTTTTAATTTAGATGTTATGCATGCTTATTGTGAAAAATAGAAAATTTAGGTAAACAAAAAGTAAGAGTCCAATAAAATTTTATCAGCTGGAAAGAACTTTGTGTTAACACTTTTTGTGTATGTATGTGTGTGTGTGTTAACACTTTCATATGTACTTTCTTCTGAAGATAGCAGGTATGGGTGTATGACTAGTTAGAGGAACATTTTTAAAACAGAAGGATCATACTATTTGGAATTTTTTATGCCTTTTTTTTTCTCTCTTAAAGAGACAAGTCGTGCTGTTTTAGGTCTAATGTGAGTGAAAATATATTGTGGCTTGTTTTTTAATTCATGCAGTTATGCTGTAATACAGATTATAGATCTTATTATTATATTATTGAATTACACTATTGGTTTTCTTTGTGTTAGAGCAGTATTTAAATTTATGTAATATGCCAGACTGGCAACTAAGAATAATCTTATTTTAAAATCCCATAGGTGTATCTAATCCAAATAATTAAGATGAAATTGTTGCTAATTTGATTCTTAACTCTTAAATAAGTACTTCTTTTAGAGTTTGAATTATTAATGTTATATTGATTCTTTCTTGCCAGTGTGAAGACAGATGATAAACAAATAGATAAGAATTTTTAATTGGGAGATTGGGATTGCCATATATATATTACTAATAAAAAAAATACCAAATTGTACACTCTAAACATATGCAGTTTATTGTATGTTAACTGTATCTCAATAAAAGTTCTTAAAAAAGAAAGATTAAAAAAAAAAACAGATAAGAATTTTAGAGTTTTGTACACCTAGATGATTTCTGGGAGTTCAAGAAACTTGTCCAAATTTCTATAAATTAACTTGTCTTCTTAAGAGAGGGCTTTTGTTCCCCGAGTTTTGGCAAGCAGAGAAAACTGTATTTTTATTGAGTGCTAAGTTATAAGAAAAGATGCTTTTGATTATGACCCTAGAGAGGAAGCTTCATGTAGAGGTGAACAGTGGTCATGCTATTCTTTGGAAGACCTTTAGATTATATTTTTTAAAGAAAATTTGTGTGCTTTAATTCTAGGCAGTATAAGTTAAAAAGAGACTTTTTATGTAACTGGAAAAAATTTAATAGGGTCATAGATTAGGTAATATTATTGTATCAGTATTCAGTTTCCTGATTTTGAAAATTTTATTACGGTCGTGTAGGTGAATGTACTTGTTCTTAAGAAGTGCGCACTTAAGGGTTAAAGGGACATGACAGCTGAAATTTACTCTGAGTGCTTAAAAAAATAACATGTAAGTATACACATATACACATACACACAGAGTGAGAAAGCAGATGTGGCAAAATGTTAGCAATTGGAAAATCTGGGTGAAAAGTCTGAGTCATTTTTTTGTTGTTGTAAGTGTGAAATTGTTAAAATTAAAAAATTTATTGAAAAGTGTCATTGTCCATAATCAAAGAAGTTTGTTTATACCAGAATGTTTTCTAAAGGAAAGATTGTTATAATTTATTGACTAAAAAAAAAGTGGTAGCCAGGGATGTACATGGGATGCTGAGTATTGTTTTCAGTTGCAAAACCATATTTATTTCAGTCAGTCTGTTCAAGACCAGCCCAACATGGTTATCTCAGCTTTGGTGTGTTAGAGAGTGTGGGCTAATAAAGCAGGGACTGTGATTTCAGTAGGAACGAAGAGTATCACAGAGACCCCTAATTTCACTGCTTGGTGACCTGTAACCTACGTGACCCTTCTTGCAGACGCCAAGTGTTGGTCATAGAAGAACCTGGGTCAGATAAGGTGTAAATGAATACATTTTAACTTTCCACAATTCCTGGCCAAAACCATCCCCTCTTCTCTGATGCTAGGTCAGTAGTAGCATCTTTGTGTAGGAAGTCCAATACAGATACAGGCACAGAACATCGGAAACTTTGACAAAAAGGTGTATTAACTTTCAGCCATGCGTTTGATGTATTTTGGTACAATTTTCCCTCACTTTTCAGTCATTTTTCCAAGAGCTATTGTCCAAGCTTCTTAAGAGCAAGAGAGCAAAGAGCAAAAATATGTGAAGAAATCTTGATGACCATTTGTTGGAAAATTTAAGGAGTAAATTTCAGCTTTTCTTAAATTCTGAGTAAATTGGAGAATGTTGGGGACATCTAAGAGGAACAGTGCCATTGTGACACTCACCTAAGGAATGTGAAACACTGGCAGCATCAGCCTGTTGATAAGACCACTCTGAGTTTACTGCTTATTGAAAGGAACGGGAAACACTACCTCTGTCATCAAGGTGGCCTCTCAGCCAGAGGGGCAAAGCTGACTTGTGTGTTGAGATTAACATTTTGGTTTTAGTCAGTTCTTTTATTGAGGGTCTTGGTTAGGATTGGGTAAACCTAATAGTTCAGAATTGGTGAGTACAGCAAGAGAGGATTTTGTGGAGAGGGGCTCAAAGAGTCCTGGTGGGTATGTGCCTTGATGCTTTCTATTGAAAAGCTGATGAGTTTTGTAGGAGGTTTTTGGACTCAACAGTAAAGTTATTCACAACTTTTATCTTCATGCATCAGAGTGTCTTGGAATAGTCAAGTTATATTGATGAAATAGTAGATGGTAAAATCTTGTTACTGTAGGCAGTGTGGTTTCTACAGATGTTGTGTGAGTGCCAGGAGTGTTCTGTGTTACATCACTCAGTCCACAGGCAAACCCATTTTAGAGAAGTGGAAATGAAAGGTCGAAGGAGTCGCATAAGCAACTTAGGGTTGTGCTCACGGTAGAGGGCAGTACCAGGATTGATCCCAGGTCTAGTTGACCTCAGAGCCCAAGTTCTCCTGACTGATAATGCTTATGGCCAAGCCGGCTTGCTCTTAACATTCTTAAGAGTGTAAACATTCAGGTCTTGAAATGGTTGGGTTTCTTGAGAAGCAGACCCAGAGACAAGGATTTGAGTGGAAGTGGTTGATTTGGAAGGCAAAGGAACCACACTGTAAGGAGTGGGGAAGTGAGACAGGAAAGGGAAGACCACATTTAAGGGGCATGTTGTCAAACCAGATGTCACTATGAGCAGCTGGGGTGTAACCCTCCTGGGAACTGGGGGCTGGTTTACAACACACACCTGAGTTGTCCCACCCAAGGCAAGGGGCAGGGGTATCAGTCATTTGGTTGGGGGCTGCTCCCTGCTGCTTCCAGCCTTCCATGCTGGCGACAGACCAGGCTCTAGCACGTCTGGCAAAGGCGCAGACAGCTGGAGATCAGGTACATCGGGGGTAAGTGCAAGGGGATAGGGGCAAGGCACCAGTGGGACCTGCCAAGCCCGTGATTCCAACTGAAGACAGGAAGATGGTGTGGTTTTCTGTAGGCCTATGAATACAGGTGGGGTGCTGTAGACTTCCGTCTGTGTCTCTAGCCCGAGAGAAGGCAGGACTGGGGAGCGGGAGTTTCCAGAGTTCGTTGCCCCTGTGTGCCCCTGTTTGCCAAGCTCACTTGCCCGTTGCTGCCAGGAAGCGAAGAGGTAAGAATGTCTAGGGGCTGTTGAATAAGTGGTAGACAAGTAGATGTCAGGGGGAGAAAGGGCAGGTTAGCTAGAAAGCTGTGGGACAAATGGGTCCACAAACTGATGGGAGAAAATGTGTTTGCTGATGAGAAACAATTTACTTTTCCATCTTGTGTGATGGATAATGAACTGAAGTACGAAATAACCTTTATCAAACTGAAGTTCACCAACATACTAAATAAAAATCTTTGTGGGTCTCAGGCAGAAAAATCACAAGCATAGAACTGGGAGTTCTTTGATTGTTGGGAATGGTTCCTCATTTTCCTGGTTCGTTTCTCCTCGGCTGCGATTAGAGCACTGTTAATGGCCGTTGTGGTGTCTGTGGACGCCCTCTCCGCTTCGGACATGACTCTCCCAGGTGTGGCAGAATAAGCCTGCTGGTCTTTTGGGGGAAAGTCTTTAGAAGTCCCTCATTAGTAGGTGATAATATTGTGTGTCTTTGAACCCTCCTTGGGCAAAACCTAACCTTTCACTTGGCACGTTTAATGGCAATTATTTAAAAATGTTTTTTACACAGAATTATTTCTTCATGCTTAAGAATTAGAAAGTATTTTGAAGGATACTTCTCTGTACTATTTGATTTGTGTTGATGTGTGAACCTTAAATATTTCTCTAATTTTTTTTTTTGGAGTCTTTCCCTGACTTACTTCAGAAGACTTTTGTCTAATTCTACCCACCTGTAGCTTATCATAATATTTTTTTCCTGCCATGTTATTTATGTGTCTTTGTCTAATGGGAGTCAGGTTTCTGACTGTCGGAGAGGAGATTACAGACAGATAAGGCTAAAACTATCCATGCGGTACTGGATTAGGATTGGAGACCTTAAAATGAACTGTTTAGCTTCATATAAAGTCAGATAGATACATACAGAAATATTTATCGATCGGTGTGTGAGCTAGTATACTCACGTGTTTCCTTTTTCTGTGAACTGCCAGGGCCCAGAAGCAAGGCAGCACAGGAGCACGCCTAGTGCTCTGATCTTGGTTTCTAGTAACATTCTCCAAAAGAAGGAACCAGTGCTTCTTGGAGAAATGGCTGAATCCAGGGCTGGGGCAGGAAGCAAGGAAATGCTAGAAAAGAGACAGAAAAGGTGGGAGGGAAGGGGAGAGGAAAAAGGAGGGGAGAAGGAAAAAACAAAAACCTGACAGACATACCTCAGTCAAGAGGTCAAGATCCGCATCAACAGCACTGTTATGTTGATGGCGTGTGTACTCTTGGTGTAATTCCCTGGAAATGACACATTACCTGCGTGGTCTTCCTCCCCCAGACTCAATAACCTCAATCAGATTGTGAGAAAAACATCAGACAAACGCCAGTTGAGGGACATTCTGCAAAATAACCTGACCAGCACGCCTCAAAACTGTCAAGGTCATCAAAAGCAAGGAAAATCTGAGAAACGGTCACTTTCTTGAGGCATGTAAGGAGATATGACCACTAAATGTAAAATATGGTGTCCTGAATGGGATCCGGGAACCAAAAAAGGACATTAAGTAAGGATTAAAGAAAGACAAATAAAATAAGAAATTTAGTTAGTATTAATAATGTATTAACATTGCTTCATTGGTTGTAACTAATGTATCAGACCTAATATAAGATGTTAACAATAGAAGAAACTGGGTGTGGGGCATATGGGAACTTTCTGTACTATCTTTGCAACTTTTCTGTAAATATACAACTGCTCTAAAATTAAAGTTTGTTTTTTTAAGAAGTACATTACAACATCAAAATAAAAAGACATATTGGCGTGAAAATATTCAAAGAATGTATTGAATACTGGAAAACCAAAGTCATCGAAACATTATTTTCTAGGTTGTAGTAAGTTTAGTTATTGAATTCTTTTTTTTTTTCTTTCATTTAATATTAGGTACTACATTTAGTCATATAAATTAATAAAACCTGGTGTAATGCATTCCATAAAATGCATTATTTTGTACTATGTTAACATTTAATCCATAAATGAAGCATGAAGGGAGAACTTTGTTTTCCTCTCTGTTGTGTTACCTGTTTTATCAGTTTTGCTTTCTTGTGCTTGTATTTTTAATTTAAAGAGTGATTCCACCTCAGAGGATATAGCCCACCCAGCCTTTACGTTCCATCATGAGAGAAAACATGCATGATTTACAATAGGCCTCATCTTCAGTTACCATGTCTTTCTTTATTAGTGAATACATGCTTGTAAAAGTGATTTGAGTATTGATCCTCCCAGAATAACATGAAAATTCAGATAGTTTTTATCTTTTCTCCAGTTCTTATCAGCAAAGGATATTTGCTGTTAAATAATGAGGTTTGCTTCTACTCCCAGATACTTCATGTTGGCACCTTTTAGGGATTTTTTTTTTAATGCATTTTCACTGGGTAATCTGGTGGGCTTCTCTATAGTAGTTTTTTTTGTTTTTATTTTATAATAAATTCATGATTTTTCAGCATTCTGAGTCAATCCTAGGTGGCAAATATTTTTCTTTGTTTTCACCAAATTCATGAATGCCATGATATAAAGATCCTCTGTAAAATTACTTTGTGCCTTTGATTTTCTGTACCAGGAGAGAGTTTTATAATTCCATGGTGGGTGGTAACTTGTGTATCTAAAATGCTTGTAGAAATTGGCAGTTCCTTCCAGGTTCCATGGTTAGCACATGATACCTTCATTGTCATAGCTTGTAACAGTGCCTGATTGTCACCCGTGGTTTGGTGTGATGACTGTAGTGTTGAGAGCTTGGGTTGGCATGATATGGTAATACTTCCTATTTGCATAAGGTTGAAGTTTTAAAGTGTTTCCCTTTTTAGTTTTTCAGACGTTTTGTAAACTATATAGGAATTCTTATCTCATGTGCTTCTGCATTAATTTGGCTTGATTCATAAAACTGAGGTATAATTTTGACTGGTTCAGAATTTAGTTCTTCGTTTAAAAAAAAAGAAAAGGAGGCGAGAATGTGTTTTTCAGAATGCTTGAAGCAGAGTAAGTATGAGACCTTGAAAGAACTACCAGTTCCTTCTAAATGTTAGACATATAATCAATAGTTATTTTGGATCAGCACTCCGAGACCCCCAAATGTAGGCAGCCAGTTAAGAGCTTTCTCTAGTTTAAAACAAAATGTCAGAATCAGAATCCTTTGACCTTGTTCTGGTGAATGAAATTGGATGGACTAGAAATGATATGTAACTTCCACATGATGCTGTTGGAATTTTGTATTTTTAGTGAATTGATCAAGTTTATCATTTGTTATAGTCAACTTGAAAGTAAAGTCAGAGCTTTTTTCCTGCCTTCTCATTTTATACTATCTTTGGTTTTAAATGAGAGGAATAGATGTTATGAGATCTCCTTGGAGATCTTCAGAGCCTGGGAAAAAGGCACCTTAGGATAGAATACAAACATTTTCCATTTCAAAGGCACCTTGAGAAATAATTGAATATAGTAGCTGCATATCACAGGTAAGGAAATGGAAGCCTAGAGAGGTGTTGTGACTTACCTCAAGTCATTCACTGAATAGAATTGAAGCCAGTAATTCTCAGCCCAGGTTTTTCCCCATTACAATTTGAATTGCGTCAGAATTTTTATATTGGGCGCCGTTGATTCTTTGTTAGTAGAATAGCATTTTAATGGAGTTATTTAAAATGTCAGTTAGACATAGAATGACCACATGTTCTGCTTTCTCTGAGATCCTCTGGTTTCCACTTCTTGTCTTGGCATCATTGTTAGTAGCACCCTGTATCACTCTCCCAAGTGTCTGGGTTTAGATGGTTGCCCTGTTAGAAGGACACGCAGTGTTCATTTGCACGTCTTCTCTGTTCTCTTTACTCCCACACAAATAGTCATATTCTGGAACATGGGTACATATTAAATTGCTGATTTTGCTTACTCCTATTGATTTTACCACATAAGTAGTACACATTGTTCTTGTATCTGAGAGAGATTCAAGCATTAAAATATGATGGGCCTCAAATGCAGAGGCTTGTTATTTTTTTAGGTAATTCTGCAGCAGTCAATTGTGGAAGTCTTTAGGATTTTATTCATGTGTGCTTTACTGTGCTTCCCTTGCCCTCGTGAGCACATTTTGTTAGAACCATTTACATCTAATTATTGGAGTTTGGGTAATAGTGCAAATAAAAAATTAAAAATATGTGTCAACATTAAAGTTTGGAGTAAGTATAGTTTTGGAGGAGGGATAAGTCTCATACACCAGATCATTTGGTGTAACACCTTTTTTTTGTGGGAACTGAGTCACAGGGCAGTTCAGTGTCCACTGCCTACAATCCAGCAGTATAAGGTAGTTTTAAAATTCTCCTCCTTGAACAGATTGTAAGACTAGAGTTTTATGACCAGCTTTGACTTGATACTGGGTTTCTGTGGTTTGGTGGTTGGTTATTGGCCAGACATCCCACGTTTGCACAGCTGAACGTGCGTCCGCAGGATGAGCAGCTGGGTAGATGATACAGAGGTTGGCCTTGCTGTGCAGAAGACGTGCTGCTCCCATCATGAGCTTCATACCCCGCCTCTGGTTATCAAAGAAACTTGTAATCGAATGAAAGCTTCTTAAGTGGCAGAGGAAATTTTCCTCTTTGAGATGCTGCTTGTCTTGTGATTAGTTTCTCCTTACGGGGCTGAATATTGTAAGCTGCCACTGTGATCGCGTCATCTTCTAGTATTGGGGTTTTGTTTGTGTTGCTCATTTGCGCTGCTGATAGTTGAGTCAGAACAAAATGAAGTATCGTGATTTTGTCCTCTTGCCCACTTAACTTGAGATTTTGATTTGGCATCTAGTTGTGGCAATGAAAATTTTGCTAATTAAAAAAATTTTCCCTTACATTAGATTCTCAGAGTTGATGTCTTTTTTTTTTTTTCCCTTTTTTTCCTTTAAGTTTATAAGTTAAACATAAGCACAAATGTTTGTATTTTGAAATTGAATTTTTTCCAGAGGGCCAAGAGGTCGCCAGTGTTTGAAATTAACCTAATATTCTTTTATTTCTCTTCCTTGAAAAAAAATACATTGTACTTTTCTTCACTTTTTATAAGAATTTAAAGTGATTGATCTAAAAGGTATGATTCTCTCTTTAATACAGTATTTCCTAACCTTTTTCTTGCCACACAGAAAATGATAGCATTTGTGTGTCAAGCACTTTCATCAAAGAGATGATTGATGCTGGAGGCCAGTGGTGCTGCCATGGGCTTAAAAAATGTTTTGACTCTTCTGGGTTCTTTTACATCTCTACATAAACTTTATAGTCAGCTTGCCAGTTGCTAAAAAAGGAAGAAAAGGTCTGTTGGAATTTTGGTTGAAATTAAATTCAAACTGTAGATTAATTTGGGGACCAACTGATTTATCAATGTTGATCGATACAATATGGTCTGGTTTATATGGTTTAAAAGGGTGACTCCAAATGATGTGACGAGTGAATGGGGGATGAGGGGTGAAGTGAGTGGCAACAGGGAGACCAGCTGGGCTTTTGCCCAGTCCACCCTAGGGTTCACGGCAGAGTGGATCAGCACTGTCAGAGTAAAGATGGAAGTGGGTGGGACTGGGGATATGTTTTGAAGGTAGGATAGGCAGAATGCGTGCAATGTTTGCATGCGGTAAAACAGGGAAAGCTCAGCACTGAGGATGAATCCTACATTTTGGCTTTAGCAACTGGGTGAATGGTGGTACTTACTAAGTAAGGTGGGAAAATTGGAGAGAGGTGGTAGAAAGTTTGGCCAGGGGGTGGGGGGGTGGGTCGTGTTGGTAATCAGGGGTTTTGTATTGGGCCTGTGAGAGAACCAAGTAGAGACAGCAAACAAGGAGGTGGAGGTAAGGGGAGAAATCAGGGCTCAAGATACACATAAAGGCAGGGGGTCGGCTGCGAGCCTGTAGTGCAGGTGTGCAGAAGAAAAAGGCACCTAGGACTGAACCCTCTCTCACTCCAGCATGTAGAAAGAAGAAACATTTAGAAGAGACTGAGCAAAGGAGATCCAGTAAGAATAAGACCAGTGGGGGGTGAGGAAAACTAAGACATTGTGATACCGTGGAAGCTGACAGAAGAAAACAATTGAGAGGTCAAGTAAGGCAAGACTGGAGCAGAGGGTGTGGACTTGGGCAACATGAAGGTCTTAGCAGGTGTGGTCTCAAGTGAAGGAGTGCCCTGGAAGACTGACCAGTGTGTGTTGAGGGGGAATCTTAGGGTACGAAGGAGAGAGCAACTACCACCAGCTCTCAGGAACTTCTGCTGTGAGGGGTGGTGGAGACTAGGACAGTATGTGGAGGAATGCAGAGGATCCGATGGAAATCGGCGGTCGAGAAGGGGACACTGATGAGGGGTGGGGAGCCAGTTGCATGAGTGAAGTCCAGAGGAGGCAGCGAGGTGGGAGCACGTGGAAGGGTCGGCCTTTGTTAGGAGTGGGGTCGATTCATCCAGAGAAACAGCAAGGGAGACAGGATATAGGTACAGTTGCAGGTGCATCAGGTTCCTGCTGGCTTTTTAAAAATTTTGGCTGTGATGTGTGGCTTGTGGGATCTCCATTCCCCAACCAGGGGTCGAACCCGGGCCTTGGAAGTGAAAGACCCGAATCCTAACCACTAGGCAACCAGGGAACCCCCCTGCTTTTATCTTCTTAACGTAGTTAAGGCAGTTTCATTAGCTGAGAGTGGGAGGCAGTTTGAGGTGTGAGCCTTTGAGAGTGGGAAACAGAACATGCCAGGTAAGTTTTGTAGGATGACCTGAGAGTGAGGATTGCCTGTATAGTAGGTGCTTGCTTTGGAATTCTTTCTTATCAAGTAAGAAAAACTTCAAATATGTTTAACTTTTGGACATAACTTAGAGATGTTTTTGACAATGAAAGAAGACATCTGAATACATTTTCTTATCATTTATAGAGGTTTAATACAACCTTTTAAAAAATGTTCAAGATTTTATATTCTTTTTCAGCACCTAGAGACTGAGAAGGAAAGGACCCACAAACTCAAAAGAAAAATGGGCTAAAGTCCTGAACAGACGGTATGCCCAGAGAGAAATGCAAATTACATCTATTTCTCACCTGTTAGGTCGGCAAACATCTTAACATTTGCTAATAGACTCTGCAGTAAGGCTATGGGGAAAGACACACTCTCATTTATTACTGGTTGGAGTGCTGCATAATATAGTCCCTAAGGAGAAGAATCTGGTGAGACCAACCAAAAGTACTGTTTGGCCTTTTACCCAGTATTCTCATGAGTTTGTCCTGCAGGTACACCTGCACACATGCAAATGACCATACTCGGGGTTCTTCATCGAGTCATTGTTTATCATAACAGAAGGCTGGAAACTGCTTTGAGTACTCATCATTGAGGCTCGTTGATTAAACTCCTCCGGTACATCCACACAATGAGATACTATGTGATTGTCAAAAAGGAAAATCTCTGCATGCTGGCATGGAGAGATTTCCAGGGTATGTTTGCAAGTGAAAAGACGAAAATTCAGAACAGCATAGATGGCATCCTGTTTCTTTTCTAAAAGGTGAGGAGGTGAGTATACCTAATATTTGTTTGGTTTTTGCATAAAGAAACATCAGAAGAATAAACAACAAACTAATAAGTGATTACGTGTTGGAGACAGAGGGGAACAGATTGGCTGGGGACAGAGGAGGCAGTGAGACCTCTCAGTGTCCATCTTCTAATATCGTTTTGCTTTTGAACCATATAAAGATATTAATCAACTTTAGCCAAAAAAAGAGTAGATACTTTACAATGAAGTTTTGGAAATCATCATCTTCATCAGTGTCATTATTACAGATTAATGGTTAATGATGTTTGGTGATGCAGGCAGTAAGGTGAAACGTAGTAATGGGGTTTTGTAATTTAGGGGCATTAGGATTATTAGGAAAATGGCTGAATAGGTGTTTATGTTTCTGGTCAAATTAAGAGAAAACAATATCTAAAGAAAACCTCGTCAGAGTAACTGAACCTAAAGTGTAAGTGTCTTACTATAATTCAAGGATAGCCTTGTTATTTTTAAAAATCTTCTTAATTGCTTTTGGAAGGGCAACACATTACACTTGGTTTTTAACTGTTAAGAATGTCATTGAATGAATTTAAAGTTGCCATGAAATCTTTTTCTGATAATACACATTACTGTTTTGTATTTTATTACAGCCTTTTTTTTTTTTTTTCCTGGCAACAGTTCTGAACTTCACAATACCCCTGAAAGCTAAGTGGTTCATCTTATTTCAGGTGGAGAATTTTTTTTTTTATAAATTTATTTGTTTATTTTGTTTATTTATTGACTACATTGGGTCTTCATTGCTGCACACGGATTTTTCTAGTTGTGGTGAGGATGGGCTACTCTTCGTTGTGATGCTCGGGCTCCTCATTGCCATGGCTTCTCTTGTTGCGGAGCACGGGCTATAGGCTCATGGGCTTCAGTAGTTGCAGCACATGGGCTCAATAGTTGTAGCTCATGGGCTCTAAAGCGCAGGCTCAATAGTTGTGGCGCACGGGCTTAGTTGCTCCTAGGCATGTGGGATCTTACTGGAGCAGGGATCGAACCCGTGTCCCCTGCCTTGGCAGGCAGATTCTTAACCACTGTGCCACCTAGGAAGCCCCAGGTGGAGAATTTTGATTGTTGAAAGTTTCTAGAGAAAATGTGGGAATGTGGAATCATTTTCCTGTATCTTTTGCGTTTTCAGAAGAGCTTAAACTGGGTGGTACATGAGATCTACAGTCCTTTGGATGAATGGGGCATTGTTTGGGGGAATGTATCTTCCCCTAAGATACTATGACATGAAGTCCTTGAAATATTTATGCGTGCATCAGATCCCTGTACCTAGCCATCCATCTTTGTCCATCAGCTCAGCCATGGCTTTGTGCCTGTAGCAGGGTACCTGGCACATAGTAGATTATTGAATTAATTTCCCTGGGCTTCAGTTTCCTCACTGATAAAATGGAATGATAGTGTTTGTGCCCTGCCAGCCTCCCTGGGTGATTCTAAAAAGCAAATGAGATGATCATGTATTGTGAATTCGTTGTAAATTGAACATAAACTTAGTTATGGTTTGGTTTCATCTCTTGTTAAGGAGTTTCCACGTATTACTTGATAAATAAGTTCTTTCTGGTATTATCTTTTTCTTGTATCTGAATCTGGAGCTTTCTTCATTTATCTTTTTCTAGATCTGGTGGAGAGCATGAAAACATCCCTCTTTTAATTTCTCTGAGCCTTTGTCTACCTGTCAATTGGGGATAAAACCTAGGGTTCTTGAATTAAAGCTAATGTATATAAACTAATCATCACAATGATTCATAGAAGTAGTTGCTAACAAAATGGTAATTTTCAGCTTTGTCATCGAGTGATCTTTTTTTTCAACCTAGGGTGGTTACTGTTCTAATATTATTGTCAGCCAACGGCTAAAATACTTGGCACATAAGCTGTTGCTCACCGTACAGAATAGATTATTTGAAATACAGGTCTGAGGAAGGACTCATGGAGCTGGTAGCATTTATTTAAGTGCTGTTGTCTGGTGCTGACCATCAGTCCTCCAGTGATCGGCCCTTAAAGAAGTACTTTTTTGTAGTTGGATACACTCAACCGTGCTCAAATTAATGCCACAATTATGATGGGAGATTTGGGGTGGTGGGGGATTGGTGGAGAGTAACTGTTAGATAATAGAAAAATTCTACTTGTAAGTAATCTTTAATTCACAGGATTTTTATAGCAGATGTTTGCATTTTACCTACCCCACAGCACCCTGTGTACCTGCCATGCTGGATAAATAACAGCTTCTGATGAATTTGTACCCTGGTGTCATAGAAACAGTAGAAGTCAAAGATTAAAACAGTGCATAGTGATCTGGTCTCTTAGGGCAGATTGAAGCATGGTGCTGAGGCAGTTATTTGGGTAATTGAGAAAATGGACGCAACATTTATTGAACACTTACTATGTGCCAAGCTCTACGCTAAACAGTCTATGTATTATATTGATTAATCTTTAAAGTATTCCTGTGAGCTATATACTTTATCATCCTGACTTTACAGATGAAGATATTGAGATTTGGAAAGATTGAGTAACTTGCCCAGGGTTACACAGTAAGTGACAGAAACAGGACTGAAACCTTAACTTTGTCTGACATTAAAACCTATGACTTTTTTCCTCTGGGTAGTCATATCTTTGCCAGAGGTATTTGGTATGTCACTTTTCAGCTTTGGTAGTAAAATCTTGACTGTAGAGTGAAATAAAATGCTGTAAGAGAAATAAGCAAAGGAAGTGTTTTCCTTCACCTGATAAGATGTTATTCCACTACTTTTGATCAGAGAATGACAAGAATAAAATATTATAGAAAGACCAGCTAGGACAAAGACCAACCACTAACCAGCAAACAAACAAAAAACACTTGAGCTTACACTTCTGAAAGTTTGAGCTGAAAATGAAGTCTAAATGGTATGAAAAATTTTGTGGGTGTTCCAGATACATCTACTAGTCTCTTCCCGAATAGGGGTTGGGATTTCCATAGAATTCAGGATTCATTATTTTTGCCTGTGAGTCTTTGTCTTGTGTATTTAATTTGTATAATAATATCCACTCTAGCCTGGTCTGGATGGGGACATCAGAGAGCACAATTGGAACACCCTCCCACAGGGAGCTGTAACTTGCCAAGTTCCAGACTCTACAGTCACCCAGCTTCTCAAATCATGGTCTACTGGAATTTTTCAAACCCAAAATGTAGGGAAGTTTACTCTGAAAAAATTTCTTGTCTGAGAATTAATAGCTACAGCTGTGTAGGCTTGTGCATGCCCTGACTGTGGGTATACCTGACTGAGTAATTTATTTTCTCCTGTGGAGGATTGTTTAGATGTCTTGAAAGTGTGTGAAAGGAATTTTTGTGCCCAAAGGCATATTAAAATGACTAAGATTTCAAAAATACTAATTACTGCTATCCACAAGGAAGAGATCTGAGAGTGATAATTTTAGTAATGCTGCCTATTTTGCCCAATAGTCTCTTTGTAAAATCCTGTTTGTGAAACTGAATGTTTAATTTCAGGAATACGACTTTTGAGTAGAATATTAGTAAGTACATTACCTTAAAAAGGAGTGGACATTTCTGTCTGCTATTTTAATTGCATTAGTCAGCATCAACTCACAGTTTCTTAGTGGTGACTAGAGTTGGAGCAACAGATATAGCAAAATATGCTATAACTTCATTTTAGGTAAATTGCAAACCTCCCAAACTTTGTATCATTCAGTTTGGTGATTTGGTTTCCATCAGGTTAGTGACTGAGTTGGAGTAGAAGGAAAGGTGATAAGGATTGTGGAAATCGGGGAGCCGTGCCTCTTGTCAGTTGGTGGTATTGAAGTTGAGGATGAAGAGGAGGTTGCAGACCACTTCTGAGATGTGTTTTTGTAAGCCTCCTCTCCCATCTGTGTTCCCTGAGGCAGTGCAGCAAACACCTCTTAGGTCTGTGTCATTAACGCACCGCAGATATTTTCCTACAACAAGTCAGTGATTTGTACTGGTGATTTGAAAGCCTGAAGGTAAATTGATCACAGACTAGTAGGTTATTTGACAGCCTTGGCCATCCTGCTTACTTAGTTGGAATAGTGGGAATGCTTTGTAACCTTCCCATTTAAAAAAATATGTGTGTTGGGGGGTGTCAGCAAGAAGCTGACTTTACTGTTTCTCTAGTGATGTCATACCTCCCAGGACCCAGAGCCATATGACCACCATTCCCCCATTCCCCTAGCTCATGGGTTCTCAATAGAAGTGATTTCACCCCCTAGTGGGTGGGAATTGGTGGGGGTGGGGGGTGCTAGATGATTAAAAAGAAAATCTTACTCCATGTGTAAAGCATATATATACACACACATACAAACAGTATGTAAACAGATATACATTATATTTGTGGTATTAAAATTTCATGGAGGGGCAATTAGAATAAAAGGCCTGAAAAGAATTCTTAGGTGTTGGGGTGGGAGCAATAATGAAAAAAGGTTGAGAAGCACTGCCCTACCTCTACTCAGGTAAAGAAAAGTGGGTGATGTATCAGTATCGCTTGGAGTAGAGAAAAAGAAGTGAAAATGTTACATAAACAGCTTTAGTTTTCTTTGTAAATGTGGACTAGTTATCACTCAAGTAAGGAATAACAAAGGTTGGGATCTTGTGAATAGAAATGTTTAGACCTCTTCTGTGGGAATAGGGGTGGCAGTGGGTACTAGCCCTCCCTAGCGAGTGGTCAGGTAGATCTGTCTCTCAGGAAAATAATAAAGTTGGTGAAATCTGCCTTGCATCTCCTAAAGGATCTTCTGCTTTTCCTTCTTCCCTCCTAATGAAAACTACATTTAGCTAGCTGTTTAATTGGAAAGCTTGTTATAGGCCTGTTTATACTAAGGTGATGATAAATTAATGTGTTATTATTTTCAGGGACTCTTGCATTTGAGCGGGGGGCCATCCTCAGTGTAAGAGAGTTGTAGATGCTTATGTACTCTGACAGATTAGATCAATGGTTCCCATCCCAGGGACCTGAAGGAATGATTGCAACAGGTCTGCAAAAGCACATGCATATCAAGAATTATCCATGGACATAATGGACTGTCTCACAGGTGCATGTGCTACTATATTTTAAATGTGTATATGTGCTTCTCTAATGAATACAATGTAAATTAACAATATCACTAAATTTATAATACTTCATTATTGTTATGTATTCTCTCAGTCCACAAATACGAGAAGTACTGCTACTACTGTATGAGGAGCCCCGTCCTGAATTGCGCTAGTTGTATTGGAGGGTCACTGCATTGCCGTGCGAATGGAGCTCCCACACACAGGCCATTATGCACACCAACCACAGTCAGTGGCGCCCTGCGTGTAGCTCCTTGAGGGTCTTAGGAATTGGGAAAATCCCTTGAGTAAAACATTTGGTACAGAACTGTATTTATTGACCGTTGCCCTTTTTTTTGTTCAGCCATCATAGGCAAACATTGCTACAGAGCAATTTGTCAGAAGTGGTTGAGAATGATGCATTGGTATTTTAAATCTTCATCATTTTAAAACTTTTTTTGTTTGCTTGTTTTTAGGGAATGGTTTTATTTATTTATTTATTTATTTAAGCTCTTTACTGGAGTGTAATTGCTTTACACTGTTGTGCCAGTTTCTGCTGTATAACAAAGTGAATCAGCTGTATTTATACATATATCCCCATATCCCCTCCCTCCCGAAACTCCTTCCCACCCTCCCTATCCCAGCCCTCTAAGTCATCACCAATCATCGAGTTGATCTCCCTGTGTTAGTCAGCAGCTTCCCACTAGCCATCTGTTTTACATTTGGTGGTGAATATATGTCATTGCTACTTTCTTACTTTCTCCCAGCTTCCCCTTCGCCCCCCACCCCATGTCTTCAAGTCTGTTCTCTGCATGTGCATCTTTATTCTTGCCCTGTCACTGGGTTCATCAGTACCATTTTTTTAGATTCCATATTTATGAGTTAGCATACAGTATTTGTTTTTCTCTTTCTGGCTTACTTCACTCTGTATGACAGACTCTGGGTCCATCCACTTCACTACAAATAATTCAATTTCATTCCTTTTTATGGCTGAGTAATATTCCATTGTATATATGTGCCACATCTTCTTTATCCGTGTATCTGTTGCTGGGCATTTAGGTTGCTTCCATGTCCTGGCTATTGTAAATAGTGCTGCAGTGAACATTGTGGTACATGTGTCTTTTTGGATTATGGTTTTCTCTGCGTATATGCCCAGGAGTGGGATTGCTGACTCATATGGTAGTTCTATTTTTAGTTTTGTAAGGAACCTCCATACTGTTTTCCATAGTGGTTGTACCAATTTACATTCCCACCAACAGTATAGGAGGGTTCCCTTTTCTCCGCACCCTCTCCAGCATTTATTGTTTCCCTAGATTTTTTGATGATGGCCATTCTGACTGGTGTGAGGTGATACCTCATTGTGGCTTTGACTTGCATTTCTCTAATTATTAGTGATGCTGAGCATCTTGCCATGTGTTTGTTGGCCATCTGCATGTCTTTGGAGAAATGTCTATTTAGGTCTGCTGCCCATTTTTGGATTGGGTTGTTTGCTTTTTTGATATTGAGCTGCGTGAACTGCTTGTATATTTTGGAGATTAATCCTTTGACAGTTGCTTCATTAGCAAATATTTTCTCCCATTCGTTGTCTTCTTGTCTTTTTTATAGTTTCTTTTGCTGTACAAAAGCTTTTAAGTTTCATTAGATCCCATTTGTTTATTTTTGTTTTTATTTCCAGGATTCTAGGAGCTGAGTCAAGAGGATCTTGCTTTGATGTATGTCATAGAGTGTTCTGCCTGTGTTTTCCTCTAAGAGTTTTACAGTGTCTGGCCTTAGGTTTAGGTCTTTAATCCATTTTGAGTTTATTTTTGTGTATGGTGTTAAGAAGTGTTCTAATTTCATTCTTTTACATGTAGCTTTGGTTATCTATTAGAATATCACTGGAAGTAAGATTGGCACTAACATTTCCAAACCTGTTGTCTCTTGCCTGAGAGAGAGTTATTCCTTTGTTTGAGCCTTCTCTACCCTGGGGGTTGTGACGACTATTTCTGAGTTACAGTGCCCATGGCATTCTGTGTCTTGGATGTCTAAAGAAATGCTTTTTTGATATTGATGTACATCTTTTAATGTGTGTGTGTGTGTATATATATATATATATGTATATATTTGGTAGGAATTTAGTTGGGTAAGAACAAGATGCTAAAAGCCTTAAAACATTTTTCTTTTAAAGAAATAATACCTGTCCCCTCTAACCTTATTTAGTCTGCACTCTCCCCTCCTCAGTGCACAGATAGGCCAAAGATTACACAGCACTTTAAGCTACGTTGAATTATAACAAATTACAGTATTAGCACAGTTCAAATTAATTACACTTTAATTTATTTGTTACAAAGGGACTAACAGCCACTTAGGAACTTAATATCTCTTGTGAATTTCCTTACTAAAGTGCCGTTTTCAAAATGTGATTTGATCTGTTCGTTGCCATAAATTGAAATTGAAAAGACTCATGATTATATTCCATTTGAATCCAGGTTTTTTAGTGAGGGATTTATTTAAGCTATAGTGACTTTTTTTCTTTATTATTGCTAATTAATTAAGTTTTTTAACAGCTTCATTGAAATTGATGTATAATAAACTGCAAATATTTAAAGCACACAACGTGATGAGTTTTGTCATATATGTACTGTGACGTCATCGGCACAATCACGATGATGACCTATCCATCACTCCCAGAGCTTCCTTGTGCCACTTTGTAGTCCCTCCTTGCCCACCCCTGCCCCCTGCGGGTCACTACTGGTCTGCTGGTTTGCTTTCTGTGGCTGTAGATTAGCTTGTATTTTCTAGAATTTTATATAAATGGAACCACAGTCTTTTTATTGTCTGGCAATATTGATGTACGTATCCTTTTAGTTCCAGTTCAGACATCATAAGAGATCTTCTAGAAGAAGAGGAAGCCTGGGAAGCATCACATAAGTGAGTTCTCATAATCATGAAGTAAGCATGTACTTTGACCTGATAAATTATAATTCTATACAGTTGATTTTCAAACCAAAGAATATTTGTGCTTATTGACTTAAAGTAATAATTCACATGTATCAAGGTAAAGATTTCCTATTCACTACCTGTTTCTGTATGTTTCTGCTTAGAAATGGAATCCTAGCATAGTAACCCTGGTTACTTGTCAGAAGTTGTTTTTCTAGAGGTAAATTGTTCCAATAGACAATTAATAGTTGGGAGTTAACAGTCAGGCGTTAAGCATTGGCCTAGAGTCTTTAGAAAACTCTTAATCCTTTCCTAAATATTGCCGGTGATAAGGTTGTAGTACAACCGGGCAGATTTGTTCCACTGAAGTTTCATGAAGATCACACACCTCAAGTGGACCCTCAGAACTGTCTAGCACTTTTATTGTTTCTGTGACTGTTTCTTTGTCTTGTTCTTCACAAGGATTGTTTGAACCCTTCTCAATTCTTTTCAGTGGCTCCAGCCTAGCTGAAGACCTCTTCTCTTCCTTTGTAGAGAAAATAGAAGCCATTATATGGGAATCCTCATCTTTCCAACACCGAATATATAAATCTGCCTACTTTTGTACCTATTTTATCCCTCCTTTTATAATTCCTTCCTTTTATAATAAAGGGCTGTCCCTTTATTATATAGTCTAGTTTCTCCTACCTCATTCCTAGCTTCTTGTCAGGAACATTACCCCTTCTCTCTTCTCTCATTTAGGCACCTCTCCCTCTCCTCTCCACTCTCTCTTTCTTTCATTGCATTTTCAGCAAGCCCGAAACTTTCCTGTCTTCAAACCAACTGACTAACCACCACCTCACTCAGTCTCTCCTCTCACTCAGACTCATCCTGTAGCTGCTCTCGTGTCTCTCCTTCCTTTCTCGGTGCACAGTCTCTGCTTGCAGTTTCCAGTCCTCATCTCCCACTTATTCATCAGCGTTCTCAGCCAGGCCTATCATTCTTCTGAAATAGCCTTCACTGAAGTCATTGAAGACCTCCATGTGGCTGAGTCCAAAGAACAACTTTTTAGACCTCGTCTCCTTTGACTTCTTAGCAGCATCTGATGCAGTTGACATCTTCACCTTTTTGAAAGCCTCTCTGAGGCTGAAAGAGGTAACATCCCAAGGTCACTTAGCAATAATTGATAAGTGATGGAGCTGAGATTTTTAATGTGTCAAAAGTCAGCTGTTTTGACTATTAAGCTAAATTGTCTTTCCCAAGAATGAAGTTTCCTGTGCTGACATATTGTAGTATTATAGCTGAATCACTGGGAGAGTGGAAAAGTGTGGTGTATCCCGAGAAGGCATTATGAGTAGGTTTATTAGGCCAATGAGATGTTTGGTGGCGTTTTATGAACGTTTGAGATTGTGGCTGCGTTACTCTCACCTAAGCATTATTGAACTTTGAATTCTGGGAGAGGAGGCCACTTGTTAGCTAACTACTTCCTCCTATACCAGGAGTCCCCCTGTTTATGCTAAACTAAACCCTGACATCTGGCTACAAGCTGTAGCCCGGAATTCCTGAGTCCAAGCCCATTCTTGGCAATGATGACCTCTTAAAGTCATTATTATAAGAAAGCACTTAGAAAACAAATCCCATTGCTTGATCCTCACAGATAATAAATGTTAAAGCTGGAAGGATGTAAGTGCACATCTAGTCCAGTCCCTTCATTTTATAGAGAGGAGGCTGAGCTCCAGAGAGGTAAGTTGATAAGGTCGAGGTCCACACCTAGTTAGTGGACTGCTGGGGTAAGAATCCAGGTCTCCTGGTTTCAGCTGAGTGTAGAGCAGTTTAAACCAGCTTATGCCACAGTGTAGCTTTAGAAACAGAATCTGGAAAAGGCTGCACAGCTTTTCAACAAAATGTGATAGTTCTACAAATACCCACCTTCAGCTTTTAGGCATTTTGTGGTGCCACAGGTGGCATAATTGAGATATTAGTTCTAGAACATACTATTTCAGTCCCAACACATTCTCCTCATTCCATAAATGATTGAAGGATTCTATTAGCGACACAATGCCCCATATAAAAACAAAACAAAACAATAACAACCCCCCCCAAAAAACAACCCCCCACAAAACAAAAATAAAACAAAAAAACCCAAAAACAAAACCCTGTTTTCTGCAGCGTGGTCTTGAGTTCTTATATCTGTGAATATTGGTTCATCTTACTATTTTGAGCTACAGGATATATTTATGTTGAACAGAATGAAAATAGGAACGAAAATGGTCCATTTCACATTTCCAGATTTCAGCTTCCTTTTCCATAAAATGTGGGGAAATATGTCTGCCTGCAAGGGTCTGAGTCCCTTCTCTCCAGACCTTTTCCTCCTCTAGTGTTCCCCCCCTCAGTGATTGGTAGCGTCACACTCTGCCCCACCATTCCAGCCAGAGACCTAAGAATCATCTTCAACTTCTCACTCTCTCTTACCTCTCACATGCAGTGTTTGCAAAGTCCTATAGATAGACTTAAATGTACATCAAGATCACCTGGAGGACTTGTTAAAACACAGATTATTGGGCTCCACCCAATCCTGAGATTGTAATTCAGGAGATTTGGGCTAGGGCACAGGAGTTTGCATTTTACCACACCCCTAGGTGTTGCCGACGCTGCCTCTGGGGCCCCCTTGTTAAGTAGTGGGGCTGTGGACGACCCCTGAACTGTCTCTGCTGGCCCCTCTGTGCCATGGGCTGCACAGGCCCTTTCGCTCTTCTCTCTGGCTTCCTGCCCCACCCATCCAGCTGTCTCTCTGCTTCTAGTCAGTACACTTCATTCTGCTGGTGAGACCTAAAATACACTGTGTTCTCTCTGTGGTGCTTTAAAGTCCTGCAGGGACTCAGCCAGCATCCAGGGCTCTTCCAGCTATGGCCCAGCCTACCTGCTGGCTCCTGCACTGCCGTTCTTCCTCTCCCCTTCCCCCCCTCTTTGTTGCGGCCAAGCTGAACTCCTCACATTTGCTTCAAAGTCATGCTGCCTCGTACCTGCTGTTGCTTCTGCCTGAGTTGCCTTCCCCCTTTCTTCATCCAGACAGGAGTTGTCATTCCCTCCTCCACAGCTCTGCTCAGGAGCCCCTGGCTGCGCCCCGCCCCCACAGCACTGAGCACTCACCACCCGACGCGCGTCCTGGAGAGTCTGTTCCTTAGACCCCGCACCTCGCATAGTGCCCGGGGTGGGGTGGGGGGCCCATGGTGGCCGCTCAGTAGGCATGTTAGTCAGTTTTCATTGGATCTGAATACACCCCTGGTGGATTCTAGCTGTTAGGGACACAGCTTACGTGACTTCAGAACCTGTGAATGGATGAGGATTGCCACTTTCAGTCTTTTTTAACCCTTTATCTCTTAGTGCCTTAAAAATCTTTTTTAGGAAATAGCTTTTACTAGTATTATAAAATCAGTAAAGGAGGAAACATTTTCTCTGTTAATAGTCTGCAATTCATCCTAAACCCGTGAGAGGTCATTTGCAGTGCACCAATGAGTCCATCGCATTTTCTAGGGGAGGACTATTAATAATTTGGCTTTCTTTGGAGGAGGGAACTTAATTATTTTTTATTAATAACTATTATTAGCATGGACATCTTAAGTGTACTTGATGCATTTTTACAACTGAATACACTTGGGGTTAGGGTTACTTTGGTGGCCCCCGATGGATCTTGCCCCCCAGTATTCACACTCTTGAGGCCCACGTTGATTCTGGGTTTGGCCGTGTGATGTGAGAAGCAGCTTGGTAAGTGTTTGCACAGTGGGGCTTGTCCTTTCAGAACACTCACTTTTAGGGTGCGTCCTCGTGGACCCAGCTGTGAGAAGCCCACCCTGGGCGTGGGGAGAGGACAGCTGGGGGACAGCGGGGTAGGGGGTGCCCAGCCCTCTCTGTAGCTGAGCCCGCAGCCAGCGCTGGCTTGCCACCGAGCAAGCGAGCCTCCCTCGCAGTGGATCTTACAGACCCAGTCAAGCTGTCTGTTCTGAGCCCTACCCAGGTCTAGAATCATGACCAAATAAATGATTGTGTTGTTTCATGAGCCTGTAGCAGCAGATAACCAAGCCAAATTGAACAGAAACGTTTCTGTTTAGTTTTTAATTGCCATGTAACAAATCACCCTGAAACTTAGAGGTTAAACCACAGCCATTTAATTTGCTTATGATTCTTCAGTCTGGGCCGGCCTCAGGCTGCTGCTGGTCCTTTATGTTGCACGCAGCCAACTGGCAGGGCGGCTGGAGGCCATGTTCTGCTGAGGTGTCTGGATTTTCCTCTCTTTCCATGTAGTCTGGGAGCTTGTTCTTCTCCACGTGGTTTCTCCGCATGGTCTCTCTCCATGTGGTCTTTCCAGCAGGATAGCTGGGATTTTGTATATGGAGGGTCAGGGCCCCTGTGCCAGTTATCAATTTATTGCCTCAGCTCCACATTCATCCTTTTTGCCTGCTCTGTGAAAATTGAGTCGAACCCTATAAATATTTTTCCTTTGCCAGCTCTCCTGAGGTTAAATTTTATCAGTAGAGGGCACTGGAGAGACATTGCAGGAAGAAGCGGTTTTGCGTCTTGGTTGCAAGCAGGTTGTGCCTGCTCCTACAGTGCCCGCTGGCCAGCAGCTCGTTGCTCTGCCTTCAGCACTGGTCCTCAGCCACAGCCGTGCCCTCTCCAAGCAGGAGTCTGGATCTGTCTGCAGGAGAGGGCTCTTCCTGGGGTGCTCCATCTCAACCCTGAGTAGTGGCTATTCCTTATTTCTGCTCTTTCTATAATATACTCTTTAGGATTCTCTTTCCTTCTTACTAGCCAATCCTTCATTACTGCAGTCCTCTGTTACAGTTAGTAATTCTTTATATTAAACTTTTCTGTTCAAATTATCATGGTCCTGATTGGACCCAAACTGATACAGCTCCCAAGAGTGTAAATACGGAAATCTCTCAGCTTTCTAAAGACTTAGTCTTGAAACTGGTGCTGTATCACTTTGCAACATCCTGTTGGTGAAAGTGAGTCACAGGACCAGCCCCAGACGCTAGGGAAGGGGACTGCACAAAGGCAGGAGGTGTGGGTCATTGGGGGCCACCAAGGTCACAGACACAGCACCTGTGCAGCCACCACCCGGATGTGGACGTGGGACATTACTGACATTTAAGAGCCTTCTCTTGCCTCCTCCCAGAGGTAGGCACATTTCTGACTTCCATCACCATGGGTTAATTTTGCCTGGTTTTAAACTTCATGTAAATGAAATCATATAGTGTGTGCTCTTGGGCGCCTTTCTTCTCTGGCACAATGTTATGTCTATGAGATTTTTCCATGGTTGCATATCGTGGTAGTTTGTTATTCATTGCTTTATCTAGAGCCGTGGTTTCCCAAGTGTGGTTTCCTGACCAGCAGTGTTTATATCACCTGGGAACATATTAGAAAAGGAAATCCTTAAGCCCCACACCAGACCTTCTGAATGAGAGACTCTGGGGCTGGGGCCCAACGACCTGTGTTTTAAGAAGCCCTCAGGTGACTCTGCTACAGGCCACAGTCTGAGAACCTCTGCCCTATAATATTCCATTGTATGAATAAGTCACCATTTATTTACCCAGTCCACTTTTGCTGGATGTATTGTTTAGAGTTTTTGGCTATCATGAATAAGGTTGTCAGGAACATAACTGTAAATGTCCTTTGGTGCGTGTGCTTTTGTTTTTGTTGAGTGTACACTGAGGAGTGGTATAGCTGGGTGTTAGGATATACATACATCCAGTAGCTTCTGTCAAACATTTTTCCAAAGTGCTCGTACCAATTTTAACTCCCACCAACAGTGGGCGGTCCAGCAGTTACATATCCTCATCAACGCTTGGCATTGTTAGCTTTCTTCATTTTAGTCGTTCTTCCTCATAGGATCTAGTGGCATCTCGTTGTGATTTAAATTTGCATTTCTCCCATAACTATGTTGAGTATATTTTCATATGCTTACTAGCCTTTTGGATATCTTATTTTATAAAATTCCTATTCACATCTTTTGTACCCCCTTTTAATGGAGCTGTCTTTTTTCACTCCCTTGTTGTTTGCAGTAGTTCTTTGTGTATTTTAGGTATGAGTCCTTTGTCAGATGTATGTACTGTGAGCATCTTTGCTTTCGCCCTGTGAGTTGCCTTTTCAGACTCTTAATGGTATGTTTTGAGTAGAAATTCTTCATTATAATGTCTTGTTAAGCATTGTTTTACTTTTTGGCTAATGTGTTTTTGTGCTGTGTAAGAAATTCTGTCTTCCTCAAGGTCATATATTTTCCTGTGTGATCTTCTAGACGCTCTTGTGTGTCGAGGTTTCTGATTTATGAATATGGCGTATTATCCATTTTAGATTCTAAATTTTTTCTCACTAATTTTTTATACCTTTCTGTGTAGATGATTATGTCTGTCTTTTGTTAGATTTATTTTTGCATGTTTGGTTTTTTGATGTTATTAAAAATAGTACTTTTGTTGTTTGTTTAACAATTTTCTAATTGCTTCTTGCTAATATATGAAACAAATTAAATTTTTACATTAACCCTGTATTCATGAATTTTGATAAATGTACTTAATTCTAATACTCTATAGGGTTTTTAAAAATTTTTGTACATCTATATCATGTCGTCTCTAATACCTTTTCTAAAGTCTTTGTTAATGCTTAATTGAACAGGTTAGGACTGCTACTTAGATGTAAACTAGAAGTAGAAGTGGTAGTAAAAGTACCCTTTTCTTATTCCCAATCTTAGTGGGAAAACATTCGGTTTTTACTTTATATTCCTAGTTTTTAACATAAATGGATGTTGAATATTTTCAAGTGTTTTTTATGTTTTCTGTTGAATACATTGAGATGAACATGTGGTTTTTCTCCTTTGTTATGTTAATGTGGTGAATTACATTGATTTTTCACATGTTAAATCAAGAATTCACTCTATAATAAACCTAATTTGTTGATGGAGTATTAACTCTTTTATATGTTGCTAGATTTGGTTTCTTAATATTTTGTTTAAGATGTTTTGTCATTATGTTGAGAAAATGGCCTCTAACTTTTCTTCCATGTAATACACTTCTCAGGTTTTGGTCCCCATTCAAGCTTATGTGCTAGTATTTTGGATGGGCCTTTTGCCCCATACAGTGCTTTAAAAATTGAAAGTACTCACAGTAGGGAAACAGCTAATCCTGTCTCTCCCCTCCCCCCCCCCAAAAAAAGAGTAATCAGAAACCTCTTCCCTGTTTAAATGGCTCTTATTCTGCCCAGCCCCCCTATAATCAACAGGAGGTGAGGGGAGCCCCCATGCCGAGAGGGTCTGTCCAGGACTCTACCAAGAGGAAGGTAAATCATCCTGGTAATAATGTATACTGGAAGCAGGCTGGTAATAAACATCTCCCAGGTATGGCTTCTGTATTCAGTAGATTCAGTGCTTCCTGATGCTTCACCATGGTCCTCCACAGGAGTATCCCCAGTTGGCTAACAGCATGCAGTTGGCAAAGTTTGCTCAAAAATCCACTGATTATACCTTCTAGAGGCTTAGAATTTAAAAACCTTCTTGTGCTTGTGCCACATTATTAAGTGTCATCATTCTAGTAAATAGGTGTGTTATATGCTTGGAAAAAAATCTTGAGGTGGCTTATCCTGTTCGGATTCCTGCATCTTTGAGGATGAGGTATTTTAGAGAATTACTCTAGGAGAACCTTGAGAGCCTTGCTTGCCAGGGACTCTGCTTCAAGCCCATGCTTATGGTAGAGGCTGTTTCTTCCACCATCACTGTAGCCATGTTTGTTACCAGCTATTGTGAAGGCAAATCAAAGAGGGAAAATATGGGAGGAAAATATTACTTAAAATTTTAGAAGGAAATTGGAAATAAGGTAAGAGAACAAAGAAACGGTAATTTTATAAAAGTTAAATATAAGGGGGAACATCCCATTAAAATAAAATTTAAAAAAAACCCAGAAGCCAAATAAATAAATGGCAATAAAATATTAAGATGAGAAATTTGACATGTGAAAGTTTAGAGATATTAAGGCCATGAGTTAAAAGCTAGGGGGAAAAGTTAAAAAAAGTGGCATCAGAAAAAATGATGAAATAAGAGTGTCTGGAAATTCTCTCCATAAAAGCAATGACAAAATTGACAAAATGTCAGAAGCAACTTTTTCAAAAATGAAAATTAACCGAAGGCAGCAGCAATCCAAGGAGCATTTCTTCAAGAAAAATGGCTGAATTTTAGTGAGAACAATGAGCTTTGTGGTGATTTGACCTGCCCTGTTTCCATCCCCCACTGTCCAGCTCCACAGTTGCCTGGGCAGCCAGTAGTCTGCTGTCTTGATGAGGACCAGCAGCCTGGCAGTCCCCAGAGAAGGCAGAACGGAGTTGGAGCTCCTTCACAGCCTCATTCCCAGAGAATTCTTATTATTTGACCTGTCTGGTGGTTCCCTGGAAGACTCCCACTTGCACAACTGTCTCTGCTTTATCTGACTTGGAGCTTACCCAGTCTGAAAAGCCTTTTTTCCCCTGAGGTGTTTGTTTAAAACACTTAGAGACGATTGATTAGCTGTATAGCCATCTAAGGTAGTGGATGCTACGAGGGTGAGTCAAAAATTACCCGCACTCTGGCTGTAGAACTTATAGAAGTTCTAATATAGCCAGAGTGCGAATAATTTTTGACTCACCCTTGTGGTTGGGGCGAACAATATGTTAACCGAAAAGCTTAAGGGAAAATAAGATTTCCATGAGGGCTTTGAGCAGCTCTGATGTGTTACTGTAGCTCTGGAAGGTCACACGCATGCTTAGGGCTCTGCGTGTGCTCGGGAGAGACCTGAGAGGGTCCTCAGCGCCCCCTTCTAGCTGACCATGATGCTATGTGCACGCTGACAGCAGAGGCTAAGGTGGAGTTGTCCACCAAGTGCTGAATGGATGCCCCAGCCCACACAGAGTCCCTTGGCAAAGACTCATTGTGACAAGGGGTTCTGTGTTATATTGGTTCCAGGTGTTGAGGGGAACGTCTGTCTAATCATTAGCTGACCACTAAGTTCATCCAGCAGACATGTCAGTGGTCACACACAGTGAAGAAAGTATAGTTATAGGATTAGCTCAGAAAGTCACTTAACAAACAGCAGCAAACACCTACATCAACAGACTGAGGAAGGTGAATCTAATTTCCATAGTTGCCACAGTATATTGGTTAAAATGTCCAGTTTTCAACAAAAAATTAGACATACAAAGAAACAAGAAACTGTGGCCTGTACACCCAGGGGTGGGGGGGGGGGGGGAGAAGCAACCAATAAAATCAGCTGTTTTGACTGTTCAAAGGACTAAAGGGACATATGAGGACAGTGTCTCACCAAATAGAGAATACCAATATAGAAAAAGAAATTATTTTTTAAAAATAGAAATTCTGGAGTTGAAAAATGTAGTAGCTGATATGAGGGTTTCACTAAGAGGCTCAACAACAGATTTGAGCAGGCGTAAGAAAGAATCAGTATTGAGATTGCAGCCATCCCTCAGAATCCATGGGGGATTAGTTCCAGGACATCGCCCCCCTCAACACCACCGCAGGTACCAAAATCCACAGGTACTCAAGTCCCTTATATAAAATGGTATACTATTTACATACACCTATGCACATCCTTCCCATATACTTTATTTTTTTTTAAGAATTTTTATTGAGATACAGTTAACAGACAATAAACAGCATATATTTAGAGTGTACAATTTGGTATCCCAATCTCCCAGTTCATCCCCCCGCAACCCTCCCCGTTTTCCCCACTTGGTGTCCATGTGTTTGTTCTCTACATCTGTGTCTCTATCTCTGCCTTGCATTTCCTCTTTCATAGTTGTTAGCATTTGCCTTATGTATTGAGGTGCTCCTATAATGGGTGCATATATATATTTAAAATTGTTATCTCCTCTTCTTGGATGGATCCCTTGATCTTTATGTAATGTCTTTTCTTGTCTCTTGTAACAGTTTTTATTTTAAAGTCTATTTTATCTGATGTGACTATTGCTACTCCAGCTTTCTTTTGATTTCCATTTGCATGGAATATCTTTTTCCTTCCCCTTACTTTCTGTCTGTATGTGTGCCTAGGTCTGAAGTGGGTCTCTTGTAGACAGTATGTATGGGTCTTGTTTTTGTATCCATTCAGCCAGTCTGTGTCTTTTGGTTGGTGCATTTAGTCCATTTACATTCAAGGTAATTATCGATATGTATGTTCCTATTACCATTTTCTTAATTGGTTTTTGTTTTTGTAGGTCCTTTTCTTCTCTTATGTTTCCCGCTTAGAGAAGTTCCTTTAGCATTTGTTGTAGGGCTGGTTTGGTGGTGCTGAAGTCTCTTAGCTGTTGCTTGTCTGTAAAGCTGTTGATTTCTCCATTGAATCTGAATGAGATCCTTGCTGGGTAGAGTATTCTTGGTTGCAGGTTCTTCCCTTTCATCACTTGAAATATATCCTGCCACTCCCTTCTGGCTTGCAGAGTTTCTGCTGAGAAATCAGCTGTTACCCTTATGGGAGTTCCCTTGTATGTTATTTGTCATTTTTCCCTTGTTGCTTTTAATAACATTTCTCTGTCTTTAATTTTTGTCAGTTTGACTACTATATGTCTTGGTGTGTTTCTCCTTGGGTTTATCCTGCCTGGGACTCTCTGTGCTTCCTGCACTTGGCTAGCTATTTCCTTTCCCATGTTAGGGAAGTTTTCAACTATAATCTCTTCCAGTATTTTCTTGGGTCCTTTCTCTCTCTCTTCTCCTTCTGGGACCCCTATAATGCGAATGTTGCTGCATTTAACATTGTCCCAGAGGTCTCTTAGGCTGTCTTCAGTTCTTTTCATTCTTTTTTCCTTATTCTTTTCCACATCAGTGATTATCACCATTCTCTCTTCCAGGTCACTTATTCGCCCTTCTGCCTCAGTTAATCTGCTGTTGGTTCCTTCTAGTGTATTGTTCATTTCAGTGATTGTGTTGCATATCTCTGTTTGTTTGCTCTTTAATTCTTCTAGGTCTTTGGTAAACTTTTCGATCTTTGCATCCAGTCTTTTTTCAAAGTCCTGGATCATCTTCACCATCATTATTCTGAATTCTTTTTCTGGCAGGGTGCCTATCTCCTCTTCATTGAGTTGTTTTTCTGGGGTTTTATCCTGTCCCTTCATCTGGTACAAAGTCCTCTGCTTTTTCATTTTCTCTATCTTTCTGTAGCTATGGTTTTCAGTTCCAAAAGATGAAATACTGCTGATACTGCTTGATACTGCTGTCTGCCCTCTTGTGGAGGAAGCTATCTAGGAGGCTCGTGGGTGCTGCCTGATGGGAGGGACTGATGGTGGGTTGGGCTGGGTGGGCACAGCTCAGTAAGACTTTAATCTGATTTGATGGGCAGAGCTCAGTAAAACTTTAATCTGCTTGTCTGCTAATGGGTGGGGCTGTGTTCACACCTTGTTGGTTGTTTGGCCTGAGGCTACTTAGAACTGGAGCTAACAGACTCTTTGGTGGGGCTAATGGTGGACTCTGAGAGGGTTCACGCCAATGAGCACTTCCCAGAACCCCTGCTGCCAGTGCCCCCGTCTCCTCAGTGAGCCACAACTGCCCCCCACCTGGGCAGGCAACCCCCCAACACCAGCAGGTAGGTCTGGTTCAGTCTCCTATGGGGTCACTGCTCCTTCCCTCTGGGTCCTGGTGAGCATACTTTTTTGTGTGCCCTCCAAGAATGGAGTCTCTGTTTCCCCCAGTCCTGTGGAGGTCCTGCAATCAAATCCCACTGGCTTTCAAAGTCTGCTTCTCTGGGGATTCCTTCTTCCGTTGCTGGACTCCCAGGTTGGGAAGCCTAACGTTGGGCTCAGAGCCCTCACTTTAGTGGGTGGACATCTGCAGTATAACTGTTCTCCAGTTTGTGAGTCACCCACTCAGCATTTATGGGATTTGATTTTAACGCGATTGTGCCCCTCCTACCATCTCATTGAGGCTTCTCCTTTGTCCCTGGATTTGGGGTGTCTTCTTTGGTGAGTTCCAGTGTCTTTCTCATCCTTCCCATATACTTTTAAATCATTTCATTATTCTCTGTATCATTTTCTAGTTGATAAGAGCCTTCCCATGTGTTTTCATTTAATTCTCCAAATAGCCTTCTACTCTAAGAAATCAGGCAGGGCCTGCCCCCTGCTGCCCACCCCCCACCCCCCCCATCCCCGTCCCCTGCTTTAGCCCTGTGCCTTGCCATGGGCTCTCTTCAGTGTCCTGTCCTCTCCCAGTGTCTCAGGAGCACCACCAAGGCTCCAGTGTCAGGGGCCTGCAGCACCACTCTGTGCTGCAGCATCCAGAAACCGTCAGCTTTTGTCTTCCCACCTGTTTGCACAGCAGCCCTTCTTTCCCCAGTGCTCTGCCCGAAGTGAGAGGATGCACATGGCCCATCTCTTTTAGGAGGGGATTTTGTTTTCTTGGTTCCCGTACAACCTCAGCTCTCTGACAGGATCGAGGTAAGTTATGATTTTGTTAGACTCTCTGGCTTCGTCTTGCTGTTACGATGGAAGCACATTTTTTGCAGCTTTCTTGCAGAAGCGAAAAGCTGCTAGATTCTGATTCAGAAGAAAGGGGTTCAGTTCCTAACTCTGTCACTTAGCATCTGTGACCTTTGCTAAGTCACTGTTTTCTCAGTTGTAAGGTGGAAATAATAATAAAAGTAATAACAATTATCATAGTAGACTTGCCAGTGGAGTAGAAGGCTATTTGGGGAATTACATAAAAACACATGGGAAGGCACTTGTAAACTAGAAACTGCTGTAGAATAATAACGATCATCATTTTCTAAGCTGCTGTTTTCTTTTTTTTCCCATTTTCAGAAATGATTTTCAAGACACAGAAGTAAGTCCCAGACAGAATCGTCGCACGAGGTCAGCTGAAAGTGCTGAGCTAGAGCCAAGAAACAAGCGGAACAGGAATTAGTGTGGGTTTGCTGCCTTTGCGAGTGCAGTCATCAGAAGATGGTACTTTTGTTGCCATGTAGATTTCATATTCATAAATGCCCAGGTGAAGGTGTTACATTCTAAATATTATGTTTAACTCATTTTCATTCTTTTCTGCCTTTCCAGGAAAAAAAATTTACAAAGCATCCTCACTTGGTCAGTTACCCCCTGCCCCTAAAACATCTCTCTAGAAATACTGGCATCCACACATTTACCAGCTTTGCAGAGGACTGAGACTTTTCAGCAAAAGAGTTTTGTTTGATTTTGTTTTTAAATTGCAAAATGTCCTTAAGCCATTCTCCTTCTCTTCCATGGAGAAGCCAACTTCAGAAAAGGATCCTTTAACCCCTCCACCACAAGGAGCAGTTGAGGTGTTCAGAGCCACTGTGTTTCTGGAAAGGCAGGATGTCCTAACTCACATCCTCCATGCATGTGAGCACACTAGGCCTGGAGGCTGGTGTGTGTGTTACAGCCGTTTCAGGGTGGTTGTTGCCAGAGCTTCCTGTGGTCCTTAGTTAGACCCGTGGGAGTAGGATGTTAGTACTGTAGCCTGAAGGCACAAAACAGTAACTTTGCAACATTGGGCACATTCTTCAGAAATGGCACTTACAAATGACTCCTTGGTCTTTTTTTCATTTGGGTAAATCATATCTTTAACACTTTGAATCCCAGCTATTAAATGGAAAGAATGCAATAAATGGATTTTGTAACTGAATAGACTCTATATCAATTTAAAATAAAGTCCTTGAAACAGTCTCCTGTGAATATTTGCATACAAGCTACAAATCATTGGAAGGGGTTGATCAGAAATTGTTCTCTGTGCAAAATGTCCTCAGTTCCCAGCTCTTCCAGAGGTTCTCATGCCTGTCTTTGGCATTTCAGAACCAGTCCCCTGCCACGAGTACCAGCAGCTCTGGGCCTGCCTGTGTCCTGGTGACAACAGTGCCACTTTACTGGAGTCCACGAAGACCCTGGCGTTGGTTCCATGGTGGGGAGCCTGGTTCTTCTCAGGGCCAATTGTCCCAGCACCTCAGGGTGGCTGCCCCTGCTCCCGCTGAGCTCCTGGGAGGAGGAGGGGGCCGCAACCCTGCTGTATAAAACAGCACCTACCATTCGGAAGGAGTACAGGGGCAAGTGCCCTCCCATCGGCTCCTGGATGGCCTGGTGGTGTAGGATTTCTTCTCTGCTCACCCAAGAGGCCCTTGCCTGGAGAGGATTCCAGTCAGCCATGTGGGTCGGCCTGCTCCAGCTTCAGGAAGTTGTCAGAATGCCACAGCTCCTCTCGTGTACCATCCCTTCAACTCCTGCAGGTACCGTGGGCTCCCCTCTCTGGTCCCAGCATGTTGCGGGCAACTCTTCACCCCCACCTCCATCCCGTGATGCCCCACCCCCACCGTCTGCCAGGCAGCCATGGTCAGGCTGGGCAGACGTGCTCCACTATATGTAAGGGGGGCAGGCTGCCTTCCCTGTAGCCTTGGCTTGGCAGCCAGCACTGCTCACCCTCCAGAGGACTGGCCCATGGGAAAGGAGAGGCATGCAGTTTCTTCTGGAGGCCATGCCAACTTTATTTGCTTGATTCTTTTTTTTTTTAATAAATTTTATTTTATTTATTTATTTTATTGGCTGGGTTGGGTCTTCGTTGCTGCACATGGGCTTTCTCTAGTTGTGGCGAGCAGGGGCTACTCTTTGTTGTGGTGCACGGGCTTCTCATTGTGGTGGCCTCTTGTTGCAGAGCACGGGCTCTTGGTGCATGGGCTTCAGTAGTTGCAGTACATGGGCTCAATAGTTGCGGTGCACGGGCTTAGTTGCTCTGCGGCATGTGGGATCTTCCTGGGGCAGGGATCAAACCCGTGTCCCCTGCATTGGCGTGTGGATTCTTACCCACTGCGCCACCTAGGAAGTCCTGTTTGCTTGATTCTTTAACAGCTTCAGTGAGATACAGTTCACTTAACATACAATTCACCCAGTTAATTTAATGGCTTCTAGTATATTTGGAGTCCTGTGACCATCGCTATAATTAATTTTAGAACATTTTTGTTGCCTTTAGTCTCCTTATTTGTCACCCCTAACTCTTCCACCCTTCCCAGCCCTAGGCAACAACTAACCTACTTTCTGTTCTTATATTTCCTTATTCTGTACATTTCATATCAATGGAATCATACAGTAGGTGGCTTCTTTCACTCAGCATAATGTAATCAAGGTTCATCCACGTTGTAGTGTGTATCAGTCCTTTGTTTCTTTTTATTGCTGAATAGTATTTCATTGTATGGGATATACCACATTTTGTTTATCTGTTCATCAGCTGATGGGTATCTGGGTTGTTTCTATTCATTCTGACTATTGTGAATAATGCACCTGTGAGCATTTAGGTACAAGTTTTTGTGTGAACATGTTTTTATTTCTCTTGGGTGTGTACCTCGGAATAGTATTTCTGGATCATGTCGTGACTCTGTGCTTAATATTTTATATTTAACTGCCAAACTATTTTCCTAAGTGACTGCACAATTTGCCCACTAGCACTGTGTTAGGCTTCCAGTTTCTCCACGTCCTTGACAACACTTGTGATTATCTGTCTTTTTTATTATAGCCATGCTAGTGGGTGTGAAGTGGTATCTCATTGTGGTTTTGATTTGCATTTTCCCAATAGCTAATGACCTTAAGCATCTTTTCACGTGCTTATTGGCCATTTCTATGTCTTTTCTGGAAAAATATCTATTCAGATTTTTTACCCATTTTAAAATTGGGTTTTTAGAAAATTATTGCATTATAAGAGTTAATTGTATTGTTTTTAAAATTTCAGTTTCTGGTTGTGCATTGATAGGTTAGAGAGAGAACTGGGTTTTGCATATTAACTGTGTATCCTACAGCCTTGCTAAACGAACTTTTTTAAGTTTGGTGACTTTTTTGTGGATTACATTAGATTTTCTATACAGAGAATTATTTAAGCATTAATCATGTAAAGACTTTTGTATTTCTTCCTTTCCAATCTGTATTCCTTTTATTCTGGATATAAATTCTCTTTCAGATATATGCTTTGAATCAGGTTGGAATATTTGCTTCTATTCCTAGTTTGCTGAGAATTTTTAAAACATCAGAAGTTGTTATTGAATGTTGTCAAATGCTTTTTCTGTGTTGAGATGATCATATGGTTTTTCCTTTTTAGCTTATTAATGTTATTAATATTATGAATTATACAGATTGATTATAAATGTTAAAACAAAAGCAGGAGAGATCCCACTTGGTTATGATGTGTTGTCTTTTTAAATCTATTGGATTTAATTTATCAAAATTTTGTTAGAATTTTTGCATCTATGTTCAGAAGGATATTGGTCTGTAGTTTTCATTTCTTGTGATGTCTTTGTCTGGTTTTGGTATTAGGGTAACGCTGGCCTCATGGAATAAGCTGGGAATTATTTTTCTCCTCTTCAATTTTCTGGAAAAATTTGTGTAGAACTGACATTATTTATTACTAAAGTGTTTAGTAGAATTCACCAGTGAAGCCATATGAGCCTGGAATTTTCTTTGTGGGTAGGTTTTCAACAATATATTTCATTTCTTAACTAATGGATATAAAACTCTGCAGCTTATATGTTTCTTCTTGAGTAAATTTTAGTAGTTTGTGTCTTTCAAGGAATCCATCCATTTCATTTAAACTGACAGATTTACAGACAAAGATTGCTCATAATTTTCCCTTCTCGTGTGCAGGTTTTTGTGAGAGTCTCGCTCACATTTCTCATTTTTGTTATTGGTGGTGGTGTTTTTTTTTTTTCTCTCATCAGACGGTGTAGAAGTTTATTATTTTTATTGGTCTCAGAGAAGCAGCTCTTGGTTTCGCTGAATTTCTGTAATGTTTTGCTCTTCTCTATTTGATTGATTGCCACTGATCTTTATTACAATATTTCCTTCCACTGCCTACTTTGGATTTAATTGTTGGGGTTTTTTTGTAGCTTCTTAAGGTAGAGGCTTAGGTCACTGACTTGAGTCCTTTTTCTTCTTTTCTAAGATAGGCATTTAATGCTATAAAATTTCCCCTAAGTATGGCTTTAACGGCATTCCACAAATTTTTATATGTTGTTTTTAAATTTTCATTCAGTTCAAAATACGTTCTAATTTCCCTTTTAATTTCTTATTTGAAACTGCGTTATATATAAATGTGTTAGTTTCCAAATACTTGATAATTTTCCAGAGAGTTTTATTTTTATTGATTTCTAGTTTAATTCTGTAACTTTTTCATTTTTTATACATCTTTATTGGAGTATAATTGCTTTACAGTGTTGTGTTAGTTTCTGCTGTACAACAAAGTGAGTCAGCTATTTGTATACACATATCCCCATATAACTCTATAACTTTTATGACTTGAACCCTTTTACATGTATTGAGGCTTTTTTTTTTTTCAGGACCTAAAAATGGTCTATTTTGGTAAATGTTAAGTATGCACTTGAAAAGAATAAAAGAATATGTGTTCTACTGTTGCTGGGTGGAGTTCTTGATAAATGTCAGTTACATCAAGTTGCTTGACAGTGTTGCTCAAGGCTACTCTATCCTTGCTGATTTTCTGTCTGCTTGTTCTGTCAGTTTTTGAGAGTTACTGAAATTTGTGAATATAATTGTGGATTTGTCAGCGTTTCCTCCTAATTCTTTGTTTTTGCTTCATGTATTTTGAAGCTCTGTTATTTGGGGCATAAACATTTCGGACTGTTATGTCCTCTTGATGAATTCATAATCTTTTTCTTCATAAAGCAGACCTTCTTTATCTGAATTAATATTCTTTGCTCTTAAATCTACCTAGTTTGGTATTAGAATACCCCCTCCAGCTTTGTTTTTTGTTTTTTTTTCTGGCTAGTGCATTTTTGCATCCTTTACTTTTTAAAATTTTTTTTTTATTTTTATTTTTTAATTGAAGTATTGTTGATTTACAACAATATATTAGTTTCAGGTATAAAATGTAGTGATTCAATATTTTTATTGATTACACTCCATTTAACGTCATTATAAAATATTGGCTCTATTCCCTGTGCTGTACAATATATCCTTGTAGTGCATTTATTTTATACATAGTAGTTTGTACCTCTTAATCCCTGCCCCTATCTTGCCCCTCCTCTGTTCTCTTTCCTCACTGGTAACCACCAGGTTGTTCTCTATATCTTATCAGTCTCTGTTTGTGCCTTTATATTTAAAGTACGTTTCTTGTAAGCAGCATATGTAGTTGGGTCTTGTTTTATTAGCTTATCTGACAGTCACAATTTCTGCTTTTTAATTGGTGTGTTTAGAACTTTTACATTTAATGTTGGTGTAGTTATGTTTAAGTCTATCATTGTGCTATTTGTTTTCTATTTTGTGCCATCTATTCTTTATTCCCTTTTTCCTCTTTTTCTGCTTTATTTGGATTATTTTTTATTCCATTTTATTTCCTTTGGTGATTTATTAGCTATAGCTCCTTATTTTGTTATTTTAGTGGTTGAATTAGGATTTATGGTAATCATCTTTAAGTTATCACAGCCTGCTGTCAAGTGTTAGTATACTACTTCATGTGTAATGTAAGAATCTTCTGATGCTTCCATTTATCCACCCCCACCTTTATATTATTGCTGTTATACAATTTACTTTTACATATGTTATAAATACCATACTACATTGTTATTATTGTTGTTTAGACAGTAAATTATCTTTTAAAGGGATTTACATAAGAAAAAAAATGTTTGTTTATCTATGTGGTTACCATTTTTCATGCTCATTATTATTCCTTTGTTTATATCCACGTTTCTATCTAGTATCATTTTCCGTGCACTTGAAGGACTTTAACATTTCTTCTGCTGGTGATGATTTTGTTCAGCTTTTGTATGTCCTCATTTCACCTTGGATTTTGAAAGAAATGTTAGTTAAGTACAGAATTGTGAGTTGACATTTTTTTTTCTTGTCACTTGCTTTGTTTCCTATGAGAAAGTTTCTGTCATCCTTTGTTCTTCTCTTTGTAACGTCTTTTCTCTGGTTGTTAAGATTTTTCTCTTTTTTATTAGATTTGAACAATTTAGTAATAATAATATGTGTTGGTGATGTTTTCGTGTTTTTTGTGCTTGGGGTTTATTGAGTTCTTTGAATCTATGGGTTTATCATTTTCATCAAATTAGGAAAATTTTGATCATTATTTTCTTCTGTCCTCTTCCCTTCTCATTCCTCTCCTTTGAGGATTCGTTCCAGTTACATTTATATTAGGCCATTAAATTGTCCCATAGTTCACTGATGCTCTTTTCATTTTTATAATTCTGTTTTCCTGTGTTTCATCTTGTATACCTTCTATTGCTATACTTCAAGTTATTTCATCTTATTTTCTGAAGTGTCTGATCTGCCTTTAATCACCTCCACCTAACTTTTCATCTCAAACATTGTAGTTTTCATCTCTAGAAGTTTGATTTGGATTTTTTTATATCTTCAGTGTTTCTAATTAATTATCCGAACACATGGAATGCTGATAGAATAACTGTTTTAATGTCCTTGTCTGCTAATCTTAATATCTGTGTTAGATCTGGGTCAGTTTTAATTGATTAATTTACTCCCATATTGTGGGTTGTGTTTTCCTGATTCTTGGCCTGCTTGGTAATTTTTTTATTGGATGCCAGACATTGTGAATTTTAACTTTTTGGATGCTGAATGTTTCTCTTTCCCTCTAAAAAATCTGGATCATTGTTCTGGGACCAGTTGAGTTATGTGGGAACAGTTTGATTCTTTGGTTCTTGCTTTTAAGATATTTTTGATGGGCTCAGAACAAGGCTTGTTCTGGGGCTAATTTTTTCCTACCATTGATACAAGGCCTTCCTGACTACTCAACTGAATGCCTATGAATTTTGAGTTTTCCAGTCTGGCTGGTGAAAATAGGCTGTGTCCAGTTGTATGTGAATGCTGGGCACTGATGCTGCAAATCCTTCCAAAGAGTTCTTGCCCAGTCTCCAGTAGTTTCCTCACACGTGCTAATCAGTATTCTCCTGAAGACTTGCGACAGACCCTTTGTGGGTCTCCAGGGTTTGCTCTCTGCAGAAGTCTCCTCTCTGTGTCTCTGTCTAGCTGGTCTCCCTGGACTCCTGGCTCCATCTACTCAACTCTGGGAGCTTATCAAGCTCCGCTGGGTTCTCCCTTCTGTGCACCCCCTGGAAACTCTCCCAAGGCAGTTACCTGCAGCAGCTGAGGGGCTCACGCATCTGGTGGTTTCCCATCTCTCTGGGATCACCATCACTCATCGCCCAATGGCAACTTTCTTGATAATCGCTGTTTTACAAACTTTTTTTTTGTATATGCCACATATTTTCAAAATGTTTTGCATGTTTTTAAAATTGTTTTTGTTCAGGTGACAAAGTAAATCTGATCCCTGTTACTCCACTTTGGCTGGAAGTGAAAGTTTCCCAAATTGTCTTATTTAAATTGTAAAATAATAAAAATAATCTCAAGATCATCCATAGGGAAATAGTTAAATAAATGTGGTACATGCATGTAATGTTGTATATAAAGCTGTTAACTGTTTCAGGAGATATTTATAGATGTAACTTGATAATATAACAAGTAAACAAAAGAGACTGCAAATCTGTATCTATAGTACATTCCAGTGCTTCAACATGTATAAATATGTATTTTTCATGTATTATGTGTATACATAGAGAAAAATAAAATACTCCAACATATAATTTCTGAATTTTGGTATTTTGGATGAAGTTTAATTTTCTTCTTGTTTTCTACATTTTCTAAATTATCTCTAATGCACTCATTGGGAATCCTGCATAAGTGTGTGTCTATATGTGCTGCATATATTATGTGTGTGTGTGTGTACACACACACACAGGCGCACGCACACACGCTGTGGGGTGGGTTAAAGAGGAAATACAGAGGCTTGATTGCAGGAGGCAGAGGAGACTTGGGCCATAAGCCAGGCCCTGCCACAACTCGCCTGTGTGATTCAAGGCAAATCATTTTCCTTCTCTGGCCTTAGACTTCTCAGTAGCAAAATGATTTTCAGACCCCACTCCTGCTAGAACATTTTGGGAGCCAGTGACTGACTGAAAGTGCACATGGCCTTGCTTGTTCTGCCCTTTTCATTTTCCCTTGGCTTCTTGAAGAGCTGGATAAAGTGCTCTCTGTGAGTCCAGATGGGGGCACCGTTCGCTGCTGGTCTGTTTTTCTAGGTCGAGGAGGCCTGGAGTAGGGAATTGCAGGCAGCTGATAATTTTGAAGGAACATCTCCCTTGGCTGCTTCCTGCTAGTCCGAAGTGAGCAGCAAACACTGGGTTGTGCAGTGGTCACAGCGTCACCCACGGTAGGAACTGGAGGGGGTGCATATCCCTGTCCCCTCCCCAGCCCCGCTGCCGCCCCTCGCCAGCTGCTGCCACCTCCCTGCTCACATCCAGGACAGCAGTGCTCAGCTTCCCCAGGGAACCTCCCTGTCCCTGCCAGATGTGAAAGCACAGCTTGTTCCTGCTGCACAGCTCTTCCAGCTTCTGTCTCTAAGTAGCTAGGGTGTGTGTTAGCCCTGAAAAGTAGAGGATGACAGCAGGAATTGGCAAAGGAAGTCCCATCAGAGGGGTGATGGCCACCAGAGCCAGGGGGTGGGAATTTGGGGGGCCATATTAGGGTTCTGCCTACCACAAACCCTCTTTACCTCTCAGCACTATGAGTTAAAGAAAACATGAAATTGCACAGCACAGGACCCACCATGATGTTCATCTTTTATATACATTCATTAAATCTGTTTCTCTGACTTGTTCATGATTACTTGAGGGCAAAGGATCAATCTTAATGTTTTCCTTTATCTCCAGCACCTGGACATGTGTCCTTCTGCAAGAGGGAAGGAGGACTACATCGGAGAGCAGGTTTGGGAGGGGGGCTAGGGGCTTTGGGAGGAGCCAGGGAGCAGGGTGGGGGCAGGCTCAGATATGAAGGAGCCGAGGGTGCTGTGAGCATCCAGGATAAGCTTTGCCTCCATCACCTCTCTCTGGTCGCATGCCACTCCCAGCCTGTGGTTGCTGCTGCTAACAATTGAGCTGTTTCTGCTGGCCCCACATGAGCATCTGTAGAGGATCATGGAAGACCTAATCCAGAAGCAAAGGGAGGCCCTGCGTGTCTGCTTAATAGCTGGGGGACCTCTCTGGTCTGCTGTTTCCCCAGAGGGGCCCACTGGGACAGACCTGCAAATGCGATTTAGAAATCCCGGTTGATGTGCCTTCCGGAATTCAGGGCTCCAGGTGTGAATACGTCAGCAAGAGGGAGCCATGCACCAGGGCAGAGGGAGGAAAAAAATAGCAGGGCTGGTGTGAGAAAATGGGGCGCCTGGATGAGCAGGTGCAAAGGCGTTCTGTACTCATACCTTTGCTCATGTCCTTCCCGTGGAAGCCCAGGTGCAGGGCCACCTGCCCCGTGAGGTTTTCCCGCATCACCCTACATGAGAGCAGCCAGCTCCTTCTTCCTTTCTCCTTGTTCGTGGGAGAAAGCAAGGGACTAGGAGTCAGGATTCCTGGGTCCCACATTGTCAACGACAGCGTTCTGTGAACGTGGGTATGTCTGCGAATCCGGTTTTCCTACCCTTTAAATGAGGAGGCTGGAGCACATGCTCTCTGGGGTTCCTGTCCACTTTCCATTCAGAGATGCTTCAGTTCCAAAGCCTTATTTTATTCTGGTATTTTGCGCTTGACCCTTCTCCTTTTGGCCTTGAGTGCAGGGTTGTGTATGGCCCCCACTGCGCCCACATGGGCTAAAACACATGGAGCCCATACCATGAACATGTGCTGAAAGAACAGCATGCCTGGCCCCACTGATTCCGTTTCTAGGAGTGTGCCCTGAATTCCCAAGCAGACCGTGAGCTTCTTGAAGTCAAGGGCTGGGGTGTCCCCCTCTCAGAACTCAGACGTGGCTGAGAAAGGACCCTGAGGTGAACTGGGGCGGGGGAGAGTTGCCATACGCTAACATCAAGAATAACACTGTAAATTAACTATACTTAAATTTTTAAAAAAAGGTTAAAAATTAAAAAAAAACAGGAAAAAAGAACAGACTTACCCTTCTTCATCCACAGTTCCTCGCGATACACTAGTTACGTCCAGCAGGAGTCAGAGCCCACGCTTCCCAACTAAAGTCAGCCAATCAGCAACAGCTTCACTCCAGAGATTCCTGACGGTCAGCCAATCAGCAACAGCGTCACTCTAACAGTCAGCCAATCAGCAGCAGCTTCATTCCGGAGCCCACGCGGCCCTCGCGAAGGTTCGGGCGCAGTGAGGGCCATGCTTCGGGAGCCAGGTTGCCACAGCTGAAGGGGTGCCGCTGCGTCAACGCGCTCGCTTCTGAGCGTCTGCACCCCTGCCCTCTGCGCTGCTCTAGGGCAGCTCTAGTCTGCCCAGTGTGTGCCTCCCCAGTACGGCGTTGCCTTGCTTAGCAGCTCGCTCGTGGGGCCTTTCGTGGGAGGTGGCGAGGGGGGCCTCTTTCTGTGGAGGGTCAGGGAGCGACTTGGAAGGAGCCGCCTGCCCGCTGGCAGCGGCCGGCCCGGCCCGTCCCTGTAGTGACTCCATCCCCAGGAGAGTCCTCCGGCCCGTAGGTGCTCCGTGAACAGCCCTCGAAGTTTTTCGTGTTTGGGGGGGCCCTTTGACAAGGGCCTGGGCGGAGGTAGGGGATGCGGCCCCGGAGTAGGAAACAGCCAGGGGGAAGGAGCGCCTTCTTCCTGGGAGAGCAGCTCGCGCTGGACGCAGGGAGCTGCGCCCGGGCCAGGAGAGGACCCTGCGCTTTCGGGCAGCGGTGAGTCGCCCCTCGGGGCCTGCCCCCTGCAGTGCTCGCGTCCTCCTTGCCCTTCTCTGCCCATCACACAGACCCTTGCAGGTCTGGTCCCGTGGGCACAGAAGAGGGCCGGGTGAGGGTTCGGAACGCAGGCCAGTCACACGTGTTGGCCGGAAGGGACCTTGGCACTCGCTGCCGGAACCGGCGTCCCCAGGATACAGTGATATCTGGAATGCTGGGCCGGGGCCGCAGCATGGCCCTAGGAAAGATACGCGGAGAAGCGCTTCACCTCTCTGGGTCTCCCTGGCCTCCCCTATAAAGCGAGGAGACTGGTCCAAGAAAACACAGATGCCCACACCCTGTCCCTTGATTTAATTGGTCTCTGACGGGGCCTGTGAGATGGTAGTTGACGTTCCAGTGGAGTGGAGCACCGTGGAGCTAAGTCGGTGTCTGGGGGCGGTTTCAGCTCTGACGTCCTGTGACCTCCATACTGAGCTTGGTGTGGTTGGTACGGGACAGAGGCACCGTCTATGGGAAAACCACTTAGGGGTTAGTGATTTTAGTGGTAATAGGAGCCGTGGCCCCCATTTATTGAGCTCACGTTCTGTGCTCGGTTCTCTGAATGTATTCTCTTTTAATGGAATTGTCCCAACAACCCTGTGAGGTCAGGATCGTGGTGGACATTTTAGAAATGAGGGAACTGAGGTTGAGAAAGGTGATTCGACCTGCTCGAGGCCGCACAGCAGACTTACCAGTGGCTGACCTGGGTTTTGAATGTACCTCTGAACTGACTTCAGAGCTGGTGCTCTTTCCAAACTGAGAAGTTCACTGTAAATGGCCATTTAAATAGTTGCTTGGACGATTAATGGAGTAGTGGCTTCCATTAGCATCTAACTGCAGAAGGGAAAGTTTCCCTTGTTTCTGCTTTGGCTACACCCTATCACTAGTGTATCAGGCTCTGCTCTGTTATTTTAGGATGATGCTGACCAGCTAGAGTGCTTTGGGATGAGTGAGGCCAGCCAGGCAGTTGAGAGGATCCCCCTATCGTGTGGAGAACTGTGCAGGAGTTCAGGCTTTAGCTGTAGAAGCAGGGACAGGAGAGAGGAGCTGTCTTCAGTTGCGTCACAGCCTGTTGTGTGCAAGAAGGGCGAGGAATTCTGAAACAAAGGGTCTGGCAGTCCAGAACACTGGCAGGGCAACACTTACCACATAGGAGTGACCAGTAACCAACCTCGTTTGAACTTAGTTTTTAAGATGAAGTCATTGCTACGGAATTGGCCCATCTCCTACATGCTCTGTGTGTATCTGAGATATTTGCTTTGGGGGTGACCCTGACCTCTCTGGGCTGGAGGCTGGGGGAGAAGCTGTGGGGGACCCTCACTGTGGCCCAGATTCCTCCATCTCTGCTCTGTAATAACACCTCAGGGATGCAGACTTCGTCCACCTATGCTGGAAACCAGCAGGCAGGTGTAGGGCGCAACCTCCCGCCTCACTTCACAGTAACTTTGACTGTTTTTAACTACGAGTATAGGCATTGGCCTTGAGTAACAGGATGTGAATGTGCTAGGTGGGTACTTGATGTAAAGCTCTGGTGGATTCAAGTGGACAAGCGCAGAGCACGAGGTAGAGAGCTGGACACTGTGGGGACCGAGACATGAGCCGGACGTAGTGTCTGTCCTGGGAAGCTCATAGTCTAGTCTGGGGGAGACAAAAGCCACTTAGCTCACTAATATGGGAGGTGGACAGTGGTGAGCATAAGGACAGTGACGTAGAACCCAGGAGAGGAAGGAGTTCTGATTGAGGCAGGAATTCCCAGCCAGCTCCAAAGAAGCCGTGATGCTCTCCAGGTAAGACCTGTTGAGGAAGGGAATTTCCGATGCCTGGCTAGGCTGGAAAACAGGCCCATGGAGAGGAGAGGGTGGGAGAAGTCAGGAAGGTGTGTTTGTGCTGCAGGGGAAGGGGGCAGTGTCAAAAGTGTGGGTACCTGGGTGTAGCCGCACCGTGGTTCATACCCAGGATGTCCCCCTCCCCCTTTGCAATGGAATTCTGCCTCCATCTCCTGCAACCGCCCTTCACGGGGCCCTCCCTTCCCTATGGCAGGCGCCCCTCGCCGATCACTGGATCACTGGTTTGGGCTTGAGCACTTGATGCAGTCGTGGTCATGGAGGTGTGAGAGGAGTGTGGGAGAGGCTTTCTCACTGTCAGAAGGAGACAGACATAGGAATGGAAGGTCCATCTTTTCTTCTTCTGGTTGTTCTATGTCTGCGTGTGGTGTTGCTCTGGGGACCAGCATCTTGCCAGCAGGTAGGGAGTGAGTCTGAGAGCAAAGCCCAGGCTAAAGGTGGTGGAACAGGAAGATAGAGAATCCTCATCCTTGAAGGTGTCATTGGGTAACTGCGTTTACTCACCCGGCTCTGGACTCCTTATGTTAAATAATGTTTGTCCTCAGCGTTGGCATTTTGCGATGGCGTTGTCTGTTACATGCAGCTGCCAGTGTCATTCCCAAAACAAAGGAAAGAAGGAGACAGGACGCCCTGAGGGGCGTCACACGTCCAGGGCTTTCCCGAGTGTGGTTGCCCTCCTGAGGATGGATTATTGTTGCACGTGTGAGCCAGCCATCTTCTGCCACTCCAGCCTTTCCTGAGCCTGGATCCGTATGAGGGCCGCTAATTGGGGGCTGCTCCATTTCAGACAAATCCCTTTACAGTCTAAGACCAGCTGAACTTAATATGTATATAACAATCTGGGGTCTCGCTACATAGAGCTGCCCGAGTGAGAATCAACACCTAGAAGCCAAGCGCCTGCCCATGACGACCCAGGGCTCTGTGTTGATTTCTGAAATCCCCGTTTGTCTCTCCCACGTGGTGGCACGCAGGCCCTACACCTGGTTGCTCTGGAGTATCAGCACCTGTCTCTTCCAGTTCCCTCTGGGGTTTTCAGGAGTGAGTTCTGGGTGGACTGAGTGGCCTATATTTAATGTCCAGCTGCCCACCCAGAACATACAAACCCTTTACACGTAGTTAAATTCATCAAGCGTTTTTGTTTATTTGTTTGTTTGGGGGTGGGGTAGTTAAAAAAAAAAACATGCTGTAGTCTAAAAACAAAAGACAAAATTTTGTTTAGAGAGGTACCCAGATGCTCAGAATGTCCCCTTGAGAAATCATTCCCTCCAACCCCGCATGTGGCTCTCAGAGTCTCTCTGAGCCTGAGCTAGGCTAGAATATCCACACACTCTGCTTGATTTCAGTGTCTTGGTTGTAGCTACGTTCAGCTGATAGACTTTTTTGTTTTATTAATTATTCACATTATTACAGTTATTAACATTTTTTAACATTACAGGATGTTCGGAAAATTGAAAAATGAAGTCAGTCTCAATCCCACCATCTAACGTGTCTCTGAATTAATTCATTTTGGCATGTGATTTCCAGTATTCTCTACATACAGACACATTTGTGTGTGTGCTGCAGACCGTAGACACGTACATTTTTGTCTCCTGGTTTTTTTCATCTTATTAAATTATGAGATTTGACGATGCTGTCCCGTCATTTTTATAATTATTTTAATAGTTGCATAATAGGATCAGCAGGTACTGGAATAATTTAGCTTTGTAACGAACACTGGTAGTGGTTTACAGAACCATTTTCCTTTCTTCCTCTTCCTCCTCTTCTTTTGCTTCTTTGTGCACCTCCCCACCTCAGCCCACCCCTCCCCTGGAATGAGGATTCAGGAATCAGTGAGCCCATCCCCAGCTCCAGGGACAAATCCTGATTCGTCGAAGTCAATTATGGTGGCCCCATATCTCTTACCAGAGATTGATTTAGGTCCCTGCATCCATTGCTGTTCTGTGAAGGGACAGGAGGGCATGTCTCTGGGGAGCTTCTTGGGAAAGCTTTCATGCTCCTAAAATGAAGCACCAAGAGATGTCCCTTCCTTCCACTGGATGTCATTTTATCTGTAGGTGATGCCTACCTATGTAGCAGGAAACATATCCCATATTCCAATTCAATCATCAACCTTTGTCTCCCGCTGGTAAATGTTAAAGCCTATTTTAGGGTGCAGCCCTGAAGTCTGTTCTATTACTAGGGCCTGTATATTATTATGGTCTATAGTTACCTGTTATCAGGAGCCTATTGTTAGGCATTTGTGGTGTTCAGACCTGGAGTCTTTCCTGAGCAGCCAATTTCTCACCTTTCTCACCGATTTCTCATGTCTTCCTCAAACTCTGGGGCGTTTCGCAGGGTCTTATAGTGAATGTCCTGCTCGTCACTGGTGTGGAAGGTTGGGAACTAAACCGGGTCAGCCAAGTTCTCTCCTTTTCTGTTGTCCCAAGTGAGTCAGAGCACAAACAGCTGACAGAGCCAGTTTGATCTGATCACTGGGAACAGGCTGACAATTGTGACTCAACTGGAGACATGGCAGGAGGTGGCAGCATGCTGGGCCCTTAAAAATGCCCTAGGAAGTGCTTCAGCCTTCAGGGCTGAGAGCCTGTAGGAGAGAGTCCTCCTGGGTCTTCTCAGATGAAGGCTCCTCACTAGAGTCTGAGGCTTACAGACTTGGACTCCTGTCTTTCTCTAGTGGACTGAACCTTCGGACATACTCTGTTTAGACTCTGTCCATAAGCCTTAGGCGTTTGCAAGACTAGGATTTAGGGGGAATACTCTGGCGGTCCAGTGGTTAAGGCTCCCTGCTTCCATTGCAGGGGTCACGTGTTTGATCCCTGGTTGGGAAACTTAGATCCTACAAGATGCAGGGTGTGGCCAGGATGGGGAAAAAAGTGTGTAGGATTTAGATGAGGAAGACTTGGGTTAAGATTCTGATTCTGTTCCTGGTTCCATTTTAGGCTAATTGTAATTTGGGGCATCATCTACCCTCTCTGATTCTGATTCTCAGTTTCCATAGCTACAAAATAAAGTTGATGGCAGTACCTTTGTCATAGAGTTGTTGGAGTATTAAGTGACGTATATGAAATGGGGTGAAACAGCAGCAATTTATGAGTCACCTATTATGTGTATCTCGAAATAAAGTCTTAAGTAAGTTTATGTCTTCTTAACAAGCTTAAAATCTAGTGGAGAAAATTGTAAAGTATTGGGTATTAGCGCTACTACCCAGGAGCCATATATGTGAAGTTCAAGTAAGAGTTTTCTTAGCACATGTTATATGGTTTTACCATTGCCGCCATGGCGGGCAAATAAGAGTGTTGCAGGTTGGTAAGACCTCTGTGGGCCTGGACCTCATCTGCAAGGCTGTGTGGGCATGTCATCCTTAACGTTTTTCATGACCAGTCTTTTGGCAATTTGAGTTGAGAAGTGATGCCACCATATTTCTCATTGCCAAAGCCTCATATCTGGATTGACAGGAGTGGGAGGCGATGAGGATGTAGGAATCTGGAGCATCTGCAGAGAGGGCTGAGGCCCTTCTCCTTGGACTGCAGGGATGGGTAGCACCAGGGCTTCCCTCTGGATGGTGCCTTGGCATCAGCTCCTTCCTTTCCTCCAGCTGGAAGACACACACTCGGCCTTGATGAAGGAAGTATGAAGATTTACTTGTTTAGCAAAACAGTCTAGCTAGGGTTGTTTCAAACATTAAAAAAAAAAACAAAAAACAACCAACATTCTTCCTTTCAATGGAAACTTACTTGGAGCTGCGTATGTGAAGCAGGTCACCAGGGAATGCTCTTGGTTGATGCTAGTTTTGAGGGCGGGGTGCCCTGCCCATCCAACCCTGCCATTTCCATGGAGACTCTTCAAGACCTTGGTGGAAGCCACAGCGCTCTGCAGGACAGCTTGAAACCACAGGTTAGACCCACTCCGGCTAGATGATGTAGGTAACATCCCTGTGGAGATCACGTTCCTGGTGAATTGAGCTCTCTCGAGATTCCCAGCTCTAAGGAATCTCCCTGGCCAGCCACCTGTTGACACTTGGAGTTCCATCTCTTGGGGCCTGTGGGGGTTTTTGGTCTTTCCAGAATGTCCCATAGAAATACATGTGTTCTCGGGAAGGGTACAGTAAGCCCATGACCCATTCCCAGTCACATTCACTCATTCATTTTCTCAGTTAGTGTCCATTGAGCATCCGCTAAGTGCTGGCTTCTGTTCTCCATACCAGGGCTACAGTTCTGAACAGACAGACGAAATCCCTGCCCTCTTGCAGCCTGTATTTCAGTGGGGGGGTGTTGGGGAGGGTAGCTGACAGCCAGGCCCTAGAGGTTTGGGGTACAGTGCTGGGAGCAGACTGCCCGGGTTAGGAAATATCTAGTGGAGCTCACCTCTGAACTGCCGGCCCTACTCGGCCGGAGCTGAGTGATGTGCTGATTCAAACCAGCTTGGCAGGGCTTCTCTGCCACGTGCGGAGTCCATTGGTTTGCACATTGTCCTCATGAGGTCTTGTGGTCTTGTGGTGTTGCCTTGGGGTGGAGAAGGTGGGGGAGGTGGGAGGTGGCAAGGAGAGGCCACCGAGTGCTTCACTTGGATCTAACTCAGGGCTTCTCACACTTTGCTGCACGTTCAGATACCTCATGAAAACCCGGCTCCCGGGCCGCATTCCTGGGCTATCCAGATTCTGAGGCATGGGTCTGCAGCTTCAGGAGTGTAAAAACTCTTTGGGTGGATGCAGGGTCCAGCCAGGTGGGAGGACTACTGGACTAACTTATATAATAGTCTCTGTAATATTTTTTTTGTTGAAAGGCGTCCTGGGCTTTAAATGCATCTAGACAGTGTTCTTTACCTTTGGGTGGTATCAGACTCACGTGGAAAACTTGGTTAAACACACACAGGCCACACACACACTCTCCTGTACCCATATGCCGGGGGCCTGTGTGGTCTTATCAGCTCCCCCAGGGGATTCTGAGACACACCAAGGTTGGGGAACTGCTGGGTCAGAGGGTGAGTGGGAGGGGTGGCGGGCTCAGTACCTAGGGCAGCTCAGGAGTCCATGACTCCTTGGGCTCCCAGACAGAAAGGAAACAAGTATTCCTGTATAGGGTTGATGACTTTGCAGCTCTGCCTCCTGCAGCACTGTGCTGGAACTTAGCACTCTGTAGGTATTATTGTCTCCATTTTACAGATGAGGAAACGGAGGCACAAAGATTGGATGTACTTTGCCTGAGGTCACAGGAGATTCAAACCCCAGATATGCCTGACTGCAGATCCTGGGGGTGGGGTGGAGTCATGATTTTCTTCTGTGACCCATAGTCTGTTTCAAGGAGCACCAGAGAGGTCTCTGTGTCTCAGCTCAGATGATGGTCTCATCGTCTCTTAGAAGGAGCTCTAAAAGTCAAGGCCGGAGACTCCTGTGCTCACAAGAAACCGCCCCCAGTTCACGCTCTCCCGTTCACTCTGTTCTTACTCTCCTGAGGGGAGGCCTGCAGCCCCCTCCTTTCTCCGGGAGCCCTGGAATTAGCCTTAATTGTACATCTAATGAGCAGAATTTTTAGTGCCATAATGCAGTTTAGTAAAATTATATCCGTTTTCTTCAGACTGCACCCATCTTACCCTTTCCACTTTTTGCAACTGCAAAAATCATACGTTGACTCTATGGATCATAAAATATTTGCCTTTTGTTCAAAATTTTACATGATCCAAGTGCTTTCAGGAGCCATCTGAAAATCAAAACTAAAAAATGGTGCAGAAGAGTGAGAGGTTATTTTTTTTTAATAAATTTATTTATTTATTGGCTGCATTGGGTCCTCGTTGCTGTGCACAGGCTTTCTCTAGTTGAGGAGAGCGGAGGCTGCTCATCATTGTGGTGCACGGGCTCCTTATTGCTGTGGCTTCTCTTGTTGTGGAGCACGGGCTCTAAGTGTGTGAGCTTCAGTAGGTGTGGCACACGGGCTCAGTAGTTGTGGCTCACGGGTTCTAGAGCACAGGCTCACTAGGTGTGCACACAGGCTTAGCTGCTCTGCGGCATGTGGGATCTTCCTGGAGCAGGGATCAAACCCATGTCCCCTGCATTGGTGGGCAGATTCTCAACCACTGCACCATCTAGGAAGTCCCAAGAGTGAGAGGTTATTCTTTTTAAGGAATACATTTTCTTTTGAGTCTGTCGGCAACATAAAAGTGTGTTTATTAGATTTTGAACACACATATTTTCAGAGCCGCACTTACTGTGTGCAGCAAAGTACAGCCTTGTTTGGGCCTGACCATATAAGTATCTAAGCAAGAGCCTTCATTCTTAGTTCTTGACAAACATGAAATAGCTCTCAAGAAAACGCACGCAGAAGCAATTATGGTTATGAATGGCTTTGGCAGCTACCATCCTGCATTATTAATTGTATAATACAGTCAGGCTCCTCTTCATTCATATTTGATGGGAAGCCTTGTGGTCCAGAGGGAAGCCAGGACAGCGTTTATGGAATTGTTTTTAAGGTTTCTGAAGGCTGACGGTGCTTTGCCTGCATTCAGGGTTGCATTCTTCCTTCCCTCAGTGACCTTGCTGGGCATGGGAATCTTGCCTCTGGAATAGTAACTGCTCCTTTGGAAGCCTGCAGAGATCTGTACATACCAACAAGGTGTTATCTAAAGGGAGCGGGATGAGGTGCGAGCATCATTTGAAATCTGCCGCGTTTCCTTAAGGTGCTGGGAGTACGTGATGCGTCCATGGGAAGGGGACCCTCCAGTCATCTGGGGACAAGATGTGCTGTGGCTGCAATGTCCAGCATCTGTTCCAAGCTTTACAATTTGCAGAACATTTCTAAACCCAGGATCTCCTTTGAACTCATGATAACCCTTAAAGGAGGCAGGACACAGCTGTGGTTAGGTCCTGTTTACCAGTTGGGAAGAGAGCCTTGCAGAGGCTGAATGATATATTTAGTCTCTTCTGGCCTCCTTTCCATTGTCACCCCTTCTCTCCCTCCCTCCCTTCCCCCAAAAAACTCCTCCTCATCCCCTGGGCCTCTAGGCCCCTGCCCTGCATTGTGTCATTAAAGGCCCTGGTGCTCTGCCTGCTGCTGACTGGTACCAGCACTGCGCCAAGCCTGGCAGGGAGCTGCCGCGAGCTCAGGGCTCAGCCAGGTTTATTTTGAATGGTTGAGGGAGGCAAAGCCGTGAAGATGTCTTTCCAACCCCATGTGAAGGGGGTCAGCGGGTCACTGTGTTCCCTTAGATGATGTCGTGTCTTTGCAAAGTCGGGTTTCCACTCTTTGCAGGGATGGGGGTCCCAGTGACAGTCGTTGTGGACAGAATGGAAGGTGGCAGCATCCAGTCACATCACCAGGTGTGAGCAGTTGCCTACCAGGCACCCCTGTCCCACCAGGAAGTGACTGTGGTCCTTTAAGAATGACATGGAAAGGTTAATTTTTGGGCATGCTGTCATTGCTGTGGCTAGTACATAGACACTCACAAAGTGGCTTGGACCTGACTCCATGGTGAACGGGGCTGGTGGGCATCTCTGGGGGCCCAGGGGCATCAAGAACAAACCCTGGTGCCACGAGGGCCTTGTGAACCTGGAACGTTCAGAAGCCTCTGGGGAAGCTGAGGGCGCAGCTCCTCTTTTCCCAGGGGACTCAGAGAGTTTGAAGAGCTTTTCAACTGAAGACTGGGTGGGTTTCCCTGCTCCAAGGAGGCACAGAAGAGATGACTTCAGTGGGGTCTTCCCAGCCCTCCTGAGTCATACTGGGAGCTCGTCCCTGATGTGCATAGGTTGGCCTGTCAGTAAACTGAGTTGCCCAGGACTGGGTGGAGAGCCACGTGGACGTTTGTCATCCCATGTCCAGGGGACACGCTGATGATCCCAGGCAGTGTGTCCCCAGTGGAGGGCTCAGAGCATCAGCCTCTGTTCAGCCCTTCCCTCGGGATTTTTGGTGTCCACACAGCTTTTCCCCCGAGGAAAAACGTGGGCAGCCTGGAATAGCGGGGTTGGAATGTGGATGTTTGCTAAGCCCCCGGTGACACATGGCTCAGCTCGCTCTGGCTCCCCGGTACCACCCGTGCCAGCCCTGCCCCCACCCCCTTCTGGCCGGGTCCCACTCCACGAGGTCGAGGTCGGAGGGTCTGGGGCAGAGGGTGCTCCCTGGTGTTACGAGCTGTGAATGGCAGAGTCGGGACCCAGGGAGCGCTTTCCCTGCCGTGAGGAGCACCCAGGGAATTCCTCGGTGCCTGCCCTCTCCACAGGTCCACGCCAGCCTGTGAGTGCTGCCTGCTCCTGTGCCCTGGCCACAGCTGGTGGGACTCATCATCAGCCAGTTACTCTGGCAGGGACCACAGCCAACAGCCAGACACCCCTGGTTCAGATCCTGGCTCCACCACATGCTGGTCCTGTGACTTTGGAAGGCTTTCTAACCTAAGATTTGGTTTCCTTATCTGTAAAGTGGAAATAATAGTAAAGCACCTCATAAGATTACCGTGATGATTCATGGAAACACCTTATGTTATGTAGTAAGCATGGTGCCTGACCTGTTCCTTCCTGGGGAAACCACAGTAGAGGCTCTTGGCCTTGTTTACCTCCTGCTGCCTGTGCCTCCTGACCAGCCCTGGTGCATCCGCATGTGGTCCCCGGCAGCCTGGCATGCCCCACTTCTTGGGAACTGTGAGGAACAAGTTCAGTCTACACTTTAAAACAGACACAGGTTAGGATGCCTCTTTCTCTCTACCCGGTCTCTCACCCTCCAGGAGGCTAGCCTGGGCTTCCCTCTGTGGGGTCCGAGTGTTCCCAGCAGCAGGAGAGGACAAACTTCAGTGCTCAGGTACTTTCAGACTTCTGCCTGGTGTGTCACATGGCCAACCCAGATTCAACGGGTGGAGAGAGATAGACTCTACCTCCTAGTGAAAGGAGCAGCAGTCACATTGCAAAGGGGCGTGCATTTAGAATTTGTTCCCACTTTAAAAAACTGCCATATGCTCTGCTCAGTGTCTTTGGGCAAGTGACTTCCTTTTCCTTAGCCCCATTGTCATCCCCTTTATAATGGAGTGGAAAATTCCTGTTCCTTGCAGGGCTGCCTAGAGGATCAAAACACCATAAAGTATAAAATACGTGGAAATGTACTGGTTTGTTGGTATCTGACATCTCTACCACAGGTGTCACATTTTGAGTTGAGAAAAATCCAGGTGTTTGGATCTTAAGAAATAGTTTTGTTATCGCACATCTTGGAGAGAAGGATAGTTTCCTGGGATTTAGGTTGATGTGATCCTGACAGGTACCTGACAAGATGCCATCCCATTCTTCTTATATAAAATATATGCTATGTATGTATGGTCTTAGCTGAAGTTCTTGACCCTGTCTATCAGTGTCTTACTTCTGGAAACTGGGAGAGAAAAATCTGTTTGGCCAAGTTTGGATCAGGTGTACATGCCAGTCAGAGGGATGTGTTGTGGGTACCAAATGCTCTTTATGTCTGTCTGGACCCAGCTCCTTTTAGCTGGCGGTCACACCAGTCCTCAGCAACTAGTAGATCATAAAAGCCAGTTGTGAGCACCTGCCCACCAGTCTGCTTGGTCCAGACGTTTCTTGCTTATTCCCAGCTAGTTGCCACTTTCCTCTGGTTCCTGTAATTCCCTCTTGCATTTATTACCTTGCTCTTGTACTTTCCCATTTGGTGTTTTTCATCTGAAACTGATGCATCTCAACTCGTCCAGAAGGACTTTGGCTTGAATATACCTTCCAATCCAGAACAACAACCAACAGTGGATTTAGTTGAGATTTCATTCTTCTGGTTGAGTTGAGACTTGGGGTGCAGTAGCTATCCTGGCTGACTCCTCGGGATCAGCTTGCAGCACTGGTCCACCCACTCCACCTAGCGATGTGGGAGTTGGGTAATTTCTATGTTGGTTTCTGTCTAGACCACAATCCTCTTGAGGGCAGGTACCGTGTTTCCAGATGTTACTTGTCGTTTTGTCCCTGTAGGACCAAGGGAATCGAGTGGGAAGTACAATCAAGAGAGAACAGATTTGGGCTAGACCCTTGTAATAGACTGTGATGTTTTATGGCTGCCGGCATCCCAAACTCTTTCTTATTTGGGGACATCCTTCATTGGTGATAGATACAGTCCTGTCTTTTTAGAGCACCAAGCGGACAAGACATTCCTTTTCCTCAGCCCCTGGCATCTTGGGCATGTGTGACCTAAGCTTGGCCAACCAGATCCTCCCACCTTGAACTTTGAATCTTGAGGGAGTCACACAAAAACAATGGCCACATGAGAAGTATTCATGCAGGGGGAGTGGACAAACTAAGGTCACTGCTGGTCTCTAGTGGCACCCGTGCCAGAGGAAGTGATCTAATCCAGTTACTCCAGTGGGCTGAGCTGGACTGTGTCTTGGCCACCTGGCCCTCCTGATTTCTGCCTATTTTTTGAGTTTAGTTCTCCATTTTTGTGATAGATTCAGAGAATGGAGCAATATTTTATCAATAAATTCCTACTTTTGCTTCAGTGAGTCAGAGTACATTTTTGTGTTTTGTGTTTTGCAACTGCGAACTGAATTGATGCAGCCTATGAATAATAATACACAGTGACTTCCATCCACCAGGTACCTGCCAAGTGCCAGGCGGGGACTAAGTGCTCTGTACAGATGACATTTAATCTTTACAACAATCCTAGAGGGGTTATTTTTCTCATTTTGCATATTCGACTCAGGCTTCTATGAATAATGCTGCTGTGAGTGCTCTTGTGTGTTTTCCTGACATTCCCGCACACATTTCTGTTGGGTATACTTGTAGGGATAGAACTGTGGTGTCATAAAGTACAGATGTGTTCATCTTCATTAGCTAATGTTAAGCTGTTTTATGAAGCATTCTTACACATTTATACTCCCACCAGCACTTGTATGAGATTCTGGCTTCAGCATGTGAGTAGGCGTCAGTCACCATTTGATATTGTGTCTTTTTAATCTTAGTTCTTCTGGCAGGTGTCCAGTGGTATCTTATTTAGCTTTTTTTAAAATTAATTTTTATTGGCATATAGTTGATTTACAACGTTGTGTTACTTTCTGCTCTACAGTAAAGTGAATCAGTTATACATATATCCACTCTTTTTAAAGATTCTTTTCCTATATAGGTCATTACAGAATATTGAGTGGAGTTCCCTGTGCTGCACAGTAGGTTCTTATTAGTTACCTATTTTATATACAGTAGTGTGTTTTTTCAATTCCAGTCTCCCAATTTATCCCTCCCCCTCCTTTCCCCCTTGGTAACCAATTTGTTTTCTACATCTGTGACTCTGTTTCTGTTTTGTAGATAAGTTCATTTGTACCATTTTTTTTAGATTCCACATATAAGTGATATCTTATGATATTTATTTCTCTGTCTGACTGACTTCACTCAATTTGACAGTCTCTAGGTCTTATAGCTTAATTTGCATTTCCATCAGGCCCAATGAGGTTGAGCACCTTTTATCTATTTTATACATATTAGCATAAATGTCAACCCCAATCTCCTATATCTGACATTTTACTTATTTATTTTTTTTGTGGCACACGGGCTTACTTGCTCCGCGACATGTGGGATCTTCCTGGAGCAGGGATCAAACCCATGTCCTCTGCATTGGCAGGCAGATTCTTAACCACTGCGCCACCTAGGAAGCCCTTGAGCACCTTTTAAAAGTAATTTTTATTTTTTAAAAATATTGAGCAGATAGTCCAGAGAGTTTCCCTACACTACCTCTGTCCCTCACACTTACACACACATACACAGTTTCCCGTTATTAACATCTTGTATTAGTGTGGTATATTTGTTGTAACTAATGCACTAATATTAATACACTATTATTATTACTATTTATAAATTTATTTGTTTATTTATTTTATTTGTTGGCTGCGTTGGGTCTTCATTGCTGTGCACAGGCTTTCTCTAGTTGTGGTGAGCGGAGGCTACTCTTCGTTGTGGTGCACAGGGTTCTCATTGCAGTGGCGTCTCTTGTTGCAGAGCACGGGCTCTGGGAGCATGGGCTTCAGTAGCTGCATCACATGGGATCATTAGTTGTGGCTCATGGACTCTAGAGCTCCGGTTCAATAGTTGTGGCACATGGGCATAGTTGCTCCTCAGCATGTGGGATCTTTCTGGACTAGGGATCGAACCTATGTTCCCTACGTTGGCAGGCGGATTCTTAACCACTGTGCTACCAGGGAAGCCCTAATACATTATTATTAACTCAAGTCCACAGTTTATATTAACGTTCCTTCTCTATGTTATATAATTTTCTGGATTTTGGCAAATGCATCATGTCATGTATCCACCTTGACAGTATTGTTCAAGATAGTTTTACTGCCGTAAAATTCTGTGTACCATCTACTCGTCTCACCCCACTTCCCCCCGTACCTCTGACAACCACTGATCTTTTCACTGTCTCTATAGTTTTGCCTTTTTCAGAATGTCACATAGTTGGAATCACACAATACGTAGATTTTTCAGACTGGCTTCTTTTACTTAGCACTACGTATTGGAGGTCTCTCCATGTCTTTTTGTGATTTAGTAGCTAATTTGTTTTTATCACTGAATAATATTCCATTGTTTGGGTTAATATTCAAAATATCCACAGTTTATCCAGTCACATATTGAAGATCATCTTGGTTGATTCCATGTTTTGGCAGCTGTTTGTAAAGCTGCTGTAAACATCCATGTGCAGGTTTTTGTGTGGACATAAGTTTTCCATATGCTTGGTTAAATACCAAGGAGTGTGATTGCTGGATTGTATGGTAAGAGTTTGTGTAGTCTGGTAAGAAACTACCAAACTGTCTTCCAAAGTGGCTATTTTTCATTCCACTGGCAATGAATGAGATTTCCTGTTGTTTCACATCCTCACCAGCATTTGGTTTATCAGTTTTTGGATTTTAGCCATTCTAATCCGAGCATAGTGGTATGTCATTTTCATTTGCAGTTCTGTAATGACATATAAATTTCAAAACTTTTTTATATGCATATTTGCCATCTGTATATCTTCACTTATAAAGTGGGTGTTCAGATCTTTGCCTATTTTTAAATTCGGTTGTTCGTTTTCTTATTGTTGAGTTTAATAGTTCTTTGTGTATTTTGAATCCTTTATGCAGTGTGTTTGTGAATATTTTCTCCCAGTCTGTGGCTTTTGTTTTCATTCTCTTAATGGTGTCTTTCACAGAGCAGAAAATTGGAATTTTAATGAAGTCCAACTTGTCAATTTTTCTTTTCATACATCATGCTTTTGGTGCTATATCTAAAAAGTCATCACTGACCTAGATTTTGTCTTATGTTCTAGAAGTTTTATAGTTTTGCATTTTACATTTAGGTCTGTGATTCATTTTGAGATAAATGTTGTGAGAGGTGTAAGATCTGCATCAGATTTGTTTATTTTTGCATATGAATGTCCAGTTGTCCTGGCACCATTTGTTGAAAAACTATTCTTTCTCCATTGAATTGTCTTTGCTCTTTTGTCAAAGATCAGTTGACTCTATTTGTATGGGTCTTTTTCTGGGCTCTATATTCTGTTCCACTGATCTATTTGTCTGTTTTTTTGTTTTTGGTTTTTTTTTTTTTTTGGCTGTGTTGGGTAAATGGTTGGTTGTGACTGTGTTCCAATAAAACTTAATTTACAAAAACATGTGATGGGCCAGATTTGTTCCATGGACCGTAGTTTGTTGAACCCTGTCCTAGAGAAGCAGTGTCCATTAGTACTGTCTATGATGGTGGAGGTGTTCTATACATGCATTATCTAATACAGGAGCCACAAATCACATGTGGCTGTTGTGTACTTGAAAAGGGCTAGTGCAAAAAGAAAAGAAAAAAAATAAAAATAAAAGGGCTAGTGCAACTGAAAAACTGAATTTTAAATTTTATTTAATTTTAATTAATTTTAATTAGCCACATGTGAGCAGTGGCTACTGTATAAGGCAGTGCAGTTCTAGAGGCTTATTGTTTTGTCTTTTTTCTTTTTAGATCTGCAATCCACTTGGAATTGATTTTAGTATATAGTGGGAGGTAGGGGATAGGTGACTATCCAGTTTGCACGAAAGCTGTTTACTTAGAACACTGTCTTTTCCCCATGGCTCAGCAGTGCCACCTTCGTCATATATTAGGTATCTTTATATGTGAGAGTCAGTTTTTGGACTCTGTTATATCTCATTATCTGTGTGTATTTATCCAGCCTCGTACCAGTTATCATAGTGCCTTACATACTAAAACTCAATAATGAATGACTGGGTGTCTGGTAGACTTAATACTCTTACCTTTTTTAGTTCTTCAAGAATACCTTAGTGGTTCTTAACCCATTGCATTTTTGTGTACCTTTCATAATGAGCCTGTCAATTTCCATACCAAAAAACTCTCTTCTTGGATTTTTTTTAACTGAAATTGCATCAAATTGGTAGATCTAGCTGGAGGAAATTGACATTTATAGTATTCAGTCTTCCAATTCAAGTACCAAGTGTAACTGTTCACTTACTTAGACCTTGTCTCATTTTGGCCAGTAATGTTTTTAGTTTTCGGTGCAGAGGATTTCCACATCTTTCAGCAGATTTATTCCTAGATATTAAATATTGAATCTTCTTACCCAAGAATATGGTTTATGTCTCCACATACTTGGGTTTCATTTAATTTTATTCTTAATAAAGTTTTTATAGGACTTCCATTTCTTTTGTTAATTTTTTTCTAGATACTTTCTCTTTTTATTCCCATGGTAAATATCTTTTTAGAAAATATTTCTTTCTGCTTTATTGTTGGTTGTGTGTAAAAATGTGATTACTTTTGTCTATTTTAGACTCAGTAACCATACTAAATTATCTTAGTAATTCTAATAGTTTATCTGAGAGTTCTTTGTAGATAGTCATGTCATGTGTAAATAATGATAGTGTTGTTTTTTCCTTTACATGCCATGTAGTTTTATTTTTTGAATCTTTCTGCACTATATAGGACTTCCAGTAAAGTGTAGAATAGAAGTGATGTTAGCAGACAACCTTAACTTGCTCCTGATTTTAATGGGAATGTTCTCAATATTCCAACGTAAGTTACGGTGTCCTCTGTAGGTTCTTACAGAAGCCCATTATCAGGTTAAGGAAGTTCCCGTCTATTCCTAGGTTGTTAAGGTATTTTTGTTTTTAACCTGAAAGGATGTTGAATTTTTTTTTTTTTTGTCCTGTAAAATCATTTTATTTCCTGCGACATACACATTTTTCTCAGGCAGTGTTACTAGAACAACCTCTTTATGAGGTTTTATGGTTTGGAGTAAATATATTTTTTTAAAAACTTATCTTTATTATTTAAAGTTGTAATATAAAAAATGATTTATAAGCTATATTTTCTAGGAAGGAGTTACTAAACTATATTCCTGTTGAAGAAACTTTCCTACTCAACTCTATGATAAGGAATGAAAAGATATAATTAAAAAGTCTTCTGATCAAAAAGCTTGAGATCACCAATGGAATGTTCAGTTTCCTCCACAGAGAGCCACCAGGATTTTTTCATAATCTCCCTTAGTTTCATCCAGGATGGCTTGGCAGAGAGAAATTCCATATAGCTTCTGATAGCGTGCTTTGATGTCATTCATGTCAATTTCAGAACGGGAAGCCATAATCCTGATCAGTATCTTATGAGGAGTTCCAACACCCTTCATGGCCTGATGAAGTTTCTCAGCAAAGAACATTGGTTTGCTTGTAGCACACTTCACAATAACTGTGAGGCATTTCTCAGTGTCACCTTTCAACTCCAGGTCCAGAACTTTGTTCATGTCATGCTTACTGTACTTGGAATACTTCTGAAACACTCTGCGAAGATGGGGATAGCTTCTGGTGGTCAGAATGGTAGTGAACACATTCACATCTGTCCCTTTTCTTCTTTCTCCTGCTTCATATAAGGCCCTGGCATCCGTATCAGCCAAGTCGTCATTTATGGCAAGTTCCTCGGATCGGTCACCCTTAGCAAGAGAAAGCAAAGCCTTCTCATAATCTCCAGATGTGTGTGCGGCAATGTCTTTAGCCAGATCTCTCTTCACTGCCTCTCTATAGACTCTGTTAATTTCTCTGATTTCTCTGTTAGTTCTTGATGCCAAAATTTCATTCAGAGTGTCTTCATCAGTTCCAAGGCCCTTCATGGCAGCACGGAGCTCATCAGTGTCAAACTGGGCTGGAGTTTTCAATACAGCCAAAGTAACTTCCTCAAAGTGACCTGTGAGGGCTTTCTTCAGAGCTTCATCCAGGGGCTTTCCTTTTTCCTGGAGATAGGCTGCTTTGATCTGCTGACGCTGTGCATTGTTTCTCTTAGTTAGAATTTCAATGATGGTTGCTTCATCCACACCTTTAACTGTGATTGCTTTGTGCAAGGCCTCAACATGCGAGGATGGATTGAAGGTAGGATAGGGGCTCACTGCTGACCCAGGACCACCTTTGGATGTTTTCACAGTTTTGATGTACTCCTGCTCTTCTTTGTCAATAAACCAGGCCTGCTTCAGGAATTCAGATACGATTGCTATTTTTGAAAGATGTTTTTTTTCACCTCCGTCCAAAGACCTAAAGAGAGATTCTTCTCAGAACAGTTCAGGCTGCAAGGATGTTGAATTTTATCAAATGTTCTTCCTACATTAATTAAGGTTATTATGGGAGTTTCCTTCCTATCACATTTGAAATGGCCTCATTTCTAATTGTTAAATTCTTACCCATTTTTCGAGGCTTCCCCAAACCTCCCTAACAATTTCACACCCCCTGTCATAAGGAATCCGATCTCCTTGCTTTTCCTGTGATGATGAGCCTCTTTGAGAATGGGGACCATGTGTTATTCACCTCTGTATCCCTGATGCCCAGCACGCTGGCACATAGTAAATGCTAACAAAATGTTGGCTGAGTTACGGAGTGAGACTCTCTTAAAGCTCTTAAGGTCTTTGATTTTATAGGCTCTTGTCTCCATGTGTTCGTTCTCCTTCTAGCCTGGATGCTTTCAGGTGTACGGTCCACATCTGATTATTCCCTTTCTGTCTCTGGCACCCAGCCCAGGGCCTGATTCAGAGCACTCGTCACTGACTGAATGAATTCTTGCTCTCCTTGGGAAGCTCTGTCACTGGAACTCTTCAATCAGACTTTCAGAAGTAGCTGATCCTTCTTCACTGTCTCCCTTTGCAGAGAGAGGTTTGCTTCCCTCCCACTCAGGGAACCAGGCCAGGCCCAATGGCTGAGGGCAAAGGAATTTTCTCCTTTCCTTCAGATAGATTTTTAAAAAGTAATTTCACAACAGTTTGGCCTTGATTGGCCGAGAGTCAAGGATGAGGAAAGCGAGACCTAAAGAGGATGCCTTCCCTCTAGAGGAAACTGAACCAAGGACAGGGCAGCAGTGTCAGAGTGTTCATTATTGATGGGTCTTTACTCTGTGCCCAGCTGGGCCCTGTGGAGGTGAGTAGGACATGTTGGCCACTATCTGGAGCCCTTGGATTTATTTTTCACCATGGAAACAGAAAACTCACATTTGGTGAGTTAAACAGCACCTTCAAGGCCACCTGTCCACTCATTCATGCACGTATTCATTCATTCATTCACTTAGTATTGAGAAACTCCTACTGTGTGGCAGGCACTGTGCTAAGTATAAATAGCACTAGTGGGTTCAGGGGTGAAGAGGTGCCATTCCTGTCCTGGGCAGTGGCTCTCATGGCAGGGAGGGCATGGTCAGGGATGGATTAGCAGAGGATGTGAATTTGGTGTGGAAGCTTTTTCCCCAGGGTGAGAGAGAAGGATGTGGTAGAGTCATGGAGACAAGAAATTCATGGCAAGTTTGGGGAATGATGACATAACTGACTTGAGTTTAGGGACAGGATGGAGGATGAGAGAGGAGAAAGGAGGAGGCGACATGATGGGCTGGAAAGGGAGGCAGGGACCAGGCTCACAGGGGCCTTAATTCACAGTGAGAAGGTGTGAGAAGCTGTGGGAGCCATATCTTCAGGATATTAGAAGCTGTTTAAACATTTGGGGGGGAGCGGCGGGGGAAGGGGTAATGTGATCTGGTTTGTGTTTTAGAGTCCAGATGGTGGCAGTGGAAAGAACAGACTACAGTGAGGAAGACCAGTGAAGAAGAGTGTCTGAGCTGAGCCTTAAAGGGTGGGCAGGATTAACTTGTAAGGATTGAAGAGGAGCATTCCAGGCAAGGGGAGTGGCAAAACCTCTCATGTAGAAATCGGGAAGCGTCTGTAGTGTCAAGGGGCCGGTGATCAGGCCGGCTGGAACCCAAGGAAGGTCATAAAGTTGGAAGGCAGTTGGTACATGTTAGGGGGGTGTCCAGGGCTCAGAATGCTGGAGAGCAAAATGAGAGAGTCCATCGAAGACTCCAAAATGTTAGGGATTGGAGATGTAGCAGAGAGTACTGGAAAGAGATCAGTTGGAGATGAGAAAACCTAGATTCTAGACTCAGCTCTGCCACCAATTCACTCCAGGTTGTTTCTCTTCTCTACATCTCAGTTTTCTTGCTTATAAATCAAGGGAGCTGGTCTAGCTGTCTTCCAGCACTGGTCATTTTAGGATGCCAAGCACCAGCCTCTTTTCTTGCCTGGTGTGTTTGCATTTGCCCCAAACCATCTCAACCATGCTCACTGTCTGGCCGCATCCTGCCAAGTTTCTTCCAAAGGAAGAAATTAGTGGATAAGATAGAACAAGATAAAAATAAGCATCATATGTGTCCTCAAAGAAATAAGAAAGGCTATCAAAACGTGAAGCAGGGACAGGCAGTGATGAAGAAGATGCCAGACAAGGAAAACCTAATAATTGAAATAACAGACTCAGTACATAGGTTGACTAACAGAAAGGGAAAAGCTAAAGAATAATATATCAGTTAGATTTTGCTGTGTAACAAACCATTGCCAAACTTAGTAGCTTAAAACAGGAGTCATTTATTACTGCTTATAGTTTACAGGTTAACTGGGCAGTTCTGTTGATCTGGGTCAGACTCAGTTGACCTTAGCCAAACTTGCTCTCCTCCGACATCTGTGGTCAGTTGGAGGGTTAGCTGGAGGCTAAATGGTTTAAGATTGTCTCACTCATTGTCTAACAGTTGTCTGGCTGTCAGCTGGTACAAAGGGGCTGACTAGGCCCTGTCTGTTATTGTCTAGTAGGCTCACCTGGTGAGCTTGTTCACATGGTGATGTCAGGATTCTAAGAGAGAGAGTATGCTAATGGTCAAAACATGTCTCAATGCCAGCCAGTCAAGGATGAGAAAATAGACTATCTGTTGATGAGAGGAGCTGCAAAGTAACACCGCAAAGGGTGTAGACAAATGAAGAAATGCAGGGTTGTGGCCATTTTTTCATTCTACCAAAGTGCATCCTTTGACTGTCTATCCTCCGAATGCTGTTCACGTTCCTTGCACCTGAAAAACATGTTCACTTCCATCCCAGAACCGTAACAACTTCTCATTTAACTGTGGCATCGAGCTTGAAGTTCAGGATCCCGTGATCTGTATCAGGTTCCAGTGAAACTCCACAAGTATGGCCTCTCTTAACTTGGAGACCCATGAACCAAGAAGATGAGTTACCTGATGTGGACATACGTAACGTGCATTGATGAGATGGGCAAAGGGTCAGCATAATGGATGTGCTTTTTCAAAAGGAGGAGGAACAGGGAGCACATAGCAGTCACTGGTCATAGTGATGCCAAAATCCACCTGGGCTCATGTTCACAAGTCTCCCCCCGTGAGAGCAGGAAATATTCCTTGGTTAGGTCTACCTCCAGGGACTGGCTCCCGAGTCTGTTTTTGTCCCTGGCTCTTGGGTCTGCCCTCCGGGACCTGCATTTGCAGCTCAGTAACTTCCTCAGTCTGCTTCCTGTCTTTAAAAATTTGGGACCTAGATGCCCTTTTACAATTTAAAAAGTTTCAGATCCGAGTTCCTTTGAATCCAGGGTGGCAGCACCTTCATCTGTTCAGCTCCCTTAGAAACCACGTGGGCTTCCTACAAATATGATTCGAGTTCATTCCATTTGAAAAAAGTCACACCCACAGTTGTTTTTGAGACATGATCCTCCTTTAGATTTATTCTCAGCTACTTTGGGCCTATGGGACAGCACGGGACAATGTTCTTAAAGTTCCCGGGAGCCCTTTTGCCTAGATGAAAGAGTCTCCTAGGAGGCAACAGCTTAATTCTCTCAGAGGGTTTAAAAGGGTCTTTCAGTCATATCTGCACATTTGTAGTAAAAGTTGCATAAAGCTTCCACTGGCTTGAAGACCTCCTGCCTGGATGGCGACAGTTCCTCTGGTCATGGTGTCCAAAGCAGGCTCCTTCTATGGACAGGCAAGGTAGCCTACAAAGTGTGCTAAGAGGGGCATCAGGAAGATTCCATTCTCAGGCTCAAAAATCATCTTATTTCTCCCATGCCTGAATTTCTTCTATAGAGACTCATGGCTGGGGGTTAAGCATGAACCGGTCAAGAGGACCTGTGACGTATGGTTGTCATCATGGGTAACGTGCGCTGATTTCCTAGCTCAGTGCTGGGCCCTTAGTAAGTGCTTAGCATGTCCTTGTCCCCTCCTCCCAGTCCACTCTTGCTTTCCCTAAGGATCCTATCTTATAGTTAATATTACACCACTGAAGAGAGTCTGCTGAGGCCCTGTCACCTCAGTGGGAGTGAGTTTGTTGGTTGGTTCCTGGAACAAATATTTATTGAGCACCTACTCTGTACCAAGCAGTGTTCTGGGCACTGGGACCATCGTTCTGATAAGTCAGCCATTGTTCCTGCCTTTTGGGGTGTACAATCCAGTGGGGGCAGATGGATGGAAAGTAAGTCAACAGCCCTTCAAGTGTTGACAGATTTTGGGGACCCTGTGAGGGCACTGAGACGAGGTGGCTGGGGAGCCCTGCTGTCTGGTGAGAGCAGAGAGCAGGGAGGAGGGATGGGGAGGCTGGAAAGGGAGGCCGAGAACAGCCCCAGGCCTCCTCCACAGTCCTACCCGATGACTGCAGGAAGGACACTTTAGTTCAAATAAACAAATAAATCTAGAGAAATATGAGCTGTCATAGCCAACTCAACACCATTAGTTACGATTCCCTCAAGGATCAGAGCAGTGGACTTGGGTGTCCGGAGCCCTGGGCTCTGATGCCAGCATAGCCGCCAACCCGCTGTGTGTCCCTGGCAAGTCGCCTCCCCTCTGGGTCCCCTGGGTCCTGGAGTCCATGCTGAGGGGCGGGGCCCAGTGCTGTCTGACCACCCTTGGCTTCGTGACATGACCAGCACTTTCCATGGGAGTGTAACAGCCACAGGAAGGCAGACAGCTGACTGCCACCCAGTTCCCGACTGTCAGAGTTCCCCCTTCTCTGCCCAGCTGTGCAGTTTCCCTGCCTCACTTCACTGGCTTCCAGCTCAGGGCCATCTTTTAAGTGTTTAGTCACAGTCCGGCATGATCACAGTGTTCTGGCATGGTAACGATCTAGCCTGGATGTTCTTCCAGAAGGTCATCGCTTACTCTTCATTCAGCCGAAATGCTTAGGGGGTTCCTCCCGCGGTCTGTGCTTTTAAAATTTCCTGTCTCCAAGAATCAGAGCAGATTATAATAATCAACATCACAGCAAGGGCTGCCGTTTATTGAGTACCTCCTGTGTCCTCAGTGATTGGGATCATTGCATTTAATGCTCACATCAGGCCTATGAAATGGGCAGCATTACCACAATTTCTTGGATGAGGGACCTGAAGCTCCGAAAGGTGAAGCCAGCTCAAGCTGGAGGTGTGATCCTGGTCCACGAACATCTGACTCCAGAAGACGGAGCTCTTTGCCACTGTCCTGTCTTGCATTTCTTTTTGCCAACTGCAAGGAAGAGCAGCAGGAGGGCCAGGGAAGGGTGGGGTCGGGCTCCACCAGCAAAGGGTTGTGGCTATTTAGAAGTGACTCACTCAAGCTAACCTAGCAAGACCTCTTGAGACAGCCTTGACCAGCCGTAGCTCTGGCCACAGTCCCCAAGTCCAGGCCTCCTTTCCATTCTTCTGAAGTCGTAGAGGAAGTAGAGGCTCTGCCTGTCCCACATCTGCCTAGAAGTGGTGACGGAAGTCATTCTCCCACCTGGGCCGCTTCCCTTATCGACAGCACGGGACACACAGACCCGGCTGGGCGTGGGTGGCAAGTGCCAAAGGAAAGCTAGAAGCAGCGGGTGCCGCTGCAGGTCCTGTTAGAAGTAGACATCCCTGGGCGGGGGCTGGGCAGGCTGTGGGCCCTGTCTGCGACATTGTGTAACTCAGGCAACACAGGTTTATTGCGCCTTGTGTCCAGTCCTTCAGTCCTCACGTCATGGGACAGGCCTCCCAGGTGTGACTCTTTCTGGCTGAAGCGATTGGTCATCAGGAGGTTTCAGTTACACGTCATGACATTCGAGGCAGTTGAGGGGCAGCACGGGCTTTGGGAGTGGCCCTCCCAGCAGCGTAACGGTACCTTCCAGACCCTGACTCTTCCCATCTCTCTACTCTGTCACCAAATATCAGCTTCGTCCAAGGCCAGTTCTGCTCTGGGTCAAAGGACAGCTGCCAGGCGCAGGGGCTGCCCCTGTGCAGAGCGGCTGCTTTCCAAGGCTCTCTCCTATGAGAGAGAAGCCTTTTCCCCAGCAGTCCCCCAGGAAACCTTTCCTCAAACCGGCTGGAAGGGGAATCAGATCCTCAAAGTGACTTAGATGTAACAGGGCTCGTTCTCTTCCTTGAGTTATTTGTGGGCGGTGCTGAGGACAGTGGAGAGCTGGGCAAATTCACGTTCTTTGAGGACGGAGGAGACCGGTTGCCCAGGAGGCACCAAAAGTGTCCACTGGTTTGGGACCCAGGGAGCCCCCCGGTTACACCAGGAAACCAGCTGCGTTTGTTGTTGATTCTTAAAAAACACATTATGTGCCAACAGCATGGCTGAAGTAGAAACCAGGGATGCAGAAGGAGCGAAGAGACAGCCGTCTGTGCTGCTCACGTGTGCTGTTGCTGTTGGCCAGAGAGGTGAACCTCTCCCGGGAGTCATTTGCCGCTTCCGCCCTTCCTTCTCCCCTCAGAGGTTTTGAGAAATTCCAAGACTCAGATTGTTAGAGCTGATACCTGGGTGAGGACCCTGAGATCCAGAGGGTGGAGTTCTTCCTCTCAGAGGAGCTGGGGCAGACGCCAGGCCTCTGGAGGCTCTGTCCACCAGGCTCAAGTCACCCCATGAGAGAGCACCGCTGTGTTCTCCAGGGTCTGCGCTGTGGTGCTAAGACGTTGGTCGCAACTGTCAACAATAATGCACCATTTTACAGCCTTAGGAGGTTCTTTTCACATTCCTTACTTTCTCAATCCCCAGACCCATCAGAGAACTATGAAATATCCTATCAAAAGCTGAGAAATCCATTGTGAGCAGCTGGGCACTTTCCAGGTAGTCCTTTCAGAAAGGGGAACAGACCTCCCAGAAAGGCAGGGAAGGGGCCACCAACACAGATGACTTCCTGGTTTTGTGCTGGGCTGACTCTGGGCCATCTGAAGAGCAGAGTTTTGATACAGCTGAGGACACTTTTCTTGACCTTAGGAAATAAGCTTTCAAGCTTTCAGCTTTAAAAAAAAGAAGATCCAAAAAAAAAAAAAAAAAAAATTAAGTGATGCGTATAGCAGACATCACGCCATCGCTAAGGTCTGCCCCATCCTTCCCTGAGGCTCAGACCATCCATCTCTGAGCCTCGCCTGGGACCTGACCATCCCTCGCCCAAATCCCTCGCCTCAGCCTGATGCTCACACAGACGCTTCCCCTACCCCTTCCTGGAGGTCGAAACTCACTTGCCTGACCTTCTCAGCCCTTATCTGTCTCTCACCCATTTCCGAGCCTTAGCCCACCCTTCACACTAACTCCATCCTTTACCCAGATACACCATTGTGGACCCCATCCCATCCCTCACCCCATTCCCAAAGCCACCTCCAGCCCAGCACCAGCAACCCACCCAAACCCAAATACCAAACCTCACCCGTCTTTGACCCCCTTGCATCCTCCACTTCGTTCTTGAACCCCAGGGCTAGGAGTGAAGGTGCCTGTTGGACACATCACTGGGAAATTTCATAAATGCTCAGCACTCAGTGGGTTCTTTTCTAGGCTAACAAAACAAGTGTGACTGTCAGTGTGTCTGCAGAGTCAAACTGACTGCTCCCAGTGGCGCTGCCTACACCAAGGCCAGGCCCGAGAGGACACTGGGCAGAAGATGCCCCCAGAAGTGCCAGTGCACCCAGATCAGGTGGGGGGAGTTGAGTTTTGCAGTCAGTAAGCTGAGCAGCCACATGAGTGCTGCACGCGGAGCTTGAGAGAAGTGCGGTAATTACTTGATGTAATGACTTGGTGACGAGCCACCTCTGACACAGGACAGGCGGGCACAAACCACCCATCTTTTCAAGCCAACAAGCAAGGTTCATTTTTCAGATTATTAGTGTTCATTAGAACTCGGGATTTTCTATCATCACAGTTCTTCATTGGTTTGTCTTCTCTGTGCGTTGCTGAGTGATTGACTTTCCAAAGCACTCTGGCTCCCGGGAGGTTGAGAGGAGCTCTAGAAACACCAGGTGTGCTGCCATTACTCCTGGCACTGCCGTTAGAGGGGCCCACCGCTCTCCTCTCGACCTGCCTGCAGTAACCGGAGCCATCTCTCTTTGGGAAAATGTCAGCTTGATTAGAGATGGCTCCCACGATGGACTGGGGGGAAAAGAAGTTGTACTTTTTTTGGTGCACAGGCTTAGTTGCTCCGCAGCATGTGGGATCTTCCTGGAGTAGGGATCGAACCAGTGACCTCTGCATTGGCAGGGGGATTCTTAACCACTGCGCCACCTAGGAAGCCCCTGTGGTATTTTTTTTAATAAGAATTTCTTTCTTTCTTTCTTTCTTTTTTTTTTGTTTCTGTCAGAAGTTAAATTTTTAACTTATAGAAACACCCAAGAACTTTCAGCCAGTATTGTAGTTAGACCAAAGCTCAATTTTGATTGACACACAAAAACCCCCTCCTGTTTCTAAAGTGCTTTATACTTTCCAAAATCATCATCCTTTTCGTGTTTTCACAGTATCCGTTGTGTGGAAGGCATTATTATTGGCATTTCACAGATGAGGAAATGGAGGCTCAGAGTGGGGGTGGTATTTAAGCGATTTGTCCAGATAGTGGAGCTTTTCTGAACCCCCATCTCCTGAATCCTGACCAGCACTATTGCTGCTATGGTCTTGACAGCTCAGGGTGGCGGCTGAGGCCTGGAAAGCTGGGTGATGTGTCAGGTATGCCTGCCCTGGGAGAGGAGATATGGGTAAAAGCCAGGACCCCATCTGTGAAACACGGACATGATTACAAACTTGGAAGTTCGATTCCCTTAGCTATCCCCAAATATCTACGGGCTTTATGTGATGTCAGCTCCATATCCAGATTTTTCACTGACTTTTTTTCCTTCTGGGTCATTGTTAGTATTTGGTCTTTTGTAACAGAGATCCTGGTGCTTGACATCTGTATCTCATTTGATTCTTGAAATAACACTGAGATGTGGATGCTCTGGTCCTGCTTAACTAGTAAGAAGTTAAATAACTTGCCTGAGGTCCCCAACTTCAGGGCAGACCTGAGGTTTGAACCAAGATCTGGATTCCTCTTATCTACTACAGTTCCCTCTCCTCCATAAGCCAAAAAAAAAAAAATGGAATTTTAGTCTGAGCTTTTTCTCTTTTTAGTTCTGTGTCCTTGGACAAGTTAACAAAATTCAGTGGGTGTTTATTTAGTGTAAACTTTGTTCAGGCCATGTGCTAAAGGGAAGGGGGCAGGGCAGGGAATGCAAAGACCTAAAAACACACAAATGAACAAACAAAAACAACTGAGGTCTCTGTCCTCAGTTTTAATGTCCATGAATCAGTGAATGAATAACTTCCTTTCTCTGATGGGTGAGAATGCACCTATAAATGAGTGAGTTAGGTTGGGTTTTCTGGAATGTTCCTTATGGAGTTCATCTGCCATGGATGCTGTGATACTGATAGTCTCGAGTCACGAGAGGGTTGTGCCCAAATCGCCTAGAGGTCCATCTGGGCTTTCACGGCGTCACAGGTGATCACTCCCACACTTTAGAAAGGTTCCCTGAATTTCACCATCCATGAAGGATTCTTTATCTCTTCTAAGCGCTATTTTATGTACAACTATCTGGTTTAATCCGTATACCAACGATTTGAGCTTGGCAATAAGTTATGCTTATCACCATTTTAAAAATGAAGAAACTGAGGCTCAGTGATGTTTGCCCCTTGGGTGGTGTCATAGAACTAGCACAAGGCACGGCTGGAACTCCCGTGGAGGAGTCAGTGCATCAGCTGCTGTCTCCTAACGCAGACCAAGGGCGTCACTCAGGCTTTGGGCAGAGCTGGCTTGTATTGAGACCTGGGGCTCTGAACACACCGTCCAGAGGTGCTCAGGGCGGGGTTGCAGGTTGTCTGCTTTGCCACAGACCCTTTGGCATTTGTCACACTAGATCTTTTTCATTCTCCTTGGGACCTTGTCTGTGAGTCAGTCCTTGGCATATGATAAGACAAACTACGGGAAATGGAGCCGTCCAGCCTGATCTTTTGGAACCTCTGAGATGCCTGTTCCATGACACAAGGGTGCTCAGTCTCCCTGAAGCCCGTCTGTCTTGAGCTGGGAGATGAGTGGAGCCTTTGGCCCCATCTGCAGAAGACAGATGTCCTCACTGCTCAGATGATGTCACTCGCATTTCCTGAACCTTTACAACCGCTCACTCCTGACAGGTGGGCATCGTACCTCATCATGGGTTACCTTCCTCCCCGGCAAAGAAATGAGGTTGAGGCAAGGCTCTTCATTCCCCAGCTGAAGAGCGTTAAAGCGGTATCTTTGCATTGAATAAAACACAGCAAAACAAAACGGAACATCTAGGGGGACCCAGTTCGTTAAACAGTAAGTTATTGAAAAAATAGTTAGTGGAATATATCTCACTATTAGGTGGTAACCAGTTCTACCTGGTCTTTTTTTTTAATTATTAAAAAATTGTTTTTAATAATCAGTATTTTTAAAATTGAAGTATAGTTGATTTACAATGTTGTGTTAATTTCTGCTGTACAGCAAAGTGATTCAGTTATACATATATATACACATTCTTTTTTTAAATATTCTTTTCCACTGTGGTTCATCTGTGCTATACAGTAGGAACTTGTTGTTTATCCATTGTATATATAAAAGCTTACATCTGCTAACCCCAACCTCCCACTCCATCCAGCCCCCACCTCCTGGAGACCACCAGACTGTTCTCTATGTCCATGTTTCTTTTTCATAGATAGGTTCGTGTCATATTTTAGATTCTACATTTAAGTGATATCATATGGTATTTGTCTTTCTCTTTCTGACTTACTTCACTTAGTATGATAATCTCCAGTTGTATCCATGTTGCTGTAAATAGCATTATTTTGTTCTTTTTTATGGCTGAGTAATATTCCATTGTATATATGTACCACATCTTCTTTATCCGTTTATTTGTTGATGGACATTTAGGTTGTTTCCATGTCTTGGCTATTGTGAATAGTGCTGCTGTGAACATGGGGGTGCATGTATCTTTTTGAATTATAGTTTTGTCTGGATATACACCCAGGAGTGGGATTGCTGGATCATTAGCTGGTCATTTGGATTAAAACAGTGTTGTTTCCTTTTTGCAGCACTGGATGTGTAGACATTACATCATTCTCACATCTCTTGTACCCAGAGTCCCGTGGAAAGGGCCTTGGGCCCAAGGAAGAGAAGATGCTGGTAACATTAGCATCACACAGAAAATGACGGAAAGGTGGGTATTTTCTCCTTCCTTTTACCCTTCCTTCCAACAGCCCCCTGATTTTCTCAGGGAAGTCTTTCCTTATTGCTTCACTCTAGACCTAATAGCAGTTGTTCTCAAGGCCAGGCACCTCCAGGGTACACGCTCATCAAGGAAAGGAATGTGGTAATTTCCAAGTGAAATCAGATAATTCCTGAAAGTTCCAAGACATCCCCCCCAGAAACTTTGCAAAAAATCTTTCTCTTCCTCCTGCTTTAATTAGATGGAAAACAGTTCTTCATCAAGTAGCAATATTCACAAGAAATAGAAAACAAAATCTTTTTCAGTGTCAGGTTTCTCATTAATTTACTTGCTACTCTGGTAAGAGCAGACATGTTCTAATGCAATTAGATGGTATTTTGACTCCTTTCTTGTGCTTAGGGAAATTACATTATCTCTGTTTCTTAGATATGGAAATTAAGGAATCAAGTCTGGAGTGTTTTAGCTCTTGCTCCAGTGCACTGGCAGCCACTGTCTCCCTTCTCTATCCGCCCCCTGCCCATCCTTGCTGTGGGCCCTCGGCAAGTTCTCGTGCCACCTCACAGGACTCGGGGAATGAGCTGGGGTTGCTGGGGGGACATCCGGTCCACTCACTGTTTTACAGTTGAGATGTAACTTACATACAGGAAGGTGCATCAGTGTGAAGTGTACAGCTCAGTGAGATGTACATAATAGAACACCTGTGAAACAACCTCTATTGAGGTGTAGAACAGCCCAGCACCTCAGCAAGCTCCTTGTCAGTCCCTTCCTGGTCACCGTCCACCCTCCAGAGGTAACCACTATTCCGATCTCGTTTACCATAGATTGGTTTTCAGCCCACTCGCTTAGCAAGTTTTCTATGTTGAGGTGTAATTAACAAACAATAAATTGTACAGACCTCAAGTGTCCATTTCAGCATGTCATAACAATATCCACCTGTGTAACTGGCACCCAGAACTAAATAAAGAACACCTTCCCCAGCACAGAAAGTTCCTCCTACCCCTTCTGATGAACCCCCTGCCTGGTCCCGGCAAATACTTTCTGATTCCTAGCACCGCACAGTAGTTTTGGAATGGATTCATATATGTACTCTGTAGTGTCTGACTGCTTTCACTTGGCATAATATTTTTTGAAACTCATCTAGATTGCTGCTTCTATGAGTAGTTAATTTTTTTCTCCATTAAAGAATGTTTTAGTGGCTCCATTTATTAGATACAGAAGCTAACACTAAAAAAATAGATATTTCAAGTATATATAAATTGATACTGATTGTTTGAAGCCTAAACATGCTCACACACATGACAGAGATAGGAAAAATTTCTCCAAAATTGTTGTATCAGTGAATTTGTTTGTGCCAAGTACCTCATATAAGTGAAATCATATAATATTTGTCCTTTGGCTTACTTCAACTAGTGTAGTATTTTCAAGGTACATGCGTGTTGTAGTGTATCAGAATTTAATTTGTTTTTTAGAGCTGAATAATAGTCCATCATATGTGTATACTACATTTTGTTTATCCATTCATCTGTTGATGGACACTTGGGTGGTTTCTTCCTTTGGCTATTGTGGATAAGTAAATCTCTTTAATCGTTGATTAATATTTCATCATATGAATGTACCATGATTTTGTCTATTCTCCTCTTGATGGTCATTGGAGATGCTTCCAGTTTTTGGTTTTTGTGAATAAGGTTGCTATGAATTTTTTCTGGTATTTTTGTGAACATTTACTTTCATTTGTCTTGGGTAAATACATAGTAGAATTGCTGGATAATAGGATAGATATATACTTAACTTAATTAGAAACTTCCAAACAGTTCTCCAAAGTGGTGGTACCATGTAACCTCCCACCAGTGATATATAAGAATTCCTGTTGTTTCACATCTTTGCTAACATTTAATATTATCTGTCCTTTTTGACTTTAGCGCTCCATTGAGTGTGAAGTGGTAGCTCATTGTGGCTTTATTTTTTATTTTTTTGATAATTAAGGATATTGAGTATCTTTTTTTGTGCTTATTGTCCATTTCTTCATTGATGAAGTGATGTCTCAAATTGGGTTGGGTCTTCGTTGCTGCACACGGGCTTTCTCTAGTTGCAGGGAGTGGGGGCTACTCTTCATTGCAGTGTGCAGGCTTCTCATTGCGGTGGCTTCTCTTGTTGTCGAGCACGGGCTCTAGGTGCATGGGCTTCAGTAGCTGTGGCACATGGGCTTAGTTGCTCCACAGCGTGGGAGCTTGGCTTATTCTGGGACCAGGGACCTGCATTGACAGGCAGATTCTTAACCACTGCACCACCAAGGAAGTCCCTGGCGATGGTTTTTGATGTTTAGTGTGTGTGTATGTGTGTCTTTCTGCATCTGAACCCAGACTGTTCATTTTTGCAAGGAATAAAGGAGGCGCAGTTAAAGCGATTTTTTGGTGGAAATTGTATTTACTTCAACTTCAGTTTATTATTCAGTACATGATAAGGCCTCTTTTGAGTAGCTCCTAACCCCATCAGAGACCTCTTTAATGGCTCCATTCTCTGAATTCTGCTCTAAATATCACTCATTTTATCTCAGCTATAGCAAGTACCAGGCATGCATTCTGGCACTCTGCTCTCTACTCCCATCTCCCAGCACACCCACACGGAAATTGCTAATCAATCTCCTGGCTTTATTTCCTGTGGAGACTGGATGAGCTCTTTCAATCGTTCTCAACGTAATGTACCAGGCAATCAATTAGATTTGGTCCACAGGATTAAATGTACTTGCCACCCTGGGTTTAACCTCAGAGGGGTTTTTCCCCCAACTGAGCACTTGGGACGCCTCCCAGAAAAGGTCTGTCACACAGGGCATCCATAAGTTACAGGTTATTGTCACAACCAGGCAAGATTTCAAAGAGGGTCCGTGGATTCAGAGTTCAAAACAGAGAGCAGATTAGAAGACACGGAGGTGAAATGATCTGAGAAGAGTTGGTGGTGGTATCAGTTAATGCACATTGAGCAATGGAGGATACAAACCCAGCCTTGACCTCCTTGGGTTTTATATTCATCTTCTAAGTTGGTGGGTGGGAATGGGAGCAGACAGATAGACTCTACTATAATCTGTAGGTCCCTTCTGGTGCTTTTATCAAATAGTAGAGAAAACTGTAATAGAGTGATGTTGCTAAACTTTATTTTAATGCACTCCTTTAACGCCTGTTCTTTCTGTCAGCATTCCGGCAGCAGCAAGGGCTGCTACGTACACACATCCCTGTGAAACAAAGTAGAGTCAAATTCTTAAAACTCTGCTGTAGAAAGAATACTTCTGAAAGCCATGATTTTCAGTGTTAAGAATCAAACTTATGAGAAAGAGCATTCTTTTTTTTTTTTTTCCATTCTAAAAGCTTGGTTTTTAAGTATCAAGAACTGGAAGGACTCAGAGGATAGTTTTATACTACCGATATGCAGAGCCTCTTAAGAGAAATGAGAGTTTGACCAGCTGGCCAGAAGGGAAGTACCGTAGGGAATGTGATCAAGATTTAGATGTTTTAGGTTCCTTTTACCCCTTTTGCAAAGCAAACCCAAGGATGGGGCTAGGATGACAGAAAGTCTGAGGAACTCCCCCTCTGCCCCCCACCAGATGGATTTGGGGATATATCAGAGCAGAAAGAGGAGTGTGGGAGGCTGTAAAGAAAAAGAGGTTTGCTTCTAATTTGCTTACCCATATTTGACCTGTGGAATTCAAAATCAAGTGTGTACCTTAAGTCTGCCCTGGAAAGCAGCCAGTTAACTGAGAATGTCATCACCTGGGGTTCTGGGGTATAGTGTGACCATAAAGTCATAAGACTTAAAAATAAAACCAAGACCTCCCGGCAAATTAAATATGACCAAGAGTATATGAGCTGTTCTAGGTAGCAGGGAAGCCAACAGAGACGACTTGGTTTATATCAAAAGGACATGGGCCGATTTGGAGAGGATCCCACTGGCCAGAGGTGACCATCAGCAAGGACAGCCTCCGCAGTGGATGAAAAGTTATCAGATACAGTTTCATTCAAAATGAAACTTAAACGATAATTGTAATTGATCACAGTACAAAGATGTCAAGGAACCTACTCCCTGGTTTGAAAACTAGTGAATAAAAGGGAAGAATCCAGCTTTTTATTGTGCCTTTTCCATACGAACTCATGCTCTGGCTAACCACAGAGCAGGTGAGGGAACTCTCTCCTGGTAGAAGCCTTCCAGCCGGTCACCTTGTGGCAGTCCCTAGTGATTTAGTGGACCTACGCCCTGAGGCCCTGAGCGGTAAGAGCTGTTAACATGGCAAAAAAAGACAGCCGGTCATTATGTGCCTCCTGACGGACGTCCGCAAACACCGCCTGTGATATTATCATGCCAAGAGAAAAAAAAGTGAATCCTCCAAAACAGGAGTCAACAAATGTATTCTGTAAAGGGTCAGGGCCGGAGGGTAATATTTTGGGCTTTGTGGATGATCTCAGTCATAATTACACGACTCTGTCAGTGAAGCACAGAAATAGTAGGTGAACCAGTTGGCGTGGCTGTTTCTAGAAAAACTTTATTGACAAAAACAGGCCAGGGGCTGGATTTGGCCTGCAGGTCATAGTTTGCTGACTGCTGCTCCAAACCCAACCACCCCCTTATAGGGAAGTCAAAAGACAGAAGGACGTCACAATCGGCAAAATCCAGGCTGTGGGAAAGTTCTTAAGAAAAGATATCAATTCAAAAGAGAAAGAGAAAGAGAAAAAGTATCAATTCAAATAAATTGAGATTGAAGCAGTGGGGAGAAACCTATGGCTTAGAAAAGACCAAAAGAAAAAAATCAACCAATCCCAGTGTGTAGATTTCTTTTGAATCATGATTCACAAACTGTGTAATTGAGGACATTTATGAGACAAAGGAAAATTAGAACCCTTTCTGGATATTTGGTGATATTAAGGAATTATGTTTACTTTGTAGGTAGAAAGTGGCATATGGTTATACTTTTAAAAATGTAAGATAAGAATTCTTATCTTAAAAAGAAGAAAATTCCTTTGGAGACTCTGCATTTGCTCCAGTGCTGCTGCATTTGTTCAAAAAATGTAGGAACCCGCCTTCCAAGCCGTGGTGCGTGCCTCTGAAAGAAATCAGCTCATTATATCTTGTTTTTTATTCAGCTGCCTCCCCTGCACCCTGGTTTGAGTGCTCACCAGTGCCGGCCTCCAGGTTCTGAGTGGCTGTATGTCGTCTCAAATACCAAACCCTGCCCAGTGTTATTTGCATAGCGCTCTGTGCTCATTTTCTCATGCAGTCCTCGTAGCAGCTCTGTGACCAGGTTCTCATCACCCCCTTGTACAGATGGTGAACTCTGCAATTGAGGATCAGCAGTTGCCCCAAGTCTCCCAGCTGCTAAGCAGTACAGAGAAGACTTGAACCCAAAACTCTGATAACAATTCCTTGTCTCTTTTTCTGTATTTGCCACCATGCATGGTTTTCCCAGGGAGGTGCCAGTTTCCAAAATGTTTGGGCAATGGCAACTGCCTCGGAATAAATGTGTGGCCTCGCAAAATAGGAGAAAAAGGAGACCACTATGGAGAAGACCACTGTTTGAAAAGAAATAAAAAGGCTCGACTGTCATGGTGATGTGCTTACCACACCCCCTTCTTTACCCACGGACTCACTTTCCCTGCTGCTCGTCCCCTGGTTCCTCCTCTTCCTTCTCCTATCTCTGTCTTCTTCCCTCTCTTTTTCCTTCTATTTTTTCATCCTCCTCAGTGATCCCTTTCTGCCTGAAGCCTTTTCAGAGCCCTCTGCTTATATGATTTGTTTTCTTCCTCCATTAATCCTATTGTCAACCAATTAGTTAATAATTCATTACTAATTGATCTACTAATACTGTTTTGTTAGTACTCCTCTGATGGCCTTTATCATATTCTGCCTTGTCATCATTATTATTTGAGGACTCGTCTTAGGGCCTCTATTAAACTGGTATGTGGATAGACATATAAGTAAATGAATTGAGAGTCCATAACCAAACCCTAGTAATTATGGTCAGTTGATTTTCTACAAGAGTGTTAAGACCATTCAATAGAGAAAGAATAGTTTTTCAACAAATGGTCCTGGGAAAACTGGATATTCAATTGTGAGGAATGAATTTGAACTTCTGCTTTACAGCATGTACAAAAATTAACTCAAAATGCATCAAAGTCCTAAATGTAAGAGCTAACACTATAAGTTTTAAAAGAGAATGTAGGTGTACGTTTTTGTGACCTTGCATTTGGCACTGGTTTCTTAGATACCACAGTGAAAGCATAAGTGAAAAAATAAAAAATGAATACATTGGACTTCATCAAAATTGAGCATTTTTGTGCTTCAAAGAACACCATCAAGAAAGTGAAAAGACAACCCACAGAATGGGAGAAAATATTTTCAAATTATATATCTGCTAAGGGACTTGTATCCAGAATATATAACAAATTCTTACAATCCAATAGTAAAAAGACAGCCCAATTTAAAAAATGGGCAGACGGTGAATAGACATTTCTCCAGAGAAGATATACAGGTGGCCAACAAGCACATGAAAAGATGCTCAGTAGCATTAGACATCAGGAAAATGCAAATGGAAACCACAGTGAGATACCACTTCACATCCAGTGAGATGGCTAGAATCCAAAAAGAGAGATAGTAACAAGTGTTCTCATGGATGTGGAGAAATTGGAACCCTCATGCTCTGTTAGTGGGGATGTAAAGCTCCTCAAAAGATTCAACGTAGAGCTCTCACATGCCCCAGCAATTTCACTGCTAGGTATACACCCAAGAAAACTGAAAATACATGTCAAAACAAAACCTGTGCAGGCATACCTTAGACATACTGTGGTTTCAGTTTTAGACCACTGCAGTAAAGTGAAAGTTGCAGTAAAGTGAGTCATCAGTTTTTCGGTTTCCTAGTGCATATAAAAGTTACACTTATGGTATACTGTAGTCTGTTAAAGTGCACAATAGCATTATGGCTAAAACAACAGTGTATAGTTGACCCTTGAACAATGCAGGGGTTAGGGGTGCTGATCCCCTGCACAATCAAAAATCCATGTATATGTTGAGCCCTGCAGTTCAAACCCATGTTGTTCAAGGGCCAACTATTCATACCTTAATTAAAAACTGCTTTATTGCTAAAAACTGCTAACCATCATCTGAGCCTTTACCAAATCATTATTTTTTTTTGCTGGTGGAGGGTCTTGCCTTGATGTTGATGGCTGTTGACTGATCAGGGTGGTGGTTGCCAAAGGCTGGGGTGGCTGTGGAAATTTCTTAAAATAAGACAGCAATGAAGTTTGCCACATTGATGAACTCTTCCTTCCATGAACGATTTCTCTATAGCATGCAGTGCTGTTTGATAGCATTTTATCCACAGTAACTTCTTTCAAAATTGGAGCCAGTGCTTTCATACCCTGCCTCTGCTTTATCAACTAAGTTGATGTGTTATAAATCCTTTGTTGTCATTTCAACAATCTTCACAGCATTTTCCCCAGAAATAGACTCCATCTCAAAGACACCACTTTATTTGCTCATTCATAAGAAGCAGCTCCTCATCTGTTCAGGTTTTATCATGAGATTGGAGCAATTCAGTTACATCTTCAGACTCCACTTCTAATTGTAGTTCTCTTGCGATTTCTACCACATTTGCAGCTGCTTTCTCCAGTGAAGGCTTAAACCCCTTCAAGTCATCCATGAGGGAATCAGCTGTTCCAAACTCCTGCTAATGTTGGTATTTCGACCTCTTCTCATGAATCAGGAGTGTTTTTAATGGTGTCTAGAATGGTGAATCCTCTCCAGAAGGTTGTCAGTTTACTTTGTCCAGATCCATCAGAGGAATTAGGTGAGGCAGGCTCTGGGAGCCAGGCTTTGCTCTGAGGTTCAGCCCCCTTGCCTGGAGCTCTGCTTTCATTGAAACTTCTTGAACGACTCACTGACATGGGGGATTGTGTATCTTCCCCAAATGGCACAGCAGTACTTTTAGTCACACATGCCTCTAGCATCTCACTGTTCTCTGCAAAGGACAGATCTGTTCTCCTCCTCCTGAACCTGGGTAGGGCTTTGTGACTGCCTTGTGGAGCAGGACGTGGCAGAGGGATGCCTTGCAACTTCTGGGGCTAAGCTACAAATGGCCATGTGGCTTCTTCCTGGATCTCTGGCTCTGGCTCTGGCTCACTGTCTCTCCCTCTCTCTGTCTGTCTCTACTCTCTCTTGTGGTACTTGCCCTTGGAACCCAGCCACCCTGTGGTGAGGCAACCTGGGAATCCACGCACAGGCCTTCTGACCCACAGCTGGGGTCGCAGCCAGCATCGGATGCTGTGCGGCAGACAGGCCTTCACAGACCCCAGGGCAATGATTCCAGCCCCCGGCCTTCGTGTTGCTCCAGGTGATGCCGAACGGAGCCGTCCCTGCCGAGTCTTGTCCGAGTGATCGTTTCATGATGGACACGTCCACTCTCTAGCACCCTGGCGCATAGTTCCAGAAGACACAGTTTTCAGAAAAGGGGTGACAGACCAGGAGAAAGTCAGAAATCTGGTTTGATACTAATTAGCGGGGCAGTCTTAGGCACGTCACTTCACGTTGTGAGCCTCAGTTTCTCCATCTGTGACGCGGGCAAGGTATGGGATTTGATAGTTAGAGCAGGGAGGGCGCTCCTAGCCGGGGAGGGGGCTGAGCAAGGGCAAGGAGGTGGAATTCATGGGAGGAAGGGGGACTGGGGGACCTGTGCTGCCCCAGGAGCCACGCCTCGTCCAGGAAGCAGGGCGGTGTGGGTGGAGGGGAGGCAGACGGGATGGGCCAGGGGCTCGGAGGGCCCCGTAGGGTGGGACTTGGAGGAGCCTGCTGAGGACGGGGAGTTCGGTGTGCTGTATCGGAGAGCCGGCTCCGTCAGCGGGCTGCTTAGCGCCCCAGGCCTGGCGTCCTGGTCCCAGCTCGGCCTCTGATTCATTGCGTGACACTGAATGATGTCACCTTCCTTGTTCCACACCTCAGACTCATCCTGTGTGAGATGAATGTAGACATGTGTCTGTGTTCCTCATATCCTCAGGCTCTAGAATCCTTGGGGTCCTGCTATCCTGGGTTGGCTCTGGGCGGTTGCTTATTGAGGAAGAGCTCCTGCACTCGGCTCGCCCCAAAACACAGCCTGCGGGGACCTTGGCTGTCGTGCCCTGGTTTGGAGCATCTGTCTTGTGAGGACGTGTTGCTGGAGAGTGGCCCTGTAGGACGCTGTTGATGAAGCGTCACCAGCACCTTACAGGTGGGGAGAAGGTGCTTGCTGCGTGCTTGACATTCCAAGGGTCTCCTCTGCTCCCACTGGAAGCCGAGCTGGCTGCTGTGGACGCTGGGGAACTCTCCAGCATGCCGGGGAGCACTTTCCATGAGAAGGCAGGGCAGAGAGTGGAGGCCGGAGGTACTGCCATTGGTCTGTGATGAGGCTTTTGGAAATAGATTCTCTGTTTTCACATTGCAGAAATAATCCCTGTGTACTATGAAATTCAGAACATATAGATAGTAAGACTTCAAACGACCCATAACCATCCAGAGATAACTGCTGTTCATTGGTTTGTCATATACTCTGGGAACAATTCTCCTACTCCCTCCTGTCTTCCTCCCCTCCTTCCCTCTTCTCTCCCTTCATCCTTCTCCACCTCCTCCCCACTTCATCTCCCCCCCACACACACGACCATTCCATGGCAGTTGACACAGATCCACTCCCATTTGTCACCTCCCTGTGGTTTTCCACTGGATGCGTATAACAGCAGTCTTATTCCACTCAGTCATTGTCAAGCAATGCTTGATTAGCATCTGTGTCTCTGTCTCTACATTTTTGGAGGATTGTTTCCAAGTTACTCACTAGAGGGGTTTGCTGCTGTGCCCAAAGGTAGCCATGTTGTTGTTTTTTTTAATTGGAGTATAATTGCTTTAATATTGTATTAGTTTCTGCTGTACAACGAAGTGAATCCACTATGTGTATACATATATCCCCTCCCTCTTGGACCTCCCTCTCACCCTGACCCCATCCCAGGCATCTAGGTCATTACAGAGCACCGAGCTGAGCTCCCTGTGGCTTTTAATACATCTTGTCCAGTTTCCTTCCAAGGAAGCTCTTCCAGGACACAGTCCTGGCAGCGATGTTTGAGAGCCTCAGATCCCCTGAGGCATCCTTCTCTTTCATTTTCACCAGCTTGATAGGTGAAAAGTGAAGTCTCAGTTGAAGCCTCACTTTCCCGGCCAAGCGCGTTAGCCTTTCCCGCACGGTCCGTACTCCGTCCTCTGCTAGTGTTTACTGAGCTCCTACTGAGTGTCCGAGCTGTCGGTGCCACTGAGGATGTTTGTGCTCGCTGCTCCACTGTGTGTGTTTTGCTCACTAGACTTAGAGAATGATAGACAGAGCTGTGTGGGATCGCAGAGATGGTCCGGTACCCTAACTTTTAGGAGAAGAACCCGGGGCCAGTGGGGACGGGCCCTCGGTCGCACAGGGCTGTGTGTTCCTGGTGGAATTGTAACTCAGGATCCCAGTCTTTCTGCTTGTCTTGATTAGCTCGTCCAGCTCAGGGGCAGTGGTTAGTGGAGTTCAACTGCAGACTCAGTGCTGCCATCCAGGGTCATCCCGCTGGGCACACAGTAGGTGCTTAGAAAAATATGTACTGAATATAATGTTTGTGCACAACAGAACATAGAGTACGCTCTGTCACAATGTGCTCCACACCCCAGGAGGAAAGGCAGACTTCCGTAAGGGGCTGCTCTGGAAAGAAAGGACTTTCTTTTTTCTTTTTTTGGAATGAGAAAGGAAACCGAGAAGGCTGTTGGAATTGGTGGAGGCAGAGAGACGGGCCTGCCTGGGGCTTGGGACAAGGTTTGTGTTTGGACCTGTCAGGTCACTGGAATTTCCCTCAGGTTCTTTCGTCCCACTGGAGATAGACTGATAGAAATGGGGTGGGGTGGGGTGGGGGTCAGATGGGAGAAGAGCTTTGCTTCCTTTGTGTGCCCTGTGTGAATCTGGACTGACTCTCTAGTGATTCCAGGGGCCTGTCTCAAATCACCTCCCTTACCCCCTTGCAGTTCATACCCAACTCCCTTGCCAACCCTTTGCCTTATCACCCATCACCTCTCTCCCTTGGGTAAAACACCCAGGCTGCCCTGTGCTCTGGGTGTCCAGCACTCCGATCACCACGGCGACCAGGCTGGGGTCAAGCACCTGCCCCTCTCTAGATCTGCCTTATGCTTCTCTGCAGCCACGCTGGCCTTCTTTAACCAGCTGTGGGGCCTTGGACAAGCCCCTCCCCTTCTCTGAACCTCAGTTTCCTCCTCAGTAGAATAGACATCATGAGGATCCCAGTCATTCAGCTTGCTGTGAAGATAACACCCACGGTTTAAATGACTCTTTGCTCCTTTAGGCCCTACTTTTCCAAAAGAAGTCACACATTCCAAAGCTCCTGATTCTCAATAAACCTTTTATTCTGCCCAAGAATAGCCTACTTAAAAAAAAAAAAAATGAACAAACCTCTTTTTATTCCAAGCTTCATTCCTCCTGAAGAATGCCTTTTCTCTCTGGTCATGCCTTAACCTAGGCCACCGGTGTCTGCAAGTGGAAAATGTGTGTATCCGTACTAGTTCCTTAATAGGGGTTGTGTTGTCACATCCACAGTCAGTAGGCATGTTTGTGGAATTGGAAGCATCGTGCTTTATCTCTGCCATCGCTCCCTCTCGGGAGGAATAGGGAACATGTCTGAATAGCACACTTTCTCACAAAGTGCCCTCTTTCAGCCAGATTTCCTCAGAAAGATTGTTCCAGGAAGCAGAGGACTGACCCTAGTGGTTAATTTGCTGAGGGGTGTTCTTGGGTAATCCAGCGTCGTTCTCCAGTACATTGTTACTGACAGGTATGTGGGATAGGAAAGATAGTGGTAAAGATAGAGGACTGTGGTCTGCAGGACTTATTCTAGGCACTCACGCTGCACTGGGGAGACTGGACATGTTCACATTACAGGTGAAGTCTGTAGTCAAGCACCAGCGTTTCTGAAAATGGGGAATTTTCAGTGGGCTGAGGTGGTCAGGGAGGGCTTCCCTGAAAAGGTAAAGATCTCTAATTCTCATCACACCAGTTGGGGTTCTCTCTCTCTCTCTCACACACACACACAGACACACACAGACACACAGACACACACACACACACACACACACGGTTGGTCTTACCGGATTGAGAAGACACGTGAGTTTGATCCAGAAGATGAATAATATGGAGGTTGGTGGTGCAGTGGCTAAGAATCCTCTTGCCAGTGCAGGGGACATGGGTTCGATCCCTGGTCCTGGAAGATCCCACATGCCTTGGAGCAACTAAGCCTGTGCGCCACAAGTACTGAGCCTGCGCTCTGGAGCCCATGCTCTGCAACAAGAGAAGCTGCCAGATGAGAAGCCCGAGCACCACAAAGAAGAGTAGCCCCCACTCATCGCAACTAGAGAAAGCCCGTGTGCAGCAACGAAGATCCAATGCAACCAAAAAAATGAATAAACAAAAAATAAAAAGATGGAGGTTGATAGGATGGGAAAATATATTTTCATAGGTTGGTCCTAGGGTGAGGATTGTCGATGTGAGAAAACAGCTTCAGATTTCTAAGGATTTAACTGTTTGCAAAGCACTCCTCATGTGAATGAAGTCTTATTTCCTCACAGCCCTGTGAGGTCAGCACCCAGGGAAAGTGAGCCTCAGAGGCTCCATGACTTGGTTACACAAGTAGTAGGTGGTAAAACCCAGACTCTAGCACTTCCTGCCGCAAGTTCACAGCACTGTCCAAAATGAAAACATGTTTTCCTCTCTCCATGGAACAGAGGAATATGAAACAGAGGCTGAGAAGCAGCCCAAAATGATGCGGGCTGGAAGTACATGAGAGTTATAAGTTGCCACCCTGGCCCAGCCTCATGAACCTCCCAGGGCATCCCACATGCCCTGATGTTCCTGCATCTGGACAGCATTGATAAATGTAAGGAGGCCAGGGGGCAAGTCTGCTGGGAGCAAGATCATTGCTAGGATGTGTCCTCTGTCTTCATGTCTGAGAGTGTCTCTGATGCTGTCCTGTGCTAGAAGCCCTAGCAGAGACTGAGAGATCATTGTGTGTGTGTGTGTGTGTGTTGGGGGATGGTGTTAGGGAAGGAATGGCTCATTTCCACCCGTATTAAAGAGCAGGGCCACCTGGGCTTGGTTGAACCATGTCTAAATAAAGGTACCAGAGCTGGAAAACTCTAAAGATGCTAAAACTCAGGATCCAGTTCCTAGAGGTAGGCATGGATACTGGACAGGTCATCCTTGAGGCTTCCTTAGGTGGCCTGGTCCACTCAAGAGTGACACCACCCAAGGGGATGTTTATTTCTTCTCTCCTTCCTTCCCTCTGTCCTTCCCTCCCCTCCATCCTTCTATATTTCAGTGGTCCAGGAAATCTGCTCCCTGAAGGCAGCTCTCTGCCAGGAGAAAGATGGGCAGGCTGGGCTCTGGAGGCTGTGTTTTCCACCCAGAATTTACCCATCAGGGGTGCTTAGGAAAAACCCCTCCTCATTCCACATGGAGTAGGGCAGATGTGTTTTACCCCATAGAATTAAACTCTCAGATGGCACAGATGATCAAATTCCAGAAAACCAGAGGGATGAGATCTCAGAGATTAGCTGTTTTGACCAGCCCCCTCATTTTACAGATGGGGAAACTGAGGCTCTGGGAGATGGTCAGGGTCACTTAATCCTCATCTGAGTGGTCTCTAAGTTTAACCTGTAATTTGTGTGACAGTACTATTAATTAATATTGTTAAAAACAAAACAACAGGACCAATATGGAGTCACTTATGCTAAGCCCCAAGTCACCAAACAGGGATTTAACTTACAGTTTCCACTATCCCAGAGATGAAATTTTAAAACAGTCAATCAGGAATCATGTGACCAGCATGAGTTAGGTAATCTGCTTGACCCCCTCCATCCTCTATAGGGAAAGTAACCTTGCAATAACCAGTCTGCTTTTTGCCTAGCATAACTGTCTTGTTGCCACTTCCTTCTGCCTATATAAAAGTCTTTCATTTTATACAGCTCCTCAGCACTTCTTTATATGTGCTAGACTGGATGCTGCCTGATTCATGAATCATTGGATAAAGCCAATAAGATCTTTAAAGTTTATTCAGTTGAATTTTTTTTTTTAAACAATATCATGACACAACTCTCCAGGGCAAGAAAAAGACAACTTTTGTCTCTCACGCCTCCACAATGCTGCCAGAATTCCCAGGCTCGTCCTGGGATGCTCACTCACCTAGAACCCTGGGCCCAGGGCGGCAGCAGCGGTCTGCCCCTTGGATGTCTTGGCATGGGGCTGTAATTGTGGAAACACTGTCCTTGGCTAACTATTTTAGCCACATAATTAAAAGAGGGATAAGTGAAATGTCAGGAGGAGATATGCACTTATTAATTTTTAAAGAGCCGTGTCCACTTTTGAATCCTCACTTTTTTTTCTGCCTTAATTCTTGGCCATTGTAAATTACTTCAAAAAATGATTTTAGAATAGAAAAAGCGGCCAGGAGTCAGAAAAGCCATCTTTAACATTTCATATTTCCTTGACATCTTTTAGGATTTTAATTTTGAAGCATGGCAAAGAAGCAGAAATGGCTGTGGGCCATAGATGAGCAGAATCACTCTAAAATGAAGATAGTTTTTTTTTTTTTTTGGCTTGAGATCTTCCCCTAAAACTACCTAAAGAATGAAGACCTCTCCCAGCACTGATTGGAACAGAAAGCATTTCTAATTCCTCATGAATGGGAATAGAAACAAAAGTATTTCAAAGCAAGGACTTAACTTGAATTCACTGCTAAATTCACTGCATCAAGCTGGGGTGGGGTGGGAAGCCCCGAAATTGACCTGATGATTGGGAAATATCAGTTAAATGCTTTTGTAACAACTGAACAGGAAAACACTGCTATGCAAGCCTCCCATTTGCTTGAGAGTCAGGAGCTTCTAAACCAAGAAAGGAAGAAACCAAGCGGGTTATTTATGGGCTCCTTCCCTCTTGCTGCTTTAAGCCACTGTGAAATAAGGCTGTTTGTTACCGCGCTGGGGCAACGCAAATTTATATCGCTCAGCGGGGGTCGGCAATGCCTGCCTCCCGCGCCTCCTGGCGGACCTGTATGGTGATGGTGGAGCCCGCTCCACCCGCTGCAGAAAAGCGGACCACCGCCAGGCAGCGCCGCATCCCGACGCCGTCCGTGCGCACAGCCTCGTCAGCGCTCCTCGCTCTCCTCCAGTCCCTATCCAGCGGCCAGTCAGGCTGCGGGCTAGGGGATTCCAGCCCAGGCTCGAGAGTCCGAGCCCTCAGCATCCTGTGAGACCGTACCGGCAGCAGCCACTTCAACCTGGACCAGGAGCGCACGCGGCTTTGGAGCCGTCCGCGGCCGTGCAACTTCCCCAGGGAGACAGCCTTAGGTTCGTCCGGCGACTCCGTGCAGGTAGCTGGGTCCTGCGCACGGGTGGACGGGACGGCTGGGGCCGGTGGAGCCACTGGGACTCGAGTGGAGGTGGTGGGGTGCCTTGCGATTCTAATTCCTGGAGGCGCCGCCTGTGCTCTGAGAGAAGTGACTGCCCAGGATCTAGACGTAGAGCCCTTGGCTGTCGGCGGCCGAGACACCCCTCGACTTACGAGTTTCCGAACCTTCGAGGACGCTGGGCTGGGAGGAAACCCGCGAGAGGTGTCTAGGCCAGAGGGGTACTGGGAACAGCGGTTGGGCGTCCTGGGTAGAATTGAGTCAGGAGTGCCTCCAGGATGGACTACTGGACTGGGTTCCAAAGAAGCAGCTGTTGGTGGAAGTTCAGGGGTGGGTGGTTAAGCATTTTAGAAACGGTGTTGGAGGGAGATAGTAGAGAGCGGAGTTTCCCAGGCAAGTGTCAGTTTGGGAGTCTCGGGAGGGAGAAGCTGGAGTAGGGTTTGCTAGGAGAGGTGGCTGGTTTGGGTTTCACGGGAGGTGGCTGTGCTGTGGGTCCTGGGCGGTGGGTAGCTTGTTGGGGGATCCCTAGGGGAGGTGGCTGGCTTAGAAGTGCCAGCCCCGGAGGAAGCCAATTATGAGTATCTCCCTCTGCTTCAGTGGAAGCGACTATCTCCAGGAACGGCGGGTCCGGTATTCCCGCTCATTTCGTTTCTCAGAGGAGGTACCCTCAAAAGGGGATTTTCAGGGTGGAGGCTGAGCAACCCCAGGGTCGGCGGTTTTGTGACCGTAGTCCGAGATGATTTGGAGTTCCCGGAAAGGGGACAGCTGAGCTGCACAGGCGTCGGAGAGAAACGTGCGGTTTTCTCACGGCCCTCGGGGTTTGTTTCAGAGTCCGACCCGGCAGATCGGTCCGCGGAGTCTCAGGGACTGGAACCCAGGAGCCCCCACCCCGCTTCCAGGCGCGCGGGGACAGCGCGTCGGGCCCCGCCCAGCGCGCCACGCCTTAAAGAGCCGGAGGGCCTGGGGCGCGCGGCAGCGGCCGCGGTCATGGAGGGTGCGCTTGCCGCCAACTGGAGCGCCGAGGCGGTCAACCGGAGCGCGGCGCCCCTGGGGACCGAGGGCAACCGCACCAGTGGGCCGCCACAGCGCAACGAGGCCCTGGCGCGGGTGGAGGTGGCCGTGCTGTGCCTCATCCTCTTCCTGGCGCTGAGCGGCAACGCGTGCGTGCTGCTGGCGCTGCGCACCACGCGCCGCAAGCACTCGCGCCTCTTCTTCTTCATGAAGCACCTGAGCATAGCCGACCTGGTGGTGGCGGTGTTCCAGGTGCTGCCGCAGCTGCTGTGGGACATCACCTTCCGCTTCTACGGGCCCGACCTGCTGTGCCGCCTCGTCAAGTACCTGCAGGTGGTGGGCATGTTCGCCTCCACCTACCTCTTGCTGCTCATGTCGCTCGACCGCTGCCTGGCCATCTGCCAGCCGCTGCGTGCGCTGCGCCGCCGCGCCGACCGGCTGGCCGTGCTCGCCACGTGGCTGGGCTGCCTGGTGGCCAGCGCACCGCAGGTGCACATCTTCTCGCTGCGAGAGGTGGCCGACGGCGTCTTCGACTGCTGGGCCGTCTTCATCCAGCCCTGGGGGCCCAAGGCCTACATCACGTGGATCACGCTCGCCGTCTACATCGTGCCTGTCATCGTGCTTGCCGCCTGCTACGGCCTCATCAGTTTCAAAATCTGGCAGAACTTGCGGCTCAAGACCGCGGCGGCGGCGGCGGAGACCGCCGCAGGGCCCGAGGGCGCGGCGGCAGACAGCGGGGGGCGCGCGGCTCTGGCCCGGGTCAGCAGCGTCCAGCTCATCTCTAAGGCCAAGATCCGCACGGTCAAGATGACTTTCATCATCGTGTTGGCCTTCATCGTGTGCTGGACGCCATTCTTCTTTGTGCAGATGTGGAGCGTCTGGGATGCCGATGCGCCCAAGGAAGGTAGCATAGGCCGGAAACCGGGAGGAGGGAGCTCGGCGGGGCGGGGCCCAGGTCCTGCAGCATCTGAACGTCCAGGGTTATGGGGGCCTTATGGGGGGGGGGGTGTTGAGTCATGGCCCCATCATCCGCTGGCTAAGTGATTTAGGGCTAAACTTGCCTGCACCTTGACTTACTTTTCTGTAAAATAACAAAGATGATAAAACTACCAGTTCTTCCCAGCAGTAGGGGAATGAAATGAGAAAATGCACATAAAGTCTATAGCCCTATGGGTTAAACTATGGGTCTTTGAGCTACATGTGGCGTATTTGGTTCACTATGATGGACCAGGAAACCGAGGTTTCCAATGACTTGCCTTTTCCACCTGGTTAGCGATGGGGGGAGGTGACTTTCCAACCCAGGCCCAAGCTCAAGCTCCTGCCACCTTAAGTTCACCTTAACATTGAACTTCCACTTTAAGTTCAAGTCAGCCTGAACCCCTGAGTCTGGTTTGGTTCAGAGAAGCGGGAGGTGGGCAATTGGATTCCTCCAACCAAGCACTGAGAAGGTGCAGGGCAGGGTGCAGTCGGGGTTCGGAAACTAGTCCCTGAACCCCTTGCCCAGTGGAGGTGGAGCAGTGAGTACTGTGGGGGCGGGGCTGGCGGTGCCCAGGAACCAAGGCTTTGCTTTTGCAGAGGGGTGAGGGTGGGCAGGGAAGGGAGCCGGGTGGCAGACTTTCCCGTTTGACTCGGAAAGCTGGGTGATTTAGGAAGGCTCTCCAGATTGGAGGACTAGAAGGTCAGGGCTGAAGGTGGTGGGGAGACCCGGAGGAGAGGGTAGAATGGGAGGCTCTGTGGGGGGGGATCTTGGGGGAGCCCAGCGCCTCTGGCTCTGGCTTGTGGCCAGCGCTTTGAGTCCGGGAGCTCCAAGGCAGCTCCCTCCTGCAGTCTTCACCACGGGCATTTCCGGCAGCTTATTTGCAGAGAGCAGGAGGGTTGATCAGTGGTGGTGAATGACTTACACCTTTTGGTTTGAGGGTAAGCACATGACACTGCACTGGGATGCCTACAGCTCAAATGCTTGTAAGGAAAGACTGAGGGGCTTGCTTTCACTGGTTCTGCCCTTGAGATAGTGCACATGTCCCGTTTTTGGAGAGAATCACTACTGCTAACAGTAGTCTCCAACAGAGTCATCCCGTGGAAGCTGAAATCTCCCTTCATTCAGTTGGATAACTTTGCTTTTGCTCTCTTTCCCAAACCACAGACTTCTAGCTTTCCCCAGCCCTCCTAATTAGCCCATTGTTTGCCTTAGTGGCCAGAGCAGTTATCATTCAGCATTTGTTGAGCACCTGAGGTATGCCCGGCCTGGTGGTTTGCGGGTGAGGATTGCTGTGAAGACTCAGCAGAGCCAGCCTTACTTCATGGTGCAGCCCCTGGAAACACCTTGCAGAGGGGGTTCAGGGGTCCAGAGAGGGGAAGGCACTGACTCCAGATCACACAGCAAATGGGAGGCAGACTAGAACTGGGGTTTCCTGCCCCCACCTCATCCCCACCAATGCCAGGCTTCTTATGAAGGGCACACAACTAGGGAGTTGGTTTGGGCAAAAGCCAGTAGTGGGTATTTCTAGATACGGCATCAGGCCACACCTGTTTCCTGGGTGGGATCCGAAGAGATACTTGACCCAGGTCTTGAGGAGCTCAGACACCAGCCCTTGAGGAAGTGAGACTGACACCCCCTTAGGGCAGGTATTGGGGAGACCTGGGATCTAGTCCTGTCTCGACCCTTTACTCACTGAAGGGTCCTTACCTCCCCACTTGCCCCTGGGTGTCTTGGTTTCAGAATGAGGACATTTCATCCTTCTGTTCTTTCATTTGTCAGATAGCCTGGCTCCTCTCCTGTTCATTTTCTCCCTGGTGACTTTTCTCCCTCCCTCCCCACCTCCCCGCTGTATGATTTCCGTACTGGCACCTGCACTCCTTCTTCTCACTTTCCTCCCTAAAGAATTAGAGGATGTGGGCAACACAAGTCATGATCACTCAGTAAAATTTAGATCTTTTCTACACTTGAAAAGTTTATTGTCTTAAAAACAAGATACAGGAAGAGAGAGCGAGAGGGAGTCCCCAGCTAAAGTGGGGCCAGAGGTATTTTGGGTACACGTGGCCCCCTGAGGATTTCCGGGGCATGGGGGGACGTGCAGCAGAGACAGGCGTCTACTCAGGCTCCAGGAACAGGGGAAGAGACAGGCTCCTGGAGCCTCAGGTCCTATTTCCCTTTGCTCCTTTCCTGGTTCAGAGGAAAGGGTGGTGGCAGGTGAAACACCCAGGTCCTCCGGGTCCTCCTTGGCCTTCTGCCCCTGCTGCTCTGAGAAGAGCACAAATGCAGACGACAAGGGAGTCCTGACACCAATGCTGCCAGCACCCCCTCCCCCAGCATGGTGTCAGGAGCGGGCACCCGGCCCATGGAGCCCAGAGGACTCAGGCGTCTGCCACTGGCCTGGTCAACGCCAGGGTTCAGGGTCCTGGGGTGTGGGCTGAGCCAGAAGCATGCCTTGTGCACACTTGGCATTAATTTGGATAATTCCGAGTAGCAGGCTGGGATCAGAAACAATGGCATTTACAATCAGTTCAGAGACGTGACTCCGTCTCAAGGCTATGGGCAGGTAGTAAGGCGGGAGCAAGACGGACATTCGAGCTGCTTGAGCTTTTGATCAGCAAGGTGGAACTGATGCACAGCCCTCCCCTTCCTGTCCAAGAGGAGGGGAATTTATCAGAATGCAAACTCTCTAGATCAGGGCCCCTGGCTCTACGTATCTCCTGGCGACTGGGAACTAGAAATCCAGGGAGCCCTTGTGAATAGTGAGACATTCTTCCTGGAAGCCCAGGGAGGCAGGAGTAGGGCCTTGTTCCTGCTGGCAGCTTCATCATGAAAGCCTCTGGGCCAGTGAGTACTCCTTAATGGCTGACCACAGGTCGGGGCTTCCAGGGTGGCTGGAGAAATCACACGTGCCTTGGCAGCTGGCCTCATGGCCCCCACGGGACTCTAAGTCCTTTCTTCCTTAGGGTTCCCTCCCCCTGCCATTCCCTCAAAACCCAACACCGCTTTTCCATCTCTCTCATCGTACACCTTCATTCCCATCAAGTGCTGCCTTTATGGGTTTAGAGCTCATCTTGTTCCAAAAATAATTTGACGGGGGCTCAAAGATTCAGGTACCACAACAAGATAAAATGGATGTGAGGAAACTGGGAAGAAAGGGGAAAAAGGATAGAAAAATAGTAATATAATAACAGCAATAATAAAGGCTTTGCGTGTGGCGGGGGTGAGCTGCACATGGGACCTCCTTTTTATAAGAGCCAAAGCAAAGAGAACTCTCAGTTTCAATATTTCCATTGTTCAGAGGAAGAAGCAGTGAGAGGAGAAAAAAGAAAGAGGAGGGTTGTGGTGATATTAATGAGCCGTGCCCTACCCCCCCGCCTTCAGAGCAGCCCTATGCAGGTGGGGCCCTGCTTTGGTGAGACAGGTGACGCTGCAGAAGGAGGGCTGGAGCCAGACACCCCTGGTTAGGACAAGCCCTGGATGGAACTTTCAGGATCAAATTGCACAGCCAAAGATTTGGCACCAGCCTTTTCCCTTGAACTCCATGGAACTTGCTTTGCTGCTGGTCCCGAGGACTGTGACCCCGGGGTGGTTCGCAAGGAGGAGATGAAGATGGTTGGATGTATCCTGTTGCTCCAGACAGCAGGCAGGTGCTATAGGACCCCAAGTCCTGGTGCAGGGAAAAAGGAGGTGTTGGAGCCACACAACTGGCCTGTGTGTTGGAGCCCCCCCGCCACTTTCTCCTGTGTATCCTCGAGCAGGTGGTTTCCCCTCTCTGAGCCTCAGCTTCCTCCTCTGTTATAGTGAAGATAGCAAGTCTGCTCGTGGGCTGTTATGAGGATGACGTGGAGTGACGCGTGGCACGTGGGGGCCACATGATCAGTGCCACTCTTCTCCTCCTTCCCCGGCCCCCCACCATTCTAGTCGTTAAAAGTTTGTTTGCATTCTTGGGATTGGCTTTGAGAATCTCGGCAGTTATTCCAGCTGGAGGAAATAGACATTTTTCTCTCGAAAGCCTGGGTGGAGGGGGTGGGGTGGAGGCCGAGTTTGCTGGACGGTAGGTGGTGTGTCGAGGGAGGTTGGTATGTGGAGAAGCTCGTTAAAGCCAGAGAGGTGGACTGTGAGCCTTGTCACAACAGGACACCACTTACCCTGTTCCCTGGTGTGTACCCAGTGCCTAGCACAAGGCTGCCCACCTGTCAGAGCTCAGTCAGTGCTTGTTGAACAAATATGTAGGATATGGGAGCAGGAGGGGATGATGGGGCAGGGATGGATGTACAGAGTTGGACTCGAGAAGTAAGGACCCTTTGGGCAGCCCCCCAGCAGTAGAATTGGCTACTTGGTGAAGAAGTGAGCGCCCCACCACTGGGGACAGTCAAGCATCTGCCTGGGTGTTGTACCAGGAGGAAGGTTGAAATGCATAAGAGGTCTGATTTTAAGCATTTCCCCATCTGTCTAAAGAGCTTGCCAGCCACTCCTGCTTTCTGTGGAACTGTGCCCCCTCCAGTGTGGCTGCCCACCTTCCCTTTCCAGGGACAGTGTGCCCAAGGTGTGGGTGGGCTGAGTACCTTGGAGGGGGCTGCTAGTCAGGCACCCCAATGATACAGAGAGCAGTGGTTGTGGGGGGCAAGGGGGTGGCAGAAAGACATAGGTCAGAGCTTTCGTTTTCCCAAGCTTGGCCCTTCAGGGCATAAATTGCCATTAGATGGGCAGTTAATGACCACATTCTGGTCTGATTAAGCAATTACGGGTGTTTTTATGTTCTTGACTAATGCTAATGTTTTCTCTTGGGTTTCTGCCCCAAGGTGACTTCACGATTTTCCCCCTGAAGGTTTGATTAATAACAGAAAAAAAAATCTGCTGGGTGAGCCTTTACTGCATATTTTTTCCCATTTGATGGATATGTGAGTAGTTTGGGGAGGGGGTGGGAGGTGGAGCAGGGGTGTGGGAGGGCCCCACCTGCCAGAGCCCCTGGGCCCTGGAAAGTGTTGAGAGTCCCCTTCAGAGGCCTGGTCTCAGGGCATCGGTGTGATTTGGGGCAGGTCCCTGGGCCTCTGTCATTTCCACCTGAGCCATGGGGATAATACCTCGTGATGGAACACAACACCCTCTCTGGACATCAGTTTCAGTGAAGTGAGGAGATGGGTGAGTTGAAATCAGTAGCCGCCCCTTATTGAGGGCCAGACCCTGTGCCTGACCCCACCTCTCATCCTCACCCAGACACAGCAAGGTAAGGGGGCATTATCCCCATTTCACAGATGAGGAAACTGAGGCTCAGAGAATCATGGCTTGCTCAGTAGTCTTGCTGAGTAAGTAGTGGGGTTGGGGTTCGAACCCATGTCATTTCGCGCCAGGCTGCTTCTCTCCCCACCACTCTCAGCGTTGGGTCTCCTGGGCACTTGTTAAAAACCTGACTCTTGGCTCCGCCCCAGGCCCACCAAAGCAGAGCCCTGTACCTTCTCCTGGAATCTCTTCCCCAGCACGTGCCCACCCAGCTATGGGGGCACTAATGGCTGGCCCTCTCGGCACTGTGGGTTCAAAGTACGTGTCCCTCGACTCTTTCTTGCCATCTGCCGATCCCACTATCTTAGCTGCGTCTTAGCTAAGTATCTCTCGTGTCCGTACTTTCCTTCCCTTTTCCATCACCACCTTCTTGGTTTAGAGCGCGGTTTCTCAACTTTGGCACTATGGACATTTGGGGGCAGACAGACAGTCTTTACTGTGAGTGTGGTGTGGGGCGGGCGGCTGTCCTGTGTGATGAAAGATGTCTAGCAGCATCCCTGGCCCCCACCCGGTAGATGCCGCTAGCACCTCCCTGCACTTGTGACCACCAAAAATGTCCCCAGACGTTGCCAAATGTCCCCTAAGGGGCAAAATCGCCCTGGTTGAGAACCACTGGTTTGGATCCACTGTGTCTGTCTGTCCTGAACTATTATCTGACAAATGAGTACCCTCATCCCCTCTGCCCTGGGGTCTGGCCTTTCTGCCTAGTGCACCCACAGCCAGGCTGCTGACTTGCCACTTCCCACGGGGCCTTTTTCTTGGCACCCATGCTGATTCTGTTCCCATCCCAGGAGTCTCTTCTGCAGAGACCCACCCTTCGAAGCCCAAGTCCAATGTGTGGGCTGCTTTGTGCACAACTCCAGGGGGTTCCATTTACCTTAAGGTCTGTGAGAATGATGTTCCTAAGAGCTGTGCAGTGCACAGCCTGAACAGCTGGACTTGGCAGCTTTATCCAGTGTTCACTTTCATGAAGCTTTCCCTGTTGCCCCCAGCTGGGGGTCTCCTTCCTCCTCCAATGCATTCATTCTACAAGCAGTGATTCAGCGCCTCCCAAGGGTCCTGTCCACACAGACTCTGCCTCTGTCAGTCCTCCTGTGAGGAGAGTGTACAAGGACCCCTCCGCAGTACCTCACCCGCCCTCCTGTGGCCAGCAGCTGGTACATGCATAAACGCGGGACACTCAGGCCAAGGTTGGTCTCTAGGTACACCCACCAACCTCTGGGAGGGACATCCCCAGTTTTTGCCAGAATAGTTCTGTCCCTGGGTGTGGCCAGATGGAGCTGCAGCCCTCACCCTGGGTGGCTGACTAAACCTGCCTGGGGCTTTTTGCTGCGGTTAAGAACAGGGCTTAGGTTGTGGGCAGGGTGGAGGGTGCTGGTGGCACAGGGCCTGGCATGTAGTAAGTGCTCAGTAAATGCTTTAAAAGTAGAGAAATTTCAAGACTTGTCAGGGTCCTGGGGTGAGCCCGTGCAGCTGAGGGAGTGAGGGTTGTCATGAGCTCAGGAGCGCATTTTTGCTGAGGGGCTACAGTTTTTGTTTAGCGGTGGCAAGCCCGCTGATGGTGGGAGCAAGATTGTTAAGAGGTCAAGAGAAATTAAGGGCTTGCCCGGAAGACGCAGCCAGAGGCCAGGTGGGGAGGTTCTAGCTCTGGGTCTGGAAGCCCAAGGGGACCCTAGTATGAGGGGTGGGTGAGAGGGAAGTGGTCTTTCGTGTCCCAGCCCCCGATTCCTGATTCCAGTGATCCTGATTCCTGGCCACTGAGGGGCAGCGACTCCCAGCACCTTCCTCTGTGCTCTGCTGGGAGCTGACATCTCCCACCCTTTTGCCGGATGCTTCAGTACCATGGCCCTCTGCCCGCCACGGCCCACGCCTCACACTGTAATGGCCACTCTTACTCGTCCTGTTTCTTTCTCTTTCTCTCTGCCTGACCTTGATATCTGAGTGTGAACTTAATTTCCCCAGAGGGAATTGCATTTGAGTCCAGTCATCTTGTTAGGGGCCCATCTCCCGTCGTCAGTCAGGCAGGGAAATTCTTTTTTTGCCTTTCCAGCATGCTAGTGGTGGTGGCTGATTTATCAGGACTTCCTGTCTGCTAATTTCATGCTTCAATTCACCTTAGTCCATTAGTGAACATTTCCCATTTTCCAGTCTGTTCCAGTGGCCACATACAGAGCCACGAATGTCACACAGTCTCCAACCACAGATTATAAACATAAATAATGCCAATATGAAGGGATGATGCTGTAAGAGAGGTATTCATTTATCAAGTACTGTGAGTGCCCCCAGGAGGCATTCGTTGTATTCCATCTCCCTGGGGAAAACAATCAGGAGGATTTCAGAGAGGAAGCACATTTTTTTTAAGAACTTTTATTGAGATACAATTAACAGACAATAAACAGCATATATTTAGAGTGTACAATTTGGTGTCCCAATCTCCCAGTTCATCCCCCCCGAGCCCTCCCTGCTTTCCCCACTTGGTGTCCATGTGTTTGTTCTCCACACCTTTGTCTCTATTTCTGCCTTGCATTTCCTCTTTCATAGTTGTTAGCATTTGCCTTATGTATTGAGGTGCTCTTATATTGGGTGTATATGAATTTATAATTGTTATCTCCTCTTCTTGGATGGATCCCTTGATCTTTATGTAATGTCCTTTCTTGTCTCTTGTAACATGTTTTATTTTAAAGTCTATTTTATCTGATATGAGTATTGCTACTCCAGCTTTCTTTTGATTTCCATTTGCATGGAATATCTTTTTCCATCCCCTCACTTTCCATCTGTATGTGTCCCTAGGTCTGAAGTGGGTCTCTTGTAGACAGCCTATATATGGGTCTTGTTTTTGTATCCATTCAGCCAGTCTGTGTCTTTTGGTTGGTGCATTTAGTCCATTTACATTCAAGGTAATTATCGATATGTATGTTCCTATTACCATTTTCTTAATTGGTTTGTTGTTGTTTCTGTAGGTCCTTTTCTTGTCTTATGTTTCCCACTTAGAGAAGTTCCTTTAGCATTTGTGGTAGGGCTGGTTTGGTGGTGCTGAATTCTCTTAGCTATTGCTTGTCTGTAAAGCTGTTGATTTCTCCATCGAATCTGAATGAGATCCTTGCTGGGTAGAGTATTCTTGGTTGTAGTTTCTTCCCTTTCATCACTTGAAATATATCCTGCCACTCCCTTCTGGCTTGCAGAGTTTCTGCTGAGAAATCAGCTGTTACCCTTATGGGAGTTCCCTTGTATGTTATTTGTCGTTTTTCCCTTGTTGCTTTTAATAACATTTCTCTGTCTTTAATTTTTGTCAGTTTGACTACTATATGTCTTGGCATGTTTCTCCTTGGGTTTATCCTGCCTGGGACTCTCTGTGCTTCCTGCACTTGGCTAGCTATTTCCTTTCCCACGTTAGGGAAGTTTTCAACTATAATCTCTTCCAATGTTTTCTTGGGTCCTTTCTCTCTCTCTTCTCCTTCTGGGACCCCTATAATGCGAATGCTAGCACGTTTAACATTGTCCCAGAGGTCTCTTAGGCTGTCTTCAGTTCTTTTCATTCTTTTTTCCTTATTCTTTTCCGCATCAGTGATTATCACCATTCTGCCTTCCAGGTCACTTATTCGCCCTTCTGCCTCAGTTAATCTGCTATTGGTTCCTTCTAGTGTATTGTTCATTTCAGTTATTGTGTTGCATATCTCTGTTTGTTTGCTCTTTAATTCTTCTAGGTCTTTGGTAAACTTTTCGATCTTTGCATCCAGTCTTTTTTCAAAGTCCTGGATCATCTTCACCATCATTATTCTGAATTCTTTTTCTGGCAGGGTGCCTATCTCCTCTTCATTGAGTTGTTTTTCTGGGGTTTTATCCTGTCCCTTCATCTGGTACAAAGTCCTCTGCTTTTTCATTTTCTCTGTCTTTCTGTGGCTGTGGTTTTCAGTTCCACAGGACAAAATACTGCTGATACTGCTTGATACTGCTATCTGCCCTCTTGTGGAGGAAGCTATCTAGGAGGCTCATGGGTGCTTCCTGATTGGAGGGACTGATGGTGGGTAGGGATGAGTGGGCGGAGCTCAGTAAGACTTTAATCCAATTTGATGGGCAGAGCTCAGTAAAACTTTAATCTGTTTGTCTGCTAATGGGTGGGGCTGTGTTCACACCTTGTTGGTTGTTTGGCCTGAGGCTACCTAGCACCGGAGCCCACAGGCTCTTTGGTGGGGCTAATGGCGGACTCTGGGAGGGCTCACACCAATGAGCACTTCCCAGAACCCCTGCTGCCAGTGCCCCATCTCCTCGGTGAGCCACAGCTGCCCCCCACCTCCGCAGGCAACCCCCCAACACCAGCAGGTAGGTCTGGTTCAGTCTCCTATGGGGTCACTGCTCCTTCCCCCTGGGTCCTGGTGAGCACATTTTTTTTGTGTGCCTTCCAAGAGTGGAGTCTCTGTTTCCCCCTGTCCTGTGGAGGTCCTGCAATCAAATCCTGCTGGCTTTCAGAGTCTGATTCTCTGGGAATTCCTCCTCCCGGTGCTGGACTTCCAGGTTGGGAAGCCTGACGTGGGGCTCAGAACCCTCACTTTAGTGGGTGGACTTCTGCAGTATAACTGTTCTCCAGTTTGTGAGTCACCCACCCAGCATTTATGGGATTTGATTTTAACGCGATTGCACCCCTCCTACCATCTCATTGTGGCTTCTCCTTTGTCTCTGGATGTGGGGTGTCCTTTTTGGTGAGTTCCAGTGTCTTTCTGTCGATGATTGTTCAGCAGGTAGTTGTAATTCTGGTGCTCTTGCAAGAGGGAGTAGGAAGCAACATTTGAAAAGGGTTTTGAAGGGTGAGTAGGAGCTGGCTATGCAAAGAAGCAAGTGCACATTTCCTGATGAGATCATTGGACAGTTACTTTATTATGTTTCCCCCTATTGGAGGAATACTTCTCAGGCTTCATTGTGCACACAGATCAAGTGGGGAACTTGTTAAAATGCAGATTCTGATTCAGTAGGTCTGGGTGGGGCCCATGAGTCTGCATTTTTAACAATCTCCCACGTGATGCCTGTGCAGAGCCCCTGCAGCTGGCCTGTTGACTGAACATCAAGTAATGAGGCTTCAATGTATTACCTCTGTTACCGAAACGTGTGGCTTGCCTTTACATATGTGGCCCAAATTGGTATCAGGGCCCTGTTGTTCTCCAGAGGGTAGAGAAGGGCTGGTTGTTTGCAGGAAGCCCCAGCATTTTTGCTTCTAGAATGTGATTATTCCTCAGCTCCTGCCCACTGGGCCTCACTTGGCCCCAGAGTTGAGCAGTGACATCACAGAAGATCATTTAAAGCTCTGTAGTTCGCAAATTTAGCTCTTCTTCCTGACCTTACACACAGCAAGATCATGCATCTGTGACTTATACAACAATTCCGATGTTGTAACATGGTGGTCTTTTCAGAGAAGATAATACGTGTTAGTTGTCAATCTTTGTGTGAGTGCACACTCAGAAATCATTTTTTAAAAAGTCTTTTGTACACCCCAACTCCCAAATTCTCATATAGTTTCTAAAGGAATAAGGGATTCAGATTCCTTCTGAGGGAGACCTGATTTGGGAATGGTGGGATTGGGGTCGGGAGAGGGGACCTTGAATCAAGGGATTGGTTTCTGGAGGGAGAGCTTCTTAGGAAAATGGAGACGCTTGATTGGATTCCGATGAGAGGTGTCTGATGAGCCGTAGGTCTTTGAATTGTATGTGACACGTGTCCGTTGCCTCAGGAGCAGCGTAGCGGGGAGAGGCTGTGGCCAGCTGCCCGTCAGCTGTTCTGGGCTAATTTGGGCCCAGGGTGACGTGATGGTGATGGGTGGGGGCAGTGCCGGGAAATCCGAACAGGGGACTTCTTGGGGCTTGAGTAGAGCTGGGCTGGTGGGCGGGTGGATCACTGGGGCACCCTGTCCTCCCATGGCCCTCGGCTGCCCACCTCCTCCCTGAGTCACGGTGCTGGGTGGACGTTTAGCGTGCGCTCTGTGTCCCAAGGATAAAATGGCCAGCAGGGGACGTTTGCTGTCGGCGCATGGCCATTCCTGCTTAGTCCTCTGCTTGGCATGTAGGAGCCTCCACTTGAAGATCACCCCCAGTCCCCAGCCTTGGGCCCACCACCCCTCCCCCAGTGCTGCAGCTCCCTGTTGACTAGAGTGCCTGTCTGTGCTTCTCTTTCCCACCTGAGCTTGTGAATCCCTTGAGGGCAGGTCCCCAGGGCCAGCTCGATGGCTGGCACTGAGTAGACAGGATGGAAGGATGCATGGACACCTGATCTCCTCACCTCCCCCCACCCCACGCCCTAAGCTCAGGCCAGGCAGGTGTGAGGGCCAGTCCCTGGACCAGCGCCTCGCACTTGCCCTCCCTTCTGGGTCAGGACCAGAGTGAGTGAGGATAGTACACCCTCAGGGCTCCGTGTTCCGTTTACGGCGGGGAGTGGAAGAGACAGATGAGAACCAACTCTCCTGGTGGAGACAGCCCCCTTCCTTTTTGGGTTTCTTATGTCACCGGCAGAATAAATTTTTCCAGAACAGATTATCTAGAGTTCCTTTGGGGCTCTGGGTTTTGATTTTGATTTTTTTAATTTTTTAAGTCATGGGAAAAAGGGTAAAGGAGAGTTTCTAGAATCAGTCTTAGACTAGACGTCCCCAACCTTGGGTGATAAAAAGTTACGCAGTTGATCATATTTCATATCTGTAAATAATAACATAATAACTTGAATAAACACTTTACCATTCATGAAGCCCTTTCACACTATTTTTTTTTTTCACTTTTCTCTAAGTCCCGCAAGGACTTGGGTGTCACCTCCATTTCACACGTAAGGATATTAAGAGGCTCAGACAGTAGATGTGGCTCAGAGAATGAGTAGGTGGGAGGGGGGTTCAGACCCCACAGGTTTGGGTCTGGATCCTCTGTGAGGAGCTCCCCGCTGGCCAGACCCCCCAGGAGGTGCTGACTGCCCACACCTCTCTTGGATGAGTCTGTCAGTTCTGATCTCCAGGCGCTCCTTTGTCTACACGACTTCACCATCACTTTGTTTGGTGGAAAGTGTGGCTGGGGCCAGTGTCACCAGGAGCCTGGGAGCTGAGCTGGCCCTTCAGAGCAGCTGGAATGCAGGCACAGGGTGGGCCTTAGTGCCCTGGTGTGGAGCAGGCACTGGACGGCGCCTGCTCGGGACAGGCTGTTACCCTCCGGCTGCAGGTGCAAGGTGGCAGCGCCAGGGTTTGTGGGAGGTCTGGGTTCTTAGAAGCAAAGGCATCACCCAGTTCAGCTTCTGGTGGTGTGGGGAGAAGTGGGCTCAGCTTACCCTGTGGGTCTGCCCCTCCCCTTTTTGAGCCCTTTCCCTCTGCTTTTTAACATCTCCTCCTCCTGCAGGCATTTAGATCAAGGATTGGCTACCTTTTTCTGTGAAAGGCCAAACAGGAAATATGTGAGGCTCGCAGGATATACGGATTTTGTAACAGCTACTTTGCCCTTGTAGTGGGAAGGCTGCCATTGACAATATGTGAATGAATGGACATGGCTGTGTTCCCGTAAAACTTTGTTTACAAAAACAAGCCGCAGATGGGGTTTGGGCCCTGGGCTGAAGGCTGCTGGCCCCTCATCTAGACCAGGAGACATTTCTGCTGGGAAGGTTGGTGATCTGATAGGAGGCGATGTGTTTCCCTCCTAGGTACACCTGGATTTTAAAAGACCATTACTGGGGAGTAGGCAGTGCTTAGCCTCTGAGGGGGCCTACATCTCTTTTGGGAAAGGAAAGATGCTCTCTGACTCTGTCCTTCAGATCACACCGTGAGGGCAGTTGTCCGGCCAGCCCGTGTGTCTGCTTTGGGGTTGAGGGGATTTGCTCACTGGAACCAGCTTGACTTGTGTGAATGCTGACCTACCTTTAAAAGACATCAGACTTCATTACTTTCAGGTGGGAACACAGGGTGACTTACTGTGTGTCCTTGAGGAAGTCATTTCCCTTCTCTGAGCTTCACTTTCCTCATCTGTAAAACAGAGATAAGGCTGCTTTGAAAACGGTTCTGTTCTGTGCAAGCTTGAGCCGTGATTCTGATGGAATCATTACTGCATTGTCTTGTGCCCCCTTGGATACAACAGGATAAAATGCCAAGGACAATATTTTCCATGCTTTGTTCTGTTTCTATTCTTCAATTCTAGGAAGCTTTTCTAGCCACTGGAAAGGGCGATTTTGTAGCCTAAACAAGATACAGTAAGTGCAGAAACTAGATGAGGTGCAGTTAGTCACTCTCTTGCTCAGAAACCATCAACGGCTCCCCATTGCCTGTAGATTCAAGTTCGTGCTCAGCCTGGATTCAAGATCCTCCTCCTCAGCCTGGCTCTTTTCAGTTTCCTCTCTTGTGAAGCCCACTCCCCCCAACTCTGGCTGCCTCTGAATGCTCTTGGACAGTCTCATCTTCATGCCTTTATTTCTGCAGCATCCTTCCTTTGAAATGTACTCCATAGCTGGTTTTTTTAATCTCAGATAGCTTGAAATTCCAGTGCTGGGGACCCATGTCTTTGGTTGGTTAGGATATTGCCAAATTTTTAAAAAGTCCAAAATGTGCCCTTAGCATTTGGCAACTTGATATGTGCAGATTCAGCTTAGAGGGTCATCCTTCCCCCAGAGCCAGGCCAGCCCGGTCATTCATGTCTGTGGCCGCCAGGTGGGGGCAGAGATGCTGGCTGTGGTCCCAACTTCTCCCACCCAGGCTGGCCACTTGGAGGTAGAAAAACTCGGTGGGGCTACTCAGGAATTCATTAACTGTTTAATTTTTGTGGTTACTATTTCTGTAGGTTGCTTTTTAAAAAGAGGATAAATAAGTTTAAAGTTCCCAATGTCAAGAGTGAGGCACGTAGCTTAAATGAACAGCTAAGATAATGCCCTGTAACTCTGTGCAGCGAGGTAAAATGTGCTGCCTTTCTGTCCAAGTGAGAACTGCGTTCCTGAGACATCCTTCTACGCATTTCATGGCTGTGTACACCTACATTCTTCCCTTGTATCTGAGTTCACTTCTCGATACCTTTTTAAATGTTGACTTCTATGTGTTGGTTTTGCCTCTTTCACTTTATATGTGTAATTTTGATTTTGAAGACATTCTATTTTTAGTCTTTGTGACATTTCACCAAAATTTCTAAACTTAAATTCATCTTTTCCTTACTCATCCAAATCAAATATGTTTTTTCATTCTCTTTTACAGAAAGTGAGGAATTCAAAAGTACTGGTTTCTTGCCCACCCTTCACTTTTCCACTTTTCTTTAGTATTTTAGTCTAAGGAATAGATTCCCCTCCTTTGCTTTCTAAACATTTTCTTTTGCAAGACTTGTAGGCTTTGCATGGTGTAGCTTGCTTCTGCTCCTACAGGGGCACCACGTAATTAGAGCAGCGGTTCTCAGATGTGCATGTGCGTCAGAATCCCCTGGAGGGCTGCTTACAGCAAATTGCTGAGCCTCACCCCCAGGAGTCTGATCCAGCAGATCTAGGGTGGGGCCGAGAGTTTACATTTCTAACAAGTTCCCGGGTGATCTGGGGACCCCACTTTGAGAACCACTGAATTGGTCTTACAAATCACCCTCCCCCTTTGGTGCTCGGAGACTTGGCTGACAGATGTCTCTGTGCTCTGTCTGTGTCCATGGTGGCATCCAGATCTTGCAACTCCATCGGCCCTGTGAGAAATCCTCTCCTGAATTGTGGAGTTATTTCTTAAATATTTTTTGCAGAAAATATCAAAGACTAGAGGGTTTTTCACCTTCTTGCTGTTACCTTCATTCATTAGGATGTGGCCCTTGGGAACGGTTTTCCTTGTGGGTTTCTGGGGCGAATGCCTGTGTCCTCCTCTGCTGGTGGGACATGTGTACAGTTTGTCAGATTAAGATCATTGAAGGAAACCCACGTTCCCCACCCCACTCCCTATTTGGAAGTACTTAGGAATTTTTATTCCCCTTTGAAGTTTAATTTTATGACATGCAATGTCTTGAAGTTGATTTCTGATCATTAATTTTACCTGAAATTCAGTAAATCCTCAGTGTAATAGCTTCAACACAGTGCCTCATGTAATTTTAGTGTCCCCTTTTCCTGCACAAGTCTTATTGTGCAGAGGCAGTGCTCTTAGGAGCATCTTCACAGAAACGTTTTCAGTGTTCTCAGCTGTGAAGATAGCACATGCTTTTCTGTCTCCATGCCTTTGCCTGTGCCATTCCTTCTGCCCAGAATGTGTTTCCTCCCTTCTCTGCCTGGGAACTTCCTAAGCATCCTTCAGGTACCAGGTGCTCTTTCACCCTTGCAGCGTTCCCATGAGATTTGGGGACTCTTGTTATCCCCATTTAAAGATTAGGAAACAGCAGTTTCTTGGTGAGTTAAAGTATTTGTTGCTGGCGGGGCTAGAATACAAACTAGGTCTGGCAGCTTCCGCCTCTGTACTCTTGGATACTCTGGGAGGCAGTCGATACTTGCGGGGTGAGTGATGAGTAAACAGGTGACCATGCCGATGGAAGCACACGATGGATAAGCTTTGGATGGAAGAAAGCACAGGGAACGTTCCAGGGCTGGGCTGAGCCCGGGAAGGCATGGGAGCCAGGCCAAGTGCACGCCCAGAGCATGGATATGGAAGGCAGGCGGACTTGGTCTCTTTAGTCCTCCGTCTTGTGACCGGCTCCTGGCCCCTGTTCTCAGGAGTGATGCCCTGTGTTCCTTTCTCCCCACCCTCCCTCGCAGCCTCGGCTTTCATCATCGCCATGCTCCTGGCCAGCCTCAACAGCTGCTGCAACCCCTGGATCTACATGCTCTTCACGGGCCACCTCTTCCACGAACTTGTGCAGCGCTTCCTCTGCTGCTCGTCCAGCTGCCTGAAGGGCAGGAGGCCTGGGGAGACGAGCGTCAGCAAAAAGAGCAACTCGTCCACCTTTGTCCTGAGCCAGCAGAGCTCCAGCCAGAGGAGCTGCTTGCAGCCATCCACCGTGTGACCGCAGGGCCAGGGCCGCCCCCCTTGGCTTGGACTGTGCAACAGGGACAGTCCGGCCGTTGGTGGCCGTGTGTGTGTGTGTATAAGGTACCTTTCAGTTTGTACCCCTCCGCACCTTGGGAGGGCTCGGGTCGGGTGGGAAAGCAGTCTCCTTGGGGGAAGGTGATAGGGTGACTGAGCCATCAGCCAAGCCCCGGATCACCCCTGGGCCCCCCCGGGTTCTCCTGCTGCCCGGACCCCACTGCTGCCCCTGGCTGCTGGATGGGTTGGTTTTTTGTTTTTTTGTTTTGTTTTTTTTTCCCCCTGAACCTGTAATTTCACTTCAGTATCTTTTTACTCCTTTATCCTGGGATCTTGTGAAAGGTAGTAAGTAGGTGCAGAAGCCTAGTATTCTGAGGCTCGGGGTGAGAACTGGGACCTTGATGGTGGTGGTGCTAATATCCTCCTGGCCTCAGAGTGCTTCTGCCTTCGAGTGGACTGGTGCTAGCATCCTTGAGCACCAGCTTGTCAGAAGGTGGCCCTAGAGCAGGGAATTCTCTTAGGAGATTGTCTGGCACAGACAGCCAATTAAAACTTGGGTTAATATGTTTAAGAAACTAATACTTAAGCAGCTGGGAAAGAAAAGGAAATAAAAAGCATCCAGATAGGAAAAGAAGTAAAATTCCTTCCAGATGATGTGATTTTGCATATAGAAGATTCTAAGGAGTTCATGTACACACAAGCATACACAAACCCATTAGAACTAATATTTGAATTCAGGGTTGTGGACAACAATGAATTGTATTTCTTTACGCTGGCACTGAGCAGTATGAAAATGAAATTAAGAAATAATTCCATTTATAATAGAATCAGAAAGAATTGGAATAAATTTAACGAAAGAAGTGCAGGACTTATATCCTGAAAACTACAAATTATTGTTGAAAGAAATAGAAGGTTTAAATAAATAGATATTCTGTGTTCATGGATCAGAGACTTAAATATTGTTAAGGTAACAATACTCTCCAAGTTGATCTACAGATTCAGTGTAATCCCTATCAAAATCCTAGCCGACTTCTTTCCACAGATTAATAAGCTGATCCTAAAATTTACGTGGAAATACACGGGACCCAGAACAGCCAAATAAACCTTGAAAAAGAAGGACAGAGTTGATGGATTTACCCTTCCTGGTTCAAAACTTATTACAAAGCTACAGTAATCAAAAGAGTGTGCTGTAGACAAAAAGGCAGACATATAGACCAATGGAATGGAGTAGAGAGTACAGGTATAAAGCCTTACATTTATGGCCAATAGATTTTTGACAAGCGTGACAAGAGAATTCAATAGGGGAGATTGTCTTTTCAATAAATGGTACCAAGATGACTGGATATCCACATGCAAAAGAATGCAGATGGGTCCCTACTTCACACTATATACACAAATTAATTCAAACTGCATCAACCTAAATGTAACAGCTGAAACTTTATAAGTCTTAGAAGAAAACCTAGGGATAAATCTTTGTGACCTTGGATTAGGCCACGGTGTCGTAGATATGACACCCAAAACACAAGCCAAAGGACGGATAGATACATTGGACCTCATCAAATGGGGCACAAAACTTTTGTGCTTCAAAGCGCACTATCAGGAAAGTGATGACAGCTCAGAGAATGGAAGAAGATATTTGTAAGCCATATACTTGTATTTAGAATATATCAAGAACTCTTTACGATTTAACAGTGAAAAGCCAAATAACCCAGTTTAAAAAATGGGCGACGTATTTGAGTAAAGAAATGAATAGACATGTATTTTCGTATTTTCTCCAAAGAAGATAGGTAAATGGCTCATAAGCACATGTGAAGATGCTCAGTATTCTCACTCACGAGGGAAATGCAAATCAAAACCACAGTGAAATAGCACCGCACACCCACTAAGATGGCTCTAATCAGAGATGGGCAATGACAGGTGCTGGCGAGGGTGCAGAGAAATTGGAACTCTCCTCCATCGCTCGTGGGAAGGCAAAGTGGTGCAGCCACTTTGGAAAATAGTTTGGCAGTTCCTCAAAAAGTTAAACATAGAATTACCACATGAGCCAGAAATGCTGCTCCTAGGTATTCACTCAAGAGAAACGGAAGCATGTATACACACAAAAACTCGTCCACAAATGCTTCCAGCACTGTAACTTAGAATAGCCAAAAATAGAGATAACCCAAATGTCTGTCAGCTGATGAATGGTAAGTACAGTGGCACATTATTCAAGTGTAAAATGAAATGAAGTACTGACACGTGCTCAAACATGGATGGACCTTGAAAATATCATGGTAAGTGAAAGAAGCCATTATGGAAAGCCACATACTGCATGATTCCATTTATATGAAATGTCCAGAATAGGCAAAATTACCAAGACAAATTATAGCATTAGTAGTTGCCAGGAGCTTGAGGCTGGGGTGGACAGGGAGTGACTGCTAAGATACAGGGCTCTTTTGGGGTGATGAAAATGTTTGGAATTGGTGATGTATAGGATTTTGAGAATATGCTAACAACCACTGAATTAAATACTTTAAAAAAATGTTTACCAGCTGAATTCAGAGGCAGCCAGCTTGAAGAATGCATTTCTTGGAATCTCTTACCTCCCAGAACTTTTGTTGCTCTGTGACTCACCATTTCAGAAGAATCCATGCTTTTCTTACTAAGTTTTCCTGCGAGAGATGATGTTTCCAGTTTCGCCAAAAGTACCAGCAGTGAGAATACCTGGTAAATGTGTTGTCAAGTGTCCTGTCAGCCTTGAGGTACAACATGACCATGTCCAAGAAATACCTTTAGTGGTTAAATACAGGACTTACAGATCAGAGGGTTTTCTACTGGGACTGGTGAGCTCAGTGGCACTCTGGGGCACTTTTTTTATTTGCACACATATCTTTAGATGCTCTGTGATACAGCAAGAACACTTCCCAAAGCCCCAGATGTCCTCCCTCCATACACACATTCTTTTTCTTCCTGTGCGCCGTATTGTACACACACGTGCACACACATGCACACAGCAGAACGAGTTAGCAGGGTCTAGATGTTCAGGAAGAAGAGTAGCATGCTCTGAAATGCCAGTGTTCAAAGGCCTAGTGTTTAGGACAAGATCTTCAGTACTAACTAGAGACTGAAGATGCTGTCATCTTTGGACCCAGAGGAAGTGCAGTGTGGCTGTGACAGGCTCTTAGTGCCAACACCAGCCAGTCCTGGCTCTTTGGGAAGCTAACAAGATGCTGTTTTGGGGTCTCCATGCCCACATCCAGGACACTGGGGCACCATGGGTGCAGATGCAGCGATGGTGGGGCCTGTTGGCATTTGAGCCTCACTGCTCACCAGCCAGAGATGCCCCAGTCTCTGCTGCTCCCAGGGTAGCTGCCATCCTAGCAGCCACCAGAGGCCACTGGGGATTAAGGAGACAGCGACTCAGTAGATTTTTCTGACCACAGGTACACCCTTGCCGAGAACCCTGGAGTTGCAAGGTTCTTGGGCATCAGAACCAACGGGGACGCTTTCCTCATTCTCTTTCTGTGAAAGCTCTGGTTGGGACCTTGGTTCTCATTAAAGCACAGGAGTCTGTTTTATAGCCAATCAGTGATGTTTAATTTCAGCAGCACCACCGGCTACACGCCCCTCCCTGCCCACTCTCATCCTGGAGAATATTTTCATGATCACTTGCTCTTTCCCAAACCCAAGTCTGGAAGAAGGAGAGCAGGGTTCCAGCACGCTGCCTCGGGCTCGGTCATCTCTGTCCTCCTCCAGACCCCACACCTAAGGTCCTCAACCACCTTTGCTCACAGCTTCAGACCTGTTGACAAACCTAACACGTGCCTGGATAAATAAATAATAAATCGGAGCCTGCAGGTTTTCTTCTGGACTGTTTCATTGTTCCCACAGTTAAAAGTGAAATGTGAGCACTTGAAGACTCTGAGCCTTGCTACTTTAGGCCCTGAAAAAAAATCTGTCACAGCATTTGGTCTCCTTTGGTGATGAGTCTATGGGTTGTGACTGCAGAAGGCTGCGTTTTAAGAAGGTCCTGGTTTCAAAGTGCTTAACCTTTTCTGTTTAATTGCAGTGATACACCCCATAATGCAAAATGTGAATTTCTCAATTTTGTCCTACTTGATGACTTTCTGTGGTACCTCCTGTCTGTGCCAGTCGGTGAGTGACACACCTGACAATGAGATGCCCGCTTTTTAGCTGCTTTATAAAAGGTGCACTTAAATAAACATAGTTTTTCCATACATTGCTTTGCCCTCTTTCTTTCTTCTGAGAACAGTGACCATGTTTGGTGGCTTGCAGGCTTGAATTCCCGTGCCGGACTTCCCTTGAATCCCCATAATCTGCCTGATTATGACATAGGTGCATCTGGGCTGTGGCAGGTGTGGGGGGCGACCTGCTCCCAATCTCTTGGGTCACAGCTTCTCTCATTTATCAGAGTTCTATCAGAAGATGCTCTATGACCCATGAACAAACCTCTTGTATGATGTGGCCACACCCACCATGTGCCACTGTCTACCTCTGGACATAATGGGGTTCTAGATTGTCACCTTGAAGGGACCCTAAGGCATGTTTCTTCAAGTGGGATGTGGGGGCCACCTGCAGAATCACAGGTGGGTTTGTATTCATTCCTTGTCTTAAACAAGAGTCCCCGATGAGCTGGATGTAGCATGTGAGAGAGCGGAACACCATCCCCTCCTCTGGCCTGTTCTCACCAGCGTGCTCTCCTGCCTGTTACTTCTAAAGAGGAGTCCCAGAAGGAACAACTCCTCAGACATATGTGTATCTAGATGTGTGTCCTTTCTCCAACCCTGTGAACGTCACGGTGATGGAGCATCTGCCATAGTCCGGCCCTTAGAGAAGGAGAGCCAGCTTGAAAAATTGGAGTCAGGGTCAAGTCAGGTCATAGCAAATGCCACAGTGGTCAAAAGTCTGCGTAACCCAAGAGTCCAAGTCTGAAACGGATGGCCTAACGAAGTGAGAGACATTTGAGGGGAGGGCCCTTTGAGAGGTTGTAAGCCGTGTTGGCTTTAAACCTTTCAGCAGGAGGAGCCTGGCCTCTGAGTCCACTTGAGAACATGAAGAGATCCTGGCAGAGCAGAGAGAAGTGAGCTGGAACCACAGCACCAATGTGGCTACCAGCTGTGCAGCTTTTGGCAAGTTGGCTGACCTCTCTGGCCGGTGACTTTCTTGTTCGCAAAAAGTAAGGGATGGGGCTTCCTAGGTGGTGCAGTGGTTAAGAATCCGCCTGGCAGTGCAGGGGACACGGGTTCGATCCCTGCTCTAGGAAGATCCCACATGCCGCAGAGCAGCTAAGCCCGTGCGCCACAACTATTGAGCCTGCGCTTTAGAGCCCAAGAGCCAAAACTATCAAGCCTGTCTGCTGCAACTACTGAAGCCCATGCGCCTAGAGCCTGTGCTCCTCAACAAGAGAAGCCACAGCAATGAGGAGCCCGCGCACCACAATGAAGAGTAGCCTCCGCTCACCGCAACTAGAAAAAGCCCTTGTGCAGCAGCAGACCCAACACAGCCAATAAATTAAAAAAAAAAAAAAAAAAAAAAAAAGGGATGATGATGAAGTGTTCAGGAGTAAAATATACCTATACCTGCAGCTTATTGAAAAATGCATAAAGAAATGTGAGATTGGCGGATGATAGGTGGATAGAGATGGGACAATGGAGGACCAGTAAAACATGAATCATAGAGCCTAGGTGGCAGGTAAGTAGGTGTTCAGAGCAAACCTTTTCAACATTCTTTTGTGTTTGAAATATACTGAGATACTGGAAAAAACAAAAATGGATAAAAAGAGCTAAACTGGACATTAGAGATCATTTTGTGGATGATGAAATTGAGGCCAGAGAAGGCAACTAGGAGACGCAGGAACAGAACTGAGGCTGCCTGTACCCTGTGTCTGGTTCACATATGGTCCCCTCCACCACATCACCCCAGGACCCTTGGGGTCATGGCTGGGTGCCAGTGAGACAATGCCTCTGAAAACTTGGAAAGTGCTTTGGAATCTGAATTTTATGAGACTTATATGGATGTTGCATGAAAAAAAAAATCAAAGAGGATTGGGGGCTATTGGCTTAAACCGCTTTCTTTACTGCAGTACTTGACAGAGCCTTTAGTGTACTAAGGTCTATTGAAAATCTCTGAGAGAAATACATCGTTTTGCAAACAAATTTAAGCACAAAAGCCACCCCCTTCCTTTTTCTGAGGACTTAGTTCAGGATAACACACTTGGGAAAAGCATCCCTAAAGAATGTAAGATTTTTGTTTTGTTTCCTTTTTTTCCCCCCGATGAGGGTAGTGGACAGGAGATGGGACATGCCCTTTCTGTTGCCTTTTATTTCCATGGTGAGTCCACACATGCACAAATTGGGCCTGATGCCATCACCACATCCCTTGGGGGCTGAGGATGTACATGCCAAGAAGCATTGCCAGGGGCTCGGTGTCTGAGCTAAAGGGGAGGATTGAACCCAAGCCCTGCCCTCAGCGGTTCCCAGGGAGTGTCACCTGCCCCTTCCAGTCCAGGGGCCATTTTCTTCTGTGGAAACCACTGAATGGCCCAAGGGCAACAGGACTCAATGGGAAGTAAGCTCCCAAGGAACACGGCGGGAGCAGATACCCAGCAAACAACAATCCCAAGAGAAACCAAACTCTGGTTCTTGCATTTGGCTGAGAGAAGGGCCAACCAGCTTGCCCCTCATGCTTTTCAGGGCAGCAAAATATATTTTTGGAGCCTGTCAGGATGTGCACCCGCTTTATGGATATATGCAAAACACAGCATTTCCCAGATGCAGCCGAAACCCTTTATTGGAGCCACCCTCCTAATGCCAACAGTCACTGGTCGTTTCCTGGGGGGCGGGGGTGCATCCCGAGTGGGAGCTGAGGGCCGTTACAGTACAAGTGAATGCAGAGATTTGTGGTAGCTGCCTCTTAGCAAAGGGTCTTCCCTGGCGCCCAGGCACGGGGGCATCGTGGTGGGGCAGGGGGCAGAGGGAAGGCCACTGCGCTTCCGCTTCCGTGGTGGACTGTCTTTTCTCTCTGGCTTCCCTATTCTGTGTGCACCCGTCTCGGGGGGAACAGCAGTCCTCAGAAAGAGCTCCCCTGCCCCGCCATCCCTTTCGCCCACCTGGCCTCACACTTCTTTCCGCAGCATCACCTTGATGTTGCTGCAGACCTGGCCCAGGGCGGCGAAGAGCGGGTTGCAGAAGGTGCGGATGCAGAGCGAGTAGATGTGGCTGATGCACTGGATCTCGATCAGGTAGCTCTTGATGCAGGGCACCACCGCCCAGATGTGGCAGAAGGAGATGCAGGCGAACAGGAAGCCCCAGAGCAGGGCCAGTGGGACGCCCAGCAGCGTGGACAGCAGGCGGTAGCACCAGTACTTGGAGACGGTGAAGGTGGTATAGCTCACCTTCCACACGCCGTCGAAGCTGTAGGTGCCCACGGGCTCCGCGATCACGTCTTCGAAATCCACCTGCGGGGCGGGAGGGGGATCCCTGGTCACAGCATCCATCCACTGCTCAAGCGTCAGAAACCCCTGGGGGGCTTGTTGAACCAGGTGCCTGGGACCCTGCCCCCGGGGTTCGGACCCCAGCAAGTCCAGGGCTTGAGACTGTGCATTTCCGACCAGTTCCCCGGTAACACTGGTGCTGCCCTGGAGTAGTGAGGCACAGGAGCTGGTCCAGTCCCCTTTTTCGTGGGTGGATGAGAGGCCCCCAGGAGCTGAGTAACGTACTTAGAGAAACAAAGTTAGAGACAGGCCGGGAGCCATGGCTCTGAAATTCTATTATTTTACAATCCTAGGGAATTGGACAGTCAGTCATCCCGAAAAGATTTACCGGGTGCCTGCTGATAGGATGGTGAACAGGCAAAGGTTCCTGCCCTCCTGGAGCTTACGGTGGGCAGTTACACCCCAGTGACCAGTGCTCTGATAAGGGAAGGACAGGGGTTGTGTGCACCCACAGGGCGACATTTAACTCTGGGGGTAAGGCTTCCTGGAGGAGGCGACATCTAGCTAACCTGATACCTGGAGGTAGCCGGGGGAGGGAGAGGTTGTGGGCTGGAAAAGTGCGTTTGGGGCACCAGCTGCTATGACCTAGTGGGATAGATGGTGTGTGATCTTGGGGAGGTGTAGGTGCTTCTGGAAGGCCAGGTGCAGGCCCAGGATGGCCGGAGGGAGGCTGGAGAGGCCAGGTGGGGCAGGCATGGGGACTTGAGTGCAATGAGAGCCTCTGAGGGCTTTTGCACAGGGAGTGGCTTGGCCGGATCTGAGCTTTTTTTCAGCTGAAGTATAATTTACATCTAACATTATATTAGTTTCAGATGTTCAAGGTAATGATTTGATTTACTGTGTATTGGGAAATGATCACCACACTGAGTGTAGTTAACATCTGTCACCACACATATTGTATATGTGGTGAGAACTTTTACAGTTTACTCCGTTAGCAGTTTTTAAATATGCAAAACAGTATTATTAACTGTAGTCACCATGCTGTACTTTACATCCCCAGGACTTACGTATCTTATAACTGCACATTTGTACCTTTTGATCCCTTTCGCCAGCCCCCTTCCCGCCTCTGGAAACCACCAGTGTGTTCTCTGCGTCTCTGATCTGAGTTTTTAGCGGCTCTTCCTGGCTGCCTGGGCTGGGGCTGTGCTGCGAAAGTGAGGATGCACGTGGTGGGGAGCTGGATGCAGCCTGGTTTGGGGTGATGGAGGTGGGTAGAGGGAGGTGCACAGGTCTGAGAGCTGTGTTACGTGGTGAGGTGAGGACCACGCCGTCCTGGCGGGTGGAGGCGTCTGTATCTGAGCGCACTTCCTGCAGAGGACGCAGGCGTTGTTCTCTCTGCCCTGGTCCTGCAGTGACCTCAGACTTTCCTCTCCTGCTTCCCACCCCGTCCCTTCTTTGCAGCTTGGAGGAACGTGGGCACTCAGAGAATCCTGTTCACACATCGCCCTGAAGTGGTGACTGAGGCCCCATTTGGGAAGAGGGGAAAAAACACAGGAGATTGCTTTTAGCCAGGTCACTTTACTAACCTTTCTTGAGCCCCTGCTGTGCGTTAAGCATAGCTACTTTCTTACATGTGGTGTCATTCAGTGGCACTAAGCCTTAGCAGTCCTGTCTGTAAAAGGAGGGCAGTGTGTTCCTGGGCTGTTTTAATAGTAGTTTGTTGAATGAAGGCATGAGTGAATCGGACTAATTGGGGGCGGGGCTGAGGGGGAGTGGGGGCCAGTAAGGCCAGAGCTCAAACTTCAGTCTCCCAGGTGGACTGTTCTCCCACTTGTGGGGGGAGGGATCCTCTCCACGCATAAAGGTATTATCGAAGTTACTTGTCCTTATAAAACAACATAGCCACATTGCAGAAAATTAAGGGACTAGCAAAAACAAAACAAGCATCTCCCATTTGTATTTCTCTGGTACTAAAATTACTATTACTTTGGTGTTTTTCTTTCCAGTGTAACTCTTTTGGTGGGGGGAGTGGACATGACCATGTTGTATGTCCAGTGTTGAGCCCTGTTTTTCTCACATGGCTGGATTCTGAGCTCCTGTGACAGGCCTCAAGTCCCTGGGTTCCCCTGGAGACAGCTGAGGGTGCGGCCCCACATTGGAGGTGGTACACTGATGGGGAGCAGAGTTCACAGGGCGAGATTTCAGGCTGCAGGTGATGTGCAGAAGCTGACTCGGGGAATCAGAGTGCCTCTCAGAACCCTCTCGTAAATCTCAGTCTCCAGCTCTCTCTTCTGGGAGTTCAGCAGAGATCACTTAACCTCTCATACGGCCCCCTGGTTGGAAGGGAAGAGCTGGACGGAAGGATATGAATATGGTCCTCATCTCCTTGGAAGGATAGTCCTTCTTCCTGGAGGGCTTCTAGGAGGTGGTGGGTGGCTGGGAATTTGGGGGCCTGGGAATTTGGAGGCAGAGACGTGGGAGTGGTGTGCCGGATATTTGGAAAAGAAGGCCCAGGTTGGTTGGGGAGCGTCCCATGGCTTTGGAGAGTGGATGAAAAGGGCTGGTATCTTTCTACATCTGGTCTATATGGGCAGAAGTCCAGAGTTGCTGTTTCTTGGGGGAGCTTTCAGATCCCAGAAGCTGGGGAGTGTAGGCCCCAGGGGACCATTCCAACCTTGACCTGGCTACATGCACCATGATTCTGGAGGTTCATTCAAACCCCCAGGGCCTGCATCCTGCTGACTGAGGTGTTCTGACCTCTGCAGCCCACCCCTCCCCCATCACGGCCCTGCCGGGCATGTGCTCGATGCCTCCTAGCACCCAGGCTGGGCTCTGGAGCCTGGTTCGGGCCCCGGCAGTAGAGGGAGGCCTTTCGGCGAGGCGTGTCCCTGCCCTTCAGCAGGCTCTCCCTCTTTCCTCCGCTCTCCCATTCAGCGCCTGGGGCCGCTCCTGCCCTTCCTGTGACTGTCCCTTAGGACCGTGTCTCCCCACTCACAGGTGACCCTGGCCCTGCTTCCTCACTTCCAGCTGGGCAGAGAGGTGCACCTGCACATCCTGATTCTAATCGAAGCTCTCTGTGTGGCCCCAGCCAGGGTCAGACCCCAAGGCAGATGCCCGCTGTCAGGGAAGGTGACTGAACCCTCTGATGTCTGGTGCTTCTTGGCCAGAGAGAGGTTCCCTAAGGTCTCTGCAGCCACCCACTCTGCTCCAGGCAGTCAGCAATTCCCCGGCCCCTCCGCAGCCCGGCCTGCTTTGTTCACTCGTTTCAGCATATTCCTCCATTCAACACATTTGATGATGTGTATCTGGCCTCTAAGAAGTGACAAAGTGGAAGAGAGCCCTTGACTGTGTCACAATGCTGAAGTTTGAGTCCAGCTCTGCCTCTTACTGGCTCTGTGACCTTTAGCAAATGTCTTAGCTTTCCTATGCCTTATTATCCTAGATTGTATCTCATTAGGTTTATTGGAGGATTGAATAAGGAAAGACATGTAAATACTCAGAACATTGCCCGGCACAGAATCCCTGATTGCTAACTGTTAGCTGCTGGTGGCTGTGACAGAGTGCTTTTTTCAACAGGAAGCTAAGGTCCCAAAGGTGGGTATGCACACCAGTACAGTTGCTGGTCTGTTGAGTGACTTTGGCAGATAACTTAACCTCTATGAGCTTCATTTCCTCATCTGTAAAATGGGTTTGCTACTTCTTACAACCTTGTTATGAAGAACAGAAATAATTTCTTTTCCATCCATGTATCTCCCACTGTCTGTTCATCTACCTATCCTTCTGCCTATCCATTCTCCCATCCATCCACCCACCCGCCCACCCACCCATTCTTCCACCCACCCACCCACCTGTCCATCCACCCATCCACCCACCAGTCCATCCACCCACCAGTCCATCCATCCACCAGTCCATCCATCCACCCACCCACCCACCCATCCACCAGTCTATCCATTGATCCATGGATCCATCAATCCATCCATCTGCATCCATCCATTCATGTCCATCTACCTATTTATCTCTCTATCCATCCTCCTATCCATCCTTCCATATCCATCCACACATTCATACCCATCCATCCATTCATCCAAACAAATACTTATTTAGCACCCACTTTGTGCTAGGCACACCTCCTCTTGGGCAGTGCTTAGTACAATACATGGCACATGGTAAGTGCCCAGTGACAGTAATCATTTGTTCAATTGCTCAGAAGGTCCTATGAAAATATAACTCAGAAACACTGTTGACACCCCAGATCATAAGTACAACAGTTCTCCAGCCTACCTGGTCACAGCTGTGTGTGTGCCTGCATACTCAGCCTTCGCCTGGAAGATGGATGGGGTCCTCTTTTCCCTCCTTCTCTGTTTATGGTAATAATCCTGCCCCCAAGTATCTCTCTTATGCCTTTTAATGATTTTTTTTTTTTTCAGAAGGCAGAAGCTGTTGTTGCTGGCATTTGAATTGTTTCCAGTAATTGCCTTTGGGTACTGTGCACAGCGCACCTGCTCCATTGTCTGTGAATCTGAAAACTTGCTCTCAGAGGGATGGGCCGTCCTGGGAGGAGACAGCCGTTCTGCTAACCTAACCGGGACCGAGCACTGAGACCACTCTGGTCACCGCACTAGTTTGGGGAGATATTTATAAGGCCTGGCTCAGGCAGCTCTAGGCAGACATGCCAGCGTATCAGAAGCAGACGGTGACTTCATTTCTTAATTCGTTTCCGGAACTGGAGGGAAGATGGCTTTTTCTGGGAGGGTGGGGGCTGGGTCCATGGGTTGAGCCACAGGGCTTGGTGTGCAGCCCTAGGAGGGGCTGGGGGTAGGAGGGCGAGAAAGTGGCCTCTCGCTCAGTTGCTGTCTACTTCTCTGGCATATTTATTTTTGGAACAGCAAGAGAGCTAGTTGATTCATCGGAACCGGCCGGTGCTGCTCCCACCTTCTCCAAGAGGGCAGGAGAGGTGCAGGACAGCAGGGCTGGGCGCCGCCGGAGGATGTGGGGGTGGTGAGCGGCCACCCCCTCCCCCACCCCTGTCAAAAATGCCTCCCCCACATGCCTGCGTGACTCAGTCCTCGGGCATCCGGGGCCCTGCACAGTTCAGCCAGGCTCTCTGTGGGTGGGGGGAATGGCTCTAGGCAGAGGGACAGACATCTGAATCCAGTTTCCACTTGTCCACTGAGTTACTGTGTGATTTGGGGCCTGATGCTTTCCCTCTCTGGGCTTCTTGTTTTTTGTTTGTTTTTAGTTTTTTGTTTGTTTGTTTTAACTCTACCTAGAGGATTGAGGCAGCATCCCTAGTGACATGGAGTTTGTTTTGGAATCAAGACGCAAAGTGGCTTAGCTTTGTTGAGGCTTAGTTTTCTCACCTTGCTACTTAAAGGGTGGACCAGAGTCAGTGCTCCTCTCCCAGCAAGGTAAGTACAGAAGTTGAGAGTAGGCGTTTGGAAATAGTCACAGCAATTTGAGCCAGTAATTTTATGTCTGTTGATTCTAATAATAATAAAAATTGAAGCTTGTATTGTCAATGCCTGTTTTTCACTTCATCTCTCTAGTATTTAATTTTTATTGACTTTTGCAAACTGTTGGTGTACAGCAGATTGGAATAATAGTAATAAAACTGGCCCTTCACCCAGATAGCCTGAGAAGCATTGGCCTATAAAGCAGGAAGCTAAAATGAGGTGATAGCTGCAGAATAGTTGAAAAATGGCAGAGGTTTGCTTCATGTGTTATATTTGGTAATAACAATAATAGAATTCTGTACAGTCTGGGATAACCATAGGAACGCCCACGGTTGGGCCCTTGTAGCTGTCAGTTTCTGGCCACGTGTTTGATATCCAGTCCTTCACCCAGCCTGTAAGGGACAAGCAAGGGCGGAGCCCACGTTGGCCTGACCTCATAGCCTGAGCCTGAATTTCCTCTGTCGTCTTCCTGACCAAGGTCATCTCAGCACCGGCTACCTTGGTGGAAGCTGAGGCAGGGATGTAGCCTGGGTTGCGTTCTAGGCTTGGCTGTGCACCAGCTTCTTGGGGGAGGTTTCCTCGTCTCCAGAGATGACCCCCGATCAGTCACGCCTCTCAGCGCTTATGTCCGTGCACAGTCTCGGCCCCCAGCAAGTCTGGGCTTGCCCTGTGACTCGCTTTAACCACCAGAATGCGGTGTATCTGGTTGATACACAAGAGTGCCCACAACACTAAGTTATAAATACCTCAGTGTGAGTTAGTCCCGTGTAGCCCTTCTTAGAGCTACTTGCCAGGGGCAAGATGTTTCCAAAAGGAAGGAGTTGCCAATGTGGAATGCCTGGCAGGTCATGACCTTCCCTAATTCAGCCTCAGCCTGCCCTTCTGCCTTCTCTCTCCCAAATTCCCTTTCAGATGCTGTTAGTCCCATTGGTCTCCTGCAGACAGCATAGCAAAGAGGTTTCACCTGTGTGCCAACTCAGCCTAGCTAACGGCTCCACGGCTTCCAGGAAATGTACTGTGATCCGTTAGTAATGTCTGCCATGGACACAGTCGGCATACCCGTGCCTCACGTGTGCCGACTCTGCCCAAAATTCTTCTCCACGTTGTGGCCTTTGAGTATTTTGTTCCTTCTTCTTAGAAAGCCTGATGCCCCCTTTCCACATTTTACTTTATACTCATTATTTGTGCACCTTGGGTGCCACTTCCCCATGAAGCGGGTGCCTGATTTTCCCAGAGGAAAGTGATGTCTTCCTCCCTCCCGTGACCCTTCATCTGGTGCTGATTTAAGGCGCTTAACACCTCCTCCTGTACATTCTCATTATTTTAGTCTCCTCTTCCCTGTCGGGTTGGATTCCTCTCAAGAAGAAGCACCAGGTCAGCTTCATCTTTGTGGAGCAGAGTGTCTGGCTGGGCCCACACTGGGAACGCAGTTTGGAGAAGTGGGGGGAGCGGGTTACTGGGTCCTCTGGGTGTTTATTAGCCTGAGCCGAGGGGCAGAAGGTGCCGTTTGTGTGCTTTTCTGAAGGTGGAGGGTGTCGCGACAGATGTGGGGGGGATAGTACGAGGGGCTGGGGTCAGGTTTGTCCGTTGGTCCTGTCTGAAGGGCTTGCTCTGAGTGCCTGGGGGAGAGCGGTTGAAGCCAGAAGCTGAAGGGTGTGCCTGACACTGGGCTCAGGCGTCCCTGCTCTAGGGCCAGGCTGCCTGAGGGTGAGGTGGGGAGGAGAGGAGTGTGATGAGACAGTCCCCAGACCTCTCACAGATAACCGGTGGACTTTGGGTTGGGCCTGGGGTCCTGCAGGAATGCACGGGGAAGGGGCTGGAGGCTTTGCCATCCGGGTCTGGGGGGAACGGTGTCCTCGCTGCTCAGCTGGAGCTCTGGGGACGCTGGCCTCCATTCCCCCCGCCCCGCCCCCAGGGCCTGGCATGGGGCTACACACAGCGGGTGTCACTTGCGCATCCGTCTCCTCTGCCACAGCACAGTGCCTGGCACGGAGCAGGCGCTCAGTAATGGTTCCCGCAGTCCATGTTCCATGAGTGGGGGTGGGCACGAAGGGAATGGGGTGAGCCTCTCTCTGCCCAGGTGCAGCCCGGAGCTTGGAGACTACAGTCGAGTCTGTTGGGCTGTGCAGGGCTCTCCTGCTGCCATTGGCACTCATTTTCCAGCTTGGGTTCAAGGGCAGCACCAGGCCTTGCTTGGGGAAGTTCAGAGACGTTTTAACGCTGGAAATCGAAAGGGAGCACCTCCTTCTGCTGAGGGTGAAATCCATGGACCTGGTAGGTGATCTCCTACGCTTCACCCTTGGCTTTTCTGTGTGAAACCTGAGCAGCTGGTGGTGGAGCGGGTCGGTCTCCCTCTTCTCCTAGCCTCAGTCTGCACCGGGGACTCAGGCCCAGAGAGGGAAAGGGATGTGCCCAGAGTCACACAACAAATTAGTGTCAGGGCTGGGACCAGACTTGGGTCTCCATAGCCCATCTTATTCCAGCATTGTCCTCTTCCACGTGGAGCCTGTTACCACACATGACACCACCTCAACAGGAGCCTTTCCAGCCTTCATCTTGCCTCCGCCTCGTTTCTTTCTCTCCATCTCTGTCCCCCTCACCCCATTGCTCCCTTGTCCTCTGACACCCCCCATCCTCCCCACATTGTCCTCCTCCCCCCCTTGTCCTTTCCCTGGTTGATGAAAGACGTCCGGGTGACCTGAAGGCCACGTGTTCAGACAAACCCCTCTTCCAGGCATGCTGTCCCCCGTTTCTTCCTTTTCTTTATTCTTTCACAGCCCATGACACCAGTGAACCTGTCTCCTTGAACCTGTCTGTGGTGTTTATCTGGCTCTGTTTTGTAATCCCTGTTCTAAATTTCAAAATATTTTCATCTCTCATTAGAAATGAAAGAACAGTCACGTAAGTTCCCAAACTAGGGAGTGTCCAGTAAATATACCAAATAATCATCTTCTCTTGATAAGAACATTTGTGGGCCTTTTGCGTCACCTTTGAGGGATGGTTTTCTGGAGCTCAGGGCCTCCAGGTGAGGGTGGCTCCTGGTCCCTGGCGGCTACAGGAGCAGCTGCACCTGTGGGGCCGTCCTGCCCCTCCCTTGGATTATAATCTGGGCCTGGGGCTGGCTCACTCCGGGCTCAGGAGGACCCAAGAGCCTCTCCGCACATGTCACCTGCTGCAGGAATCCTTCAGAAAACACATTTCCCCCTTGGGGTCCCCTTTTGTGTCCCCGCAGCTGGCTAGGGCCCACCAGAGGGGAATCTGCGTGTCAACACTGGCCCTGGCTTGGTTCTCTCGTCCTGCAAGCTCCTCCAGGCTCCTAATCAGCTCACACGTGCACTCCCTTGCTGTGTGCCAGGGACTCCGTTAGGCACTCTCAAATCTCTTATCTCCTGTAATCCTCCTAGCCCGTTTCTATCGCACAGCGCTGCTCTGAGGTCCATTCACCCAAGGAAGTAAATTATGCTCATTTTACATGGAGTCCCCGTTGTTTTTAGGTAGAACAGTCTGGATTTGAAACCAGATCTATGAGTGTCAAGTCCAGGACTCTCCCCTCTAGATCACACCTGGCAAAGCACAATGAATACTATTTTACATTTATATAGTGCATTTTAGTTTGCAAAATTCATTCCCTAACTTTCCCCTTTGCTGCACGTTTCAAACTGCACTGTGAGGACCCTATCTTCACCACACATGATATTTATAAATACAATAATAGCATAATATGAGCTGTTAGAAATGCCTATTGCTGTGATACTGTTCTACGTATGAGTGAAGCGGGGACACAGAGGAAGGAGCTCCTGATTGCCTGGGGGAGTTGGGGAAGGCTTCCTGGAGGAGTTGACATTTGAATCGGGTCTGCAAGGCTGAGTGCAGCATTCATCACATGGAGGAGAGGAGGCAGGCACTGCTGGCAGAGACCCAGGAGTGTGTTCTGATTGGTGTGGCCGGCTCCTGGCGTGAGGGCTGGAGGTGGAAGAGGAAGGTGGGGACAAGATTGTGTTGGGGTTTGGAAGCCATGGGGAGAAGTGAGACTCATCCAGCATGGGGGGTGTCCCTCTGAAGGTGACCATGCAGGACTGTGCTTTAGAACAAGCCCTTAACCATGCTGTCTAATCCAGTGGCCTTGAGCTATGCAGGAGCACTTGACCTGAGGCTCGCGCAACTAAAGAATTCTAAATGGTGTTTAAGTTTAATTAAAATGTAAAAGCTGATAGTTAAATCTGTGACTGGGAAACTGGTAAGAATGTTTGGCACAGTTTGGACTTGTGAATCAATTTTCTACTGTTCATTCTATGAAATCTAAAGACAGAACAAGGATTTCTTATAAAAATGTAGGAGTCTGACCTGAGATGCACCTCAAGTCTCAGATACACACTGGATTTTGAAGATGAAGAAAGACTGTGCAGTTGTTCATGGATGACTGTTTTGTAGCGACTGCATACTGAAGTGATCCTGTTCTGCATATATCGGGTTCAGTGAAAAATGTCGTGAAAATTAAACTCACCTGCTTGTTTTTCCTTTTTAAAGTCACGGCTGCTACAAAATTTAAACTGACATAGGGTGTATAATGGGTCACATTATATTTCTACTGGACAGTGCTAGTCTGTGATTGTGGTGTATTCAGAGGACTCTGGAGGCCCCTGCACCTGCCCTTTTAAAGGCCCTTCCAGTGACTTTGATGCTGGTGGGTGGGCACCCTGCTCCCAGGAATTCTGCTGTAGTAAGATCCCCGTGGCTACTGGCTGGAGGCTGGACTGAGGTGTGGGCCTGGAGGCAGCTGGGCTGCTGGTGGCATCGGGCGAGGAAAGAGGCCTGACTCAGGGATGGCCGTGGGAGAGACTCTCAGAGGTGGGGTAACCCTTATCTGAGATTCCCTGTCAGGGGCCCGGGGGCCCTCTGAGAGGCCTCTGCCCTGGCCTGGCTGCCGGACCTGGGATCAGGCCGGGAGCAGGCACGAGTGCTGGGCACGGACCCCCAGCCTCGGGCAGTGGGCACTGGGTGGGGCCCTGGGGAAGCGGGGCGCCTGCAAGGGGCCAGCAGCCCTGCTGGGAGCTGCCCTCCGGGGCTTAACCCCGCGCCCACGGTGGAGACCGCAGAATGCCCCTGGCACGGAAAGGGCCCACATTGGCCACCTTGTCTGTCCCCGGCCGACGGCCAGGAGCAAATGGAAGAGCTGCAGAGTTGTAAGGGGTTTCCTTTGCGACTCGCCTCCCCCGCCCTGGTCGATGGTCCTGTATGTGCAGCTGATTCTTTGCTCTTGTTGACACTAAAGGTTCTTTGGGGGTACAAGCTAGTTTCGGAAGGGGGATTAGGAGACAGGGAAGCCGATTGCGCTGGAGCAGAGCCTGCCCCCGTCCAGCACCCAACCTGACACCCTCCAGGAGGGCCAGCCAGCGAGCCTACCTTCACTATGTCCTCGTTAATGTTCTTGGGGTCCCGGTTCACCAGGTCGATCTCCTTGAAGTGAATGTCCTTGACGATCTGGGCCTCCAGGTCTGTGTGCTCTTCGGCCATCATCGTGGAGGTGGGAGACCCGAGGGAGGAGATCAGAGCTGTGTGGCCGGCGGGGCTGAAAAGACCTGGGGCAGGGACACCAGTGTCCCCAGACTTGTGCCCCTGTCGGCTAAATAGGCCCCACCCAGCGTGCCGGCTGACAGCTGTCCCGCATAACTTCAGCCTGCCGCTGGCTGAAGGCTCTGGTGGCAGGCCTCCAAGCTAAAATTAAGACTGGAGCCCTTTGGGAAGGCCCAGTGCTCCTTAAAGGGGGCTGCGCGGGCGCTGGGCCTCACACGCAAGCCGAGGGCCTGGTGTCACCACAGTCGGCGGCTGCTATGGGGCCCTGGTATTTGCGCTTGGCTTCCCCTGAGAGGCAGGGAGGGCTCGGCCCCCGGCGCTGCCTCTTGCTGGCTGTGTGAGCTTGGGCACACCTTGCCTCTCTGGGCCACCGTGTCCCCACCTGTAAAATGGGCCCATAATAGTAATGATGGGGGCTCTGCCTACGCTCGTGGAGAGGAAGAGATGAGCTTGTGAGGGAGAGGGCTGCAGAAGGGAAGTGCTCTCTGGTGGAGATTCTCGTTGGAGCAGCTAGTACCTTAGTACCTGCTCTGCTATTTGGTGGCCTGAAACAGGGCTGAGGTTTCTCACTTCTAGGGTTTCCCCCAGAGGGGGGTTGATGGTGGTGTGGGGTGGGGCTGGGGCTGAGACTGGAGGGAGACCACCCTCTTCTGCCTTTTGATACCACTCGGAGGGGACATGGAGTCCACATTTCTGTCACCCTTCACCCTGTCCCCAGGAACAGCTTAGCGACAGCTTCCAGGATATCCATGGGCCCCAGACACAGCACAGGCATCAGTGGGGAGCACCTCTCTTAGGTGCCTGCTCAGTTTCCCTGCTTCCTCTTCCAGCTCAGCTGTCACCCAAGGCCCCCACCGCATGGAGGATGAAGACTCTGGGTCCCCAGGTGGCAGGGTCTGTGCATGCATTCATCACCCACTGACCCCTCTGTTCAGGACCTGCTAACAGCTAGGGATAAACAGACCCAGCAGGTTGGGCCCCTCCCTGCCTTGGGGAGCCCACAGCCTAGGGGAACAGACTGACCAGAGAATAAGTAACTGTAATGCTGTGTGGCAAGTGCTACATCAGAGTTATTTTACAAAGACTTGCCTTAGAAGTCCATAGGAGGCAATGGCTTACTCTGAGGACATTAGGGAAGGCTTCCTGGAGGAGGTAGCTTCCGAGTAAGGTGTGAAAAGACAAGCAGGAGTTCACTACATGGAGCATTCCAGGTAGAAAGGCTGTAGGTATTAGAGGACTGGTGTGAGCCAGAGTGCTGAGAATTGTGCAGTAGCTTGAGCACATGTTGTCTGGGGGATGAGGCAGGGGATAAGCCTTGGCTCCGGCCTGGGTACAAAGGATCTCAGATGTCATACTAAAGAGTATAGATTTTATCTAGAAGTGCTGGGAAGCCATTGAAGACTTCAGAACAGCAGAGGGTCTTTATCAGATTTGCGTGTGAGGAAGATTTGATTATAGCTGAGTGAGGTTTGAGGCAGGAAGACTCATCAAAAAGCTGGAGGTGATAAAGGCTCTATCAGTAACTGCCTGCCTTTGGCTACTTATAATAAAGATGGGAAATAAATGGCTTGTCCAAGGTAGGGGCTTTTTTTTTTTTTTCTTTCCTCTCTCTCTCACATAACACAAATAGGTAGTTCAGAACTACTGTGGTGGCTCGCTGATGTCATCAGGCACTAGCCCTCCATCTTTCTGTTCTGCAAGTCTAAAAGCTACCTCATAGGCATAAGATGGCTGCTGCTCTTCCAGCCGTCATATCTGAGTCTAGACAAGAAGAAAGAGAAAAGGGCAGGGCAGGAAAAGGCATCTGCCAACCGAGTCAGCTCCATTTGAAAGCTTTCCCAGAAGTCCCACTTGACCACTTCTGTTTGTTTCTCATTTGCCATCCCTCTTGGCAAAGTAGGCTAGGAAATGTAGATATTTAGCTGAGGACAGTATCGCTAGGGAAAACTGTTGGCAACAAGAAAACTGTGTCTCTGCATCTCTTAGGAATTACCTTTTTTTTTTTTCTCCATCCCCCTGCCTGGGACCCCAGGTCTTAGGGATAAGTACCTCCTCCTGCAAAGGGATTGGGACAAAGAGTGTTGCTGCTTGTGTTCGTGTGGGATATGGCACGAATCTGAGCCTGAGCTTGAGCATTGTCCACTGCAAGACCAGATATATCTGGTGAAAAGCTGGGGCGGCTGGGGCAGCAGTACTGTCAGAAGGGGTGGAGGAGCCGCTTGGAAGAGACCCATCCTAAAGGAGAAGTGATGGTAACCGATAATAATAAGGGTTATGGAAGATCGTGTGTTTCAAAGGTGCCTGTGTCTGCGCTCTTACAGTGGTACTGACACTCCTTCCGCCAAGAGATGGGTCTGTGTGCCTCCCCTTCAATCTGGGTAGGGTTCACATTATTCTGACACAGAGTACAGCAGCACTGATGCTCTATGACTTTGGGACCAGGCTGTAAGAAGGATACAGCTTCCTGGCCCTCTCCTCCAGGGTTCTTGCCCTTGGAACTCAGCTGCCATGCTATCAGGTAGCCAAACTAGCTCACGGGCAGAGACCACATGCAAAGGAGCTGAGGCCCCCAGCTGTCAGCCAGCATCTCCTGTCAGATGTGTGAGTGGAGGAACCCTTGGATGAGTCTGGTCCCTAGTCTTCAAGTCACCCCTAAACCATCGTGCCTTCCAGCGGAAGTCCAGGCATCATGGAACAGACACAAGCTGTTCTCTGTGTGCCCTGAATATCCACACCACAGAGTCCATGAGCGGAAGGTTTTCTGATGTCACTACATTTGGGAGCAGCTTGTTTCACAGTCATAGTGACTGGAACACTGAGTAGTAACAGAAGTGATAGCTACAACTCTTTGTGAAGGTTCCCTGTGTGATGGTGCCAGGCCAGGTCACCCTCAGTGTCTGGAATTTGTCATGGAAAGGGGTCGCTGCCTCGAGCCGGCCATCCCTGCTGAGGGCCGAGGTTGCGGGGCAGCTCGTGCTGATTTTGGATTTCAGAGGAAGGAAACGCTGTGGGTTGAGGAGCCCAGCGAGTGCTTTCTGAAGGTGGTGGCTCTTCAGTGGGACCAGAGGATGATTGGAATCAGAGTGGCAGGGTGAAAAGAGGCAGATGCCAGAGGCAGAGAACTGTCTCATTTTATTATGACAGTCCTGTTTCCAAAGACAGTGTAGTGGAAAGAACACTTAGCCCAGGAACTATTAGTCCTGAGGTCTTTTCTTGGCCCCAGCACTCACCACTCTACCTTCTCTGTGCAGAGTTATCACCTGTCACACGTGGATGGTGACGCCCGCCGCGTCCCTCACGCCGTGCCTCTGCGCTTCTCACACTGGCAGAGAAACAGGCAGGGCACCAGCCACCCATGTACCCGAGGAGAAGATGTTACGAAGAACAGACTGAAAGATGAAGCTTTGAGACAGCCCTGGGGCGATGCTCCTGATATGAGAACACAGTGAAGGAGGGAGAATGGCTTTCTGAAGCCCATTTTGTGCCTGGGGTTTTATGGAGGACTCTGCATTCTTATTTAAAGGCATTTTTTGGGTTATTGTTTGGCTTGCTAAGGGAGTGAGAGGGAAAAAAATCTTTGCAAATAGGATGTTCAGGAAGACATACATTTGTGGAGTGTGAAAAGGGGACGTAATAGGAAAGATAATGTGGACCAGCTCTCCGAGAAGGTCATGGCACTATGATCCGAAGACAAACTGTCAAATTTAGAGCTACCATTAACCAGCAAGATCTATCACTTAGCCACAAGGTCGGTAAGGCTAGGATGAGTAGTAGGAAAGGAAACTTTGTTGTTTTTCTTGGGAGTTTTAGATCTAGGCAGAGGACTTCTATTTTCTGTTCACAGCCTACATTTAGAAGACAAATCACAGCATGTCAGAGCTGGAAGAGACCCAGTTTCTGCATTTTACAGATGAAGAAACTGAGGGACCAAAGTATCTTGGTTGGAGGAGGGGAGAGCTTGGGATTAGGAGACAGAAGAACCTGGAGTAATTGTCCAGGTCACTTCTCTCCAAGCTTCAGTTTACTCATCTCTATAATAAGGATTAGAACATCATCTCTTCTTAGCAGCTTATGGTACCTGATCCCTACCAGAGATCTTGGAGATTTTCGGAATGGTTTCCAGAAAGGGGAATATGATCTCAGGATGCATTAATAGAGATATATCATCTAGAATAAGGGAGGTGACCAAACTACCAAACTCTGCACTGGTCAGACTATACTAGGAGTGTTGTTTAGGGCCTTGGGAAACTAGAATGTATCTGGAGAGGGTGAGTAAGATGGTGCAAGAGGTTGAAACATGTCTTAACCAGAACAATTTTGGAATTGAGATTTTGGAATGGAGAAGAGAAGGCTCATCAGGGAGAAACAGAATAACTTTACTCAAATCCCTGAAGGCTTAAGGAATGAGATTTATTCTGGGTGGTCCCAAGAATGGATGAGTAAGTGACTGCCTCTGGCTTGATTCAACCCAGTGCCTGGCTCATTGCGGGCTTTCCTGATAATGAGAGCTGGTAGAGTTAGTCTTTAGAAAGACCTGACTCTCAGTCGATAGGCTGAGGCAGAAAGGGCTGAGCTTCTTGAGGCCAGAATTGTTAAGGCAGAGAGAGAAAGGGAGTCAGGGATTGAAAAAGTAGAGAGATGGGCAAACTTTGGGGCCGAATAGTAAACATTACAGGTAGGACTGGCTACAGGATTTACAGGACCCAGAGAAAAACAAAAATGCGGAGCCCCTTGTTAAAAAATGACTCAGAATATCAAGACGGTGGCAGCAGAGCATTAAACCGAGCTTGTGGAATTTTTGAAGCCCGAGTGTGGAGTGCATGCCCAGGAAGTTGACCCTGGTTTCAGTGTCTCTGTCACAGTGATTCAACTCTGCAGTGTGAAGCCTGAAAACAGCCACAGACAGTACATAAGTTGAGGAGCATGGTCGTGTGAAGCTTTATTTATAAAAATTAGCCGCCCTGTTCCTTTGTAAGGGTAATTGCCAATATAGGGGAGACTGGCCCCTGCCATTGCTCAGGTCATGTCCACCTACCTCCCAGGTGAGAAAGAGATGAACCTTTGCCAGCCTCAAGGACCAGCAGTGACAGCGCTGTTCAGAGACCACTCTGGAGCCGCTCCGGGGAGGGTTTGTGCACATGTGGGTGGGAACAGGGGCCGCTGTTTTCTTTCCGACCCAGAGCAGGTCCTGATCTTTGAGAGCAGTAGGAGCTTTGGGCCACGTGGCTTCATTAATAGAGACGCCTGACATCCAGAGGGGATTCTGCAGGCTGGAATTTCTGCATCTGCCTTGGAGCTGTGTGGTGGCTGGTCCAGAACTTTTCTGATGTTCCAGAGATTGGATGCCCTGAAGGTGTTTCCATCTGGAACATCACAAGGGGCTAAGATGAGAGAGAGCAGTGCCTCTGCTCATCCCAGCTCTGCTTTGTCTCCTGTAAGATCGGGTCTCTGCTTCAAAAAGAATCCACGCTGGTGTAATTTCCACCTGAGCTTGGCAGGCGAGCTGCACAACAAGCACTAGAGATTTAGAGAATGCCCCCACCTCACAAACAGCGTTTAAAACTGGGCGAGCTCAGCTCCTCTGTATCTAGGGAAGCTTTCCTGGGGCCATTTCTTCATTCAATACAGAACAACTTGGTGCTGGTGTGTTTGCTGGGCTCAGCGGATGGGAACCACAGACGACTGACATGTTATCTCAGCAAACGCTTACTGGGTGTGTGGCTCATGGCTGGTGCTGAGGATACAGCAGAGAAGAGCCAGGAGCCGGAGCTGGCCAACTGTATGGTTACTCTAGGAAATGGACAAGAAAAGCCAGTGACCAACATAGGGCCCGGCCTAAAGCGGCCCGCGGCAGGCAGGAGCGGATACCAGGGGCCATGGGAAGAGTGGTCCCACGTGGTTCCCGCCTGGAGGAGTTTGCTGCCTTGTAGGGGATGTGGGAGACACTGCAGCACCTCAGACCCCATGGAATGTGATGAATTTGCAGGAAGCTGTGGGTGGACACTGTTCCCGAGCATCCGGCTTCTGCTCCTGGGTGGTTGCCGTGGGCTCGGCAGAGTGGCTGGAGGAAGTGAGGATGGCTTGTTTTCACAGGGGAGGAATCATTGCCCTCCTCCCCCGGGTTTTTTTTTTTTTTAGAGGTGGGCAGCTTTTAGGAGTAATATTGTGTATCGGTTGGACTGTATCCCCCCTAAAAGATGTGGAAAGCATCACCCCTAGTACCTGTGACCCAAACCTTTAACTGTATTGGTTTCCTTTTGCTGCTGTAACAAATGACCACAACTTATTTTAAAATAACACAGAAATTTCTCTCCTACAGTTCTGGAGGTCAGAGGTCCTAAGATCAAGGGATCAGCTGGCCAGCGTTCCTTTTGGAGGCTCTAGGGGAGAATTTACTATTTTTTTTTTATTTGTCTTTTCTAGCTTCTGGAAGCCACGTATCTTCTTTGGTTTGAAGCCCCTGCTTCCATCTTCACAGTGCATCCCTTCAACCTCAGCTGCAAATCAGAGCCTGTGTGCCAGGCTCTCGCCTTCCCTCTGCCCTCCCAGTGCCCCTTCCAACCCTACACATCTGGTCTCCACGAACACTTTGCTTCTTGCCTGTTGGCAAAGGAGCACCTAGATTCCTTTCAAGCCCTCAGCAGCTGGCTCTGTGGGCATTCTAGGGCCCCACCACCCAGGGCAGTCTTTGCAGACAGCAGAGACACTGCTGGCCTCCAGCTGAGGAGGACCTACTGGTTGGCCAAAATGCATCTGACTCCCAGACTCTCCTCTCCTCCCTCCTTTTTAGTATAAGACTCTCCTTCCCTCCCTATTTTTTATATGAATGTTATATTTTCAAAATGAAAAGCAGACTTGGGACTGTATATAAAGGAGGGACTTCCCAACAGCCAGAGTTCTCTGGGGCTAGAGTAGGGTAGGGTACCAAGACAGCCCATCCTGAGACGGCAGAATCCTGTAGATCTTAAGATCTTGGGTTTCTGAGTCAATTTGACTTGAGAGGATCTACTAGTTGTATGACCTCGATCCTTAGTTTTCTCCTCTAGAACATAGGAATGATAATAATAGGATGAAATGAGGACAACACCAGGGTCATAGACTTAAATGCCCTCAAGAGAAGTGAGCAAAACAGACCAGGTGGAAGAAAGTTAGGGCCTTGGTGGTCATCTCTCTTTTTATAAGACCTGGGGACAAGAAACATACCCTTTTCTTTTTAGCCATAGGGAAACTAACAGGGCGAACACTAATGATTAACCAAGGGAAGCTCAGCTTCAGTGTGGGGTTTGATAGGAGTGGTGGGAACTGTGGAAATTGAGCTCACAGGCCCTACTGCCTCACAGAGGAGGGGATGCTCCCCTCTGTGGGATGGAGCTCAATGGCTCAGTGTAAGTGAGGAGGGGCTGAGTGGACATGGTCTGGGGCTCTAGTCCTTCTGGGCTGTGAGGAATCCACACCCCAGCCACACCCAGACCAGTTATGTCAGCATCTCTAGGTTAGCACCTGGGATCACTCATTTTTAGAGTGCTTCTCTCAGTGAGTCTCAGTTTTATTTTTTAACATACATTTAATCTTTGTTTTACATTTTTATACAATTTGTAAAGGTTACTTTCCATTTGCAGTTACTACAAATACTGGCTCTATTCCCCGTGTTGTACAGCACATCCTTGAGCCCACCTTACACCCAACAGTTTGTACCTCCCCCTCCCCCACGCCTATGTTTCACCCCCCCCCCCCCACTGGCAAGCACTAGTTTGTTCTCTATATCTGTGAGTCTTCTTCTTGTTTTGTTATAGTCACTGGTTTGTTATATTTTTTTTAGGTTCCACAAACAAGTGATATCACACAGTATTCGTCTTTTTCTGTCTGACTTATTTCACTTAGCATACTGCCCTCCATGTCCATCCAAGGTGCTGCAAATGACAAAATTTTGTTCTTTTTTATGGCTGAGTAGTATTTCATTGTGTGTGTGTGTGTGTGTGTGTGTGTGTGTATAAAATCACGTCTTCTTCATTCATTCATCTGTTGATGAACACTTAGGTGGCTTCCATACCTAGGCTGTTGTAAATAATGCTGCTATGAACACTGGGGTCAGTGGTTCCCAGTTTCAGAACCAGGAGTCTGGTAGTGGGGAGGAAGAGGTCATGGCCATGGGAACCCCTGGTGATTGGGGTCAGGGAGAGAGACTGCGGGAGAAAAGGGATCCATGGTGGGGATTTGGGGGTGAGTGCTATTGGCTATGTGTCTTCTCTCTTTTCTTCCTCACTGTCTTCATAAAGCTTCACAGGTCCTACGTGCCTGTTGTCATGGGCATTGCAGGAAGAGGCCAAGTTCAGTATTAAAATGACATGGGCTAAAATGGCTCTTGTGGATAAGAAGGGCAGCTGACTGACTGAGGACAAAAGGCCAGTATTCTCGTGAAATTGCTTAGCTGCGGCTGGTCTTCTATGGGAAACAGTATAAACTTTTACAGAACGAAGACAAGAGGAGCAGCACAGGGTATATTTACAATGAGGAAGGATCTCGACAGATTGGTAATTAGGAAGACGGCCTTCAGGAGTTACAGAGCAAGCGGCCAGTGTCAGCATTGGAAGCTCGGGGCTAACTGCTGAGGCTCCCACATGAAGTAAAATGTCCTAACAGCTGTGAGCTTGGTAAACTCTGGCTTAAAATTTAACCATAACTGGCTCAAAGAAGAAAAAGATAATAGGCTGTATGGGAAATGACTGTCAGAAGTTTAATGGAGTGTTTAAAAAAAAAAAGAGCCCTTAATCACTCCTGGAAAAAACATTTGGGGACACTTAATAGGATCATTAAACTGAGACAGCCGACAAGACGGATTCGTTAAGTTGCATTTATCTGATGAACTTGGCACTTCTGCCATTCTTACTGGAATAGAACTTTTGTGATTGGGGATTGACCTTACTTTGTTCAGGTAGACAAGGGCTTTGTTTTTGCTGTCATGTGAGGATAGCTCTGTAATATTTCATTTTCATGTGCTATAGCACTGGCATGGGCTGTAAAGAGAAGTTTTTGCCAACATACGTATTTCCATCCACAGTTTGTGTACCATAGTGTAGGAGGAGTTAGTCTTACTTGGGAAAATGGGATGTCCTTTTGATAGACCTTAATTTTATCCCCATTTAGTGGACCAGGCAAAGAGTGGTCCATTTGGTTGGTTCCCAGGGGTCAAGGAAGTGGAGGAAGCAGGCAGTGGTGAGGATGAGAGAAGGGGGCAGTGTGATGCTGTGATTTATAATAACAAATATATATTTGGTCTTTGTCCCCATTCCTGGCACAATCCCACACCCCCAACCTCCCTGGAGGGGAGGGGACTAGACATTGAGCCAGTGATAATCATCTGTGGCCAGTGACAATCAGGCGTGTCACAGATGGTAATGAAGCCTCCATAAAACCCCAAAGAATGGAGGTGGGCGAGCTTCCGGGTTGGTGAACACGTGGAGGTCCCAGGAGAGAGGTGCTCGGGAAGGCATCAACCATCACGCGCCTCCCCCCATGCCTTGCCCTGTGCACCTCTTCCATCTGGCTGTTCCTGAGTTATGCCTCTTTATAATAAACCAAAAAAAAACCCTGTTAATCTAGTTAGTAAAATGTTTCTCTGAGTTCTGTGAACCACTCTAGCAAAGTAATCAAACCTGAGGATGGGGTCATGGGGCACCTCTGATCTCTAGCTGGTTGGTCAGAAGCCCAGGTGACAACCAGGATTTGCAGTTGGCGTCTGAAATGTGTTCAGGGGAGTGGGGGCAGTCTTGTAGGACTGAGATCTTAACCTGCGGGATCTGACGCTATCCCCAGGTAGTGTCACAATGGGGGTGAATTGTCAGACACCCAGCTGGGGTTGCAGAATTGCTTGGTGATGGGGATGAGACACACACTGGAGGCAGGGACTGGGCATCTCACCCAGGAGTGGTGCTGAGGAGAAAGTGGCTTTGGAGTTGGGACAAGGAGACTCAGGGAGATGGGGGGAGAGAGCTGCAAACTGAGAGAGGAAGCTGGAAGCAGAGAAGGAGAGAAGTGTGGAGGGGAAGCAGTGGTCTCGAGTGTGCGCTGCCCCAGGTGGGCGTGGTGGAGGGGGTAAATTTATCTGAAGGGGTTGGAGCAGGACAGTCTTTCTTTTAATAAAGTCAGGTTACCTGGAGTTACGGAGCCTGCAGGACTTTGAAGGTTTCTGACCTTGATTCTGAGGAATTAACGGAGAAATTGGTTCAGGGGAAATGCATAGGAACTGGGAACAAGTTGTTCTTTTGAAGTAAAATTTTTGGAGCATAATGCCTGGCACCGGCAGGAGCTGTATAGATATTTGTTGAGCAAATAAATGGAAGTCACACCACGCGGATTCATGTCTGGGAGGAGAAGAAGAGCAGAAATGCTCAGCTGGAAGATTCTGTGAATGAATTTTCACAGACAATAGAAAACCTCAGCTTCGTTATAAATGTTCGTGTGAGCTGCACAGGTCTAGGACCCTGGCATCTCTGGGCTGGCTTCCCGTGGGCAGAAGGGGAGGATTGTGAATGAGGGTCCGACTCCAGTCAAGTTGAATGTCTGCTCCACTAGGAGGGAAGCGGCTGCTGGCAGATCAAGGCTTTGCTTCGTTCTTGAAGCTGTTAGGAGTGGCTCTTGTTATGCGCACTGAATGACTCATGTCACAGCTGAGTCAAGAAATCCCTAGCAGCTTTCAGCTGGATTCCGAGTACTTTTGAATTGACGTTTAATATTAAACACAGGATCTCTTGAGACGTGTGTTTTTGAGAAGAGGAGATATAGATTGGGCTGTGTAAATTCAGGTTCATCCTGGCTCTGCTACATACCCAGTGTGACTTCGGGCAAGTTACTTAATCTCACCATGTCTCAGTTTGCTCCTCTGTAAAATGGGGTAATTGTGTTTTCTGACTCCTAGGATTAAGTGAGTGAGCATATGAATTAATGCATGGAAAAGCACTGTAGTGCCTGGTACATGGCAAGAGCTTGATATATTAGTTATTGTTATTGCTCATCAATAGTAGTAATGTTTTTCCAAGTGAAGGGAGGGGTAACATTTGTTAGTCCTCACTGGATCTGCAGCATAACTCAGAAGAAGGTGGAAACTACTGAGGTTCAGAGAGGTGCAGTCATGTTCCTAAGGTCACACAGCTGCTAAGTGGTGGTGCTGAGATTTGAACGCGGTGATGCCAAAGCTTTCCCTCCAGCCACAGTGTGGTTCTGAAAAACGGGATGACCTGTGGTTTGCAGCTGAAGATGACCTTTTAGTGGAGAATGGCGACCAGTCTGTGCAGAGATGCTACATCTGGATTCTGGGATTATTTTTGCAAGGGGATTGGAGGGCCCTGGCTTGTAGTGTGAGATAGGAGATCCTGTGTCTGATTGTGTGAGCTGTTTCTAGACCTTCACCTTAATGAGTCCATCCCTCTTGTGTGTGGGGGGGATCATTGGGGTTCCCTAGGGGCTGGAGCCCAGAGGGGAGGTGCTGGGGAGAGGTCCTGGTCGGGGGAGCTGACAGCAGCACAGTCAACAGCACTGCATGAAAGCCCAGGGAGAGACGCTCTGGCGGGTGAGCCTGGGGCCAGGCAGAGACACGGGGCAGAGAAGCAGCAGCGGCCCGTGGGCGTTCGGAGTTGAACTTTAACAACCGTAACAACAGCCAGCCCTGCAGAGCCCAGGTGTTGGTTGATGGTAATATTTTTTTGGACACAGGTCAGATTTCTTCTGGGGAGTCCCGGACATTTGGGGGAGGAGGTAGGTGGGCTGGCATCCAGCAAGACCAGGCGCTCGCGGAGACGCATGGGAGGTGTTCGTGTCTCCTTTCACAGAGGAATTCCCCAGGTGCCCGTGCCCCACCTGGTGCTGTGTGTAGCTGTCCCTCTGGGTGGACAATGGCAGATCCCTACCCCACGCTCTCTCTGGAGAATGCTTGGTAGGGGCCTCTGCCTTGGCCTCACCAGCAGCACTCCTTACCCTGCTAGTCACACTGCTGGGGCTCCTGCACTCTGGAGGCAGCCCTCCAGAGTGCCCTGGGTATCTGGGGAGCTGCAGGCATCCTGGGTGGCTTCGCTTGGGCTGCCGTAACACAGTGCTATAAACTTCATGGTTTAAAAACAGATGCTTATTTCTCATAGCTATGGAGACTGGAAATCCAAGATCAAAGTGCTTGCTTTTTGGTTTCAGATGAGGGCTCTCTTCCTGGCTTGTAGATAGCCACCTTCTTGCTGTGTCCTCACATGGGGAAGAGAGAGAGTGAGCTCTCTGGTGTCTCCTCTGAAAAGGACACTGGTCCTGTTAGATCAGGGTCACACCCTTATGACATCATTTAATCTTTATTGCATCCTTGCTCCAAATAGTCACGTTGGGGGTTAGGACTTCAATATACGAGTTTGAGGGTAGAGGAAACAGCACAGTCCAGAGCACTGGGCCCACCATGCGTGCAGGCTGTTCTCCTTTCTCTGCCATGGCAGGCTCTTTCGGCCAGCTGCCACCTTCGGCTTCTCTGAGGGGGCAGCATCAGGCCTGTCCTTGCGTACCCCTCAAGAACTCCACTCATCTCAGGGTGGCCTTTGAGATGCTGCAGCTCAGCAGAGGTCAGCCAAGGAGGGGATGCCTGTGCTCTCCCTGCTGGCCCTCTGGCCCACCCAGGTGGTTCTCCTGGGCTCCTCCCACTTGGAGAGTGCCCCATGGTACCTGCACCTGCAGCAAATTCCCTTCAAAAATTGCCACCCTTCCCTTCCATAGGTAGTGGCAGGTGAGGGGTTTGACAATTAAATAATAAATAATAAAAAATCCTGTGTGGTCACCTTCGAAGTAAACACATGTGGAACACTTACTAAATGCCAGACGTTGTTCTAGGTGCTTTACACATATTATCTTGTTTAATTCTTACAAGGAATCTTGTTAGATATGATAGTTAGCCTCATTTTACAGAGGAGGCAATCGAGGCACAGGGAGGTTAGGTAACCTGCCAAAAGTCACAGGGCTTGACCGTGGCAGAGCTAGGATTTAAATCCCAGCAGTGGGGCTCCAGAGTCAGGGCCTCTAACCACTGTTCTCTGTGGCCTCCAGAGGCTAGGGTGTAGGTATTAGTGCTTCTCTCATGAGTGAGGAAAAGGAGGCTTCAGAGAGGAAATGACTTCGCTGAGTTGACACAGCCCATAGGTGGCAGAGCCCAGATTCTAACTTAGGGCTCATGACCCAAAGCCTAGAGCTCTTCCCTTGGGATTATAGGTTGGCTTTTGAATACTTTAAAGCACAATGAGACATATAGGACTACTCTCACACTGACTGCAAACACACTTTCCTTCATAGTGGAGGCCTCTGCTTTGTCTTGAACGGACCCCAGTTTGCCACTATCCCCTTGGAGGCTGCCCTATACACACTTCTCTGGAGCTCTTGTCAGAGTGGGGCAAGGAGCACGTGGGCCACCTGAGTCCCCGTCTTTCCTGTGCCCCCTGGCGCCTGCCCTCCCTCACCCCCATCGTGTCCACACCACTGATGCTCACACTCCTCCATCCTCAGGCTTAGCACTTGGCAAGAGTCAAGAGCCCATGGGCTGCCCTGGACCACCTGGCCGCTCTGACAGGTACCCCCGTCCTAACAGCGCCAGCCTGCTGACACGTGGAATGTGAATCCCAAGTCACCAGGTTGCTCCTCAGCCCCTGCCCCTGCACTCGGCTGACCATTTTACATGAAAATGAGATGGACTGGTTGCCAGTTAGCACCCGCTAAAGCATTAACTCATGACTGTTTAAAGGTTTTATATCGCCTGGCATCGGCTAGCTGTTCTGTAGACATTTGTTGAGCTAATGGGTAAGTCAACTTAAAGGACATTTTAACAGAGGATTCTGGAAGATGCTGAAGCCTTCCTGAAGGCATTAATCTCCGGTGGTGAGATCTTGGGTGTCACGCCAGCCACTGTGATTCAGGGTGATTGCGCGGGTTCTGCATTCTCATGTCCCGGTGCCCAGGCTCCTCTCCAGCCTTGGAGGGAGTACAGCCACTGAATGAGATCGTTTCATTCATGTTGCGTTCATAGATGTGACAATAATCTCATACCAGCATGTGATAGAGCCACAAAAGCCCACCCCCATCATGAGTTCATCTGATTTCTATGTCAGCTGGCTCTGCCCACAGGAGCTTTGTCCCTTGATACCACAGCTTTGGATATTGAAAGCCCTTCCCCTAATTTCCAGGTGGCTGGAATGCAGACAGCCAGACTGTCCATCTGGCCGTCACTGGCTGTGTGTCTCACCCCTATTCCCACATGACACCCCCTCAATTTCCACACCTTCCAACCCACTAATCCACTAACACTGAGCACGCGTGGTTCCAGTTGCTTTAGTGGAAGTTGGTGGTTTAGTTGCAAGCAAGGTTACATCTCAGACCCACAGCCTCCCTCTCGCCCAAATTCTTGGACTTCACCCTAGACCTGGGTGGGGCCCAGTGACCCGTATTTAGATGCCCTCCAGCTCATTCTGACACGTGCTCAAGTTCAGGAACCTGTGTATAATCAGTATTCTTCCCCTTGGGAGGTTTCCGGTGAATCAAAATTTCTTCTTCTTTTTTAAAAATTAATTTATTTTTATTTATTGGCTGAGTTGGGTTTTTGTTGCTGCCCTCGGGCTTTTTTAGTCTCGGAAAGTGGGGGCTACTCTTCGTTGCAGTGCGCAGGCTTCTCATTGTGGTGACTTCTCTTGTTACGGAGCATGGGCTCTAGGCACTCGGGCTTCAGTAGTTGCGGCACGTGGGCTCAATAGTTGTGGTGCACAGGCTTAATTGCTCCAAGGCATGTGGGATCTTCCCAGATCAGGGCTTGAACCCGTGTCCCCTGCATTGGCAGGTGGATTCTTAACCACTGCGCCACCAGGGAAGCCCCCAAATTTCTTCTCGTTATGAAGGTTTCAAGGGTGGCTGAGCTTCTGCCAGTAACCTCCCTGTTTAGCCAACAGAACATGGGCTTTGGAGTCATCAGGCCTGGGTTCTGCCGTCTCTGCCACTTACAAGCTGTGCAACCCTGGGGAGGTTGGTTCACCTCTCTGAGCCTCAGTTTCTCACTCAAACGATATCCTCCAATTGTACCTGCTCCTGGGGGATTCTTGTGAGTTTCGGGGGAGATCAAAGCTTCAGAGCTGCTTAAAAACTGGAAACTCAGGGAGTGTGGGTCACCTCATGACTTCCAGGCTTCCTGCCTGCTGGGGGCTCTGGTGGTTTCTCTTCCTTCTTTTGAACAGATCTCTGGGTGCTGAAAGCCTGAGTCCCTTATTAACCAGAACAGTGTGGGGAGAGGGATGCAGGGCTTGTTGGGAAATTGGACTTGAAGACAGAATCATGTGGGGTGTGAACGGTGCTGGCCAGAGGCACCCTCTGTATTTGGGGGGTTGGGGGGAGGGGAAGGCAGAGAGAGGCTGCCGAAATTCCTAGGTGAGGAAACTGATGCTGAAAATCAGCCACTCCCCACGACCCTGCTGAGGTAACAACATTTTTCATTATTCTGAACTTTACTTTTTTCTCCCTAGAAATAGAAATTTTCTGTAATTGTAAGCCTACCTCTATACAGTTGACCCTTGAATAACACAGGGGTCAGGGGAGCCAACCCTCCACACAGTTGAAAATCCACGTGTAATTTATAATTGACCCTCAGTGTATGCGATTTCTCTGTATAGGATTCAACCAACCTTGGATCACATTTACTATTGAAAAAAATCCATGTAAAAGTGGACCCGTACCATTCAAACCATGTTGTTGAAGGGCCAACGGTAGATTTTTCTTTTTGCACACTAGGTATATTAAAAACATTTTCTAACTTGTTATATAATCTTCACAATTGTCATCTTAAATGGCTCCAAAATATTCTATTAGGTGAACATATTATAATTTATTTTACTGTTTCCATCCTGTGAATGTTTAGTTTGTTTTTAAACTTTTCATTGTTGTACTAGCATCTTTGGACATTGTACTTTTGGTTTCTTTCAGCACAAATTCTGTGGAGTGTGATCATTGGGTCATAGGGTACCAATAACTTTCTGTCTCAAGAAACGTTTCCAAATTACTTTCCAAAATAGTCTGCCACTAGCAATATTTGAACTTAGCAGTTTTCCTGCAACCTTGCCATCATTGGGCATTATTGTTATTTTTTATTTTTGCTTATTTAATAGATGTCATGTGACACATCATAGTTTGTACTTACAGTTCTTTGGTAACTGCTGATGCCCAATAACTTTTTCTATGGTATTTTATTATTTCTATCCTCTCCTGGGGAAATTTCCTCCACATGTCTTTTTCACATTCATCTTCACATTTTAATGATTTGTATCCATAAAGTGGATATTAACTCTCTGATAAGTCTGTCTGCTTATTGATGGTTAATATTTACCCCCCAGTTCAACCTATAATCATGTAACTGTGTACCTCGAATTTAGAATGCTTGGTAGATTACAGTGTTGCCAGGGACTGAGCCCTTGGAATACTGCAGGTTTAATTTGCAGTGAAATGAATTGGCTTAAGGTTCAGTCTGCAGTCTAGGCAGGAATGAGTTTCTGGGTGCCTGAGGTCTCAGGGCTGGTGCCAGCTGTGCAGTTGGACCTTCTCTCTCCCTTGCCTTGTTTTCCCCGTTGCCTCTCAGCTCTTCTGTTTAGCGGAAGAGGAGCCAAACAAGCACATCCTCAAGTTGACAGTGAGCTTTGCTGCCACCATCGGTCACTGCAAAAGAAATGACCCTGCGGACCCGATCCCCTTCACGACCAATTGGGACACGCCCACCCCTCCCCAAGGTGTCCTTCCAGGTTCCCTGGGCCCCAGGCAAGGCTGGCTCTGTCTACTCACCGTTGCCTGTTTGGTCGAGGAACCAGGGGAGTCAGGCAAACTACAGCCCTTAGCGGGTCACTTTCAAAATGATCACTTTCCGACTTGCGCCTCTCGTCAGTCCATCAGTTTCTTCTTCCACGGGTGCCAGGTCATCTGGGCGCCTCTTTCCTTCTGGGAGCTTGTGCTGGAGCAGAAGGGGCGCTGGACTTGGAGTCGGTAGCCTGGCTGCAGCTCCCACCCGTGTTTACTAGCTGTACGTCCTGAGAGACCACTGACGACTCCTCTGGTCCCCCGCCCCTCATCTCAAGAGTGTGGATGATAGCAGTCATCAGACGTTCCAGCTGGAAGGATGTCCCGCGCGCTATCCCAGTGAAGTCACACAGCCACCCTAGGAAGCTGCTTCTGTGTCTGACTCCCAGCTTACAGTGGAGCTGACTTGGCCTCAGAGGGGTTAAGAAAAGCAGTCTGAACAGGAATGTAACGCATACTGGCTGAACATTGCCACTGCCTTACTTTTCGCTGACAACTTTTAAGCCAATATTTCCAGAGCGATTCATAGAGCACAGCCATTCTAGTCATTGATTGAATTGAAGAGCAGTCATGCTGACTGGTGAGGCTGATGTGGGTTTGAGATGCTCAGGGAGACCATTTGACATGGTGGTTTACGTGTTGGCTTCCTCCCCTGCGTGTGGAAATCGTCCACATTCTTTGTAGAATGCCTTGTGCCCAGATGTCAGGTGGGGTCCCCTGTTACCTTGTCATGGAGGTGATGTTGACTTGGAGTCCCATTGCCACCTGTGGAAGCCTAAACCCCTTCCCACAGTCTCAGTGAGATCCCAGGAGGAATTCCTTCTTATGGTGACTTTCAGCTCTGAGCTCCTACTTTAATGTACAGGTCATCCTGCTTTCTCTGTTTTGCACTTTGCTGGTCTAGAAATAAAACTTTAATTTCTCTCCCATAATCCCATGCACACGTGGTAGTTTGGGAGTGTGATAGGCCTTCCCCTGTGAAGATGCAGAAGGAGCAAGGGGAGGGGTTGGATTCCTGCACCCTGACTTTGAATTAGGTGGTAGGCATCTCTGTGCAAGCCCCTGGGTGGTCCCCTGCAGCATTTTTCAGAGCGCGTCCTACATTTCTAGAGCCCCAACCTTCAGCCTTTTTATCTCCATTTCTCTTTTCCTGCCTTCCTTGTCTGCACAGTCTTGGGCAATTCCAAGGAATGGCATTTGGTTCTCCCTTTCTTCTATCCTCATGGCCACTGGACAGTGTCAATTAAAATGCCCAAGACTTTAGGGTCCCGGCCTCCCTTCTCCAAGCCTCTGTCCTTCCTTAGAGCCACCATCATGCTTACAAAGTCTTTGAAGTAAAGAGGGTTTGGGTCTGAATCTCATCTTTGTCAACTCAGTCACCTGGTGGGCAAAAATCTCTTCACCTTTTTGGACTTCAGTTTTCATAACCAGTCCTCAGTGGACCTGTCGTAGCAGAGATGGAGCGGTGTCCACGGGCAGCCCTCCTCTGGGCTAAAGCGACAGGAACCCCTACAGGGCCTGTTGGGTTGAAGGTAAACTAAGTTAAAGTCACATCGCAATATTGAGAAAGATTACAACTCCCAGAAGAGACGTGTAAGTGCAAAACTAATATACCTTCTCATAAAAACTGCCTGGCAAAAATGGTGACTCCAGGCTTCCCCTTTGATTGAGGAAGGGGCTCATGTCTGTTTTGTCATTTTCCTTTTGGTCTGTTCTAGAGCAGAGCTTCTCTCACATCCGTTTGCCACTGAGCAGACTTTCCAGAGACCCCGCAGGCTGACTGGCTGGCTGAGTGCCCTGTGGAAGGTGAGCCCTCTTCCCGGCCAGCAGGTTCCAGTCCTTTCCCCACCGCTGTGTGGCGGACACACGGCAGGAACGGCTGCTGAAACTCTCTCACATCTTAACAAATTCAACCATGGAGATTGCCCACGAGGTACCTAGGACAGGGGTGAACATCTTCCCTTGACAGCTGAATGGGAATTTAGAGGGTTAGGAATTTCCTCCCAGTCAGGCTGCAGGTGGAGTCCTGTTCAGATGCTGTGGGAGTTCTGACCCCCAGGCCACAGGGGCATCTGGTTGGGGTGTCATTGCTCTCTCTCCCACATGCTCCTCCCTCTGGGGCTGCCCCAGGCCGTTTGCACCTCCCACAGGACCCCGAATGTGGGGGAAGGGCCAGGGTGCTGCAGCCAGTGGTTGGGGGCTTGGAGATCCGCCCCGCGTCCTGCTGATTGTGTGTCCTCAGGCCGTGGGCAGTGAGATCCGGCTCAGGCTTGTGCTAAGTGGACGTGTGCCCTGCGCTGTCCTTGCCGGTGGCCCTCACCCCTTTGCACGTGCCTTCCTGCCCTGCCCTCCCTCCAGATGACGCCTCTGGTATCACTGGACCCTAGGTAGCTGTGCTGTTTGGAGTTTGGGGCTGCTTTTAATGGCTTTTCCATTTCTTTCCTCACGTTGAGCTGCCACGGCTTGTTACTGTCGGCTGCCTCTAATTTCTGTCCCCTCTGAAGTCACCGTTTCTAATCCTCTGTGATCTGGGCTATCAGATAACTAGCCTTGTTAAAACTCTGTCTCAACCATGAGTCATGGCTGTGAGTGTGGCTTTGGGGCACGCACGGGTGATGGCCGTAGCTTTTCCTTTGCCAAGGCCCTTTTGGCTCTTTTCTGTATTCTGAGTCATGTTCTGAAGGGTGAAATGCCCAGAGGGTTAAGTGTAAGAGTGTGGCTCCGAGGGGGAATGGAACAGCCGCTGAGATGGGCCCTTGCAGGGTCACCCGTGTTCTGGGCAGCATGGTGTGTGGTGGCTGCGCGGCCCTGGAGGCCCATGCTGGCTCCCTTCCTTCCCCGCAGCACCAGGCCCGGGTGATTCTGCCTTTCACATCCACAGACGAGTAAATACCTTGACTCCACGGAGAACCTCTTCAAGCCCTGACTCAGAGTCCTGACACTTGGTGGCGGGTTATTCTGAAGCAGTAACCACTGTCACCAAGGTCATATGTCATGGACGCATTGAAAGGGGAGCAACACGATGAATCCCAGAATCGGAGACCTGAGAAGGGAGATATTCCAATCATCCTGTGCTCACACACATTTAAAAATAAATCCAAATTGAACTTTTCTGAAAATTGTAACATATATAATGGCAAAAATTCAGAAATAAATTATGGGACACGTATATTTATAATGGAATGCTATACAACATGATAATACTTAGAGAATTTCTAATCATGTGGGAAATTGCTGATAATCAACTGAAAACAGCAAGTGAAAAATCGTTAATATAGGGTGATCTTAAATGTGAAGTATTAACTTGCATAAATGAAGGACAGGAAAGTTGTGCTCGGTGATTTTAACTTTGATGACTACAGGAGGCTGTGGTTAATAGAAACGAGTGGCTTGGGAATTCCCTGGTGGTCCAGCGGTTAGGACGTCGCGCTTGCATTGCGGGGGTTCGATCACTGGCCTGGGAACTACGATCCTGCCTGCAGCGCAACCAAAAAAAACAAAAAAGGGAGGGAGGGAGGAAGGAGGGAGAGAGAGAAGGAGGGAGGGAGGGAGCAATGAAGGAAGGAAGGAAGGAAGGAAGGAAGGAAGGAAGGAAGGAAGGAAGGAAGGAACTAGTGGTTCAGACCAGGTGTAAAACGATAGGGAGTGGTTGGGACTCAGGCAAATTGGATAGAACGTGTCCTCTGGAAAAGAGGCTCCTAGCCAACTGTATTGCCAGGTCTTCAGATTTTTAAGAAGAAGCTGGAAATCATGGTACTTATGTGAAATCCCTTAACTTTTAAATGTTAGTAACTAATTTATACACTTTTTAAAACACAGTTTTGGCCAAACGAAAATTTTGGTCGACTTTGGTCTTTGATCCACCAACCTGCCACTTTTGAAGTCATCAAAATGCCTACATCAGCTGTCTCTGAGGAGCATGTTTATTGGAAGTTTAATTTTTCTTTATCAGAGCTTTAGTGATTTTCCAGTTTTGTAAATCAATACATAGTATTTCTATAATTAAAGAAAAGAATCAATGACCCTTGGTACAGGGGGTTGGGACATGTGCATGGGTGCATGTGAGTATCTAAGAATTCCGGGCACCCCCAAACCTTCCTGAGCTTGTTTCCTCACTTGTAGAATGAGGAGAGCAGTTTCTGCTCTGCTCAAGACTGAGACTCAAAGGAGGTGTCAAGTTGAGAAAACCTTGCAAATAATCAGGTGTGTTGGGGATGAGTGCAGTAGGTGCTCAGAAAAGATTTGTCACATGAATGTAGGGGGAAGGGAAGGAAGGGGCTGCTAACCTCTGTGAAGTCTGGGGAAGCACAAGGCTCAAGGAGTCGGATGTGTTCACCCAACACAGCTTGGCTCTGCGGCTAACCAGCAGCGACACCGTGGCAGACGGCCGTCCTTGTATCTGCTAACCAGCGGCGACACCGTGGTAGACGACAGTCGTCCTGGTATCTGCTAACCAGCGGCAACACCGTGGCAGACGGCCGTCCTCGTATCTGCTAACCAGCAGCGACACCGTGGCAGACGACAGTCATCCTTGTATCTGCTAACCAGCGGCGACACTGTGGCAGACGGCCGTCCTTGTATCTGTTAACTAGGTGCTAACGCTCTGCTGGGCAATTTCTATGCATTGTACCTTCCTGAGCCCAATTTCTCATAAAAGCGGGGTATAATCATAGTCCTTATTTCAAGATGTCCTTGTGAGAATTAATTCAGATAATCTAAGTAACAAAATTCAATACACAGCACTTCCCTTGTAGTTCCAGGTTGGGTTTCGCCTGTTCATACTAATTCAGGGAGGTGAATGGATGAGTATGAGAGCAGTAGGTTACTTATTCAAATTATGTAATTTCTCCTAATACTTACTCAAAATATGTATTCCCCCCCCCCCCCATTTTTGGTTTGCTAAAGAAAAGAAGCTCATTCCACTCACTGGGATGGTTTACAAATGGGAAGTAACATCCAACCCATATTCTGTCTTTGGAGAATTGCTCCAGATGTACCTTGAGAACAGCCCAGCCCCACCCTCCACTTTCCGCAGCCACTGCTTAGCACCTGCGGAAGCTTTGTGATACGGTACAAACAGTGTCTGCTTGTTTTTCTAGCAAAATTGGGTGGGTAAGCACTTTTCATATACATGACCTTATCAGATCACCAAAATATCTCTAAATGCCAAATATATATGTATACATCTATCTATCTATCCATCTATCCATCCATTTGATTTCAATAAGTGGTTTGTGCCATTTATCCTTTAAGATGGAGGCTTTTTAAATGCCACACTTTAGTGTAGGTGCTTTACCTATATTAGCTCTTTAACCTTCAGAACATATGAGGACAGTAGTCTCAGAGAGGGGAAGTAGTTTTCTCAGGGTCACACAGCAACTAAGTGGGAAGATTGAGATTCAGAGGCAGGACTGACTGGTGCCGAATAAAGTTAAAAAATTTTTTGGCTGCTACAAGCATGTATCAAAAACAATTATTTCAATGACATCCTTTCAGGAGTTAGAATCTCTCCTACCTCTACCCCAAAAGAAATCAGAATAAGGGTGCGTGGATCTGTCTTTAGGTTCTATTAAACAGCAAGACGGGATGGCAGGCTGCAGCTCTCCATATATAGGGAGACTGACAGGAATGGGTGCCAAGGATAGCTGGGTTCCTGGGACCCCCCACAGGTCATCACCAGCACCACTCATCACCCCCGAAGTGCAACCAGCCTGCGCCTCTTTGTTATCTCCCTCCCTTCTCTCGGGGTGCTGCCTGCTGACAATGGCAGCAAACACCCTTTCCCCCTAAATTTCCAAGGCTTATATCAAGTATGGATCCATGTTTATTGCAAAGGATGGGATATAATTTCTTCGGAATGGGTTATGTCTAAAAATACTGAGTAATGCCACCATATAGCCCTCTTGACTTTAAAAACATTTGAGTAAATATAGTGTGGCAGGACCAAGATACTGAGATAGTTACAGCTTCCCTGACATCTCGAAGGATGCTTTGCTGCTTGCTTTGGACTCTGGTGATGGAGCTCATGCTGCCCAGTGGACTGGGGCATTTGCAGGAGCCAGGAATTGGCTTCCTTTGGAGAGAGAGGGGCAGTAGCCATGGAAGAGTAGCATAAATTAACTAGTTTATTGGGCTGGAGGGGGCAGGGCGATGGTAGTGAGTTGAGATATGTAAACTGGGAAGGAAATCACCATGGGTGAGAAGCTGAGGTGAGCATATAGTGGAGAGATAGAGGGAAAGTTTTTGAACAGAGACAGTAAGAGGTCCAGAAATAAATCAGGGTGAAGAGGGGTTCACCTGTGATTTGATGGACATCCTACAACAGAATGTCCCTTTGGAGCTTTTGTTTTGTTTTGTTTTGTTTGTTATTTTTCCTTTGGAGCTTTTTAAAAAGATTTCTGTAAAAGTTAAATCAGTAAGTATTCACCTTTTTGTAAGAACCCACTTTTTAAAACAGAAAGCAAAGGGAAAACCTCAATAATGTATATATAGGTATATGTTTTATCTATCTGTCTAGCTATATATGTATGTGTTTTTATGAGCAAAAGGAACCATAAAGTTAACCACACTGGTTACTTAAAGGGGTGGGCTAGGTGGGGAGGGGAAGGCAAAGTTTTTCTTTCTACCTCCTACTTGGTTTGACTTGTTACAATACCACCTTCTACTTTTTTCTTCTTTTTAAATTTTTTAATGGTGAAATAATTGTAGACTTAAAGGAGAGTTGCAAAGAGAGTTCTCATACATGCACCACTCAGTCTCCCCTGATGTTAACATGGTACATTTATGAAAACTAAGAATACGAGTGCAAGGCTACTAAGGAGAATACAGATGTGACTCAGATTTTCCCTGTTTCCCCGCTAACGTCTTGATTCTGATCCAGGACCCCATCCAGGATCCCACATTACATCTGGTCCTCACTTCTCTTTGGTCTCCAGTGGGTGACTGTTCCTCAGTCTTTAATGACCTTGACAGTGTTGAAGAGTACTGGTCAGGTATTTTGTAGAATGTCCCTCAATATGGGTTTGATGTTTCCTCGTGATTAGATAGATGGCGGTGATGGATTTGGGGGGAGAATGCCACAGAGTTGAGCCGCCTTTCTCAGTGCCTAGTGTTGGGGTACGTGGTATGCGTGTCTGTTCCTGCTGAAGTGCACCTTGATACATGTTGTCTGCCACTTCTCCACTGTGATGTAGATGTGTCTCCCTTAATAAACAATAAATAGTTGGCGGGGGGGGGGATTCTTTGAGGTTAGCAAATATCCTGTTTCTCCATCAACTTTCACCGACTGATCTTAGTATCCATCGATGTACCTTGCAACCCTTATGGCTGTAGTGCTCTGATGGTGGTCTTCCGTTTCCCTCATTCCTTCTCCATTTGTTAATTGGAATTCTTCTGTAAGGAAGAGTCATCACTCCTCTCCCATTTATTTATTTATTCAGTCTTTTAAAATATGAGTTTGGGCTTATTTATTTATTTATTGGGTTATAATAAAATATTACAGCTACTTCTTTGATTGCTCCAACTGTTTCAGCTTTGGCTAGTGGGAGCTCTTTCAGGTTGGTTCTTGTGTTCTCTTGACATCATACATTATTTTTTAATTTAAACACTACACCAAAGGACAGATAATTAAAATTGCTTTTCAACTGCTTTCTATTATATTGAACTGCTGTGGCATTTGAATGGGAGAGGATGCTGAGACCAGCCAAGAGGCATCTCGGCTTTGAGTTACCCAGACAAACCTTTAACAGGTCTGGATGGATTTCTTTTTCTTTCTTTTTTTATAGGGCACAATTCTCTTCTGCATATGAGGCTGCATTACTAGAATATAGAATCAGAAATCTACCTAGCTTATGAACATCTGAAGTAGGTTTTTGCTTTAAAAAAAATTTAAACAGAGAATGACAAGAACTTAAGGTTGTTGAAGAGAATCATGAAAACCATGAATCCTGCGTTGCCAAAACTTCATTTGGAGAGAAAATTTTGAATAAATTCCAAAGTATTATTCTGTCTGATTTTCCAGTCAAAGGCTGAAAAGAGGGCTTCGCTGAGAAAATCAAATTTCAGGTTAATTCATCACCAATAAAGAGAAATTGTGCTCATTGCTTGCTTACGCATGCAGCGCTGTGGTCCTCAGCCCTGGAGAGAACCCCTTAAATTGATGATCTCTCTGAAGCATTGTCAGAATTCTTTGAGGTAATGAGCTTAGCTAGAAAAAATAAATAAGATTGGGCATCTGCTGATGCTATTTCAGCAATGCTATGTTCAAGGTCAGCATTTGGGACAAAAATCCAAGGGAAGAGTCATATTTTAGGATGTCTAAATACTGCCCACCATGGGAGTGGAAAACTCTGTGAGGGCAGCTTGATCTGGCTGTCCAGGTAGCCAGTTGGTAAAAAAGAATGTGTTAAAACATCAGTTCATCAGTTACTTTGTTGCGTGAAGATTTGAGCTCTGATCCCAGAATACTGAGATTCGTTTATTGCCAAAGGGAAGTTAACCTGGTTGGAATTAATGGTCACAGCTGCTCTATTTTTGGCATACCCAGGGAAACCTTTTCAGACTTTCAAAAGTGTTTACTTGCCAGCTAGCTTGGTAGAGCGGATGCTCTCAGTGCTTTCCCTGGGGCCCCTGGGTCTCTTTTAGGGGTTCACAACATTCATGTGTTCACAGCTTCTGTATGCTTCCTTCTTTTGCTCACATCTGCCTTTTTCCTCCAGGACCACCCTTGGGCTGCTGGGGCCCTCTGCCCACAGGCACAGAGCAGAAGTGCCTCCTAGGGTTTTATAGTGCCTGGGGTGACCGTAGGGCTGGGTATAAAAGTCCAGCTTTCTCATAGTGGGAGGTGGCGGGAGGGGGACAAATGCTGAAGTGTAGTATCCTCTAGAGGTCCCTAAGGGATGAGGCCAAGGTCAAGTCCTGCTTGAATGGCCTCTTTGCCTATCATGATTTCCTTACCCCATTACAGTTTCTCCTTAATAAACCCCTTGAATCTGCATTCTCACTGAGGGTCTGCTTCTTGGGAGCCCTGCCTGAGATACTTGGCATACTTGAAGCTCTGAATACTTTGATCTGTGAAACTTTAAGAAACATCCATCTCATTTCTCAGTATTTCATACAAGAAATTATAGCCAAAATTTATCTGCAGATACATTATATTGGTGCTAAAATTTTCTTCTTAATGTTTAGATTTGGTGATGTTCTTTCTTTCAAGGAAAAAGAAAAAATTTCATTGAATGAATCTGCAGGGCAAATTAAGTTTATACACTTGTCCCTTGATATCTTCAAGGCGTTCATTCCAGGATCCCTGGCTGACACCAAAATCTGCAGATGCTCAAGTCCCTTATATAAAACGGCATACTATTCACAGATGACCTACGCACATCCTCCCATAAATCATCTTTAAAATCATCTCTAGATTAGTTATAATACCTAATACAATGTAAATGCTATGAGAATGGTTGCCAGTGTGTGACATACTCAAGTTTTGCTTTTTGGAACTTTCTGGAAGTAAAACAAGTTTTTTGATCTGCAGTTATTTGGATGCAAAACTTGCAGATACGAAGGGCCAACTGTACACTTGTTTTTCTGATATTGTGGCCATAAAGCACGTTTGAAACTCTATAAGGAACCCCATTCTCAACAGCATTCAGTCTTTGCTGGATCTTCCAGAGGAGCTATTGGAACTCAAGCTTGATGTAGTGGCGAAGACAACATACAGCAAATTGACTTTAAAGATTTTGGGGGATGGGATCAATTGTCTCTCATTTTCTGGAAACAAGTCAGCGTTTGTTGTACGTTATTTCCCATTTTTGTCAATGTAAAAAATGACATGTGACAGCCTTGATGTTGAAAAGGATCTTGGTGATGTTTTAGCTGCCACTTTTGACCCAAGAGAGAAAAGCTGGGGCAGGTGATCAGATTGATAGCATGTGAATAAAATAAAGATTCTATTTCCCTTACAGGGAAAAATAATTTTTATCTAAAATTGCCAGTCTTGTTGTGTTTTTAGTAATGACATTTAATATTTTTAGAGATTTCAAGCGACATTAAAGGAACCAAGTGTTTTGGGTTTGTTTTTTGGGGGGAGGTGTTTAATGGGAAGGGCATGTGGGTTGGAAGCTGAGAGGGCTCCCATAGAGATCTCTGTGGTCTTGCCCTGCTCTGACATTCTTTGATAGTACGATTCTTTTTTTTTTTGCTTTCTTAGCTAAGATTTGTCTCTAAGTCAGAATGGCTTTCCCTTAATTGGGGAATGTTATGGAAGTTGCATTAAACTTTGATTTCAGGACAAGGCTTGAAGGATGGAAACTGCAGAGTGAATACCCTCCTGTTTGAACAGACAGTGCTGATGGACACAGCGTCTCTGGCCGCTCTGGATCTTTAGGATGGGAAATTGATAGATGACCATGGTCCTTGTTAGCAGGTCAGCCTCCCTCACTCTTCCTCCCTCTCCACTCCTTCCCCCTCCCTTGCTTCTCGTTTCTTCTTCCCCCTCCTTCACCCCCTTTCCTTCATCTTCATCTTCTCCAACTTCCCTCCCCTCCAATGCCCTTTTCTCATTCATCTTTCTTTCTTTCTTCTTTTTTTCCTCTTCCTTTTGTGGCAACTGAAATGCACCCAAATTGAAGTGCTTGCAGTCAGCGTCTCACCTTTTTGACAATAAATGGTCCAGAGCATTGACATAGGAGAATTCTTGCAGTTGAATGTGGAGTAGAAAACACCATGGGGAAGGAGCGGGGAGAGGAGACGCGTTGGTGTCTTTCTTGAGAAACCGTTCAGAGTCAGATGGATGTTGATCTTGAGAACCTGTCCAGGTGGTCTTCTGGATGACTTAATTTTCTGTGAAATGGGAGCAATGATCTTGGCTCCTTCCTGCAGGTTAGAGATGTTGTGAGGGTCAGTGGCTTGCTGTGGGGGCAGCCTGGGGTGGAGACCACAGCATGGGGAGGAGCTGGGACACTTGGGCTTTAGTCCAGCTCTGCTGTTTTCTCGGTGTGTCATCCTTAGTATACAAATCGCTTCTCAAGATCTCACTTTCCTCATCTGTGAAATGGGAAAGTTGGGTTTCTCAAAATGGGATGCATTAACCCCATTCAAAATGGTCCCCCCACCCCATGCTCCTGCCTCTGGCACTGGGCACCTTTGGCTCTATGTGTTTTTAAAAGCAGGGCAAACATAGCATCTGGCAAAAAGCAGTTGCTCAGAAATATTGTTTAATGAATAAGTGGATGGATGGATGAATACTCATAATCAGGGCCCCCAAGTATGGCTGTGGTATCCACAACTCCAGGGGAAGGGGGCTCTTGGTTCATGAAGACTGTGATAGGAATCGTGCCCCGGGAATTGTGCAACGTGGTGGCCTGCTCCCAGTGGACAAGCATCCCAAGACCTGAAGTTGCCAAGAAAAATGTGCAGCTCTTGCAAGACGTTAACATCCCTCATGCCCCACTGCCTAGTTTCATTGTCTAGGAGCTGCAAACTCCTGTGAGCTCTCTGTCTCTCTTGCTTTACAGAAACGTGGCCTGTGAGTGCTTTCTGGGGTCAGAGTAGCCATGGGCTCCGTGACCCGCCAGGAACCTCTAGCAGGACACCCCGATCAGCAGATGCTTTGAGCTAAGAGGACCAGAAGAGCTTGTGAAATAATTCGATTCTTTGATTCTCCACTTCCTTCCTTTAGAAGCTATATTTTGGAAGTTAAAGAGCCAAAGAATCCCTCACTTTCTAATTAAGGAAAGTATCGATACCCCAGGCTGGAAGCAAATCCCTCCTTTGCCAGGTGCATTTAGAAGACACATAATTATTAAAAATTTTTACGAGTTCATCTGTGTGCCTTTTTCAGTTACCATGTGTGCCCCCAGTGGTACTCACGGCCACCCCTCATTGGGAAGCCCTTGTTAAGGTTAGGGTATCCTGGTGACTTTGGATTGAGTTAACAGATTCATAGCGCCCCCTGGTGGACATCACTGCTCTAATTGACCATGGAATACTGGGACTTGGCTGAACTGGAAATCACCCTTCCCTCGGCACTGCTGTGGTTCCTGCTCCATCCCCACCTTCTTAATTTTCTCTGCATTTTATGTTGTCTTGTGTTTGTTGCTCACAAATTACCAATGAAGCTATCAGAGAACAAAGAATGGGGGTGGTGTGGGCAGAAGTCTGGACCCCGAGTTATGAGTTTTGGTTGCAAGCACTTTCTCTGATTCAGCAGATGGCTTTGCTATTCTGCAGACCTCTGCTCCTGTGTAGGACAAAAGTGCAGGGAGAGGTGATTCCCAGGGCTCCTTGTAGCATTGTAACAGTGTGGCCGTGTAGGGCAGCCTGGGTTTACCTCTGAGCTTAGAACTTGAGTTCAGGTTATTTCACCTCTGTGAGCTTTAGCTTTCTGATCTGTCAGCTGGGGGTAATGATGATACGGCTGTCCCTGGGGTTATGGTAGTATCACATAGGAGATGTGTGCAGAGCCCCGGCTCAGGGCCTGCTCAGTTTGTGGCAGTGGCTGTTTTCCTTCATGCCGTTATGATCTTCCAATGATTTGGTCCATAGGTTGGCTTCTGAAGAGAGCAACTCAGTTTCTAAATGAGAATAGGAGCAGTAGCACAGTACTTATTTTGCATTTGAAGGGATTCCAACATGATTTATTTGTTTCTGCTTTTTGGTGGGTAATAATTTGTCCCAGGCAATGGAGCCTGGAGCCATCATCCTCAGCCACATGGATGTGGTCACATCCCGTCTGTGAATGAAGATGCAGATGGAGACCAGCGTCAGTGATGTTGAAAATTACATCCACCTGAGTGCCGGTCAGAGGCTGGGGACGAGAGTGGGTGGGTAATCGTGTTCTTTACTTTTCACATCACAGCTGTGATTCTTCTCCCCATTCCAGAGCAGAGCCAGGAGGTCTGGTCCCTGTGCCCAACCTTCTCCTGCTTTTCTGTTCTTTCCTTCTTTCTGTTTTGCTAAGACATACAGTACTTACTATGTGCCGGCCTAAGTACTTCTCAGGAATGAAGTGGTTTCATCCTTCTAACCACCTTGTGAACTAGTTCCTGTTATTGCACCCCTTTTGCAGATGGGGAATATGAGGCTCAGAAGGGCATTCTGTGACTTGCCATAGGCACCAGCTGGTAAGAGGCAGGATTGGACTCAGCCTGCCCTCTTACCTCTCCTTGCTCCTGCTTCCCTTCCCCACCCCCATGCATGCCTGAGGGTCCCATGGGTCTGGGGGAACCAGTAAGGTTCTTTATTACCCATCAACTCCTTCCCAGTTTCTCTTGATAATATCACTGTGAGTCCAGGTGTCCACTGGAAGGGATCCCCCAGGAGGGGGCTCTGATTCATCAGGGCTCTGATGAGTGCTCAGTGCTGATGTTTGCTCTCAGGAGGGCAGAGTGATACCAAGGGAGAGCGAATTAGTCAGTGGGTACCTGTCAGGTTCTGTTGGGGGATGATTCTCCGTGGGACTCTGGTGTTTCCCCAGGTCTGGTGCTTCCCTGTCTGTTCTTTATTCTGGACCACCTGTACCAGGATGTTTGTACAGTGACATCCTTGCGAGAAGAGAGAGAGTCTTCCTCTGGAACAGAGTGATTACTGCCCGCTGTAAAATATATGGGTTTCCTTCGCTCAGCGTTGTTCTCCTGTAATGCAACATACCGTGTGTACAAGTGTTATGTGGTTCTCTTTATGTGGTCCTGTGGAAATTGGGGTTCACGAAACTGGGGCAGAAACGCTGATTGTCCAGCTACCACTACCGCTGTGAGTGATAAAGTTCTTTGTCTCTGATCCAGGAGTCTCCTGTCTTCTGCCAGCATCCATGAAACTAGCTTGTGAGCGGGCAAGGAGGGCAAATCTCAGACTTTTCAGTTCTTGAGAGATTCCAGGCTTGTGACTTAGAGGATGCAAAGATTCAGGGTTTTAAAGACAGATTAGCCACAGCCCCTGCCCTTAAAGGGGCTGAAGGGAAAAGACCCGTGAGAGAATAATACAAGCATCAGGAGGTGATGCTTTCTGAGCGGGAAAGGAAGAGACTTTCAAAGGATACAGCCTGTGAGTGCAGCTTGGATTTGCTGGGCTTGGAAGCTGGGCAAGGGTGTTCCAGGCAGAGGAAACAGAGGGGGCAAAGGGATGGAGGTGTGAAGGCCAAGGTGGGTTCAGGGGACAGCCATCAGGGATGCTTGGCTGGCTGGGCTGGACAGCTTCCTCTGCCCTTCTGGAGTCACCCTCCACCCTTCTGCACTCTGCTTTCTGCCTGGGAGGCTGGTCGGGTCCCTTGCTCTGGCCAGCTTGGCTGATGGGGGAGGTACCAGCGGGAGATCGGGGGTGAAAGGAGAGTGAGGGTGGTATGGATCTTCTAGGCACAAGTCACTGTTCCTCTCCTGGGGCTTCCACCCACCTCTCTGCTTCTGGATTTCTCTAGACTCTCCTTGTCTTCACCGTTTCTGGCCCAGCAGGTGGTAACCACTCCATGACAACTAGCCAGGTGACCACACTGATTGTTTGGTTCCCCCACCTGCCCGTGTGTGGATAATTGTCCCCATGAGAATACACAATTCTCCATGACCCAACTCGGGTGAGCCTGTCTTCCCTGTTGGGATGTGACTGATACAGTGTTTGACGGGGATGAGGATGTCAGGTCAGACCCTGGAGGGAGTGTCGTGAGGCCTGTCTGAGAATGGTCTCCTGGTCTTACCTAGTTAACCTCCATTCTTCCTATGAAGTCCCCTCAGGTGACCCATCCCTGGAAAGACTCCCAGGGCCCCTGTGCCTCCCTTTCGTGGCCTTGATTGGCTGCATTTCCCTTACCTCCTTCCCCCAACTCTCCCCTCTGACCTTAGGGGTCTAGTTGATTTCCATTTCTCTCACACTGCACACATGGATGTTTGTTGAGTGAATGAATAAACGTATGGAGGGATGATGCATGGACAGTGGGGTGAACATGACCCTATGCCATTGAAGTTTTGGGGATAGGAGAGTGATGGGGAACAGAAGCACAGATGGAAGCCTCTGCCTTCCAACGGCTCCCAGTCCACCTGGGAAGACAGGATACGGACATGTGACATCTCTAACCCCCAAAGACCACCTCTGCAGAGGTGCCCAGCATTCACACAGCAGCTGTGGTAGGTGGTCAGACAAGAAGAGGCTCACCCTGCTCTGAGCTGGGAGAAATCAGGGAAGGCTGCCTGGAGGAGGTGGGGCTGGAGCCGGGCTGTGACGGATGGTGTCTTAGCTCAGGCTGCTGTGGCAGAATACCACAGACAGGGTGGCTTAAACGACCCACGTTTATTCTCACAGTTCTGGAAGCTGGGAAGTCCAAGATCAAGGCACCAGCAGACGTGATATGTGCTGAGGCCCTCTTCCTGGCTATGTCCTTATGAGGAAGAGGAGACTCTCTGATGTCTCCTGTTAGGGCACTGATCCCATCAGGGGGGCTCCACCTTCATGACCTAATCACTTTCCAAGGCCCCACCTCCTAACAAGGTCACATTTGGGGGTTCGGATTTCAACATATGAATTTGGGGGAGCACAAATGCTGCAAGGTAGGAGGGGCCAGATTTCATAGGGCCTTGAAGGCCACACCAAGGAGTTTGGAATTTACCTCAAAGGCACCAGAAAGCCATTGAAAATGTCCTAATGGAGTTTCTTACTTAAAACAAAGAAACACAGTGAAAGTCAGGCTGGAGGAAGGAGTGTAGATTTCAAAGTCAGGCAGACCTGAATTGACCTTGCTGTGTGACCTTCAACAAGTTGCTTCACCTCTCTCAGCCTCCGTTTCCTTTTCTAGACAATGAGGCTTGTAATAGGTACCCCGTAGGGCTGCTGTGAACGGATGATCGAATGAAAGCATAGTGCTTTGTGTGTGGAAATTGCTGGAAGATGATGAAGATGGTGCTGCTTCGTATTGCAGTCTTTTTGTGTTTCGTTTTGTTTGGGGAACATGGCTTTGAGGGTCATGTGCATTGTCTGCAGTGGTTTTGGCTGTTGTGATTGTGGGTAAGAGCAGGAGGAATCATGCCGCCATAGAGCTTTCTTTTTTCTTTTTTTTTTTCTGGCCTGAAAGAATGAGCTAGTGGGCTATTATTACCGCCATCCGGGGGCTTGATGCTGGGCCTGACAGGGGCTTGTTTTTACAGCCTGAAATAGTCTGGCATTTGCCTTTCCAGCGGGCAGGCTGCCAGGCCAAAGAGTGTGTAGCCACCCAGCCTAACAAAGCAAAACTATTTTTACCTTGGGGGGCCCAGGAATGCATCACACCGTGTGTGAGCCAGCCCCACCCGGCCTGGCAGCCGGAGCCAGTCGCCAGTGCAGGCTGGCTTGTCTCCCGCAGGCGTCAGTGGGAAGCAAACAGCTGGGCCCCTTGGGGACGAGTTTCCCTGGCCGGGATGCCAGGTGTCCCAGAAAGGCCCACCCCCATGTCCTTTCAGCTGGGAACTGGGAGACCAGGATTCTCACTCAGAGAGTTTCTGAAGGTGTCAGGCAAGATGCAATAAGATTTAGTTTCATCACCTAATCTAATATGAATAAAAGCAGTACTACTGCAAATGTTAATGCCTTCCACTTACTGAGATTCTTCTGGGTCTCAGGCACTGTGCTGAGTACTTTACACACATCATCTCTTATCTTGTAATATCATAGAGGTATCCTGTGATACCTCTATGAGGAATAACCCCGTTTTTCAGATATGGAAACCGAGGCTCAGAGAGGTTAAGCCACTTGCCCAGGGTTAACTAGCTAGGAGGTGGTTTGGTCCCAGGCAGCTGGCTGCCTGGCAGGTGCCCCTCGTGCTTCCATCATTGCCTGCCCACACTTCAGGCAGGGGACGAAGACGGGGAAGAGCGGGGAGCTGGCCTTCCTCCTGATCTTCCCCAGATCCAGACCTCACATCTAGTGGCTCCTTCGTGCCTTGGAATTATTATGGACAAAATAATGCTTGTGCTCCTGGCCATGTAAGGCCATGAAAGCAGGAGGGATGGAAAGAGATTTAGCGAGTGCCAGCAGCATGTTGATGGCAGCCCAGAACCCCAGCACACTCAAGGGTGAGCGAGTCACCATGCCTGGATCTCTGATGAGCTGGGGTGGGGTGGCCTGGCATCAGAAACCTGCAAAGCTGAATCCTCCAGATTACCCTAGAGAAGTCTTGCCTTTCTTTTTCCTTTCCTCTTCTCTTTTTTCCTTCCTTGTAACCTTTTTTTCTCTCCCTCTCTCTTTTTACTTCCTTCCCTGGCCTCCCTCTCTCCCTTTGGTACCCACCTCCTGGTAGGATGCAGCAGGATGGTCTGCCAGCATAGAGACATCTGTAGCAGATGTAGCAGTGTGGTCTTCCCTTGTTCCCTCCTCCTCCCCATCCATCTAATTCTTCTCATCCTTCAGGGCCCAGCTCCAGCCCCACCTCCTCCAGGCAGCCTTCCCTGACTTCATCCCTACCCAGAGCAAAATGGGGTCCCTCCCATCTGATCTCCTGTCACATCCACTGTCTGTAAAATGAATGTAATATGGGGCACCTCAGTGAAAGTGGCCTCGGTTTTTTTTTTTTTAAGCTCCTTATTGGAATATAATTGCTTTACAATGCTATGCCAATTTTTAAGGTACACCAAAATGAATCAGCTGTATTTATACACATATCCCCACCCTCCCGTGACTCCCTCCCTCCCTCTCTGTCCTGGTCCTCTAAGTCATCACCCATCATCGAGTTTATCTCCCTATGTTATGCAGCAACTTCCCACTAGCTATCTGTTTTACAGTTGGTAGTGTATATATGTCAATGCTACTCTCTGACTTCGTCCCAGCTTCCCCTTCCCCGCCCCGACCCCGTGTCCTCAAGTCCATTCTCTACATCTGCATCTTTATTCTTGCCCTGTCACTGGGTTCATCATTACCATTTTTTTAGATTCCATATATATGAGTTAACACACGGTATTTGTTTTTCTCCTTCTGGCTTGCTTTGCTCTGTGTGACAGTCTCTAGGTCCATCCACCTCATTACAAATAACTCAATTTCGTTCTTTTTTATGGCTGAGTAATATTCCATTGTATATATGTGCCACATCTTCTTTATCCATTCATCTGTTGTTGGGCATTAGGTTGCTTCCATGCCCTGGCTATTGTAAAAAGTGCTGCAATGAACATTGTGGTACATATATACTTTTGAACTGTGGTTCTCTCCGGGTATATGCCCAGGAGTGGGATTGCTGGGTCATATGGTAGTTCCATTTCTAGTTTTTTAAGGAACCTCCAAACTGTTTTCCATAGTGGCTGCACCAATTTACATTCCCACCAACAGTGCAGAAGGGTTCCCTTTTCTCCACACCCTCTCCAGCATTTATTGTTTCTAGATTTTTTGATGATGGCCATTCTGACCAGTGTGAGGTGATACCTCATTGTGGCGTTGACTTGCATTTCTCTCATGAGCAGTGATGTTGAGCAGCTTTTCGTGTGTCTGTTGGCCACCTGCGTGTCTTCCTTCCTTATCTCTAAGATGGGGGTGGTGGTAGTTCCCACCTCACCAGGGTGTAGCGAGGACTCAGTGACAGCTCGTGCATGTGAGGCACCTGGTGCTCGCTCACTCCTTTCTGTCATGTTAGTTAGTTCCTCACGAGTGGGGACAAGGTGGAGGCGTGGTGGCTGTTTGTGGAGAAGCCGTTTCTCCATCCCTGAGTCCCGGGCAGTGGCTACCGGTTGCTGGTCCAGGGGAGCTGAGAGCCTGGGAGCTGAAACGATCCATCCACAGGCAGCCTGTGTGCGCTTGTGGCCCCGAGGACGCACTGAAGCGGACTTCAGCTGATCAGCCTGTCTTATCTCTCTCCTACCTCTCTGGTCTGTATAATACATTTTTAGGGAGAGAAGGGGCAATTCCTAGAGGTCCCCTTTCCCTGGACTAGCCCCAAACCTCACCTCACAAGCAGAGAAACTGAAGCCCAGAGCAGGGAAACAGAACGTGCTGAGGTCACGTTTAAAGTTCAGATCCAAACTTTGGCTCATCTACTTGCTTTTGCTCTATGCGAGGAGGGGAAGGATGGCAAGAGGGCCAGGTGGAGGCTCTTTGCATCCCCGGATTCCTCCCATTTTCCAAAGGACACCCCTCGCCACCTTGGTCTGCACGTACCATCCACAGCTCCTGGAATCGGTTCATTTTCCTCGGAAGCTTTGGAACTGTGTCTTCCCAGTGAATGGAAGGAAAAGGCCTTCTCTCTTAAGAGGCGGCCTAGCTGCCTGAACAGAGGGACCCTGGGACTCAAGACAGGGATGGCGGCAGTGAGTTCCAAGAGGTTTCCCAGGTGTTATCGGAATAAATACTAACTTTTTTCCTGGGCTTGACCTTTTGTCCCCTTTCCTGTTGATGGGAAATGAGCCGTAGGAGGTGAGAAACAGGGAGGGCAGGTGTTGCCAGAGATGTGAGCTTCTCAATTCTGAGTCTGAATATGAAGCCTTTGGGGTTGTGCGCTTGGTTTGAGATTCACACTAATCCAGTCTTTCTCTCTCTCTATCTGAAAATTTTATTCTCTTGACCATTGCTGAAATGGGACACTCATTACTATTAAAAGAAGAAATAAAACCAACAACCCTGTTTTTATAGTGGCACAGGTTTATGTTTAGTTAGAAAAATATCCTTTGGAAACTCAATTTCCCCTGCTCCACAGTGGCGCGAGGGGAAGGAAGAAAAGTGGAGAAATCCTAAGAATCCCCCAGTGTCCTGAATTTGAAAAAGAACAGAGCGGACTTTCAGAATCTCTGTCTGTGTCTGTTTGTCTCCCCTACCCCCACCGTTAACCAGAGGTCCACGTCTGCTGCTTCAGAACCTGTCAGGCGTTAAGTCGGGCAAATGCGAAATGGTCAAGAGGCTATGTTGTTAGGCTGTCCGATTTGCTTTGAACAAAGGAATGGCAGTGTCTTCATTCTGCACTGTCAGCTCTAGTGTCAATCAGAAAACTGGCCTGAGGCATGTCTGGGATTCCAAGAAGTTTGTGTGCATAACTAATTCCAAGCGAATATTTTCAGTGAAATGAAGCCGACAGAGATCTTGTGGATTCGTGGGGCAGCATGGGAGGTCAGGGACACGTGCTGCTGGCCCTGTCTTTGCCACCCCCTCACTGTGACCTTGGGGAGACCACTCACTGTGGCCTCGGACAGACTAATCCTTCAGTGTGACCTTGGAGAGGTCACCTACAGTGAACTTGGGGAGGTCACCCAGTGAAACACTGAGGTGTTCATGTTTTCCCCCCCTAGCCCTGGCATCAGTTTGTGAAGTGAGGTAGTTACAACAGTTCTATTTCTAATCATTTACCTTATGGAAACGCACCAATGCAGGCATACGTATAAGGATTTTTTAAAAATCACAATGCTTTCTGTACTTGCAAAAAATAGGAAATAGGGACTTCCTAGGTGGCACAGTGGTTAAGAATCCACCTGCCAACTCAGGGAACACGGGTTCAGTCCCTGCTCCAGGAAGATCCCACATGCCACGGAGCAACTAAGCCCGTGCGCCACAACTATTGAGCCTGAGCTCTAGAGCCCGTGAGCCACAACTATTGAGCCCGTGTGCTGCAACTACTGAAGCCCACGCGCCTAAAGCCTGGGCTCCACAACAAGAGAAGCTGCCACAATGAGGAGCCCATGCACCACAATGAAGAGTAGCCCCCGCTCTCTGCAACTAGAGAAAGCCCGTGTGCAGCAACGAAGACCCAATGCAGCCAATAAATAAATAAATTTATTAAAAAAAAAAAAAGGAAACAATTTGGGAGTCTGTCAAGAGGAGAATGGTTGAGCGGATGATGGGGGACCAGCCAAAGGATGGAGGGGTGACGGGGGCCAGGATGAGGAAGGCGCCACCGAGATGGGGGAGGAGAGATGGGCAGGAGGCGTTGGGGGCGAAGAGAGGCAGGAGTTGAGGGAAACTAGTTTCCATTTCGTGTGGCTGGTGGGGGAGGGGGCAGGGTGGGAGGTGGTGGAGCCCTTGGGCCAGAAGAGGCCGAGGAGGGAGGGGTCGGCCTGGGGGGGAAGGCGATTAGATTGGAGTCATGGCCACAGCTCCGTCCTTGCTCGGGGCTGTGTCTCCAACTGACAGAAGGTGGGAGGCCCAACATCAAGGGTGGAGAAGAAGTCATTTCTGCCACTTCTGGCTTCGCGGGAGGCGCCTTGATGTGTCTACTGTTACTTAATGGCTCCAGCACCTGCCAAGGGCCCTGCAGGGGTCAGAGCTTGTTGCTGATGGTGAGTGAAAAGTACCAGCTTCCCACGCCCCACCCTGCTCCCTCTCCCTGCTCCCTGCCCCCTGCGTGGCCCGAAGAAGCCACTTCCGGTCTGGGGACCTCAGGGCAAAACGCAAGGTGTATCTGTCATGGAAGAAATCATGGGTGCTGGCTTGCTTCTCCCTGCCACGTGACCGTCCCTTCTCTAGGCCTCAGTTTCCCCACGTGTAGGGTGGGGAGGTAGGACCAGAGAATTTCTGAGATGCCAACATGTGTTCACCCCCAGAAATGATAACCTCCCCTCCCAGCTGCTACCCCCCCCCCCCCCCCCCCAGCTTGCTGCGGCCATGGAGGGAGGCCCAGGCCCACCCAGAGCCTTGATGGTAGAAGCCCCCACTGCGGTCACATGAGCTGGGGGTAGGGCTGTCCCGAGGCCGGGAAGCTGGCGGTGCCTCACAGAGCAAATTGAATTTGTGTTTGAAAATGTAAGTAACTGAATAGGTTGGCCTTTAAAAATTCCAAACTGGTTGTGGAGACAAATGGCTTGGATAGGTGGGTAGGAGGAAGGGAGGAATTGCTGGCAGCTGCAACCTTACGTTATGAGATTAGCCTCTGGGCCTTCTGCTGGCAACACCCTGCTCTGTTCTCCTTGCCTGCCAGGAGCCAGGGGTGAAAACCTCCCCCAGGTCCTGGCCCAGAGGGCATGGCAGCCAGGCCACGGAAACTGGTGGAATGTGAAGCACCCAGGCGGCGTATCTGCTTGGACCTGCTAAGGAGTTCCATGAGAAATGCCCTGTGGAGCTGTCGCCGAGGGATGGATCTCGTGCTGTCACCCGTCTGTGTTCCGACCCCACCGGGACAGAGCTTTCCTTGTTCCCAGCTTCTGGAGAAACATCGTTAGGTGAGCATGTACGTCTCAGGGTCACAGTGAATTCCCTCCTGTCCTTGTAACAGTGCTCCTGGGGTCCTGTCCTGTGAGGGAGCAGAGGCAGCAGGCCCTTTGCAGGGGGGACTTGAGCTGCGAGGCAGTCACAGCAAAGGCCTCAGCCGATTCCATGGGGAGCTGGGCGGCTGGGGGCCCTTCAGAGTTGCCCCGAATTCAGGCAGGGTGACCCTGCATGGACCAGTCTCTGGATGTGGGCCCCTCTGAAGAGTGGGGTGTGCCCTAGGGCTGGGCAGCTCCCTTCTGCCCAGGGCCATTCCAGAAGAACGCCCTCTGGGCCTTGAGCAGGGATGCTCCCAGGCTGCGGAGTGAGTCCTGAGGGACCTGGGTGTGCGGCTCATTGAAACCCCTAACTTGGGGACAAGGCCAGGCCTTTGTAAGACGGTGGCAGGTCAGGGTCTATTACAAGAGTTGGAGAGTTTGGGGTTCCCTGGAGAGTCAAGACTGATGGAATCCAGCAGCTGTGATGTGTCTGGCTTCCGGGTAAATTTTCCTTTTTGTTCCATAGTTTCTACAGCTGAATTTTGTAAAGTGAGGCAGCCCGGTTCTAGAGACATAAAGGAGAGTCTTACTTAAGTCATGGTGGTGAGGCGTGGGGAGCAGAGACCCGGAGGAGGTGAAAGAGAGAAGCCAAGGGCGTCTGGCCATCGTGCCCAGTGGCAGCACACACAGTGTGAACTAGTGCCGTCCACAGGGTGATCCTTGGGAACATCCAGAAAGACCTGCAAGGGACACTTGTTGAAGTGTGGTTTTTCTCTTGTCAAGGAGACAGAGGTTCAGGGTGTCATCACTTGGCGAGAAAAGGGAGGACGGAAGAATGACCTTCTGAAGGTTGAGGAATTACCAGCATCAGAGTTTCACAACTTTCCTCTGTAGTTTTCTTGTCCAGTTGATTGGGTAGCTGGGCTTACGAGGATGGGCCATTTTCTAGCCAGGTCAGGGAAAACCACATCACTCTCTCTTCCCCCAGATTCTTGCAACGACATGTAGTAATGCACCGAATTGTTGGTAGTCTACATTAGGGCCTTGGTGCCAACAGATCTTGTTCAAATCCTGCCTCTGCTGTACATGAGCTGTGTGACCTTGGGTAAGTCGCTCACGCTCTCTGAGATGGTGCTTCTTCATCTATAAATAGAATGATATCTACCTTACGGGTTGCTGTAAGGGTTTAGGTGGGAAAACACCCGTGAAAGCATCTCCCTTTATCCTTAGCATTTGGGAGGCTTTGAAAGATCTCAGTCCCTTTTCTGTCACTGCAGTTAGGAGCCCATGATTTTGGCCTGAAGGGAGGTGCCAATTTCCCTGGCTCCCAGGGAGAGGAGGGTGCTTGGGTGCAGTGTTCCAGGAGCCTCCCACTTGGGCAAGTTTCTTATTTGTGTCAAGACCATTCTCTTCCCCTCCATCCTCGATTCCTGCCACGGGCACCCCGGTCTCCATCCACTCAGCCTGCCGATAAGCCAGGAACAATGTTATCGCAGCTGCCAGGCCGTGTGGGGTAGAATTCCTTTGTTGGGCAGTCTTGGCTCCTGTGGGGGTCTGGGTGGATCCAGGTTTATTTACATGGGCTGTTGAGAGGGCCTGGGGCAGGGCCCAGCTCCTAGTAGATGCTCAGTGAGTATTCACTGGTTGGACAAGTGAGTGAGTAGTGAGAGCTCTGTAGATGGTGGGGCAAGACCTGCATCTGGAAAGAGCAAGCCTGGATTTGGAATCAGTGCCGCATGTCGCTGTGTGGCGGGGGTACAGTATAGCACCAGGAGTTATGAGGCTCCGGCCTGGCTTCTTACTGTGTGATCCTGGGCAAGTCACTTCACCTCTCTGAGGCTTTTAAAAACATCTGTCAAGTAGAGCTAATAACTTGTAAACTGTAAAGTACTGTATAAACAGAAAGCAAGTGTTGGTAAGGATGTGGAGAAATTGGAACCCTTGTGCATGGTTGGTGGGAAGGTAAAATTGCTGTGGAAAATCTTATGGCAGTTCCTTAAAGCATTAAGCATAGCATTACTGTGTAATGCAGCAATTCGACTGCAGGGTATATACCCGAAAGAATTGAAAGTGGGGTCTTGAAGAGATATTTCTCCACCGATGTTCATAGGCGCATGATTCGCTATAGTCAGAAGGTGGAAGCAGCCCACGTGTCCACGGATGGGTGATGTAAACATACAAAGGAATGCAAGTCAGCCTTAAAAAGGAAGGAAGTTCTAATACATGCTACAATATTGATAAACCTTGAGGACCCTACAGTATAAGTGAAATAAAATGACAAATACCGTATGATTCCACTTATTTGATATCCCTAGAGTGGTCAAATTCATAGAGAACAGAAGCTGAATGGTGGTTGCCAGGGGCCATGGGGAACAGGGATTGGGGGGTTATTGTTGAATGGGTACAGAGTTTCAGTTGGGGATGAAGAAAAAATTCTGTGGCCATGGTTATACAATGTGAATGTGCTTAATACCACTGCACTGTACTCTTAAACTGGTTAAGATAGTAAATTTTACGTGCACAATAAAAATTTTTAAAGTGCTATGTAACCACTACCACCTTCATGAAAGCGATTTGCTTTGACTGGAATTGAGCCTTTCCACTTGTCTTCGTGTAGAAATGGCTGACTCTTGAATAATTAAAATTCTGGGTGAATTCTTGATCCCATCAGCTCACCAGCTGGTTATGGTGGCTCTTTGGGGTGAGAAGAGGAGAGGAGACATGAAATAGATGGCTTCTGTATTTGAATGTCCTAGGATTGTTCAAGTTGGAGCTGCCACCAAATGAGATAACATCAGAAAACGCTGTGATTCTAAAAAACTTCCCCTGTTCTCACTGTGGTGATTGCTCTTACCCCTGTAAGATTTGTGCCTTTGAGGGAGGAAAGTGAAAACCGGTGGGTTGATAGGAGAATGATCTCACTCACCCAATATTATGTCTTCATCTTGAGGCCAAGAAACTCCCCTCCATAAAAAGGAAAAAAAAAAAAAAAAAGCTTAGGTAGATGGTGGGTAACCTCACTGATCTGCTGCTGATCATATCTTGAAATGACTCTTGTAAGAAAGAAGTTAAGGTGCTGAGCTGTGCTGTTGCTGAAGTCAGCTTTTTTTAAAGTGTAGACCACCTGAGTTGGAATCGCCAAGAGATCTCATAAAAAGAGACACAACCCTGGGTTCCACCTCAGTCATGCTTACTCAGGGTTTCTGGGGAGAGAGCCCCTTGGTGATCCCTGCTGACTGAGAAACAAGAGCCTGGGACCACCCCCAGTGGATTGATTAGGAAGCCAGGGATGAACACCATCCTGAGTGGCTGCCATTTTGATGGGAGAAAAACCAGCAACAGCTTCCGGGGTCTGAGGGGTAGTTACAGGGGGAGTCAAGCAGGAGTGGCTGCTTCTCAGGAGCTGCCTCCTCTGATACAAAGAGGTCATCAGCCTAGACTGGCTGAGAGGCGAAGGTCTCCCGCGGGGAGGTCTCCTGTTTAAGTAACCAGGACGTTCATCTAGCGCTCATTCAAAACAGTTCAGGCATCACCAGCGCCTCGTGAGCGGTGCATTTTCTGCCACGACCGCACCAGTGTGTGGATCCCACGTAGTACCTGAGCCTCGATATTCCAGAACATCTTGTCTGCCTCTCTGCTGCAGCCTTTGGGCCTCTGCATTTTAAGTACTTGGTTATGAATGTCTTCCACTTAAGACCGGAAGTTCCTCAAGGGCAGGAATTACCTGGTTTACCTCTCAGGGCTGGGCACACAGTAGGCACTGCCCGAACTGTTGTAGGAGCACCTGGTGAATGTTCTGGTGGGTTCACCGTGACATCTACTTGCCAGAAACCTCTGTCTCTCAACCAGCCTGGTCTGATGAGTTCTTTCATGTTAGAGGATGCAGCCTTTGCTCTCTAGAGTCTGGAGATGGTAGAAGTGTGGTGTGCAGGAAAGGCACATCTATATTCAGAGTGTCTATTTCAGAAGAACAAAACACTACCTCTTCCATGATGGAAGCTGTTTAGTGTAATCAACCTGCCACCAGGTAGCTGGTTGGTCACTGTGTTGGGACTCTGTGTTGGTCTCTGCTCCTGGCTGACTGAACACTCGGGCAGCCTTGGTGAGTGGAAGCCCCTCCATCCCTGCCACTAGCCAGTGGCAGAAGTGGCTGCGGAAGGAGCCTGACGGGGACCCATGGGATGAGTCACACCTCAGCTTTAAAGGATGATTGAAATCCTCTGCCGAAGTTACCCTTTGATGAGCATTAGCTTGAGACACAAATGTCTTCATATTCTTTGCCAGTTCAGAGAAAACTGTCAATATGCCTCTTACCAGACTTCCTTGTCACCAATTTTCCAGTGACGTTCATTCCAAAGTTCTGACCATCCGGCAAAACCATTTTCCACAGCCCACAAATTGGTATAGACGTCTACCTGTAGCCATTACTTCTTTCAGGCAAAATGCACAACCAGGTGCACCGTTGAGAATTTTCCCCACCAGGAGGATTTCCTTCCACTGTCCTCTAGGGATGCTCCAAAAAGGGACCATAGTGCTGCAGCATCCACTTGTGGATTTTGAACCCAGTTTACACTGACTCTGAAGTCATAAGCTATTGGGTTCTACGACTGCCCACTTTGTTTCGTCATGAAGCTTCTGCTTTAATATTCTTTGGAGAGGCCCAACCCAGTGGAAATATCTGTCGCTAGACAGATCTTCTCTCTGATAAGTTGAGAAACGGTCCCCTATTCTGGATCAGCTCTCGGCATGCCTGCACGTAGGATGAGTGTGACACTCAGTTCCCCATGACGACCCTTTAAAGACTTGCAGGTACTGGCTGAGCCCTCCCTCTAGGCATTTCCCTCAGCATCGTATTCACCTGCAGCCACGCACTGTGATTTCTGGATTCCCTTCTGCAGCCCTGTACCGCCCTGACTTGTTTCCCACAGCCATCACGTATCCTCACGACTGAGAGACCAAACTATGAGATCACGTAGACAGTATCTCCAAGAACAAACAAGATTCTCAGGCAGCAGTAGATGGAGTTAGCTCTTGGACAGTTATGTTCATTCAGCAAATGCCTCATGAGTATTTAACCATGTGTAAGACATGAATTCATGAGTGTGGTGATGGGATCATATCCAGGGACCACTGTGAACCGGCTCAGGAAGACAAGCTCTAAGCAGCCCCCTTCTTGATGTCAGCAGCAGTGATACAGAATGAATGCCAAATGTCTGGAACACAGTTGATGCCTGGCTTCCCCACCTGAGGCCCCTCTGATACTAGCAGGAGATGGGAACTAGTATTAACTTCCTGCTGGCCTGGATGCTTGTTTCTCCTGACACATGAATACCAGGTAATGATGGATACATTGTTTGGCCTGAGTCACTCAAGCATGCCCTTGTAGTTGCAGACAGCATTCCTGCCTTGATGCCTAAGCAAGATTAGAAAGGTCCAGCAGTTGGTTTGTTCATTTTCTGTGTACTTTAAGAGATATTTATTAACTCACTGCTATGTGATCTAAGTAGTGTGTAGCAAGGGACTTTCACTGCCTTTGATCAGTGCTCCTTGGTTCCTAAGACACAACTCATGGTTGTCTGCATTTCTGCAGTCTTCTGGACCCCTTAATACTTAGTTCTATTTACCATTCTGTTCTTCTGTTTGCCACTTAATAATTTCCTATGATTTTTTCTTTCAAATGCTGAGGAGGGTTTTTGGCAAGCATGTATTGTTGCTTAAAAAGTACTCAACTTCTCATAGTGGTAGATTGTTTTAGTTAAGCCACAAGTAGTCTGTCTATCTAGCTATCTGTCTGTCTATTATCTATCATGTTTAGGCTCAAATATGCATACACACATACACATAGACACAGATGTAGACACACACACACATTATTTTTAGAGTAAAATACACACCCAGGCACACACATCCATGATAATCCTGTTACCATGGGGACAGTTCTACAAGGGCTTCAAATCATTGCTTAATGTATAAAGGTATCAAAAGGCTGTATTAATTCCTCAGGATGTTGTTCTTTCTCATGAACATGCAGTAATGAAACCGATAGAACTCTCAACTATAAGGAATTCAGTGCTCCTCTCAACCTTCTGGGCTCACCTGTTCGTGGGTGTTGAGTCATCTGAGTGTGTTTAAGAAGTGTTTGTCAGATCACTGCTGCTGCTCTTATGACTGTCACCTGCACTGTGTTGAGGGCGGGTAGTGAATAAAGAGAGTGAGCGCGGCAGAGGGAGACTGAGGGCACTTTGTGGTGGCCTCGGAGCCATCTCTGTGCCCGGCACAGCCATGCAAGCCAGGCCATGGACACAGCAGTCACGGCGCTTCCCAGGGGAACGCGACAGCCAGTCTGCTTTGTGGGCATCGTGACACATCCCATGGGCATTGCTGGGCTGAGCAGGAAGGGACTAGGGTATGTGCTTTGCCCTGCAGAGCAAGGCTGTCCTGGCTAGAGAACTCCAGGCCCAGATGTGAGGGGTCATTGCCAAGGATGCAGTGCAGGTGGTCCCAGCTTACGCGCTCTCTGCTTCCACCAGCAGGTGACCCAGGCCCAGGTGTTCATTGTTTAGACTCCGCTAGAGGAGAGGGGTGATCTTGCAAGGGTGGAGGTTGCAGGAGTTTCGAGCCCTGATGCAGAAGGCTCAGGAAGCGACCTTTCAAAACCTGCAGATGTTTTGCCGGGAGCTGGGCTGGTGTGGTGACAGCAGTGCCCATGCAGCCGGGGCTGGGAGCTGGTGCTGCCTGCATTGTGCTATATGGCTTTGGAGCATCACCTGTAACCCCAGCCTCAGACCTTCCCCAGTGAGCCTTGGAGGCTGAGAGCCCACGGGCATCTCCTCTCCATCTTGGGGAGGTAACCTCCTTGCGGTTATTACATTTTACATTTTTCTGTATCCTCCCCCCCGCTGCCCTCACAGCACTCAGGAGCCTGCCTCCTACAGATGAGCCATGGGGGTCAAGAGCTTCGACTGGAGAGTCAGACAGACGAGGGTTTGAATCCCAGCTCAGACAAAAGGGCTCCATACAAGCGCCCATCTCATAGGGCTGTGTGAGGACTCAGGTGATGGGAAGCACCCACGTGCGCCTGGCAAGCAGAGGGTCTTGTGAGGAGGAGCCCCAGGACCCTTCGTCCAGAGCAGCCGCGCGGATTCGGTGCTTCCCGGCAGACATTTCCCTCTGCTGTATTCAAATTGGCCAACAAAGGCTCGCTGTTCTGGGAGGGGCCGAGGGTGGTCCCTCCGATCCCAGCGGCCTGAGCCTGCAGGGAGGGCAGGCACTTCCTTGGCTGGACGTCTGGACCATGGACAGGGATCTGAGTGCCGAAGACAGTGAGTACAGCCGGTCAGGGCGAGGGGCGCCCGCCTCCGTGGGACGCTGAGCTGAAATCCCCCCGCTGCCCTCAGCGCTGCCTTGGTTTTGCATCTGTGTTGCTAGAGCATCCCTTCCTTCCTTCCTTCCTCCCTTCCTTTTGCACATAAAGCCCATTTGCAGCCTGCAGGCTGTTCTATTAGGTGTCTCTGGGCAGTGGAGAAGGAAGGTGGAAACCAAGGTGAGAACTTCCCTGCCTCACCGAGTAACACCGTTCTTACCCTTCCTTTCTCTGACTGAGAGTCACCCCTCCGCCCCAACCCCAGAGCCAAATGTGAGCCTGAATATCAGGATTCTCATTTTAATCACAGTTGTATCTGTTCTTAGACGAGGTTAATGTTAAAGAAATGAAAGGTCTTTACGCACAATCTCTGTCTAGCAAAAAAGCTCACTTGTTCATTACCACTCATGAAGCATAGGCCAGGTGACCCCATCTTGCCATTCATGGGACAGAAATGCAATGGAAGCTAAGTACTGTTTAAAGAGATGAAGAAGGAAGTGGTATTTTGAGAAGAGATATGCTGTGTTTTAAAACAGGAAAGTTTGATCCTGAATTTGGAATGGGCAACATGGTGGAGTATCAGGTTGGGAAATGGGAGGCCAGGGTTCAAGTCCTAGCCCTGCTGTGAGTTGGCTTTGTGATCTTGAGCAAGTCACTTAACCTCTCTGAGCCTCAATTTCCCCATCTGTAAAAGAAGATTGGTCAGGAGTTCTTAATTTGAGGACCATGAAGGTGAAGGCAAAATATTGTGTGTGTGTGTGTGTGTGTGTGTGTGTGTGGCGCTGGGGGGTGGGGAAGGCATCCATGGGTTTCATTTGTCGCAGAGAAACCTGTGACACTAGTACATTTTTAGAGTTACCACACTTGGTGACTTTGAAGGTCCTTTGTGGCCCAACACTCTTCATTGCCTTTAATGTTGGTGTCTCAGAGTTTTGTCTCTGAGCTTCAGTGGGATATAAAATGAACCCCATGCTAATCTTAGCTCAGTTTAAATTTTGTTGGGGTCCTTTTTCATACTGAAGTGAGAGACTGTCCATAGATATTTTAGCATGTATTTGAGGAGGACCTACTCTGATCTTTGTTACATTGGAAATTGTGTATCCCTCGTCTTATTCTAATAAGTTTACTAACAGTTGAATGCAGTCTTTCCTCTTAAAAACCACGGCTCACTAGCAGTCTTTCCGTTTATACTTGGAGCCTGTTGTAGTAGACATAGGCTGTATCAGATCTGGATTCAACTCCAAGCTCTGCCTCCTCACGACTGGGTGACGTTGCCTACGTCACGTAACCTCTCTGAGCTTTACGTCCCCCCATAAAAATAGAGATGGTGTCATCTTGCCGAACTGGCGAAGGATCAATTGGATGTAGAGTGCCTAATATGTCACGCAGCCCAGAGTAAGCCCAGAGTGAATGTTGGCTCTAGAAAATTATCAGGTTGTATCCCCCGAGCTTTACAATTAAACTGCTATTAATGGAACATATTACCACTGTGGTGTTTTTGTTTTGACATCGAGCTTTTTGGTAAGCAGGGTAAGAGGCAGGTGAACTCTTTGTAGGTCCCTTCAAATTCTAAAAGCTCTGATTCTGCCATAGGCTCACATTATGTTCTGGTTTCCAATATCACTGAACCTCAGGCCAGCGCTTAGGGTCTACTGCAAGGGGTGAGGGTGTCCCGAAAGTTTTTAGAAACTAAGTTGATGAACTCTGAAACTAGATAAAATGTTCTCCTGGTTTTAGAAAGGGAGCTTGCGATGGGACTTCCGTAATTTAAAGGTCCCTTCTTAGGGGAGAGATGGCTCTCCACTTTAGCCAATTGTGTTACCCTTCCCAGTCACTAAAATTTTGTCACTTTATTTATGATTTATTTATTTATTTATTTATATAATGTATGGGCTGTGTTGGGTCTTTGTTGCTGTGCGCGGGCTTTCTGTAGTTGTGGAGAGCAGGGGCTACCCTTCGTTGCAGTGTGCAGGCTTCTCATTGCTGCGGCTTCTCTTGTTGCAAAGCACAGGCTCTAGGTGTGCAGGCTTCAGTAGTTGTGGCACGTGGGCTCAATAGTTGCGGCTCTCGGGCTCTAGAGCGCAGGCTTAGTAGTTGTGGCACACAGCCTTAGTCGCTCCACGGCATGTGGGATCTTCCCAGACCAGGAATCAAACCTGTGTCCCCTGCATTGGCAGGCGGATTCTTAACTACTGCGCCACCAGGGAAGATCTGTGTCCTTAGTTTTTGAGTCTATAATGTGGAGCAGCTTCAGGGAGAGAATATCTTGCTCCAGTGACATAATTTGGTACCAAAGTAGGCACAGATAGGGACATTCTGAGATGTGGCATCCACATGGAAGTCACTTTTAGCACCACCACTGTCGGATTTCAGTGCTTTGACAACGATTAATCATGGGCAGGAGATGTGGACTCCTCTGATCCTCTGAAATCAAGGGAATGGCATTTTAAGAAGAGAGAGTTAGGGGGAGCTACCCATGAATTATGCCTTTCTCCACAAGAAACATTCCTTCCTATACGAAAGAAAAATAGCTGGCATCTGGTGGGCAGAAACACAGCCTGGGTGGCACTTCGCAAAGCTCTCTTGGCAACCACTTGACGTGTGGGCCTGGAGCAGTGGGCTATTCACCCGAGCGGAAAGGCCATGGGGCTTGGAGTCAGGCTCTGAGTTGTAAGTGCTATTTCTGTCTCTGCTCTGAGCCTGTGAGTTTGTTGTCTCAAATCGCATCTCATCTTGTCCTCCTACAACATGGGGAAAACAGTGGTTGTCAGGAGGTACAAGAAAGACCACGGAGCATCCCTAACCCAGGCAGGGCGTGTGTTAGGGGGCAGTGGTCCAGCTGGACGGCTGCCCTGGAACTCAGCCCAACACCGTGGAAACAGTGACGCGGCTGGTGGCCCCCATCAGAGTGCCCCATGCTGGGCGCCACACAATGTCCTGTGACGTCCACATGGCTGCTGTGCCCGATGAGATCTGCCTAGGAAATGACGTGCCCGGCGTGCTGCAGCCCAGGGGCCTTTATTTTCGTCCACAACATAATGGGGAGGTTAATTTAGCTCTGACGGGTTGCCAGAGGTCAGTGTGCCTCCCAGTTGATGGATGGAGCTCTGAGTTTCCCACCTCTCATTCTTCCCCTCTTCCTGCCCCTTTGTTTGGTTTCCGGTAGGACAGAGCGGCCACGTGGCATTTCCTTGTTTTCTTGTCCAGGAGAATTTTGATGCCCCAGCAGAGCCAAGGCTTCCGGGTGGTCGGGGGCCCTCCTGGGGGAGGGGGCTATGATGGCCTTGCCTTTCTTTCTACGTTTGACCTTTTCACTCTCGTCCCCTGGCTGAAAGGAGCGCAAGGAATGAGGAAGACCCGCCCTCCTCAGGTCCAAGGCGTTGACCAAACATTTACTACATGCCAGGCTCTGGTCTGAGAGCTGTGTACGCGTTGTCTCGTTACATGGACCCTAGTGTCACCTGCTCTCTTTCACAGCTGGGGGAGTTGAGTGCTGGGAGGATGTGTGTCTGGCAGTGTCATGTATTGCCTGGCTTAGATCAGCATGTCGGAGTCCAGGTTCCTAACCACTGTGCCCAGGGATTCTGAGCCCAGTCACCCCCACCCTCATCCTGGCTACAGTCCAGCCCTGCCCCTCATCTTTAGTTCTTTTAACTGGGCTCACAGACACTGCAATGGATGTCCGTGGACCTCCGCCCCAAAAGGCTCAAATTCCAGCCGCCACCTTCCTAATCTCCCTCAAACCCAGCCGCACAGTGAGTGTCAGCTCATGGACCAGAGCTGACCCACCACTTGTTTTGTAAAGTTTAATTGGACCCAAGCCACACTTATTGAATTGTCTGTTGTCTATAGCTGCTTTCAGGGCACCACGGCTGAGGTGAGTAACTGAGACAGACTGTATGGCCCATAGTTTGAACTGTTTACCACCTGGCTATTTGTAGGAAAAGTTTGCTGATCCCTGTGTCCCTGGTGGCTAGAGTAGCTGAGAATGCTAATAAACTCATTAGAAGCAAAACAAAATTAAGAACCAAGGTTTGAGAAATAATTCCAGGTGAATTCTCATCTTGGGGATTTCAGGACACATCGGCAGGTGTTTGAAGCTTTGGGATGATGTCACTGTATGTCACACCCGCATCCGTCCGAGGGCTCTCACCTGGTTCTCGGCAGAATCATTTGCTTACAACGATAAGTTTTCCTGCTAAGAAAGGTACTCTCTACATCTACAAACATTCTTCTATTTCAGCTTCCTTTGGAAATTTCCTGCAAGGAAGCAGAATCTTAGAGATGCATATGTATTGCTTATTGTTGGAGAACAGGTACATTCCTAATGGGGGGGGGGGTGGTGGTAGAGGGGGTTATTTGTTTTAATGACACCCCCTCCTCCTTCACTGTTCTTGGCCATGAATTCCAGGATTTCAGTGTTCCTCCCCACCTGATGTCTGTCTCTACTTCCAGGTAACCTAGGCTGTTCCAGTTTTGAACAAGATCTGCTTATTCTTCTGGCCTCTGTTTTTATTGAAGTCTAAAGGATGAGACATATTATTTTTATATTTGTAGTAATAAGGAGCTGTAGGATTCAAAAAGCTGCAAAACAGAGAAGGATCTAGGAGAGGAGGAGGATCAGCTGGAATTTTGACCAAAGTGGGCTTCAGTGACTTCATACAGAGAGAATCCCCTTCCACTGACCGTTTATCAGTTCACCCTTTAAAGTAAACTTCCTGTGGTCAACTGGCCACTAGAAAGACAGAGATGAGGGATTCTTGTCCGCTAGTATGGGGGCTTTGAGGGACAGGTTTGACAGGTGGCCCGCTGGGTTGGAACTGGAGCAAGGCGCCTCTGTCCTGCTCTAACTTCAGTGCTGTGTACCCTAAGAGTACTGGAGTAAACTCTCTGAGCTTCAGACACCTCATGTCAAGTAGAGTTAGAAGCCCTGCCTTCCACACCTGCAGGTGAGACAGTGGGGTGAGGTACCAGGTGTGGGAGGTGCTCCATGAGTTGTCCTGAGTTTCCAGAGGCCAGTTCTTATGCTTTCCTCCTTGGAGCCTCAGGCAGATCAAGATGAGGTTTTAAAAACAGTCATATAGTGAGTGCTTCTTCCATAAGGTTTGCCTCTCGTAAAAAGCACTTGGAAAGAGCACCAGCTTTGGAGACAGAAGGACCTTGGTCTGAATCCAACTCTGTCCCTCACTGGCTGTGTTATCTGGGATGAGTCACAACCTCTCTAAGCCTGTCTCCTCATTGGTAGAGTGTGGTTGTGCTGGCGTGTCAGTTTGGGTCTTCCAAGAAGCAGACACGAAGCTGGCCTGAGGCATGCCAGGCGTCCCTTGGAGACCTGTGAAGGGAAAGGGGGAGGAGGCAGGCGTAGGCAGGGACTGTCTTTGGACCGCAGTGCAGGCGAGACCCCTGTGAGAAGACTGAGGGCAGTGGGAGGAGCCTCAGACCCTAGTGTGGCTCCAAGAAAGTCTTGGCTGGGTCCGGAGAGAGTCTCAGAGTAAAGACTGTCCGATACAGGAAGCTGCGTGACATGCTGCCCCATATCCCAGTGCCTTAAAACAACCACCACTGTATTACATTTCATGATTGTGGGTCAGGAATGTGCACAGGGCTCAGCTGGGTGATTCTTCTGCTCCATGTGTAATTGTAATTGTTTCGAGCTGCTGTAACAAAAATACCACAGACTGGGTGGCTTAAACAACAAACATTTATTTCTCACTGTTCTGGAGGGTGGGAAGCCCAAGATCAAGGCACCAGCAGACCCAGCGTCTGGTGAGGGACCGCTTCTGACTTGTAGATAGCCACCTTCTCACATAGTAGAGAAGGAGAGAGAGCCCTAGCCTTTTTCTCTTCTTATAAGGACATTGATCCCATCATGGGCTCCATCCTTAAGACCTCATTTAAACCTAATCACCTCCCAAAGGCCCCAGCTCCACTGGGGGTGTGGGTTTCAACATACGAATTTTGAGGGGATGCAGACATGCAGTCCATAAAAGGGTCTCTCAGTGTATTCAGCAGGCAGCCGCTCTGGACTGGAGGGTCCAAGATGACGTTGCTCATATTCCCGGTGGCTTGGCAGGGTGGCTGGAAGGCCAGGCTCCACTGGGCCCCTCCCCACGTAGTCTCAGGGCATTCCCACGTGGCCTGTCCGGTGGGATACTCTGATTTCTTACCTGGTAGCTCAGGCATCAAGAAGGATGGCTGCAGGAGGCCAGAAGTGGGAGCTGCAGTCTCTTCTTCCTCCCTGTGCTCCCTTGGAGAAGCAGTCGCGAGCCTGCCCAGGTTCAAGGGGAGGGAACGGAGACCCGTCTGTTGATGAGAGGAGAAGCCGTGTGCCCGCTCTTACCCGCTGTCTGTCTCCTAGGGCCGTGCACTATGATACTGTTTGCAAAGCGCCTGTCCTGGAGACTGGCCCAGAGGTGCCCAGCAATCAGGAGCTGCCCTGTTTAATGATTTCCTCACCGCTGTTCTTACCGCTGTTATGTACTGTCATACACCCACCCCATCCCTGCCCGCCCCGCAGATGTGTGGTGTGTCCCGAGGGGCCCAGAGGGGCCAGAGTGAGACTGACTGAAACCATGAGGCTCCGTACGATGCACCCGCCCTCACCTGCCTGTGGAGTCCGCATCGACCCCCTCCTCCCCGAGGCTCAGCTCCGTCCCTCCTTCCCCAGGTGTGGCGGACCTCAGCTCCGAGGCCGAGAGTCCTCTGGCACCCCCGGCTGAACTCCTGGAGAGGCTGCCCAGCTGTGACTGGCTTCTTCAAGGGGACAGTAAGTCTATGTTCCCGGGGGCTTGGGTCCTGCGGCCTCTTCCCAGGGTTTATGCTGTTGTGGGGGCATCTCTGGAACAGGCCGGCCTGGGAGAGCTGTCCTGTCCCCTGTGGGCCCTGGGAAGCCCCTTGTCACTATTGGGAGGGAACGGGAGGATGGGGTATAGGCCCTGTGTCCATGGACTTTCCATGACCATGTCCATCTCCACTTAAGACCAGAAAGATGCTGGTCTTGGAACCCTCATTCTTCTTCGTCTGTTCTTTCTCACATTCGGCCCATCTTTGCTTCTTTTATCCCACAAATGCCTGTGCCTTTGAGCCGGGCTGTTGAGCCCCTGACTCCTCCCCCTGCTCCAGGACGCCAGATATTCTTCCCGCCTTCGGAGGTCCCGGGGAGACCCCAGGAACAAAGGTGCTGGTCCTCATTCCTGGAGCACAGGTGAGCTCTGGCGACCCTCGTGGAGCCATCACGTGGGATCACAGGCAGTGATCCTCGGGTCACCTTTGTCCCCCAAGAGCCCTCCTCAGGGACCTCAGAGGCCACAGATTTTAACCCAGATGGTGCATTGGGACCCAGACCCGCTGGATCAGAGTCTGCAGGTGCGGAGCCTGGGAGTGTGTGTTTCTCCAGGCTCTTCAGAGTACCTGGCTGCCAAGCTGGGGTGAAAACTCTAGTCTAGATCGCCCCTGGGCCTGATCCACTGCCTGTTTTTGTCTGTCAAGTTTTATTGGCACACAGCCACTTGGTTTTGTTTCCTTACTATCTGTGGCTGCTTTTACATGGTGACAGAGGAGCTGAGTGGTGACACAGAGGCCACCGTTCCCACAAATCCTAAAATAGTTACTGTCTCACCCGTTACCGAAAGTCTGCTGCCCCTGCCCTGCTCCCTGGAGGGTGCACCCTCTTTGCTTGCAGGACTCAGGGCGGAGCTCTGCTGTCTAGCCAGCTCTGTGCGGACAGGAGGAGGAGCGATGGCCCGTTCTGGGTCCAGGGTGGCCGTGTCCTGCCTCCGAGGGTGTCCTCCTGGTGATCCTGGCCCCGCTGCCACCTGGCCCACCTCCCTTCTTCTCCCTGGCCCCCACCCTGCATGCCCTCAGACCCCACTTCCTCCTTGGAGTCGTCCTGGCCACTCTGGCCCCACACGCTCCATCTGCCGTGCACCATCTGCGGGCACGCAGGCCCCTCTGTGCGCCGGCCGGGGGTGCTAGGGACACAGCGTGCATTGTGGGGGGCTTACATTGGGAGTCAGGCTGCCGTGGAGATGGATGTGAAGATGAGAGGGGGAGGAAGGAGGAAGGGGGCCTCTGCGTATGGCAGTGGTGGGGTGGGAGGGAGGGCTTTGCTGAGGAGGGCCAGGGCAGTTGGGCCTCAGGGGAGCCTTGCCGGAGGAGGAGAGGTGCCCAGAGAGGAGGCTGAGGAAGGGTCATTCATAGCCTGCCTTTCCAGCCAGTGCCACTGCCGTCCAGCAGGCTCATGGGGAGTCTCTGTGGGCACCACTCTCAGAAGGTTCTCAGCTGGGGTCTTCCCATGAGCGTCCCTCAAAGCTTCTTTTGCCGAGGTCAAGGTCCCTGAGGGTAGGAACCTCATCTAGCCTAAGTCTGCCTCCTTCTAGCTGTGTGATATCTTCTCTGGACCTCAGTTTTCCTCATCTGTAAAACAGCATAGTTCATCTTCTAAGTTTTTTGTTTTTGTTTTTGTTCTAAGACCCCATCAACCCTTCTCCCCAGCTCCACACTTCAGCTGAAGTGGTTTTGCTGTCCAGTAGAAGGTTCTGCCATGTTCTCACCGGGCATCTGTTCACACAGTTCCTGATGCCGGGGGCGTCCTGCCCCGGTGGATGCCCAAGGCCTCACGGCTGTGGACCACAGCCGGGGCTCTCCTGTCCGGGCCTCAGTTTCCATCTGCACAGAGACGGGGCTGGCTGGCCTGGGTGAGCCTGCAGGCTCTCCCCAGACCCGCTGCCCCTCTGCTCTGTCCCCAGCAGAGTCCCCATGGTGACAGAGGAGGTGGCCCGGGAAGCTCTGCTCAGCTTCGTGAACTCCAAGTGCTGCTATGGTAGTGTGGCCACTGGCGACCTCATCATCCTGGAGCTGAAGCAGCAGGCCCTGTGCAGGGTGAGGGGGTGGCTGGTGGGGCCCTGGGGAGGCCCGGGAGCAAGGTGTCTTGGGGAACAGTGTGTGTGAATGGCAGTGACATTGAAGTCCCTTCTGCCACTTCCCGGATCTGTAGTGGGTAATAAGACAAGGAGTCACAGTTATCGGTCACCATTGAGCAGCTCGAGTGCCCTAGGCATCACGGAAAGCACATCATGTACACATCTTATCGGATCCTCATAGCTGCCCTGCACGGTAGGTATCGTTGTCACCAGTTAAGAGGAGGAAGTGAATGTTTAGAGAGGTAGAGTTACTTGCCACCAAACGCGCAGCTAGAAGTGACCGAGCTGGGATTCAGACTCCGGTTTGCTGGTGTCAAAGCCCTGTTTTTAAAGACACAGCTTATCTGCTTCCTGGAGGGTGGGCTAGAAAGGGCCGTCTCCTCACCTGATCCCAGTTCCCTCTGCCTCCCCCAAGTTTTGTCTCTGCCAAGGGTCATATAGTCATCACCCCCAGGCCTGAGGCTCCAGGGAGGTCCTGTGTCTGGTACTGAGACCACAAACCAGCACCTTTGTCACCTTCTGCCTTGACAGGGACAAGTTTAAGTCCACATTTCTTAGTGTCACTGGCACAGCTGACCCCCGGAGGGCACACAGTCAATAGAAATCAGCCTTGCAGGGAGTGGTCAGAGAAGGGATCTGTGGTACGAGGTCTCTGTGTAGCTGTGTGGCCTTGGGCAAGTCACCTGACCTCTCTGAGCATCCCTTTCCTTACATGGGAAGAGAGGAGCCAGGCGATGTCCCGAGATCCCTTCCTGTTTTGTGATCCTGTGGACGAGGATCTTCACGTCAGGCAGATAAATTCCTCCAAGGGGATGCTCGAAGCGGCTGATGCCCGTGGCTCCATCTGTAAAGGGCAGTGTCTGCTTCCCAGCTTGCCTCATAGCCGTATCTGTGCATAAGGCGATGGGGGGCTGAGGTTGCCCAGGGCTGTGCCTGTCGGGGGAGAGTTCCTGGGGCTGAGTGACCCCCTAGAGACGCCCCAGGGCAGCTGCGACAGGAGTCGCTGCTGCAGCCTGTTCTGAGCAGCCCTCGGGCACCATGCGTGCGTGGGGACTTCTGTTCTCCCCGCTGAGCCCAGGGGTGGGGAGCTCCATCCTTTCACAGAAGGGCTCTGTCTTCCTAAGGACACGGGTGTGAACACACTATCTTTGCTTTGTAGTATCGACTGGAAACCTTCAGCGAATCCAGGATAAGTGAATGGACTTTTCAGCCCTTTACCAGTAAGTGAGTTGTCTGAAATGAATTTAACTGGGAGCAAACCCGGCAAGGGCTGGTGGAGAACGTCAGGACGTGGCTCAGCCACGAATCCTGAGGAAGGTGCTCTGCTGCTTGGAGCCTCGGTTTCCCATCCGCCGTAAGGAGGTAGGGTGGCCTTTCCTCCTGGGGGCTTTCCAGGGCGGACCTCAGCAGACGCATCCTGTCCAGGAAGTGGTTTGCAGGAGGTCCTGGAAAAGTCTCGTGTTTGCCTCTGGCCATTGGCTGCCGCTCTCACACAGGACCAGACTGCAAGGGCAGCAAGTGCGTTCGGGTGTCTGCCTGCATCCCAGGCCGCCTCCCCCAGCACCTCTCTGGGTCTCTAGACCCCCACCCCGCTCAGTGTGCCACTCCGCCACTGCTGGGCCCGCCTAGAGCCTTAAGGTTCTCTGTCTGGGAAGCTCTGTGCCCTACCTGTTTTCTCTGCTGACCCCTCCGGTTCATCCTTCGAGACTTAGCTCAGGGGTCTCCTCTTTTATGAAGCCTTTGAGGATTTCTTCTCTGCCGTACCCTCCCCAGCAGAATGAGTCAGTCTTCTGAGTTTTCAGAACCCTTTATGCAACTCTTGTCCAAAGCACTTACCGTGTCATATTGCATTGTATTGTGGTGTAGTCTGTCTCCTTGAACGGAGGAGGAGGAGGAGAAAGAAGAAGATGGTGGGGACAGTGAGGATAGCGAGGCTGGTCCTTCTTTATTGATCCCTCGGCACGTACCAGCCCTGGGCCAAGCACTGGTATGCCTTCTGCTGTTCCGTTTCACTACTGTCCACCATGGTAGGTGCCACCGTTATCCCCGGTTTAGAGAGGAGAGGGTTGCAGGGCAGAGAGGTGGAGGAGCTGGTCTTGAGTTCCACAGCCAGGAAGTACAAGAAGCAGGAGTCAGCCAGATCTGTTCAACTCCAACGCTTGGGTGCTTAACCACAGACCTTAAGGGGACCCTTACCTACCAGTCCCTTGGCCCCAGGGTATAGCCTAATGCCTGGCACTAGGTGAAGGCTCCGAACTATTTGGTGAATCAGTGAAAGCTGGTCCTCACAGCTGTTTGCTGGTCTTACGATGACCGTTCTCTCTGTCAGACCACACTGTGGACGGGCCACAAAGAGGGACCTCCCCCAGGCTTTGGGACATCAAGGTCCAGGTTCCCCCGATGTTTCAGGAAGATACCAGGAAGTTCCAAGTCCCTCACTCATCATTGGTCAAGGTAATGTGTTTATTGGAGTCTCTGCCCTACTCTATGAGCCGGTTTTCTGAGCACCACAGCTTCTTTAACCTTTATCCTTTGAAAAGGGAAATCTAAAGTCCAGGCTTGTGGTTTATTCCTTGCCCATCAAATAAGCAGAATTCTAAGAAGACCCAGCGTGTGGGATGTAGTCCCACACAAAATCCCATGCAAATTAGGGAGCATTCACATAGCAACAGGATAGTATGAGATGGTCACCAGGTTTCAATAGTGAGCATTCACATTCCTAGGCCATCTGTGTTTTTATCTTTTTTATTTTTATTTTTCTGGCCTGTCGGTAAACAGCTGAATAAAACAGATATAAAATAAAAGCGTCATTGGGATTTTTTTATGGAAGTCATTAGGGGAGTAGAATTTGACATTCACGCTGTTTTACAGAAATATAATCAGGACAGGCAGTGAGGGTAACCTCATGTGTTACAGAAACACAGCTGAGATGTTTTATGTTATGTTCTCATCTAATTACCTGCCTTATTTTCACTTTAGAACTTGATTCAAGCGTGTCATTTTACCCTCTGAGTTTTCATAGCATTATAAGACAAAGAGGACTTTGAGAGATCAAGGAAGTGTTTAATTCGATTCTCTAGGGTGGAAAAGCTATTTTGATTCAGTGACTGAATTCCAGTAGCTAGCTCGCCGCCTTTTGCAAAAATACCCTCTGTTTTTTTATGGCTTCTATTCCCAAAGACTGCTTTGGCCACCTAATGGGCAAAGGATGCCCGTGTTTGTGGTTTAGCCTGGGAGTGTGTGTTAGCACATGGGAGTGGGAGACCAGGTCTCCCCGTCTTAGCATTCAGGACACATTGGGCTGAGGCTCTGAGGAGATGGTCATATGATCTCCTTGGCTTGGCATTCAAGGCCCTTTGGAATCCTGGTCATAGGATTCCAAACAAATGGTCATATTCTCACCGCGGCCTGAACGGCTGTACCTCCACGTGGGATGCTGACATCATGGGGGTGGGGGTGGTGAAATCAGGAGCTGCTGGTATTGGGAAACGAGATCAAGGAGAGTGTTCATTCTCAGGAATGCCACAAATGCCATGGGCGTGGGCGCTACAAGTGCAGCGGCTGCCACGGGGCCGGCACGGTGAGTCACGTGTAGCCATTGGTGAGTACATGATGTGTGGGAGCAGGGCCATGTGGGGATGCGGGGCTGGGCTGGGAGCCTGGGGCTTCCCACACTAACAGTGGGGCTTCGGACAAGTCATCCTCCCTTTCAGGGCCTCCATTTTCCTACCTGTAAAATGGGAACATTGGATTGGGTGGTCTCTACTGACCTTATTTCACTTTGATAGTTTATGATTTTAATTCTTCTCTCCTTTTCTCCTCCACCTACAAACATTTATTGAGTACCTGCTGGGTGCAGGAGCACTGAGACCTGGGGTCCTTCTCGCAGGGACCCTCTCTGTCACAGGGGCAGACTGACAAGTGACCAGCACTTGTAGTGCAGGGTCTCTGAGGAACAAAACAGACTTGGGCCTTGGATTAGCTTCCTGGGGCTGCCATAGTAAATGACCACAAACCCGGTGGCTTAAAACAACAAGCTTACCCGCCCAGGAGTCCTGGAGGCTGGATGTCCAACTGCAAGGTGTCAGCAGGGTTAGGAGCCGTCTCGAGCCTTCCCCCGGCTTCTGGTGGCGGCTGGCGGTCCTCCACTTGTAGCTGCCTCACCCCCATCTCTGCCTCCGTACTGTTTCCTAGCTTTTCTGTGTGTGTCTCTCCCTCCTCATGGCCTTCCCATAGGGACACAAGTAACTGGATGTAGGGCCCCCTTCTCACCCTTACTAATTACATCTGGAAAGCTGATTTCCAAATAAGGTCCCATTCTGAGGTTCTGGTAGATGTAAATGCAGGCAGGGGTGGGGGGCACAATGTATGGTATTCAGCCCCATGTGGGCCCCTCAGCACCAGCCAGGCCCTCTTGGCATCGCCATTCTTTGCAGAATCCTTTAGGCTACTAGCCATCCCAGCAGTAGGTCCACGCCCTTCTTGTGTTCTCAGCTCTCCCCACTTCCCCATCTGTGCCTAATCCCTTGGACATACACTGACCACCTGCTGCTCTAAGCTGGGCGTCCTCCGTCCTTTATCTGCCCACCCACCCGCCCTTCCACCCACCTTCTGCCTGCTGCGTGCTCATCCCTCTGTCCGCTCCTCGCCACCATCCCCCCCCACCGTGGGGCCCAGCCATGGCTGCACCTGCTCTGTGTCCTCCTGTGGCCTCACTCCTGCCATCACCTCCTTGTGGCTTTCCCAGAGCCCCTCCCTGTGGCCTCTGCTGCTCCCTCCTCTCTCCCCTTCTCCTCTTCCTCCTCCTGCCCCGCCCCTCAGGCTTCCCCTGGAATGTCTCCAGGGCTCACCCCAAGCCCACTGTGGGGGTGTAGCCTGGTCCACCTCTGAGGGCTTTTCCAAGACAGAGCTCCCCATCATCTGTGACACCAAAGGGGCCAGTCTGCCCCTCTCCCAACCCCCTCTGGCAATGGCTGTTTGGTCCTGGGATGTTCCTGGGGGTCGTAGGGATTAGAGAAGAGCAGGAGAGGCTGATGTCTCAGGAGAGACAGGGATGTGAGGATGCAGTCTTTGAAGCTGCAACTGGAGGGGTCCAAAGATCTAACCACCCCATCTTGCAGACAAAGGGCCGAGGCCCAGGGAGAGCCAGTGGGGACGTGGTAGCTTGGGGAAGGTCACAGGCTGGCTTGGAACCAGGTCTCGAGATGCCCTTTGCCTGCTCCCCGGGAGGCGGGTGGGGGCTGAGGCTGCGTGTGTCCGCAGGTGCGGTGCCCCTCATGCAGCGGGGCCAGGCGCAAAGCCAGGCCCGCCCGGCGGTGTCAGATGTGCTCAGGGTCCGGCAGGCGGAGGTAAGAGGGGGCTCCCCAGCCCCGAGCTCAGTGCTCTCACTGGTGTTCTTGCTTTTTGCTGCCTGGCCTTCAGGAAGGCAAGCGGGTGCGCTCTCTGTCTTGTCACCCCTGGGCCCCCAGAGCTCTGTGCGTCGTAGGTGCCCTGTCACCTCAGTGAGTGTTTCTCGAAACCAGATGGAGCCCACCAAGCAATCTGTGGGTCGGGTCGGGGAGGGACAAGGCCCTGCAGGAAGGAAGGAGGTGGTGGGTTAACAGAGGAGACCTCTTCCTACTCACGTGCAAGGGAAGTGAAGATAGAAAAGCACCCAAGGGGAGATTCGTAACTCTCCGAGGCTGCGGGCCTGGGCAAACCCTTATGTATGACCCATTGCAGAGACTACATGGAGGAGGAGTCCAGGAAGGTTGGTTGATTGACTAAATCAATAAAGTGCCTGTTCACAGGGCTTTGCAATCAGTGGGCTGTTGCCTTTTGGATATGACGTCCTTTTGTGTATTTATAAATCTTTAAAGGGAAACAGGAAACCATGAGGAATGAAACTCTTCAGAGTTGTGTTGGGTTAATGATACTTATGGCTCATCCAGGCCCAGGCTATCCTTCTAACAAGCCAGATGGTGAACCTTTGGTGGACCTGCCACCTGTGGTTGGTAAAAAAGCTCTTTGATTTGGAAAGAGACTCAGGTTTCTTTCACTTACAAGTAAAAAAACTCCAATTCAAACCGCCTTTAGCAAAAAAGTAAATTTATAGACCCATGTAATGGAAAAGTCTAGGAATTGATTTCTGGGATGACTTCAGGTATAGGTGGATCCAGGTGCTTAAATGATGTCACCAGGAATCTATCTCTGTCCCTCACTCTGCTTTTCTTCATGTTGACTTCATTCTCAGGCAGGTTGTCTCCTGTGGTGGCAGAGGGGGCCACCAGCAGCTCCAAGCTTGGTAACCTCAGTGGAAAAGGATGGCCCTTTCCTGATGGTTCCAACAAAAATTCTGGGGTGGATCTCAATGCACTCATCTGGGTCATGTGTCAGTCCTTGTATCAGCCACTGTGGCCAGAGAGATGGGACGAGCTGATTGGCCAGGCTGAGGTCCCAAGCTGGTCATAGAAGGGGTGGGGGCAAGCCCACGAACCGTGTGGGCTTGCGGGGAGAAGGCCGGTCTCCAAAGGGAAATTGGGGCATTGCTACGAGAAGCTGGAGGTCTAGCTGGTGGGCACGTGGATGCAGTTCGTGCCCACTACAGCCCACTTCTATGAGGAAGGAGGTGGGGAGGGGGCCTCAGGAGCCAGTGGGACGCCACGACGGTCTGAGTGGTACTGACGGGGCCCCTCACAGATGCAGCACATGCTCGGGGAGGGGGAACAAGACCTGTGCCACCTGCAAGGGTGAGAAGAAGCTGCTGCACTTCATCCAGCTGGTCATCATGTGGTACGTGCACCTTTCCATGCCGTGGCCTGGTGGGGTGGTGGGGGTAGGGCACGTGGCCTGGATTGGTTTCCCCAGAGAAGCTCCATTGGTTGGGGCTTTCACAGTGCAGGGACCTGCTGGGAGGGATGGAGTCCCAGGGTCCTAAGTCCCCACGTCAGGGAGGCTCCGACACGTGAAGGCTTTCTCCCGTCGGGAACCTTGCTGGAACAGAACTGTCCGTACTTTACTAGTTTCCCACCTTACAGGCGAGGATGCTGAGGCCCAGAGAGGCTAAAGCACTTTCCCAAAGTCCCAGCAGCCCCGATCTGCCTGATTCCAAACTCACGTTCTTAACCCGACCCCCGGGCTCCGTCCCTCACCCTCTTCACTTCCAGGAAGAACAGTCTGTTTGAGTTTGTGTCTGAGCACCAGCTGGACTGCCCTAGGGAGCTGCTTGCTAAAGCCAGAGGAGAGACCCTCTTTAAGGATGAAAGCACGATGGTAAGGAGGGCTTTGCAGTCGCCCCAGAGGGAGCTGGGTCCCTCCTCTCCCCATGAGGCCGTGTCTTCTGGTTCTGGAGGTGGTGAATTCATTCAGCAAGACAGGCTGGGTGGAAACAGAGCTTCTGGGACAGGACAGAGGCTGCCGACCCCTGGGGCCGGTTCTCTCTTGAATGTTACATATTCAACCCTCCCTTCTTCCCCCATTCCTTTTCTCTCCCACTTTTCTTCCCTCCTTCCCTCGCACAAATCTTGAGACCCTCCCCCCATACCAGGCACCATTCTAGGCCCTGGGGATGCCGGAAAACAGAATCTCTGCCCTCAGATCCTCAGCATTTTCACCACTGTGTCCGATGGTTCTAATGGTCATTGAGAAATACACAGACTGCGTAGGGAGACAGGAAGGGCCCGGGGTGTGTGTGTGTGGGGGGGCAGTGCAGTGGGGGAGTGGACAGTGTGCCAGATTGGGAGTCAGGGTGTCCAGCAGGGGAAGCAGCACGACAGAGGCCTGGAGGAGCCGCAGAGGGCAGGGGGGTGGAGGGCAGGGAGCTGGGCACCGCAAGGGGCTAAGACACGACAGGCGCCAGCAGCCAGATCGGGCGGGCCCTGTCCACTAGGAGCTGGCAAGCTCTGGCCCGCAGCCTGCTTTTATAAATAAAGTTTTGTTGGAGCACAGCCTGTTTGTTTCCATATCGTCTGTGGCTGCTTTCGAGGGCAGAGTTGAGCAGTTGAGACAGAGACCCTGGGGCCCCCTGGCCCTTTGCAGAAGAGATTTGTGGCTCCCTGCTGTCCGCCTGGGAAGGGATTTTGGCCTTTATGGGACATACCCAGACAGTTTGTTTTCTTTTCTTTTTTTCCCTCCCCCCTCCTCCCCCTCCTCAAACAGTATGTAGCTGTTTTACACTGGCTTATTAGTTTCAGGTGTGTATCATGATGTGCTATTTGTATATTACTGTCAAATGATTACAATAAATCTAGTTCACATCCATCACCACACAGTTAAAATTATTTTTCTTGTGATGAGAACTTTTTATGAGCTACTCCCAGCAACTTTCAAATATTCAATCCAGTATTATCAACTGTAGCCACCATTCTGTACTTCACATCCCCAGGACTGACTTACTTTATAACTGGAAGTGTGTACTGACTGACCACCTTCACCCCTTTCACCCACCACCCCCGCCCCCCAGTCCCCATCTCTGGAAACCATCAATCTGTTCTCTGTATCTGGGAGTTTGTTTTTGTCTTAATTCCACATATAAGTGAGGTCATAGGGTATGTATCCTTTTCTGACTTATCTCACTTAACATGATGCCCTCTTCCTTGCACGTTGTTGAAAACGGCAGGATTTCCTTCTTTATGACTGCATAATAGCCCTCAGCGTCCTGTCTTTGCCCCAGTCACTGGGCTTGCTACGGGCTCACTTCAGCTGTCACCCCCTTAGGAAGCCCTGCACCCACCCAGGCCTGATTTGGCAGCAGCAAAAGCCCACTGGGTGGGAGCGTAGGCTGTCTACAGCCCTCGTTCATTGGCTGGCGTTCCCGAGGCGATCATGTGGATGATCAAGGGTCCGTGGAGGTTAACAAGCCCCACCCACCCCACTCGCCCTTGGCCCGGGCCCGCCCCTCTCTGGGCTCGTGCGCCCATCAGCCGTCCAAGGCTGCAGGTGCTGAGGCTCCGGGTCAGGTGGTCTGCGTCTCCCCCTAGGTGTACCCCATCGTCGACTTCCCCCTGCGGGAGATCTCTCTGGCCTCGCAGCGGGGCATCTCTGAGCACAGTGCCTCGCTGGCCTCCCGAGCCCGCGTCCTGCAGCAGGTGAGCTGGTTGTGGGGGTGGAAGGTGAGGCGCCTGGTCGGCTGGGGCTCCAGGGCACTGTCCTTGTGGGTGTAAAGGAGGGAACCGGCCCTTCCTCTGCGGGAGGCTCCTTCCCGAGAGCGGCGGGGCGAGGGGAGGAGAGGAGCCCTCGTCGGAGGAGGAGCACAGAGGTGCTAGGGACTGACCTGGGGCCAGAGCGACCGGAGGGCAGAGAGCAGGGCTGGCCAGACCTCAGGCCGCGGGGAGAGGTTTGGATTAATTTATCCCGAGAGCAACAGGAAGCTGGCAGGGTTTCACGCAGGAATGTGGCTCAGTGTGGTTCTGAGTCTCACCACCTGGTATTCAGAGACGGGAAAGGAGAGCTCGAGATCTAGGGCCCAAGGCAGGGCTGTAACCCAGCGTCGGACCCCCCCGGGGCACTTCCCAAATCCCAGGCTCTCCCAGGCCCCCCAGGGCAGGGCTGGCGGCAGGCGCTGTTGTGCTGCTGTACCCTGCTGGCCACTAGGCGGCGGTGGTGCCCGTCGTGTCCCCAGGAGCCCGGTGGGGGCGGGGGCAGGGACGGGGGCGGGGGGGGGGGGAGGGTAAAGGAAGCGTGGCTGGAAGATGGGGGGTTGGCCGCGGAACGCCCAGCGCATGCGCTGCGTGAGGAATCTGTCCGGGGTCCAGGTCTTCCAGACTGGGGGCAGATCCTGGTTCTCCCGCATCCCAAAGTGGCCCGGGGCCAGCTACGGATGCCTCCTTGAAGTTCACTGTTTCACCTGGGAAAAAGAGATGCTACCACCGCCTCAGAAGGCTTTGTAGGGATGCGATCATTGGCTTAAGTGCTTGGAACCCGGTGCTCAAAATGTTCCTGTTCCTTCTGTTCCCTTTGCAATGAGTACTCCCCTTCTCTCTCTGCACATCTCCCCTGTTTCAGAGATTAAAGGTTGCATTTAATTTAAAGTTAACAGTGACCATCTTGCAGCTGGAATGAGCCTCAGAGAGCATGAAACCGGGGGCACTGCAAACTCAAAGGCCTCCAGGGTGGGTGGTCCTGTGGGTGGGAGGTCGCCTTAACCAAAGGGTTGGGCCTCCCTGCAGTTCTGTGCAGTGCAGGGGCAGAGATTTCAGACCTTCTGAAGTCCAGTTTTATATGAAACCTTCCCGTTTTTCAATATTGAGAACAAAATTTAAAAAATGCTCAGAGCACTGTATGGGCTGCCAGGCTGTCTTTGGCCTGTGGGCATCTTCAGCTACCCCTGGTCTAGTTCAAACCCATGACTTTTCCAGTAAATCAGAAGAGGCCCAAAGAGTGAAAGTAATGTAGGCAAGGTCACACAGCTTCTTCTTCTTTTTTTTTTTTTTGAATGTTTATAATGTTTATTTGTAATCACCCAAAACTGGAATCAACCCATCTACCCTTCTTCAATTGTGACTGCATAGTAAAACCATGTTACCTCCACGCAACAGGATGCTATAGAGCAATGGAAAAACGAACACACTCCTGACAAAATTATGTGGCTGTACCTCTATGGCATTTGGCCAAGTGAAAGAAGCTAACTCAAACTATAATACTCAATGATTCCATTTATGTGACATCCATGAAAAGACAAAACTGGGGGGACAGAAAAATCAGTAGTGGCAGATGCTGGAAAGGGGCACGGAGGTGTGACTAGAAAGTGACACAAGGGAGCTTGGGGGCTGATGCAACTGTTCTACATCTTAAGGTGGTGGTTACAAGAGTCACACAGCTTCTTAGCGGAAGAGCCCAGGAGCAAAACTCAGATTTCCCAACTCCAGGGGAAATGCTATTATCTGCTGCATTCAAGGTACACAAGCAAGTCTGAAAGCCAGGGTAGATTTGCAGGGCTATCAGCCGTGAGATGCAGGGCCCTTTTCACCCGGCAGACACCACAGGGACGATTGACTTCCCAGGTTCGGTCTTGCTCCCCAGCTCTGGCCGGTAGTCACGCTCCTGTCCCCTTTCTCCTGTTCGTGGGCCTCAATGTCCTCATCTGTAAAATGGGCACGGTTGGAAACTTTGCCTTAGGTTGGGCTCTGCAGAAGCAGCTCTGAGACGAGGATGTGTGTGTGAGTCATTTGTTAAGGAAGGGTTCCCGGGGGCAATGGGTAAAGGGGTAGGGGAGCCGGAGCAGGAAGAGGGCCAGGCAAGGGGGTGGTGAGGGCAGCGGCACTCTGAGTGTCAGCCACACCTTGGTGGCTGTTCACCTGGAGATGATGTTCGTTCTTCAGCCTCGTCCATGGAGGACCCCAGACTGGCCTCCAAGGGCCCTTGCTTCTGCAGCCCTGGTACAGTCTGGTGGGCGTTACAGTGAAGACTCCCAAATGTTGAGGTGTCTACTCTGGGCCTGGCAAGAGGATCAGGACAGGATTTTAGCAGCTTGCAGACACAGGTGATTCTCCTGAGACATTTTTGCTGCTGAGGCTGACAATTTGAGTCCTTTTTGGACCCTTCCCTTGACAGAGGGGCAGCATGTTGGCAGTGGGTCTCGGTCTAGACCCTGGGTCTCCTGGGCTTTCCCTGATGGCACAGCCCCGTCTTGGGCAACACAAGCCATCTGTGAGGCATCCCTGGAGCAGGAAGGGGTGAACCAGGGGCAGACGTGCATTTTTCTTTACCAGGAAATGTAATAGGTGAACCCTTCTGTGAATGTTTTTCCTAAATTGTCCTTTGGCCCAGGACCTGCAGACAAAGATTCATGCTGATAGTTCCTTCAGGGTTGGGAAGTCAGCGAGTAGAACCCAGTGAGGGGTCAGCTTCACACACGGGGCCCCAGCCACTCCTCTCAGACCTGGAATCTGCTCACCCCAGGGGCACAACCAAGGTGTGTAGCAGCAGATATACGGCCGATTATGAGATAACCGCAGATGACCAACTTGTGGTCTCCACACCAGAGACCTTTAGAATCAGAAATGGCAGCAGGTGGGGGTGGTTTTGCTGTGCCCTGTTTGATCTTAGTAGAAGAGTCTGGAACATGAGCGGTTCTGAACTGCGGCCCAGGCTCTCTGAGCAGTGATGTTGGCTCCCATCCGCTCTTGCCACGTGGTTCCCGTTTTGGGTCTCCCGTACCAACATGGCGAGAGGGATTGTCTACCTTTCATTTCCTCAGTTGTCACCCTTGGAGGCCACTTTCCAGCACATGGAGAAAACTCAGTCTCACGATCTCATTTGGTTTTCTCAACAACTCGGTGATGTAGAAGTTTTCATCCCCATTTCACAGATGAGGAAACAGAAGGCCAGAGAGAGGAAGTGGGAGGCCACACAGAGGGCTTCATGGGAAGTGCACGCCCTGACCCTGAGTTCCCCTCCTGCTACAGTGTCACTTGCCCTCCACTGCCCACCCAACCCGCACCTCCCAGTGCAGGGAGCCCGCTTCTCAAGATCCCCTCCCGGCCTGTTTCCCCCTTTCCCCGGGGGCCGATGGACCATCAGCTCTTGTGTTCCCGCTCTTTTCCCAAGGTGGGAACTTTCTGCAAGTAGGAGGGTCTGACCCTGGGCCAACCACACCACTGCCACCTCCCTCTGGAGTTGGGGTCCCACATCCAGGTCTGGGCCGGGGTGGGGGGCAGCTTGTGCACAGGAACTTAGGGTTTGGGCATAGAGCCTGGCCCACGGCACGTCCCAAGATTGTTGAGTGACGGGTCCGATAAGGGGCCAGAGGAAGAGGGGTTTAGGATTCCTGTGCGGGGGGAGTGAGTGCCCCGGGCTCTCAGGTAGACGGGGATGTGAGAGAGGAGATCTGAACCCAAAGTAGGTCCAGCCAGAGGTCGGGGCTTGACCTGGATGATCTTCCAAGCTTGCAATTCTGCAGGCCTCCGTTTCCCCATTTGTAAAAGGAGGGGAAAATTTGAGAAAGACTTTTCTCAAAGGAGGGTTGATGCAAAACCCTGGTGCAGGGAGGGAAGGGTCTGAGAAGACAGCCTGGAGCAGCCCACCAAACTTTGGAATTTCTTTGGTGTCAACATTTTATCTTAAAATTTAATTCAAATTGTGTAATACATTCCCTAATATCTCCATGGTGGTTTTAACAGAAGAATGTTTAAAATGACTTTATTCTCTACTTTTCTCCACCGCACTCTCCCCACCCCCCACCCTACCCCCCCCCCCCCCATCTAAAAATTAACGCTCTTGGAAGATGTCCTGTTTGGCTGGTGGATTTCCGTACATCCTGAAACTCCCCTGGGGATGCCTGTGTCCCCACGTCATGAAACTTAGAATGAGGCGGTGATTGAAGATGAGGAGCCGGTTTGGGCTGGAGCTTAGGGTATGTGAAGGCGTGTAGGAGGAGGTACCTCCAGAAAGCAGGTTGGAGCCCACATGCCCACTCCAGAGCGTGAACGTCATTCCACAGGTTGTGGGGAGCTACTGACGGTTCTTGAGCAGGCGAGGGACTTGAACAGGACACTGAGGTTTTTCTTGGCCAATTGTTTCCTCAGCGCCAGACCATTGAGCGGATCCCCCTCACACAAGTCCGTTACTGGTACCAAGGAGCGACTTACGTCTACTACATCTACGGCACCGACCGCCAGGTGCATGCGGTGGATTACCCCGCGCGGTGCTGCTGCGGCTGCACCATCGTCTGACACCGCACAGCTGCCCCCCAGCCCGCCCCTCACATCTGCCCAGGAGGACGGCCGCGGCTTCTGGGGGCACTCGCTGTTGGCTGCTGGGAACAGTCACACACAAACCCTGGGGTGTCCTTCCAGAGAATTCAGCTCTTCTGTCAAGCCACACGTCCTTCTGGAGCCCCTCGGGTGGAATCCATCACGTGTTTAACCTACAAGAACTCATCTACACACATTGCTTTAGGAGAAATCACGTAACCGGTGGGGGCTTGGCCTCTGGCCTCTAAACTGAAGCCCTGATTAAATGCGGGGTTGGTTTTGCTTTTCCCTGGGTCAGTCTCAGTTCTGGTGTGTCTCTGCTGATGCGGGCCTTTTGTGGAGCTGAGTGATTCTGAAATGTTGAAAGATGCACAGAAATGAGCTGCCTCTTATGCACACCGAGTAGTGCCCTTGGGCAAACACACACACAATTTTACTTCTCGTTCTGTGAGTCAGGAACTCAGACGTAGCCACGGCGGGATGGCTCACCTCTGTTCCGTGGTGTCTGGGGCCTCACCTGCAGGATTTGAAGGCCTGGGTGGCTCAAGGGCAGGGGCACGGAAGTCATCGGAAGGCTGGTTCACCCAGGTATCTGGTGGTCAAGGTGACTGTCGGCTGGAACACCTACACGCGGCCTCCCCGTGCAGCGTGGGCGTCCTCACACCACGGCGGCGCGCAGGGTAAGCGCCCCCCACGCATGCGCCCCCTTAACGAGATAGCGATCCATTCCCAGACTGGCGAGCAGACCCACTGTGTCGGACAGACCGAGGATCTGTATGCGCATCTCTAACGTGGCGCCCGCCGTGTGGGTACGTGTTAGAGAGGGACTTTGGATACGTGCAGGTTCTCGCATCACGTGCTGACCTTAGAACGTGCCCGCTGCGTAGAAGGTGACCTAGGTAACCCATGTCCCCAGTCCTGCGCAGGCACTCCCAGCTGGTGCAGCGATGCTGGGTGGGGGAAGGGACCCCCTGCGCGCTGCATGCCTGGTTGGCTGTGGAGGGCTGGTTCCGGAGCTGGGGGGGCCGCGAGCTACCTGGCTGTGAGTGAGCCGGTGCCCCTGCCGTCGTACAATGCCTGCCCCCACCCGGAAGGGGATTGCCACCCCCCAGGAGGGCCAGTCTGTCCCCTCTTGACCCCCAGGCTCCTGCTGGCCTGCACCCCTTGTCCCCCACGGGGTAGAAGGATGTGCACATAACACCCTGCTTGGGGGAGGCTCGAGGGGTCTGAGGCCGTTCCCCTGGGGCATCATACAGATAGGGGGACGGTTTTTGGCTGCTGCTGTCACTGGTAGACAGAGCCCAGGAAAGCTGGATGTCCAGCCGTGCTCGGGGAAGTCCACACGGGAGCAGCGTTCTACGTGTTACGCCGCTGGCAGATACCCCGCTGACACAGAGAACTTACTTCTCTAAGGTGTCATCAGTTATTACTTAATGCAGTGCCGATTTTTATTCAGTGTTCACCTCTGTTCTTTGATTTTCCGGTGTGCCTTGTTTGAAATGGCTTCTGATCCTCTCCCTTAAGTCCAAACTTGTAACCCTGACGCCTTCACTGGGGTTCCTCGGGCCACTGTGCTTGAGTATCACAGATTGAAATACATGTATGAAAACACTGCTTTCTTCTCATTTTTCCTTTATATTTCATTTGGGGCATTAAATTGCTTTTTAAAAAATGGCATGTAAGTGGGCTATGTATAAATGTCATCTTAGGATAAAAAGCGAGCCTCGTATATGTTAGGGTTGAGGCTACGTGGCCTGTACATGCTGCTGACATATGAACTTGACCCAATGAGAAAATCTAGCTGGAATAAAGTGGGTCACGGGGACACTGTTCTCACTGAGCCCCAATGAGCCACCAGCCACAGGGCCCTTAGTTCTGGTGGTTCTGGCAAAATCCCAGGTGGTTACTGGGTCCTCTAGCTGTTTGACAACTGTTATGTGTTTTTCCCTGCAGTGTTATCTGTTTTTATGACCTTTGCTGCAGCCAGGATCTGACTTAGTTTGCTCTTTCTGCCTGTTATCCTAGGGCTGAGTTGGCCGTTGTTGGTAGACCCAGACCCAGCTGAAGTCACGGGAGGGTAGAGAACAGAACACAAGGGCAGCTGTAACCCCCAAACTGGCTACTGCACACTGTGGCTCTGGTCCTGATTCAATTTTGTTGTAGAAGAACATCAGACTCAAGTGGCTGGCTTTTTCTTTATTGCCCTGCCAAAGGAGAACACCAGCCCCATTCTTTACCAGCTACTGACAGACGCTGGCCCTCTGCCAGGTGGCTGGAGCCACTCAGAGCTTGGTGAGGGTTTCCCACAGATTTGATGTCTCTGCCCTGAGACTACGCGATGGGGGGAGAGGCCGTCTGCAAGCAGAGGAAAAGGAACGAATCCGTGTAAGTCAGGTGGCTTCACAAGATGAGGATGCATAAGAGCCCAGGTGGTGGCGGTGGTCACAAGCAGGTGTGTGAATGTGCCTCTGTGTATATGTGTGTGCTGGCCTGTGTGCATGTGACGTGCACACACGTGTGTGTGTGTGTGCACGCATGAGCATGTGCATATGTGTATATTCATGTGTGTGGTGTGTATGTTGTACGTGCATGCTGTGTGTGCATGCATGTATTTGTGTGTATTGCATGTTGTGTGTGCATGGGTGTGTGTGTGTGTGTGTTCACCAGGCAGAGAGGATCACTGCTTAGAAGGCAGGAGGGACTTCCCGCCCCACCTGGTTTTCCTCGCTTCTCTGCTGGTCCCTGTCATTCTCTGTAGTTCCCTTCTTCCCGGCCTTCAACACCTGTCAGCCTGTTGCACTGCGGCCAGCTTCAGTTTCTAGTTCATGTGCAGCCCTTGAAATGGAGAGTGGTGAGAGAATGGTGTTTTCTCAGTCAGGACCGTGGTGTTATGTTTCTCAGCAGGAGAGACCCTTCTAGATTCAGTGGCTGGGCCTTCAGCTTGAATTCGTCTCCTTTTGCTTCCATTTCATACTCAGGGATTGTGGAAAGAGCATACACACTCCGGCTCAAATTCTGACCCTGCCGGTTGATCAGCTGTGTGACACTGGGCAGTTCTTTTAAGCTGGCTGAGCCTCAGTTACCTCATCTGTGAGATGGGATGGTACCATTTGCTTTGCAGGGCGGACTGAAAGGACATCAAGGGTGCGGAGCTCAGTGTCAGGAGGTGCTTAGAAGCAGGAAAGGCCGGCTCCTCCTCGAGTGAGACTGCTCTGGCGGGATGGGCAGCGCTTGTATGCTTGGCGCAGCGCTTCTCCAGGTGACCGGTGAGCGGGGCCTCGTGCACCAAAGTGACTGCGAGTGACCTCTGTTCCGCCAGCTCCCCCTCTTCGTCCTTCAGCTCAGCTCGCACGCACTGCTTCCCCGGGGTGTCTTCGCTTGGCGCTCAGGTCCGGCTGCGCCCGGCAGCCCCACCTCGGCGCTTGTCTCAGGGCGCGTGCGCGGGGCCCTGGCTTGCCTTGTCTCCGCCTGGGCTGGACCGCCGGCCGCCGGGTTTTGCTCGTCCCCGCGTGGCAGGCGTGTGGCGTGTGTCTGTGAAGACCGCCGAGCGTGACCTGAGGGCTAGACAGAGCTTCCCGTACGTTGACTTAACACAAAGAATATCGGATTTGAATTCCAGTCTGGCCTCTCCCGGGTGCATGGCCCTGGACAGGTCCGTTCACCTTTGGGGCTGCAGTTTTCTTTTTTGTACTTTGGGGACTTGCCTTGGCTCCCATTTTTCCTTTTCTATTTTTCTTTTTCAAATTTCACCTTTTCTCCCTCGTAAAATCTGTGGGACCCAGATACAAAAACCCTGCTTACAGATCAAGTGGGGCTACTGTGCTTGGGTGTGGGTGTGGGGTCCTGGGGGGTCCAGAGGCCTTCGTGAGACCTGCTCCCTCCTTACCTCCAACCTCTAGTGTCTGGGAACCCACTGGAACACGGCCAGGCGAGCCTCTCACTCCTGTTCTGGGAGATAGCCTGCATCTCTAACAGACCACAGGCCAATCCTGAGAACTCTTCATGTCTTCTCCCCCTGCCCCCGCCAAAGAATTAAACCTTTGACCTGAGCTTATTTTCTGAGCGTGTATTCCTTGGAGTGAAACATGCATAGAGAGAAGCACCATAGAATGTTCTGACTAGTGGTACTCTAAGCAGTTGATAATTTTCCTGTACCTTGGAGCAGAATGGCCTTGGGGCGTTCAGATTTGGGGTCCCTTCCCTCTAGCCTGGTCCCCAAACTGTAGGAGCACGTTGCTACTTGTCTTTATGTCTTTAAGTCTGGAGCACATCTTTGCTTTTCCCTCATTGGCTGATGGAATTGGGATTTCCAGCGAAAAGAAAGATGTGACCTGGATACGGGGAGCTCATCTTTTAGGCCAAAGTAAGTCACTGTCATTTTAGTGACAGTTTGTTTTTGTCCCATGATCAGAAAGTCAGGCAGGACTTTAAGGGGGCTGGGACACAGCTTGGGACGTTCCGTAGGGGAGACAGTACAGCGTCGGCCCAAAGCCACCCTGTGTGGTCTCCATGGTTACGGCCTGAGGTTCACATCCTGCAGCTCACCCATGCTCGCCCAGAGGCCTCCATCTGCAAGATGGGGACTGAGCATTAGGACTGTGGGGAGGCTAAGTGAATAGTGTGCAGGGTGTGCGTGGCACACGAGTTCTCCAGAGACCTGGGCTGTTCGTTGTGTGAGAGGATCCGGGGAGAGGCAGATGTAGGGAGGAAGAGATTAGATGCTTAGCACTGGGGGTAGAGCAGAAGGAGGGTGCTATAAACTGAATGTTTCCCCACAATTCATATGTTGAAATCCTGACTCCCTGATGTGATGGTATTTGGAGGTGGGGCCTCTGGGAGGTGCTTAGCTCATGAGGGCAGAGCTGTCATTAATGGGATCAGTGCTCTTCTAAAAGAGACCCCAGGGAGCTCCCTTGTCACGTGAGGTTAAAGCTAGAAGATGGCTGTCTCTGGACTAAGAATCAGACCCTCCCCACACACTGATCTGCTGGCACCGTGATCTTGGACCCAGTCTTTAGAACCATGACACATGCATTTCTTTTGTTTATGAGCCACCCAGTCTATGGTATTCTGTTCTAGCAGCCCCCACAGACTTAAGAGGGTGTCTGAACACAGAGTTTGAGGCCATGTGATGCCAGGCAGTGGTTTCCAAAAGCCAGTCTGAGTATCTAGACCCGACTGCACTTAGCATCACCTAGAAAGTTTGTCAAAAACGCAGATTCCCAGTCCAGCCCTAGATATTTGGGGGGTTAGTGGCTGAGATTCTATAGTTATAACCAATGTCCCACGATGATTCTTATGAATGGTCAGACAGGACATTGACACTTGGAGTCAGAAGAACAGCTTTGGAATCAGAACTGTGAGCCTGAAATTTCATTTCTTAGCTCTCCGTGGGCTTACCTTCTCTAAACCTGTTTCTTCATCTGCGAAGTGGGGAGAATCCCTGCCCTACCTCCCTTGTAGGATTGTTTGAAGGCTCACAGAAGACACTGAATGGGAAAGCGCTTTGCAGATTACAGCACTGCACACGTATTTTTCATGTTAGGAGCGGGAAAGACAACCGCCAGGATTTCCAAGGCTTCCTGCTGCCTTTGACTCTGTCCACCAGGGGGCAGCAGGTGCACACACATGAAACCTCAGAGCGGTTCTCCTGCACGCGGGAGGAGTGCTTTCTCCCGGAAAATCAGAACCCTGTGAGGGTCTCTCACTCTCAGCGGTCTGTTGGGTCACTTCAGAGAACTCGAGGTGGCTCCAGAAAGTTTCTTTAGAGATGCATTTAGTATATCTTCCATTATTCCTTGGTTCCAGTTAAAGCTGCTTTATCCTTCCAAAAAGACGCCTTGGAAATCAGTAGTGACATTTAGGAAGCCAGGCCTGAGATGCCAGACTGGAATTTAGGGCTGTAAGGCAACACACGGGCTCTTGGATCTAAAGGCAAGGCAAGCAGAGCTGGGTCAGGCCCTGATCTCGCCTTCAGGACCCTCGGCTTCAAAATAATGGTGAACATGTTGGGAGGACCGCCCGTGTATCAGATGCTGTTCTCCGTTTCTGGCACGTTTCGTCGGATGTAAGTCCTGCAAGGGAGGTATGAACCAGACCTCCCCTTGACAGAGCAGGCACTGAGGCCTGGAGAGATTCAATCAAGGTCCCACATGGAGGGGAGCATCAGGGATTTGGACATGTGGACATGGGCGGTCTAGCTCCAGAGCCCATGCTCTGTCTGGCTTAGTGGGGGAGGCAGATGCGATCTTGATTAGCCATAAGCATGACGGGAGACTCGTGCCTTTGTCACCCCTCGTCCCCAGACCTGCTGTTGAGGCCTCCCGGTGCTACGCGGTGGGCTCTCATCTTGTGAAGGAAGGTAGCTCAGTCACTAGCTGCTCATCCTCCCCCCGCTCACTGGGTACCCACCCCCTCTACCCCTCACTGGGTGCCCGGCGGTCCTTCAGTCTGATCCTTGCCCTCCTTAATGGTGTCCTGGGTTCCTGGAAGAGATCAGAAGGAGAGATCCTCTACTTCTTTCTTGTTTCTTTTGGATGCCCCCAGGCACCTTGTAGAAATCCAAGCATCTCACCCTAGGGGCTCGTGGCCTAACAGTCCTCGCAGTTCTGTGCAGGAGACCCAGCCTGGCGTCTGGACCTTGTGATATTAACAGAAGGGTTGTCTCTTCCCACCTCAGTCATGTTACAAAGCTCTGTGGGATTCGTCTGATCTGGCCTTGGGAGGCGCTGTGACTCCTCCCAGCTGCTGTTTTGTTTTTTTACTGATTGCAAGTGGGAATAATTATGGCAAATATTTGCTTAGACTGTACGAAGTTTATCATGCGCCGTTGTGACCATTTCACCAGTGTTAGGCCCTAAATCTTTTTAACAGTATTAGGAAGGAGGGGCTCTTTTTAACATTATTAATTTAATCCTCCAACACTTACCATTGATTATCTAAGGTATTCCTAACCCGTACTGTCATTTAGGAAAACCAGTCCCTCTGTTCAAAGTCTTAACTCTAATGCTATTATTATTATTATTTTTATTGAAGTGTAGTTGATTTACAGTGTCGTGTTAGTTTCAGGTGTGCAGCAAAGTGATTCAGTTATACATATATCTGTTCTTTTTCAGATCCTTTTCCCGTTATAGGTTATTACAAGATATTGAGTAGAGTTGCCTGTGCTCTACAGTAGGTCCTTGTTGTTTATCTGTTTTATGTACGGTAGTGTGTATTTATTAATCCCAAACTCTTAATTTATCCTTCCACCCCTTCCCCCTTTGGTAACCATAAGTTTGTTTTCTATGTCTGTGAGTCTATTTCTGTTCTATAAATAAGTTCATTTGTATTATTTTTTCAGATTCCACACGTAAGTGATATCATATGATATTTGTCTTTCTCTGTTTGACTTACTTCACTTAGTATGATCATCCCCAGGCCCATCCGTGTTGCTGCAAATGGCATTATTTCATTCCTTTTTTATGGCTGAGGAATATTCCATTGTATATATGTACCACGTCTTCTTTATCCATTCATCTGTCGATGGACATTTAGGCTGCTTCCATGTCTTAGCTACTGTAAACAGTGCTGCAGTGAACATTGGGGTGCATGTGTCTTTTCGAATTAGAGTTTTTTTTTCTGGTTATATGCTTAGGAGTGGAATTGCTGGATCACGTGGTAGCTCTGTTTTTAGTTTTTCGAGGAACCGCAGTACTGTTCTCTATAGTGGCTGTATTAATTTACATTCTTACCAACAGTGTAAGGAGGGTTCCCTTTTCTCTACAAGGGGGGACTTTTTTTTTTTATCCCCATCTTAGAGGTGAGAAGATTGAGGCACAGAGAGTTTAAATCACTTGTCCAAAGTCACAGAGCAGGGAAGCGTCAGGCTGTCCGTCTCTCATTCCCGAGTGCACGTGCAGTGTGCCGGTGTAGATGGTGTGCTTCTGTGTGTGTGTGAGAAGGGGTGAGCCCCCTGCACTCCTGGAGATGAGTGTGCAGGGCAGCCAACGTGACAGCAGGCTCCCTGTCCAGGGCCCACCTGAGCCTGGGAGGACAGAGCAGCCCAGAGGTGGCTGGGGACACTGCTGAGTGGAAATGAGCTGTTCTTCTTGGATAGAGGTTTGGGGCCCCATCTTCTCCAGGTGGGTTGGTTTCAGGTCACCTCTTCAGCTACACAGGAACAGCTTCATTTTTGAATGCACGTCAGGGTCCTGCGCATGGCTTCTTGCTTGTGACGTGGTCCTGGGCGAGGTGACTGCCAGAGCCCTGTGTGATCCTTCTCATGCCCATCATTCTGGGGACTAGAGATACTTATGTATTAGACAATATGCGGTGGACGTGGCACACACACTGACACATGTATATGATACACTGTAGAACCAGCTCTGCTTGGGAATAAGTCCCAGCTGTGCCCTCCTTGGCCCTGTGACCATGGCTCATCCATCCCTTTGAACTCAGTCTGTCCATCTTCATGATGGGGTGTTATCAGTACCTCTGCCTCCTACAGCCATTGGGGGAACTAGAGATAGGCAGTACTGGGAAAGCCCTTCGAACAGGGCCTAGTGCACAGTGAGTCCTCGGTAATCGGTACTGTTACCCAGCGTCAGCGAGTGTTAGCACTGCGCTGTTACATGCAGGAGAATGGCTGTGGCCTTAGATGAGGTAGTGCTTGGCGCCGAGCAAGTGCTCATTAAAGGGTAGTTATTATTTTTCTGTTGTTATATTTTACTGAATTCTTTTGTCCTCATTTGGTTCTCACTCTAGATCCGAGGGAAAGCTGGAATTCTTTTTCTCATTTGAAAAATGTTGAAACAGATGCACAGAAACCCAAAATGTCTTATTCCAGGTTTCCTAAAGAGTAAAGGTCAGAGTCATGACTGAAATTTACAACATTCAGGCTCAGAATCCTTCGGCCGTCTTCCTAACTGCCATGCGTTCCTACTTTGGGATAAAGCATTGAAGGCTCTTTAAGGGGCCCTCCTGTTAGGCAGGAAAGAGCCTTTTAAACCACATCAGCTACCAGCTGCCTGTTCACAAAACACTTTTCCATCTACTGTCTCAATCTGATGCACTTTTTAGTCCTTTGAGGCCCATTTACTTTAAGACCCATTTCAAAGATGAGAAAACTGAGGCTCACAGTGGTTGCGCTTCCTGACTACAGTCACGAGGCAGGTTGGACCAGAGCCAGGTCTTCTGGTTTTTAGTTCCCTTGTGTGGAATTGAAGGGAGCTCCTTTAAGACCAGAGAAGGCTTGGGACTTCCCTGGCGGTCCAGTGGTTAAGACTCTGCACTTCCACTGCAGGGGGCACAGGTTCGATCCCCAGTCAGGGAACTAAGATCCCACATGCTGTGTAATGCTGCCAAAAAAAAAAAAAAAAAAAAGACCAGAGGAAGCTTGCGTGTTCCAAGAAGTTCCTGCCTCCATGGAGCACAGCGCTTGCTTCCCCGTCTTTGCCTCCCTGGCTGCCCCAATTGCTCTTGAGGTCATTGCCTCTGATGCTGGCTCTGTCCCGTTTTGTAACTGATGACTCCTGGCGAGCTGACCATGACCTAGAGCCCAGTCCCGCCTCAGTTCTCACACCACAGACCCCTTTGGACACCCCCCGCCCTCTCTCCCGGCATCTGACTCCCGACCATCCCTGGGTCCAGCTTCCATGCTCTCGTCCCAGAGCCCCCAGCTTGCTGTCACCTGTCCACTGTGTGCCTGAGCTCAGACTTGTGCCCATTACGTCCCTGGAGACCAAGGCAAGACACCCAAAGATGAAAGAGGAGGGTGTGCAGAGAGGGTGTGTCCCTTAGAAAGAGAGGGAGAGTGAGGCCAAGCCCGGATGCAGAGCCACTGCGGTGTGGCAACCAGCGGGCGTGGGCAGGTGGCTCTGGGGCTGTGGCTGTTGGTGGACGCCAGGGACGCTAGACTCTTGCAGGGGAACAGGCCAGGTCGGGTGGTGCCAGCGTGAAGGTCCTCCCAGCTCGAAGCATCTGCTTATTTTTCTCATTCCTCCAGCTTCGCTCAGAGAGGGCTTTCTCACAAATCCACTCAGCCTCCTTAGCGTTGCTCTGGGCCGGGTAGCTGGAGACGCAGCAAATGATCTGTGAAGGGATGGGATTTGGATCGACAGATACATGTTTATCCAGATCAGTTAGGGAAAATTACTTTTTGCAGCACTCCCCGAACAAGGCTTTGCAGCTAATAATGAGTTTGAGCTGTGCAGCACGAAAGACAAAAACGTGAAGTGAGATGAGAAGACGATTTGCCAGGTTACCTCTCGGGGAGGGCGCTGTACGGTCAGGTAGATGGGAGTGATGACCCTTTGGACCAGAGGGCAGGATGCTCTCTAAATTGCTCTGCATGATGAAGGGGAGGTTGATGTTGGGGATTGACGTTGGGGAGGGAGTGGCTGATTTAAAAAGCTGACCACCAGGCGGAGGAAGGACAGGAGAGAGGGAGAGACGTAGCGCTGCTGGTATGAGAGGGGCCTAAGGCACACAGACTGTCAGGTGGGGAACTTTTCAAGGGAAGTTCAGGGTGCTGGGTGATGTGGGCCTTCCCTGTGAACACACACGCTGCCAGTAGAAACTATTAAGAAATCCCCCAACGCTGGGTGGGTGGCATGTCTTCTCTCTGCTCCTCTTGCCCTGCGAGGCCATCCTGTGTGGGCTTCTTGCCCTCTGGCTTCCTTTGGGTTTGGCCAACAGGGAGCTTTGGGTTCAGCCAGTGGGGACCTCCCAGTTACATCTGATCAGGGCATCAGGGGGAAGGCGGAGAGCAAGGGAGGGGTGGGGGATGTTTGTTTTCCTACATCCTCATCACCTTGGGTGGGCTGTTGCTAATGGCAGAGAAGCACTTGATCTCTTGGGGTGTCTTTGCACCCTGCCCACACCTTTGTAAAATTTCCCTCTATTAAACATTCCCTACATGATCCTAGTGTGAGCATGCTGGCTGTTTCCTGCTGGGACTCTGACCAACCCATGTGGGATGAGTGCATTTCTCTTGGAAGTCTCTAAAGGGATGGGTTCTGCATCCCGGGCAAGAGGCTGAAGCAGGAGTTCACTCAGACGAGGCAAGAGCTGACTTGGGTTACAGCACACACATTCAGGAGCTCTCCAGGGATCTCCTGGCAGCCTGGCTGCCCCTTGTGGCCTCACTTGGAGGTCAAAAATGTGAGTCTCAAAATATGAGAGTGGCCCTGGGAGGTCACCTAGGCTGGGACCTCTTGGGCCATCATGGAGTGGTCCTCCTTCCACAAAGGCTGGGAACAGCCAGGATCTTAAGACACAGAGGGTGGGGATATGAGGATTGAGATGTGCTGGGTGTGGTCATTTCGTTGATGTGGAAACTGAGGCTCGAAGTGGTTCAAGGTTACATGTCAAGTAGAAGGCAGCATTGAGGGAGCTGGAGTGAAAACAGGGCCTGGTCCAAGGAAATGTCAGATGTAAATTCAGAATGGGGTTGCTGGGAGTACCCTGGAGGTCCAGTGGTTAGGGCTCCGTGCTTTCACTGCGGAGGGCCCAGGTTTGATCCTGGGTTTGATCCCTGGTGGGGGAACTAAGATCCCACAAGGTGTGGCCAAAAACAAACAAACAAAAACCTAGCATGGGGCCTCGGAGTGAGGGAGGGGCACAGCCCGGCATTTAAAGGCCAGGTCAGCTCAGAGGGCTCTGCTGCGCTGAGACTTAAAAAGATGCTCCTCCTTTTTTCTGATTATAAAAGCAATTCAGAGTCATTACAGGCCATTTGAAAACCACGGTGTAAAATAGATGTCATTCAGGATCTTACCACCTAGGCACACCTTAGTTATTACCATTTGAGTGTATGTATTTCCTTAGAGGCTTTTTTCTTCCACAGCGTAGTTGTTCTGTTCTTATAACTTTGCATTCTACTTTTCTTTTAGCGTTATGAGCAAAACATCTGGATAAACATAGTTTTGAAGCTTTTTATTTTTAAATATCACATACATTGCCAGAATTTGGTTGTATAACTTTTCTTGTGACAGGAGGCATCTAATTTTTTTCCTTTTCTAATTTTAATTTTTCTATTATTGTAAAGATATATATATGATGATGTCTCTATATACACATGTATAATACATATTGTTCAATGTATAAATATATATTGACTCTATCATATATATTGAATCTATAATATGTATTTTTCAATACACATGTATGTGCATGTCCTTTGATGCCATAATTCTGCTTTTAAATTCTGAATGAAGGAAAGAATCTGAGATAAACACAAAAATGTGAGTACAGGGTTTGTGTGCAGCATTGTATCTAGTTTTTTAGGGCTCCTGTTGTATACGGATACATGGCCTTCCAGAGAAGCTGTGCTGGTCCCATTTCTCCTGCCAGTCACCTAGGAGGTGCAAGGCAAGGTAGCTGTGCCTGTGGGGAGTTTGGCAGGGCCTCTCTTCAGGGCCTGGCCCCGCCCCCAGGCCCCAGCCCGCCCCTCCCCCAGGTTCCACCTCCATCGTCTTGAGGGTGAGCCCAATGCCTGTAGTGAGCACACGCGGTGGGTGAGAGCAGCTCTGGTTCCAAGAGAAATATGTATCCATTTTCTACTTCTCAGATGTTTCTTCTCTCTGGGGCCAATGCCATGGCTCCCTGGAAAGTGATATGATGACCTTGGGCTCGAGCCCAAAGAACACAGATTTCTGGCAGGTTGAGGGTGGGTTGGTGCCAATCCACTTAGAACAAAAAACACTGTGTTGTGTTCACGTGGAGGAACGTGTCTGCACCTGCCTCCTGTGAACGCAGGGCCACTATGGCCGCCACCAGGAGACCGAGGGGGCAGCTGATGCCCGTGGAGGAGAAGCAGCAGGATGTGCTGTAGGAAGGATTCGTGGGTGAGAGTTTGATGGGAGAGTAGGCACACACTGGCTGTGGAATCAGGCTGTAGAGACCGTTGGTGCAGACTCAGTGGTCATGTGAGAAGCAGAGCCTTGACCTCTGTGAGTCTCAGCTTCCTCCACACTTCCTCTGTGTGGGTTAGTGCTGGGAAGGTTTCTAGGGTCTTTTCCATTGAGTGCACATACACTCATGCACACGGGCACGCACACGCACACAGTCGCTCACACTCACACGTCGAAAATATACGTTCTATTGTATAATCCACTTGCTGGATGGTAGCTAGATCCCAGCTCATTCATCTTAAATTTTCAACTTCCTTCTGCTGCCCTAGTGCTGTAAATGCACTTAGTGTAATAGTAGCAGCTTTGGAAACCCAGGGCTGCCTTTCCCCTGAACAAAGCCCTCTTCCTGTGACTGCCCTCATGGCCCCATCATTTCCCGTAGCTGGGTAGAGTTCATTTTAATATTAACTCAAAAATACGATTGGGAAAGTTGATTCACAGAGCTTGTGTTTGGACTTATCCAGGTTTAATGCCATTATGCTCCATCACTTTCCCCTCTGAGCGCAGGCACCTTGGAGTTGCTCGATGTGACCATTTTACAGACGTGGAAACTGAGGCTGAGAGAGGGGATGTGTTTAGCCCAAGAATGCCCACCCAGTGAGTGGTGGAGCCAGGACTAATGTCTAAATCTCCAGGTTCCAGGCTGGCACTTCACTTATTTTACCTGCGATTTATGAAGGTTTTCCAGGAATCCTTCCAACTCAGAAACAGATGGGAGTAGTGGGAATGGGGTGTGGTTTAGAACCTCATTCACTAGGGGCTTTTGAAGCAATTCCTAATCGGATTAAAAACAAATGCTGTTCACCAAGCAGTCTGCCCTGTTCATTCACTTACTCTCTCATCATTTATCCATCCAGAAAACTTGGGATGAGTGCTTATTTTATGTTTGGCTCCATGCTAAGCTTAAGTGAGCTACCTAGTGTCTTTCCAATACATTTCCTGCCCTTGTCTTTCTTCTTATCTTAAATTAAGAAGAAATCTTTGTATTGCTTTCTATCAAGGAGCCCCAACAGGTGCAAGGAGTTTATATCATCTAGTGGTGAAACCGCTTTGGAAGATTTTAGGCAGGGGAGTCTCTGGGGGCAGATTTGAGCATTATATAGATCAAGCTGGTGGCTGAACAATGGGTGGCCTGGTTCCTATGGGGGATGGGGTGGGAGGCAGGAAGACTGGTTAGGTAATATTGACGACAAGGAAAGAAATGCTAAAGGCCTAAGCTAGGTCAGTGATTGATCGCCTTAAGGGCAGGAAAGTGTAGTGGTTAAGAGCTTGGTCTCTGATAACAGGCCTGAGTTCACATCCTGACTCCACCACTTACTTGGTGTGTAAACATGGGCAAGTCACTTAACCTTTCCAAGTCTGTTTCGTTATCTGTAAGATAGGCTGGATGAGATTATCTCTTCTTGTGGTGTGTTGGTGGGATTCACTGAGATAAGCGTCTGGCTCTTAGGAAATATTCAGTAAATGCCATTATCTGTTGAAAATAGTGATGGCGGTGATGATGCTGTGATGGTGACGGTGGTGATGATGCTGTGATGGTGATGGTGGTGATGATGCTGTGATGGTGGTGATGATGCTGTGATGGTGGTGATGATGCTGTGATGGTGATGGTGACACCAGGGCTGGGGATGGTAAGTGGGATTTGAAGGAAAAGTCAGAGATAACTCCTCGAGTTCTAGGCCTGGTGACTGAGAAAAAGAAAAAACAAACCCAAATAAAATATATTCAGATAGCTCTATGTTTTTGTAGAGTTTGAAAAGTTGGCTCTGAAATATCTTAACCCCAGTCAGGTAAGATGCCTTCCCTGTCCTCTCTGATCTCTGCACACTGTACCTTGTGTTGGGTGGAGCTGGGGCAGCTGCAGGAGGGGCCCGTACAAACTTGATGAGCTCCATCTGTCTGTTTTTTCACACTGCAGAACACCTGAATTATATTTACTGAACATTTCTTTGCCTTGTCTTACGATTGTGCCTGGGAAGCCAGCATCATTTCCATACACGAAAAGTGGCTGCAGAATTAGACATAGTGAAAATCAAAGTTACTCCATCTTAGCTCGGTCTTCTTGCCTGCAAGGACCCCAAACCTGAGGTTGGTTCTCTGTTTGTTAAAAGAGGAGGTTAGCTGTTATTAGAAGGATGTTAAGGACTTGCAGCAAAGGGAGACTGTGTCCTGTGGTAACCAGCATGATTTGTAGAGAGTTGACAGTGGGAATGGTAACTCTCCCCACTGTGTGAGGCAGTGTCATTTCATGCCGGGTCTGTGGGCCACCCAGAGCCATCCCTGAACTGCCAGGGGGCTTGCCCTACACCAGGGGCAGTCCTGTCCTGAAGTCAGGCTGTCACCATACCACATGGCTGCGCGATTCAGGACCTGTGGAAATTGACATTGACAGGTGGACGCAGGTAAAAATTAGCTCAGGATTAATTAGCGTGGCCTGTCAGCCTGGCTTCCTCGAGTAGGCAGAAGGGAGGCGTCATCATACAAGCCTTCTATTTAGAGAAGGCATCTGAGCAACTGGGTTTGGATGGGCCCGGCTCTGCGGAGGGGTTGCTGGAATCTCCAAAGCGGGCTCGCTGGTGACATCACTGGAGCCAGGGCGCAATAGCCCTGCTCCGAGACCACCACGAAGCAATTAAAGAGACAAGAACCCCCCTGACATCTTCTAGGAGCTTTCCCAGAGGTATTCCCTTTCTACGAAGGAGGCCGAAACCAGCACGCTGGTCTCCTGGAAGAGAGAAGTGCGGATGAACAACTCTTTGGCCGTGTCTTTGAGTGTGCTTTCCTCAGTCCCTGCCCTGCTCAATCGGAATGTGCTTACACGCCTTCCAGAAAGACTAATAAGCACTAACATAATCATGGACACCAAAATTGACCTTTGCACAATATTTGCGTCCTTTATAGATGCATTTTCTAGGCCGTGACATTAGCAGTGATGCTCAAAATATTGGCAACATCTCCTTTTAAAAATCTTCAGTTAGAGTAGATTTTAAACATGTACAAGAGTAACGAGAATGGGTAAGTATTATGAGCGCCTTGTACCCGGCACCCGGTCTCAGCAATTATTAACTCAGGGCCAGTCTCGTTCAATCTCTCACCACCTCCCCTGCTTCTATTCATCCTGCTGGCTTATTTGGAAGGAAATCCTACGATTGTGTTATTTCATCCACAGATACCTCTGAATGTACAGTTTAGACGGGACCGTACGCGATTGCTAATTGGCAGACCCATTTCTGTAAAGCTGGTTTGCTGAGTGAGGGTTTGAACGTGGTCCACCCCCTTTGGCAGCAACTTCATGTTGCTTCTTCTCCTCCCCCCAAGTATCTCCATCTTTTTTCTCGTGTCCCCCAGGTTTATAGTCATCCCAAGACGGGAATTTGGGAAGGAGGAAAATTTGTCTTCAGGACCCCCAAGCTCTTCTGGGGGTTGTCAGCCTCAGGGCTTCCCACCCACCTCCTTCACCTATTTAGGAATTTTGATTCCCAGCAAATTCTGATTCCCTGGAAAAAAGAGGATCCCGAGTTGAGAAAGCCAGTGGATTGGATGGCAGAAGGGCCTCCCTGGTGCTTCTGGGCCTAGTTGGGCTGACAGTTCTGTTTAAGAATTGACTGAAGCCTGGACACTGCTCTGTGACCCTAGCCAGGTCACTTCACTTCTCTGGTCTCTAGTTGCCTTGAGGCATTTGAATGTGGCAAGAGAGAATATCTGTTCACTTGTTATTCCTTTCCTTTCCTGCCGTTAGAATCGAGTCGCTGTAGAAGAATGCCTGGCACGTAGTGAACGCTCATCCGCTGGGCGAGCAGATCCGATGCCAAGGATTTGCCAGTCCTGCCCCCTTCAGGGTGTTTCTCGTCCTGCTCCTGGCTGGGGGGTGTCTCCCATCCCTGCTTTTGCTTGGCTGATCGAGGACAAACAACTGCAGACAGCAGTGGCAGGAGAAGTGGGCAGGGACATTGGAGGCCACTTCCCCAGTGTCCTTGACTGGACGTCCCCTTCCTGGGTGACAGCCTGCGTCCCAGCACTCAGCTCTATTTCGGTCGTCGTTTGGCATGTGTCACCTTACAGAGGCCTGGGCCCTCGGGGACAAAAGGCCAAAATCTGCTACAAGAATGGTAATTTGAGGACCCTTGGCCCCCTGCCCCTGGGGCTTCGGTGTTCTTGGGACAAGTCAGTGATGATATCATGGACTTAGTTACTTTCTGGAGCACGTAGGGCCCTTGTCTCTGGGCTCCAGCCGGTGTGAGGCCTCAGGGAGCCTAATTTAGGCAAAGGAATCAGTGGGATGGCAGCTGTTGAAAGTGCTTGGCTCCTGCCTTTAGCCAGGGAATTTAAGGAAAGGGCCTTTGGCGACACGCTGCTGGAGAGAGGTCTTCCCTCCCGAGGTCTCCCAGGAAAGGCTCAACTTGGAGATGAAAGGGCCCACAGAGGTCATCTTGGCCGGCTGAACCCTTCCCAACACCCCTAAGAGGTGGTCTTTCTGCTTGTACTTGATTACTTCCAATGATGGGGAGCTCATTCTCTCTGCAGACAACTCGAACTGCTAGACGGCACTGGCCTGACTTCTGCACAGCCCAGTCTGCCTTGATGCCAGTTCCAATGCCCTGGTTTCACCCTATGGAGCCACCCGGAACCTGCTAAAATCCCCTTCCTGTGACAGCTCTTCGGATATTGGAAAGCCACTCTCCTGCCCTCCCTGGGCTGCTTCTCCAGGCTAAACATAGCTCTTTCTGCCATTGCTCATATGACATGGCTTCAGTCCGCCCCAGTGTCCTCATCATTTTCCGCTGGATGGGTACCAGCTCTTTGCTGTCCTTCTGGAAGTATGGGGCCCTGAAGGTGCTGCTCGGACCAGGGAAGAGCCGGCCACTCCCTTCATCCCAACGCTCGCAGAGCTACTGTCACAGTCCTGCTTGGCAGACACCTCTGCTCTTGACACACAGCGCAACCCCCATGCCTTTCTCACACACCCTGCTGTCAAGTGCTCCACCGCCTCTGGGATTTGGGCAGCTGCATTTCGGGCCCCCAAGCACAGGGCTCTGTGGCATCTGTCCCACTAAAGTTTCACCTTGTTGGATTCATGCTGTCGCTCCAGGCTGTCTGGGTGTTTTTGGGTCCTAATCCTCTTGAGGTCGGCAGCCCCTCCTGGCTCTGTGCTGCCCACACTGAATGAGCGTGTGGATGAGCACGCGGCTGAGCACGCGGCTGTGCTCGCCCCGTGGCTGAGAACACGACCAGGGGGATTGGGCACGTGCGTCCCCGTCAGGCTCCGGTGAAGCCATCATTCAGGATCCTTTTGCTGGGTTGTCATGCATGTAGCTTACAGGCCAGACATCACGTAGCTCCCGTTTCTTCACCCGTCCGCAGGAGTGCCTGCGGAAATGGGGTGGTGATCCAGAGAGTCCGTGTCTACGCGTAACCCCCGTCAAAGTGACTTGTTGTAGCGTTAGAGCCGTGAGGTGGGTTGTCCTGTGCACGGTTAGTTGTGCTGCTCCCGGCGGTCCTCGTCACCTGTGCGGGGAACCAGGTCTTCACGTGGCCCTGGAACCCAGGGGGAGGGGAGCCGGACGCAGCAGCTGCCTGTGTGGGTCCTGGGGGCTGATTGGCAGGTGCTGAAGGCTCTAGGCACCTGGCCGAGGTCATCAGGAAGGGCTGGGTCAGGAGTGACAGATGCGGGGAAAGCGGAGCCTCCCACCTACAGATCTGTTCACCCGTGGAACATTTTCCAGGGGTTGGACTCAGTGGTTTTATAACTAGAGTGACTGTAGGTCTCACCTTTCTCTGGTTTATTTTTCTGCCTCTTTCCCTCCTTTTCCACTTTCCCTACTTCCTTTCCTTTTTCTCCTTTCTTTCAGTGCCCCCATCCCCAACCCCCCAGCACAGTTTGTCTCTGTACTCACCATCTCCCCAGGTGCCGCTGTCCTCCAGGTTGCAGGCCATTGGGTGAGGCACATATCAATCACCAGCATCCATACGACGGTGAGAGGCGGACCCAAGGTGCACACAGGATGCGATGGGAACACGGGGTTCCTGGGTAATCCTGATGCCTGAAGTTCTGCCCCATGGTCTTCGTAAACCATGGAACTCTCTCTGAAAACATCAGTTTGGTGTCCACAGCTTCCCAGATTAACTTCACACTTGAAGGAGAGTAAAATTCATCTGTTAGACTCTGGGCTTGTTTTTTGGTTTAGAAAATGTGTCCTTGTAATTGGTGACCTTAAAGTCAGCCCCAGTCATTTTGGGATTCAGGATGCTGCTGGATTTGGGAATAAAGTCTGATGAACTACAGGTCAATGTGATAAACTAGAACCAGGACCTCCTGTGGGCTGGGAGCCTGGGAGAGCCAGGAACTCTTAGGACCTTCTGGAAAGAATAGATTCTCACATCAGTCTTGGGTTTGTATCATGGCTCTTCCTTTCACTGTCGGTGTGACCTTGAGCCTCTTAACCTTTCTGAGCCTCAGTTTTCCACATCTGTAAAATGGGGGTAGTACTTTGCATTATTAATTGTGAGGATTGATTGAGTTAGTGTAGTATCTGGTATATAGGAGACATTGTATTTATAATTTCACTGTTATGCCTCTAATAGCACCATGAGCTCTTAAAAAAAAAAAACCTACCTCTTCTAAAAAGGAAAAAAAAAGTTGGAGGATATGAATAATATAGATTAATTCCACAGGGTGCTTGAATTATGGTTTCAAAATGATTTCTAATTTATGTTTCTCATGCAGATAACTCTGTAAATTGGCCTTTCTTTGCTGTTAGTTTTTATTATAGTCTTTCCAGAGGGGAAAGTTCAGACCTTGCCTTTGTTTGGGACAGCTGGGCCCCACAGAGCAGGGGTCTGGGAGCTTGTCCCAATGACAGTGACAGGTGGGCCAGGGCCTGCTCTGACCTGTGCTATGAGATTGGGTGAAATCATGGTGCCACCGGGGTGCTGAGTGAGTGTTTGCATGGCTCGGACAAGAGGACAGATGAGTGCCTTGGAGTGCCACGCAGAAGGGACTCAGGGTTTTGCCAGTGACTTCTCCTGGACTCCTGGCTAGGATTCAGTGTGGAGCAGTATCAAAGTGGGGACAATTCCTCCTGCTCCTCTGACCTTCACCTCTCCTCCTCCATTTTCAAGGCCAAGATCTGAGTTCCATGTCCTCCATCCCAGCCACCATCCCTACTTGTCTCCTCCCAGGACTCTGCCCAGTCTGCCTGCCAGCTCGCTGCAGGTCAAATGGACCCTTGTCTGAGGGTTATTTCTCTCCTGGATTCACCTGCCTGCTTCCCCTTCCTATGGGTCCCAGCTGTGCACCATTCATTAGCATTTCCCAACTCCAAATTCCGTGACACGGTCAGCCCATGCCATTCTGCACCGGGTCAAGTCAGCAGATTTCATCCTATTTATAGGACGAGGAGGCAGTTCAGACCTGGCGCCAGGACTGCCGGCCTGGTGGCCACAATAGACTTTGTTTTCTTTTCTCTTTTTTCTTTATTCTCTAAAGTTTTAAAGGTAATTATTCTCACAGGTGATATGCAAATATATTCTCACCCAGAAAAGATTTTAAAAATAGAGAAATATAGAAAGAAAACAGAGTGAATTATTCAGGTTACACTTCATTCTGTTCTGACTGTTCACAGTTTGTAAGTTTCCTTCCAGTCTTTCTTCTAGCCGTTTATATACTTATCTGTGCAAGTACAAGCAAATATATATGTGTATATGTAGTAAAGAGTTTAGCCTTGCCCAAAAGGAGGTCTGGACTTTGCCCTTGGCTCCTGGGAGGTGATCTTTGTTTGCCTGGGTCAGCCAGATAGTAACACTGTGGTTTAGGGTGGGGCTGGCCATGCCAGAAAGACCAACAAGGTGATTTAGTGTGGGGGCTTTGGGTCATGCAGTTACCGGATGACCTGCAGATTAGACCAACCATGGGCAGTCAGTCAATCAGTCAGTCATGCAACTATTGCCACACAGTGAACATCCTTAACTCCGAGGCTTGGGTGAGCTTCCCTTGTTGGTGACAATGTGCGTGTTGGCACACGTGAACATCAGGAGAATAACCTGTCCCTGACCCTGTGCAAAGGGGGTAGTGGAAGCTCCACGTTTGGCATTTCTCGTGGATTCAGGCCCACGCCTTTCTTCTCTTGGCTGGTCTCAGTCTGTCTCTTTTCCCTGTAATAAACCATAACTGTGAGTCTAAGAGCTTTCATGAATTCTGTGGGTGGTTCTAGCAAAGTTTTGAATCTGAGGGTTTTGGGAACTGCCCTGAGTTTGCAGTTGGTGTCAGAAGTGAAGGTGGTCTTGGGGACAACGTCCTCTAACTTTATGGTTGGCTTAAACTCATTGCAGTATGTGAATTTACATGTATGTGTGAGTGTTTAAAATTGCATAATTGGGAATTCTATTCATGGTTCTGGGACTTGAATTATTTCATCTTTCATATGCTTGGAGACCTTCTTTAAGGCGTCTGTGTCTTACTTCATGGGTAAAATGGGGTTAATAGCACCTGCATCCACAGGGTTGCTATGAGGAGTAAGTGAATGAGTATTTATAAAGCTCTTAGGACAGTGCCTGCCATGGAGTTAGGGCTGCAGAAGGGACAGCGATGATGATTTCCATATCAGATCACTGAAATCTAGCTTACCGCTTTTATCAGCTGATGAAAGGATATCACTTCCGTTAGTTCCCTCGGGGCTTCCCACAAAAAGCGTAGTAGGTCAGGGGCTGGGTGCTTTATGGAAAAGGACTCTTGCTGCATGACGAGGTCGGGTGAATTAGCCAGCTGGTCTAGGACAAGTGTTGATTGAGCACCAATTATCTATTGAGCAAACACTAATTTGCCCCACACTATGTGCAGAGGCCCTGTCCTGATGCCTGTGAGATTATAAAAACAAGTGTATTAGGGGAAGAAAAAGGAGAAGGGAATGACCCTCCATGGGAACGTCTCCTAGGCGTAATGAAATCTGATTTCATTTTATCCTCACGACCCCCTAGCAGGAATATGTTGTGACCCCCATTATCCAGCAGAGAGTCTTAGATGAAGAAACGTGCCTATGTTGACGCAGCCAGAATATGGCAGGGATGGAACTGAAGCCCAGGTATGTCTCGTATCAAAGCCTGTTTGCGTTAAACTACGTTTCACTGCTGGATAAGACGTGGGCCTGGCCCTCAAAGAGCTCATTGTTTCTTTGCAGGACGGGTGGGAGAAGTGAAAGACGAGACAATTAAAGAATGCCCAAACTTGGGGAAGCAATGTCCCACTGATAATGTTGCTTTGTCACTCATCATGTTGTTGGACGGTTTAGAACAACCCTGATGTAGGCAAGCTTTGTAATTCCCTTTTACGGATAAGAAGGCCAAGGCCCAAAGGGCTGAGCACCTTGCAGCTGAAACATTTAATAAGAACTTGCAGTTGAGCCTGCGTGCTGTGTCGTGTGGGGGTAATAACCGTCTCTGTGACCGGGAGAGTCATGCTCCTGCTGGCAGGGGGCTCTTGTTCAGCCCCAGGACCTCTCCCCACTGTCCCTGGAAGGCAGTCTGTATCTTCTTTGACTCCCAGCTCCTTTCTCTTCCATTCTAGGTGCTCAGGTCCTCAGGACCCTGAAAGTAGATTCCTTTTGGCTCTTGGTAATAGAGTATTTCAAAATTGAACCTAAATTAAAAATAAAAGCCTTAATGAGGTTCCTTTGAACGTTTATCTGCAAACAAATAAATGGCTGGCTCTGGAGGGTTTTCTTCATTTTTTTCAGGCACGATTCATTGTCAGATATACACGTCCTCCAAGATACAGTAGAAAACTAACGAGAATTTCATCTCTGCTGAGCAGAGTAGGAAAAACCCAAGTTGAAAGCAGGGATGGCCACAGGGCAGCCAGTGAGTGAGTTAGAGTGCTTTCCTATATGACGTGAGTGTGGGCTTTGAAAGGGTGGCTGAGCTCTGAACTGCCAAAATAAGGTCATGAATGAAATGGACATTTATTTTCCTATGTGAACTTCAGTTCATGAGACACCCCATGGACTCTCCCGTCCCTGTGGAGGGGGCCTCTCTGGGCAGGCAGGGTACAAGCACCATGGCCTTTGCAAAGATACCAACCATTCTTCCGCCTGGCACAGCCGCTGCCAGCATAAAGGTCCCAATCTCTCCTGGATCTCAGGGTCTGTTTTTCCTCTTTGTAATCACAGTGAGACTTGGGGCAGGTATTGTGATTATCCTCTCAGGCTCTTGTTTCGAGGACCACAGGATTACTGGGATTTGGGGAATTATTCAGGAAACGTCCGCGCTCCACAAAACAATTTGCCCATTCATCCAGCTTCTTTAAATTGGGTACCTGCTATGTCTCATCCAAAGTGCTAGCCACTGGGAGCACAGCCAGGAACAGAACAGATGCGGACCTCCCAGGAAGCTTGTATTCTCTTTCATCATGACGAAGGGTTTCACTGCCACAGTCTCAGCTGGCAGTTGCAGCAAGGACGCGGAGGAGGCAGGGATGGGTTATTCCCATCTTCCAGATGAGGAAACAGAGTCTGGAGAAGGCAAAGTGACAGTCACAAACCAGTGTTGGGACTAGGTCTCCAGAGTCACAGCTTTCTCTAAACCTTGAACTTCTAAACCAATAAACTGTGCTAACTTTGGGGAAGTTTGCTTAACGTTTCAAAGCCTCAGTTTCCCTTCTGCTAAGGGGGATGAGAGAGTCTATTCTACAGAGATGGTTGAGTTAGATGAGGTAGATGGAGTTTAATAGATAGATGTCTATCTGTAGAAAGAGAGAAAATAGACAATAATATGCTTGAAGCCCTTGACATACTGCTGAGAACATAAGAATAACCACATGACAGTAATAATACTAGCTAATGGTTATTGAGTGCTTCCTATGTTCCAGACAAGTTCTACTATTATCTCCATTTTACAGTTGAGAAAAACTAAGTGTAAATAAGCAAGGTAACTTGCCTGCAGTTACATGGTTTATAAGGTGATAAAGCAAGTATTTAAGGTTTATGATATAGGTATATTATATATATATATATATCTCCATCATCTCCTTCCCCACTTATTTCTCCAGTGGAAAGAAAAGGCAGTTATTTTGGATCCATCAGAGGAAAGGATACAAATATTTCCCAAATAATTTATAGTATACATAGACTTCCCAGGGCTCCTAAAGAGGAGGCCTGTTTAGAAGACCGAGGCCTGTTTTCCGATCTGTTCAATGGGGACTGTTGTAATTCTCTCAAGGTGGTTTTGAACATCGAGTGAAAATGCCTTGCGCCGAAAGTGCTGTCTACAACACGAATCTCTCATCTTCGTATGTCAGACTCCCAGGACCATGACATTTTGTGCCATTGGACACAGAGAGAAATCATTCTTCTGAATCTGTAGCCCAAAAGATGGTATCTTACTGGCGCAAAAGGACAGCCAGCTGCCCACCCTGGGAAAGTTCAAGTAAACCATTTAAATGAAATAAATTAGATGACCCTGGGCTATGGATGACCCGCTGTTCAAACAGAAGACCTGACTTTTAATTACATTTTTAAAAGACTTGCTCAGAAACTCTCTTTCTCATTTTGCCTTTAACAGCCTGTCTTTTGCCTTAAAATAATGATGTCACTTGGTCGAGATACATAATACAAAGGGGGAAAAATAGAAAATTAAAATTTCTTCTCAGGAAACAAACAGAAAAAAAATAGAAGAACCCTCTATTATTCCATCCGTTTTCGGATATGAAAGAAACTTTAGGTAAAAATGTATTCTTACAGATTTTTTTTAACAGAAGTATTCTTTTTACTGTGATACAGTATAGCTAATGCAGTTTACCATTTTAACCATTTTTCGTGTACAATTCAATGAAATTAAGTACATTCACAGTGTTTTACAACTATTACCACTATCCATTTCTAAACCTTTTTCCATCATCCCAAACAAAATCTCTAACTGTTCCACACTAACTCCCCATTCCTCCTCCCCTCAGCCCCTGTTAACCTCTAGTCTCCTTTCTGTTTCTATGAATTTGACTATTTGGGGTTCTTCATGTGAGTGGAATCACATGATATTTGTGCTTTTGTGTCTGGCTTATTAGTTTAATGTTTTCAAGGTTCATATTAGAGCGTGTTGTTGTTGCATTTTAGAGCTGGATTTCATGTCCCTCTTCCCCCCCCACCATCTAAAATTCATATATTGAAGCCCTGACCCTCAGTACCTTAGAATGTAACCATATTTGGAGCGTGCGTCTTTACAGAAGTAATTAAGTTGAAATGAGGCCATATGGATGGGCCCTGATCCAGTATGACTGGTGTCCTTATCAGAAAAGGAAATTTGGACACAGGCGTGTACAGAGGGAAGACCATATAAAGACACAGTGAGAAGATGACCACCTAAAAGCCAAGGAGGCCCTTTCCTCACAGCCCTCAGAAAGAATCAACTCTACAGACACCTTGATCTTGGACTTCTGGCCTCCAGGACTGAAGAAAATAAATTTCTCTTGTTTAAGCCACCCAGTCTGTGGTATTTTGTTATGACAGCTCTAGCAAACAGCATGTACCAGAAATTCCCTCCTTTTTTATGACTGAAAAACACTCCATTATATATAGACTGTATTTTGTTTATCCATTTATGTGTTGATGGACACTGGGTTATTTCCCTCTGTTGGCTGTTGTGAATAATGCCACTTTCAATAGCGGTGTACGGGTGTCTCCTTGAGTCTCCGCTTTTGATTCTCTTGGGTGCATGCCCAGGAGGAGAATTGCTGGATGGTACGGTAATGCTATGCTTAACTTTTTGAGGAGCTGCCAAACTCTTTTCTGCAGTGGCTGTGCCATTTTACATTCCTACCAGCAAAGCACAAGGATTCCAATTTCTCCACATCCTTGCCAGCACTTCTTATTTTCCTTTAAATTTTTTTTTTGATAGGTTTCTTTTAAAATTTTTTGTTCCATCAGAGGTGTTAAAATCAACAAAGACTTCCACTTCCTGGATGGCAGCATAGGCTCCTAACAGGCTGATCCTCTCTCAGAGAACAACTATAAACTCTGAATAAAATACAAAACCAGGACCTGAAGGCTCTGGGAAGTGCACAAAGTGACTAGATTCTGGAGAGGATCAAAACTTGAAAGAAAGGACCCAACATTGAATAGTTTCCAGTTTTTATGGTTTTAACTTGAAGGTAGGGTGCAGTCGTGGTTAAATAAACGGTAGCTAAAACTCCAGTAGAAATCCAGCCGTATCTCTGGCCTGGGAATCAGAGCTTGGTTCTGTGGGGCTACTGTGGCCACTGGAGAATGATGATGGAGTCCTGGGCAGGAGAGAGCTGTAGGGGGAAACCCCCAAGTTGTCTATATTCTCCAAAATATCTCTGGCTGAACACTGAAAATGCATGTGCAGGGCAGATGTAAGCAGCTTCCAGCTAAGGCTAAACAAAACCAATTGTGTTTTTATGCATTGGCAGTGAATAATTAGAGAATAAAATTTTTAGAAATTGCAACATCACCAACAATTTAGGAATACATTTAACCAAAGAGATCCAAGACTTTTATAATGGAAGACATCTGCAATAAGTGAATGAAAGAAGACTTAAATAGATGAAGCAGTATACCATATTCATGGATTGGGATACTAAGTGTTGTTGAGATGACAATTTTTCCCAAATTGATCAATATAGTCCCCATCAAAACCCCAGCAGGCACTTTTATAGGAATTGATGAGCTATTCTGAAGTTTATGTGGAAATGCAAGTAACCTAGAATCAACTAAAACAATTTTGGAAAAGAACAAAGTTGGGAAACGCTTTTCCTTGTCTGAAGTATGTCAGAATAATCAACACAGTGGTGTAGTATTGGTAAAGGGTAGACACATAGTGGAAAAGAAGAGAGTCCAAAATAGACCTACATACATATAACTGATTTTCAACAAAGATGCCTAAGCATTTGTATTAGGAAAGAATGGTCTTTGCATTCTGTTGGCCAAAGCAGGTCCCAAGGCTGGCCCAGATTCAAGGAATAGGGAAATAGCCTCTATCTCTTGGTGCATTGCACCAGAGTTGCATTGCAAGGAGTGTGGAGACAGGGAGACATGGAGGACTGGAATCCTTCATGATGAAGGATGGATGAAGATCCACCTTTAGGATTCATTGGGACCGCTCAGCAGATAACTCTGTCCGTGCGAGTTTCAGCTCAAAGGCCACCTCCTCTGAGAAGCCTTCCCAGATGGCTCTGCCTCAAGGTGACCCACAATTATTGTTTATCACACTGCCCTGTTCAGCTCTTTCATAGATCTTCTACAATCCCGTCCTTTTGTTTCTTTGTTCATTGTCTGTCTTCCCCAATCGGATATGATTATAGTTTAAGATGGCTTTGAAGAAAGTAAAAAGAATTGAGGCTGGAAAGGTAGCCAGAGGCCAGGCCCTCAAGGGTTGGAATGCCTCAGACGAAGTCGTAAAGAAACAGAGAATCAGAAGTTTAGAACAAGGGCGAGACCTGATAAAATTGGCGTTTTCTGAAAGATTCTTGTGACAAAGAGTGAAATGGAGTAAACTTCTTTTTTGGGAGGTGTCTGAAGGGAGGATTGAAGGGGTGAAGACAGGGGCATCTGAGGCCATGACAGGCTGAGTGAGAGTAGACAAAGTGTCAGTGGGAAAGGGGAGGCGGGTCTCTGAACTCTGATAAGGCCAGGCCTTCTGATTGTTCAAAAGAATATGGACATTTACATGTTCTCTGTGGAATCTCACAATTTTTCATTGTTGGCAGCTAAAAAAAATGCTTAACCTCGCTTGGTGGGGCGGGGAGGGGGTAGCCTATGGCTTGATTCCCACTGGACAGCCTCTCTGCCAAGCATAATACAGTCATGATTTCACAGGCGTAATTGTAGCTTAACTTGAACTCCCAGAATCCAGGTTATTTCTCTGGACGGCCTGTGTGAACAGCCCAAGATACGGCACCAGGAGAGCAGGTCAGGAGGTGGGAGGGTGAGGAACCAGAGAGGACTGTGGGCCCCGAGGTGGGGTGGAGGCCCAGCTCTCAGTTCTGACTTGGAGGAATCTTGGATTCTAATACACGATGAATAGTCAAGGTGCAGCTCTGCCGCTTCTTCACTTCAGTGTCTTCCTCCGCAGAATGAGAATAGTAACCCGTCCTTCTCCGAGCTGGTTGGTGGGGAAAACAAGGACGTGTCATTACCTATGTGGTGATGACCACGTGCCACACGCATCTCTGTGTCTTCTGCCCAAATGAATTCACTGAACAATCACAGCAGCAGGGCATTATTGCCTACCCCTTTTTCCTATGGGGAAACTGAGGCCCAGAAAAGTTAAGTAACTTGTCCATGTCTGCACAGCTAGAATGTGGCAGAACAGGATTCAATCCAGGCTTTGGGATCTGTGCTCCCGCCTGCTGTGCTATCCTCCCAGATGTGATGTTCCTGGCACTTACTCTGCCCTCAGCAAAGTTACTCATTTATTCAGTTGATACTTATTACACACCTGCTGTGTGCCAGGCAGCGTGCTAGGCTCTGGAGGTAGAGCAGTGGGCTGTGTAGGCATGGCTCCTGCCCTCGTGTGATCTTTGTGGGGTGTCTGCTGAGTGCCGGCCTCTGTGTTTGGGGGGTAGGAGACTGTATGAAAATGTAGGTTTCATTACCATTTATGTTTGATGAGACCCACAGACCAGGAGAGGACGACCGTTGAAAAGAGAGTTTGTTACTCATTCCCAAGAGGAGAGGGCACACTACGCCGTGGGTGGCTGCACAGGGAAGCACCAGGGTGGGCAGGAGGCAGAAGGAGAGAGGAGAAAGTGTGTGCAGAGGCCTTTACTGTGGTTTTCATGGGAAGGCACAGGGGAGGCAGGGTGAGTAAGGCGAGCTGCTGAGGGCTGGGCAGTTGGAATAATTCGGGAGGGCTCTGGGCTATAGGAGGATCCCTACTTGTCCAGTACCCAGCCTTGGGGTGACTTAGGGCAGGGGCATAGCGTCTCAAATTGCAGGAGCCTGATAAAAGGAGATGGATGGTGGGCAGGATCAAATTTGTTGGTTTGCAAATCCAAGGCATGTTGTTTGAGACGTCTGTGAACTGGCCAGCCCTGGGAGGGACAGTCGCTCCTCAGCCAGTGAGGCCCAGAGGCCAGGGCATCAAGAATACAGAAAATAAGGAAATGCAGTTAATATAAAGACAACTTCTCTGGCATGAAACAGACATGGTTCTGTCCTAGAGAAACTTACAGGCCAGGATGGGAGGACCCTCAAGTAGGTAATAGGCAGTACCAAACTCAAATATTGGATGTTCATTTCTTCATCAAATATTTATTCATTCCTTCACCCAGATGTATTGAGTACCTACTAGGTGCTGGGCACTGTAAAAGACCGAAGAGTAAAGCATAGACAAAGTCCCTGTTTCATGAAGCTTCCATTCTAGTGGAACAACAATAAGTTAAACAGAAAATACACAAGGTGCGTTCCTATATGTTGTACAAAGAAAAGAAAACACAGGATTTGTAAGTAATAGGAAGTATACGTACGCTGGTCTCTGCTCCTGCTTCCTGACGCAGAACTCCTAACACCCTTGGAATTTCCTGGGTGATAGGAGATATTTTGTTCTAATGAGACGACTCTGGTTGGGCTCCTGAATGGGGCTGGTCACTAGAAAGACCAAATGCTGATTAGAAGCTTGCGGCTCTCGGCTCCCACCCCCATTCTAGAGAGAAGGGAGAGGGGCTGGAAATCGAGTCAGTAAGGGGTTGTGCCTCAATGATGAAGCCTCCATAAAAGTCCCTAAATTATGGGGTTTGGAGAACTTGCAGAGTGGTGAACACATCCACATGCCCGCGGGGTTATGTACCCCAACTCCGCGGGGATCGAGGCCTCTGTACGCAGGACCCTTCCAGATCTCACCCTGTGTCCCTCGTCCTCTGACTATTCATCTGTATCCTTTATAATAAACCTGTAAATCGTAGAGTTTCCCTGAGTTCTCTGAGCTGCTCTAGCCGATTATCAAACCTGTGGAGAGGGTCGTGAGAACCCTGATTTACATCTGGTTGGTCAGAAGTACAGGTGACAGCTGGGACATGTGATTGGTGCCTGAAGTGGGTGTAGTCTTGTGGGACTGAACCCTTCACCTGTGGGGTCTGTGCCAACCCGTCAGTGTCAGAATTGAATTGTAGGGCAGCTGGTGTCAGAGAATTGGTCAGTGTGGGTAAAACCATCACCTCTGGTCACGGAAGTGTTCTATGGAGAGTGAGGGTACTGAGTGGGACAAAACAGCATTTTCCTTTAGTTGGTGTAGAGGAGTTTTTCCATCACAGGGAGGGATGTGGCATAGAATGACCGGAGACAGCCTCTCTAAAGTGCTGGCATCTGAGTTGACGCCTGATGGCAAGATGGAGCCAGCTGTGTGATGATCTGGGGAGGAAGGAGCATCCCCTTACACAGCAAGTGCAAAGGTCCTGAGGCTGTTGCATCTCAGGACCATGGAGAGGCCTGTGTGGTTGGAGTCAGCGAGGGTGGGAGTGGTGGGAGATGACATTGAGAGGTTGGCGGGCACCGGATCATCCAGGCCACAACACAGGGACTGGATTTGATTCTGTGGGAGAGATACCACAAGGCTGTGAGTAGGGAGGGACTTGGGCGTGTCAATCACCAGCTGTGTGGGTCATGGGGGGACAAGGATGCAGACCAGTTGGGAGGCAATTAAAGTCACCAGGTGAGGGATGACAAGTGCCAGGCGCTACACTGGACGATGAGGGTGGCCCAGGCCAGGTCCTCAGGGGCTCCCTGAGTAGAGAGCAGGGCACCAGGGAACAGACCCTTATAAACCTGGGATAGAGACACCTCAGCCCCTGCCCCCGCCCTCATGCTGGCTTCATGAACCCAGCTCCCTAACTGGGCCATGGGGTTCCCAAAGTGCTCAGCTTTCTCTTCAACATCACTCTCCTGCCAGGAAACCAGCAAAGCTTCTTGTAAAGCCTCCCCATGCAGAGCCTTCTTGAGGCCTGGCAAAGCCGGGCTCTGCTCTGAGTGCTGGGGAAGAGCCCATGATGGAATGTTCTGGGCCTAAGCTTCCCTCCCTTTTGCCCTCAGGGTGACCTGTGAACAGAGCTCCAGGACCCTGGGCCTTGCTTGATCTGGGCAGCTCTGCCAGGGTCTTGAGCTGTTTTTCCAGCCTCCTGTTACACGTTCTCGTGGCGTGTAAGGCTCAGAAGTGTTTCCTGGGCCAGGCAATATTTTAACATGGATTCTGTGAGGATGGAGGTGGTATTTGCTTCTCGGTTCATAGAACTGCAGTCAAGACCTGGCTCACACAGGGTTCCTATGAGCCGGAAGGAATCAAGCCGATACGGATGAAACTAATTGGGGTGGCAGGATTTTGTTTGCTTTGAGACTGTGAGCGGAGAACCAAATTGCTCTACAGGCAGAATATTTGGGCAGAATTACAATAAAACAAGAAAAACGCATGTTTGTTTAAGATCAATTCCTCCTTTGCTTACCAACCTCAATTAAATTCTCTGACCTTTGGTCAAAAAATGACAAGGAAACAACAAAAATAGTGACAAAAACATCCTTAATAATTACTACTTGCTTCACTGGTTACCAGCACTGCTCGTACAGAGGAGGTGAAAGATCTCAGGACCAGGAACCAGGAAAATGGGCATCCAGTCCCAGTTCTGCTGTGTCCCAGCTGCGTGGTCCTGCGCAAGTCACAGTTCTCTCGGGGTCTCAGTTTCCTCGTGTATAAAATTCCTACCACACAAGCTATCATCTCTCCTGGTTGGCCAGCTCTCCGCCAAGTGACCCTGGGCTTGTTCCGTAACCTTTCTGATTCCGAGTTTGATCATTTGCAAGAAGGAGATGAGTAACCCCTACTGCGATGTAGGCAGAACACAGCCGGTGTGAGGGTCCCTGGAAACACTTTTTCTAGGCTGAGTTACGATACAGTAACGTCTGCTTACTTGAACTGTCCTGACACTTTCCCCTGGTATAATCTTCTTCGGCTCCACACTGGAGATCTCCACACTGGAGATCTCCTCACTGGAGATCTGGCAGTCTTCAATGACACAGTCAAGGGAATAAACACAGTTGTTTTGAGCTTGCCTTTGCAAGAGCCACAGGATTTGTCAGCTTGGGGGAAAAACAGGACTGAGCTAGTCCTTGCTAGTTATGTGAGGCCAGGAGTTGCAATCGTGTTTCACGTTTAGGATCTGTTGTCTCCTGACTGAGGCCAAGGCCGGTCAGGCGGACGAGGCGACCCCCCGGGGTAGCTCCAGGTCCTTTTCAAGGCTGGCTCCCCTCCTGATGACACCATATTGGGTGGGATGAGCCCAGTCCTCTACCTGCAAGACCCTGAAACTGGCCTGGCAAGTTGTCCCGAGCCTGACAGGACTTGAATGTGAACTTTACAACCCGGGCCCAAATTGCCAGCCTCGTTTCAGGCCATGGGACATTTCAGAGTCCTCTCTCCCCACTGACGCCCCTTTCCTGTGCTCTGATTTGAACCACATGGTCAAATAAATGGTCTGTTTTGCCTTCTCTTCCCTCCCAATGTCCTTCCTTAGGGAACTTCCAGAAGGAGATGGGTCTGGCTTCTGCTCCTGCCTCTCAAGGATGAGCCTGAGGGCACAGTCTGGGCTGGAGCTTTCTGCCCTGGTTCGTGGGAGCCCTGGGGTCTGGCGGGAGCCCTCCGCTGTTGCCATCAGTTTGATGCATAAGTGGATTGGGTGGGTCTCCGTCTGCCTTCCTCCTGCTCATGCTTACAGCCCTGCTTTCATTTATTTCATATACGAGGAAGCTGTATAAATTTCAGTGACATGAAGCGTTGGAAACATGTTTGCACATGCCTGAGTTAGCCCATCAGGGGCTGCTGAAAGAATGTTCATTTCAAACCCGGGTTGGGAGAAAGCTGATGTTTCTTCTGAGAGTATCAGATAAGCAGGCTGTGGGTGAATAGGGCTCTTTACAATTTACACAAATCCTTCCTATCCAGTCTCCCATTTGGTCCGCAGCCGAGCTGAGAGGTGGGTGGGATGGGGACTCTCAGCCCCATTTTGCAGGTGATACTGAGGTGAGAGAGCTCCCGTGACTTGCCTGGGAGAAGGAGAGCCCAGGGCTGATAGGCTTTCTGCCTTCTGGGCCAGTGCCCCTGCTGTGCCCTATCTAGAACCCCCACGAACAACTGGGGAGCCCTGGGTGCCTGAGAGAGGGCCCTGGCTAGAAAAAGTCTAGGTTAGTGATGCTTGTGGGAACACACCACCCCCAAAGGAGCTGGAGAGGAAGCAGATGCGGGAAAAGCTGTAAAAACAGGGCACGGGAGGAAATTTAGATTCACAAAGGAAATTTCTATTTGTGAAGATAACTCCCTGTCTCGTCATTTGAGGAGGGAGACTCTTAAGGACGCTTATTAATGGAGAATGCTTGAACGTAAACCTGCCTAACAAACTTTCCTAAACAGCCCTAGTTTATTGTACTTTTCCCGGTTACCTTCCTGTAACTCCCAGTCCCCCCACCCGCCCCCCGAAGCCCAAACCCCTTTTCCATTGTTTAGCCTAAGATGCTCCATAAGCCTCATTCATCTGGGCTGCCTCCTTGAGCCACAGTTTTCTTTGTGAATTCCTGGGCACAGGCATGCAATTAAAAGAATTTTTTTCCTCTTGGTAATCTTTCTTTCTTTAGTTTGATTGGTCGGCCCCAGCCAGTGAACCTAAGACGGGTAGAGAGAAAAAGAATTTTTCCCTTCCCTACACTAGTCTGAAAGCAGGGCCCAGATACCAGGCCAGCAGAGGGATGGGTGCAGAGTGGTGTCCTTGTCATCAGGAACCTCAGAAAGTTCCTCTCTCTATGTAGCAACTGGGACTGACTCCTCTGATGCGTTATTTGGTCCTGGGACATAGTGGGAGTTGTGTTTCCTTTTCCTAAACTTTTTCCTGCAACACTGCAGCTAGAGTGTTTGCAGAAGGGGAGAAGAAGCCAGGTGTCTGGCCTCAAGATGTTACCGAACCCAAGTTCGTGTGCCTGACGCACAGTGAGGCCAAACAAACTGAAATGTCAGAGTTTGGAGCAGAGAAAGGTTTACTGCAGGGTCATGAAAGGAGACAGGTGGCTTATGCCCCAAACCCTCAAATCCCTGAAGGGTTTCAGCAAAGCATTTTTAGAGGTAAGGTAAGGGAGGGGCGTGGTTGGATGCTGCAAACTTCTTGGTGTTGAAATCCTTTGTTCTTGCAGGTGTCTACATAGGTCAGGTCGGGATGTTCCTGTAAATTTCCAATGAGACAAATGTTATTCTTTGTCCTGGAACTTTTTATCTCTATATGAATGGAGAAGTTATAACCTTAAAGGTGAGAGCCTTGAGAATGGGTTATCCTATATGCTTAAGGCTATAGGCAACCTTCTTAAATGAAGCAAAAGCAATAGAATACAAAGGTTAAAGTCAAAGAAACAGTTCCAGTATGGAGTCAGATTTGTTCTTCCCCGTTACAAAGTTACCTGCGACGGGGGAGGACAACTCCTCTTCCTCCCCGCCCACAGGAAGCCCAGTGCTGCATGCATTTCTAATGCAGTCCCTGGCATAATCATTCAGACCACTGCCCAGGTGCCCGCAGGTAACTTAGCCTTGTGAATAAAAGCCATCTAATTTTAAAGAATTAGAGAAAATATCTCTTGTTCTTCATTATAAATGGAACAGACAAGATTCATCTGTGCTCCATCTCTTTTTTTTTTAATCCATTTTATTTTTATTGACATTTTTTTTAGAACTTTTATTGAGGTACAGTTAACATGCAATAAACTGCATATATTTAGTGTACAATTTGGTGTCCCAATCTCCCAATTCATTCCCCCCCAACCCTTCCCACTTTCCCCGCTTGGTGTCCATATGTTTATTCTCTACATCTGTATCTCTATCTCTATTTCTGCGCTGCAAACTGGTTGGTCTGTACCATTTTTCTATATTCCGCATATATGTGTTAATATATGATATTTGTTTTTCTCTTTCTGACTCCCTTCACTCTGTATGACAGTCTCTAGGTCCATCCATGTCTCTACAAATGTCCCAGATTCGTTGCTTTTTACAGCTGAATAATACTCCATTGTATATATGTACCACATCTTCTTTATTCATTCATCTGTTGATGGACATTTAGGTTGCTTCCATGTCCTGGCTATTGCAAATAGTGCTGCAATGAACATTGGAGTGCATGTGTCTTTTTGAATGATGGTGTTTTCTGGGTACATGCCCAGCAGTGGGATTGCTGGGTCATATGGTAACTCTATTTTTAGTTTTGCAAGGAACCTCCATACTGTTCTCCATAGTGGCTGTATCCATTTACATTCCCACCAACAGTGCAAGAGCGTTCCCTTTTCTCCACACCCTCTCCAGCATTCACTGTTTGCAGATTTTCTGATGATTCCCATTCTAACCGGTGTGAGGTGATACCTCATTGTAGTTTTGATTTGCATTTCTCTAATAATTAGTGATGTTGAGCAGCTTTTCATGTACCTCTTGGCCATCCGTATGTCTTCTTTGGAGAAATGCCTATTTAGGTCTTTTGCCCATTTTTTGATTGGGTTGCTTGCTTTTTTGATATTGAGCTGGATGAACTGTTTATATATTTTGGAGAGTAATCCTTTGTCTGTTGATTCGTTTGTAAATATTTTCTCCCATCCTGAGGGTTGACTTTTCGTCTTGCTTATAGTTTCCTTTGCTGTGCAGAAGCTTTGAAGTTTCATTAGGTCCCACTTATTTATTTTTGTTTTTATTTCCATTACTCTAGGGGGTGGGTCAAAAAAGATCTTGCTGTTATTTACACCGAAGAGTGTTCTTCCTATGTTTTCCCCTAGGAGTTTTATAGTGTCTGGCCTTACATTTAAGTCTTTTATCCATTTGGAGTTCATTTTTGTGTATGGTATTAGGAAGTGTTCTAATCTCATTCTTTTCCATGTAGCTGTCCAGTTTTTGCAGCACCACTTATTGAAGAGGCTGCCTTTTCTCCATTGTATATCCTTGCCTGCTTTGTCATAGATTAGTTGTCCATAGTTTATCTCTGGGCTTTCTATCCTGTTCCATTGATCTATATTTCTGTTTTTGTGCCAGTACCATACTGTCTTGATCACTGTAGCCTTGTAGTATAGCCTGAAGTCAGGAAGCCTGATTCCACCACTCCGTCTTTCCTTCTCAAGATTGCTTTGGCTATTCAGGGTCTTTTGCGTTTCCATACAAATCATAAAATTTCTTGTTCTAGTTCTGTGAAAAATGCCGTTGGTAATTTGATCGGGATTGCATTGAATCTGTAAATTGCTTTGGGTAGTATAGTCATTTCCACAATGTTGATTCTTCCAATCCAAGAACATGGTGTGTCCCTTCATCTGTTTGTGTCGTCTTTGATTTCTTTCATTCGTGTCTTACAGTTTTCTGAGTACAGGTCACCTCCTTGGTTAGGTTTATTCCTAGGTATTTTATTCTTTTTGTTGCAGTGGTGAATGGGATTGTTTCCTTAATGTCTCTTTCTGATCTTTCATTGTTAGTGTATAGAAATGCAAGAGATTTCTGTGTGTTAATTTTGTGTCCTGCAACTTTATACCAAATTCAATGATTAGCTCAAGTAGTTTTCTGGTGGCATCTTTAGGATTTTCTATGTATAGTATCATGTCATCCGCAGACAGTGACAGTTTTACTTCTTCTTTTCCAATTTGGATTCCTTTGATTTCTTTTTCTTCTCTGATTACTGTGGCAAGGACTTCCAAAACTATGTCGAATAGTTGTGGAGAGAGTGGACATCCTTGTCTTGTTCCTAATCTTAGAGGGAATGCTTTCAGTTTTTCACCATTGGGATTGATGTTGGCTGTGGGTTTGTCATACATGGCCTTTGTTATGTTGAGGTAGGATCCCTCTGTGCCCACCTTCTGGGGAGTTTTCATCATAAATGGGTGTTGAATTTTTTCAAAAGCTTATTCTGCATCTATTGAGATGATCATGTGGTTTTTAACCTTCAGTTTGTTAATATGGTGTATCACATTGATTGATTTGCGTATATTGAAGAATCCTTGCATTCCAGGGATAGACCTCACTTGATCATGGTGTATGATCCTTTGAATGTGTTGTTGGATTCTGTTGGCTAGTATTTTGTTGAGGATTTTTGCATCTAAATTCATCAGTGATATTGGTCAGTAGTTTTCTTTTTTTGTAGTATCTTTGTCTGGTTTTGGTATCAGGGTGATGGTGGCTTCATAAAATGAGTTTGGGAGTGTTCCTTCCTCTGCAATGTTTTAGAAGAGTTTGAGAAGGATGGGTGTTAGCTCTTCTCTAAATGTGATAAAATTCACCTCTGAATGTATCTGGTCCTGGACTTTTGTTTGTTGGGAGATTTTTAATCACAGTTTCAGTATCATTACTTGTGATTGTTCTGTTCATATTTTCTATTTCTTCCTGATTCAGTCTTGGAAGGTTATACCTTTCTAAGAATCTCTCCATTTCATCCAGGTTGTCCATTTTATTGGCATATAGTTGCCTGTAGTAGTCTCTTATGGTGTTTTTTATTTCTGTGGTGTGCCTTGTAACTTCTCCTGTTTCATTTCTAATTTTACTGATTTGAGTCCTCTCCCTCTTTTTCTTGATGAGTCTTGCTAGAGGTTTATTGATTTTATTTATCTTCTCAAAGAACCAGCTTTTAGTTTTATTGATTTTTGCTATTGTTTTCTTTGTTTCTATTTCATTTATTTTTGCTCTGATCTTTATGACTTCTCTCCATCTACTAACTTTGGGTTTTGTTTGCTCTTATTTCTCTAGTTTCTTTAGATGTAAGGTTAAATTGTTTATTTGGGATTTTTCTTGTTTCTTGAGGTAGGATTGTATTGCTATAACCTTTCCTCTTAAAACTGCCTTTGCTGCATCCCATAGGTTTTGGATCATTGTGTTTTCATTGTCATTTGTCTCTAGGTATTTTTTGATTTCCTCTTTGATTTCTTCAGTGATCTGTTGGTTATCTAGTAGTGTATTGTTTTGCCTCCATGTGTTTGTGTTTCCTTATTAATTTTCTGTGTGGATGATCTGTCCATTGGTGTAAGTGGGGTGTTAAAGTCCCCCACTATTATTGTGTTCCTGTCGATTTCCTCTTTCATAGCTGTTAGCATTTGCCTTATGTATTGATGTGCTGCTATATTGGGTGCATATATATTTATAATTGTTATCTCCTCTTCTTGGATTGATCCCTCGATCTTTATGTAGTGTCCTTTCTTGTCTCTTGTAACATTTTTTTATTTTAAAGTCTATTTTAGCTGATATGAGTATTGCTACTCCAGTTTTCTTTTAATTCCCATTTGCATGGAATATCTTTTTCCATCCCCTCACTTTCTGTCTGTATGTGTGCCTAGGTCTGAAGTGGGTCTCTTGTAGACAGCATATATATGGGTCTTGTTTTTGTATCCACTCAGCCAGTCTGTGTCTTTTGGTTGATGCATTTAGTCCATTTACATTCAAGGTAATTATCGATATGTATGTTCCTATTACCATTTTCTTAATTGTTTTGTTTTTGTTTCTGTAGGTCCTTTTCTTCTCTTATGTTTCCCACTTAGAGAAGTTCCTTTAGCATTTGTTGTAGGGCTGGTTTGGTGGTGCTGAATTCTCTCAGCTGTTGCTTGTGTGTAAAGGTTTTGATTTCTCTGTCGAATCTGAATGAGATCCTTGCTGGATAGAATATTCTTGGTTGTAGGTTCTTCCCTTTCATCACTTTAAATATATCATGCCACTCCCTTCTGACTTGCAGAGTTTCTGCTGAGAAATCAGCTGTTAACCTGATGGGAGTTCCCTTGTATGTTATTTGTCATTTTTCCCTTGTTGCTTTTAATAACTTTCTCTGTCTTTAATTGTTGTCAATTTGACTACTATATATCTTGGCGTGTTTCTCCTTGAGTTTATCCTGCCTGGGACTCTCTGTGCTTCCTGGACTTGGGTAGCTATTTCCTTTCCCATGTTAGGGAATTTTTCAGCTATAATCCCTTCCAGTATTTTCTTGTTTCCTTTCTCTCTCTCTTCTCCTTCTGGGACCCCTATAATGCGAATGTTGGTGCATTTAACGTTGTCCCAGAGGTCTCTTAGGCTGTCTTCAGTTCTTTTCATTCTTTTTTCCTTATTCTTTTCCACATCAGTGATTATCACCATTCTGTCTTCCAGCTCACTTATTCACACTTCTGCCTCAGTTAATCTGCTATTGGTTCCTTCTAGTGTATTGTTCATTTCAGTTATTGTGTTGCATATCTCTGTTTGTTTGTTCTTTAATTCTTCTAGGTCTTTGGTAAACTTTTCTTGCAACTTTTCGATCTTTGTATCCAATGTTTTTTCAAAGTCCTGAATCATCTTCACCATCATTATTCTGAATTCTTTTTCTGGAAGGGTGCCTATCTCCTCTCCATTAGTTGTTTTTCTGGGGTTTTATCTTGTCCCTTCATCTGGTACAAAGTCTTCTGCCTTTTCATTTTCTTTATCTTTCTGTGGCTGTGATTTTCAGTTCCACAAGATGAAATACTGCTGATACTGCTTGATTCTGCTGTCTGCCCTCTTGTGGAGGAAGCTATCTAGGAGGCTCCTGGATGCTTCTTGATGGGAGGGACTGATGGTGGGTTGGGCTGGGTGGGCGGAGCTCAGTGAAACTTTAATCTGCTTGTCTGCTAATGTGTGGGGCTGTGTTCCCACCTTGTTGGTTGTTTGGCCTGAGGCTATCCAGCACTGGAGCTTACAGGCTCTGTGGTGGGGTTAATGGCGGACTCTGGGAGGGCTCATGCCAATGAACACTTCTCAGAACCCCTGCTGCCAGTGCCCCTGTCTCCTCAGTGAGCCACAGCTGCCCCCCACCTCTGCAGGCAACCCTCTAACACCAGCAGGTAGGTCTGGTTCAGTCTCCTACGGAGTCACTGCTCCTTCCCCTGGGTTCTGGGGAGCACACTGTTTTTTGTGTGCCCTCCAAGAGTGGAGTCTCTGTTTCCCCCCATCCTGTGGAGGTCCTGCAATCAAATCCTGCTGGCTTTCAAAGTCTGATTCTCTGGGGATTCCTCCTCCCATTGCTGGACTCCCAGGTTGGGAAGCCTGATGTAGGGCTCAGAACCCTCACTTTAGTGGGTGGACTTCTGCAGTATAACTGTTCTCCAGCTTGTGAGTCACCCACCCAGCATTTATGGGATTTGATTTTAACGTGATTGTGCCCCTCCTCCTGTCTCGTTGCAGCTTCTCCTTTATCTCTGAATGAGGGGTGTTTTCTTTGGTGAGTTCCAGTGTCTTTCTGTTGATGATTGTTCAGCAGTTAGTTGTAATTTCAGTGCTCTTGTGAGAGGGAGTGAGCGCACGTCCTCCCACTCCGCCATCTTGATTCCTAGCCTTCTACTCCATTTGTAAATACTATTACTTTCCTCTTGGAAAGTTTCATAGCATAGAGGATGCCACATGGTGTCATAAAACCTTTGGAACTGGGTTTGCCTTTGGGATAGAAAGAAGTTTCCTAGAGTGAACAGTGCCCTGACCCCAGTGTGAGATCAATCCCCCAGTCACTGTGTGTATGAAGCTGGTGGCCAATATTTAGGGCCACGTGTGTGTTCTCCTGCAGGATTCTCTCACCAGACGTCAGAAAGCAATCACGATTTGGGAAAAATCTGGAAGATCTCACCCTAACTGGCAGATGGCTAGCATATCAATGACCAAACCGAAACAGACACGTGTACGCATCAGAAGGCACTTGAGACTCTGAATAAGGAAGAAGAACTAAGAGTCAGAAGAAAAGCCGGCCTCCAAGGCCATGTGGCTGCCAGGTATTTTCTGACCTCACACCAGTTCAGAGAATGTGTCTCTGGAGCCACGTAACCTATTGTTCATCCTTCCCACATGAGGTGTTTTCATTTAGGCTGTGGGTGTTTCATCTAGAACACTTGGCGTTTTCTTCCAGGTCCCTATTTTAACAGTCTTTTGACTTTAAAAGATGCTTTCTTTAAAAAATGTGAATATATAGGTGTAGTAATGGCTCCTTCCCACAGACCCACACATTCACTTGGTATTTGTGATAATTTAGCCCCTACTGAATTGATTCCCTTTAGGGAAGTTACACCGGTCATATATGGTGGGAGAATCACTTTACGGGGAAGTAGAGGAGTTGGGGTGGGTGGTGGCGGGGAGATGTGTAACTTCTGAAAGTCAGCGACAGTTTTCAATCTCTGGTTGCATGTGAATCCTGTCCAGTTACTGAAGCCAGCCATGCAGTTTCTCCTAGATGGAAAAGCGCTGGTTGCCCTGACCTAGAACTCTGGCTTGCCACACCCTGTCACGCTGTGACAGGAGCCAAAGAACACCATGTCTTTTTTTTGTGTGTGTGAACACCATGTCTTAGAGCAGCGCCCTTGGAGGAAGATTTCCTCACATGAGCTGTTTCCAGTTGATCTGATGACACCTTATCCACTGATTTTAGCTCACTGCAGTACCATTCACTCAAGTGACAACTTTTAGGGGGCTGGAGCGCAAAACTCGAGCACAGTAAATGTGCATTGTCACTCTGAGAAGAATTCTCATTCTTGGAATGTCATGTTTTCATTTCACATGTACTTTGGAACCAAGGAAATAAGATAGTTAACCTCCATCCTCCGTCTCTACAAACCCACAGAGGACAGCACTATACATTCACAATTCTGTGTGTGTGTGTGTGTGTGTGTGTGTGTAGCAGGATGCTGAAATGTCTCTCTCAGTGGGGAGGTTGGTCATATTTGGGCATTCACCAAAAGGTCTCAGAGATGAGAAATAAGAAAAGAAAGTTTGCTGATGAACTTAAAAAAAAATTGAAAACAACAACAACAAAAGAAAACTACTGTTTCCAAGAGTAGAGGAGATTGCAGTTAAGCCATCTGCTTCTATAGTCCACTTTTGGGTAATACAAGCCACAGTGATGAGGGATGCCTGTACTTACTGAGCACTTACTATGTGCCAGGAGTTCTAGGTCTTTTAACATGCGTACGCCCATTTAATCCTCATAACAGCCCTGCAAAGGAAATGCTTATTACTGTCCCCGTTTTATAAAGGAGAAACTTGGGAACAAAATGAAATGACGTCTCTAAGCGACACAATGGAGTCACCTAGCTCCCAAGCCCATGCTATCAGAGGCTGTGCTGCGCTGCCAGACGTGTAGGATCTATTTGGTGAGCGAGTGAGAAAGACCAGGCCTCCTACTGGCCTGTTTGCGAGGAGGCTGGGAAGACCTTGGGGGAGGAGCTCAAGCTGGGATTCAGCTGGGCTGCAGGCGTGTCTGAGAAGGTAATGGTCTGTTATTGGTTCCTCTCTTCTGATAAATTTTGACTCCGTTAATGCAGAAACCATGTCTCCTTTGTCCACTGTTGTATTCCCAAGGCCTAGCACAGTGTCTGGGGCATAGTAGGCCCTGGGGTAAAAGCATGGTGAATGAATGAATCAAAGAATCAACTAATGCATGAGTGAGTTGCCTATTGTTTGGAAGACAAATGCAGAGTCTGACATGTACAGTCCCGTCAAGGGCCACATCAGTCACACGGTTGAACATCTGGAGGAATCAGCGAGGGCTTCCTGGAGGAGGGAGTGTTCCTGCTGAGTCTTGAAGCAGAGGTGGTTAAAGGGTGGCTTTTTGGGTGGGAACAAGTGCTGAAAGCTGTATTTACAGGCTCTGGCCCAAAATGTTACAGACACCTCCCCTGCAGAGGGGACCACACAGGCAACATATTGAACAAATACCTTCCTCCTTGGCCTGGAGCTCTGGCTGGAGCATATTCTTCTGTCTGGCTTTGGCACAGATGGTCCCTTTGCATTGGCCAAGGATGCCCGCCTGCCTGTCAGCTCCTGCTCCCTCTCCCTTTATCAGCTGAAGATGAACTTCACAGAGCTCTCCTGTCAAACGATGCACAGACCATTCCCTTGTAGGGCAGAGGCTTAGCGATTCTTTGGAACGATATTCATAATTTATATATTTGATTAAAACCCAGAACCCATGCCAGCAGCCTGCATCATCTAGCATATTGGGATCATTAGCTGCTTGTGTCACTCTTCTATTTTAAAACTTTCCATATTTGAACTCATGGAAGTACATCCTTCACATTTATTAAACTTTTCCCATAAAAACAGTTTAGTAAGTCTCCATCATCTTTCATGGAATTTCAAAAAAAAAAAAAGGCCTCAATAAAATCCTTTGGACATTTCCTTTAGGGAATACCTTTTTATTCAAACCTTTAAAAACATTTGTCTTTTTCTTGCCAGTAATTAAAAAAAAAAATCAATACACATGAGAGTTTTAGTAGCATGATAATGACTTCAAGAGGAGTGCTGTCCCTTGGCTTCTACCCTTGGTCTTTGCTGTGCTCCTCCCAGGAGCCTGCATTCCCCGACCCTAGGACAGTCTTGTCCTTAGATTCCTTGGCTTGCTTCTCTGCCAGCTTCTTGAACTGCTCCTTCTCTGTGCTTTGCTCCTGTAGTTTTACCCACCTTCCCTCTCTTTGCCCAGGATTTCCTTTGCCGCCTCCGTTTCTAACAGGGCCTCCCTTTTCCACAAGGGGCCTGATCTACATGATTTCGGAGATGGCTGTCTTTTCGAATCCCTTCTCCTCCTCTCAGGGGTTGGCTGGTTGGCAAGTGATCAAGGCACTGCCCATCAGGGTACCGCCGGCTGTCTGGGCACAGTCATTGGTCAAGGGATAGACACCTGACCCACGTTGGTCCAATCACAGTCATTCCCAGAAAGCCCCAGAAAGAGACACTCCCCTTTCATTGAGCTCACTGGCTCCAAGGGCAAATGTAGCCTTCGCTGCTTCTGCGGGCTGCGTCTGCTGCCATCTGGGCTCGTCTGCCTGAGGCTGAAGCCGACGTGGAGGATAACAGAGGTAAGAGATGGAGAAAGGAAGCAGATTCTCAGCTAGAGAGTAGATTCTAGAATATGGATTTCCTCCAGTGTTTTGTTTTTTGGTGGTGTTTTTGCTGTTGTTTAAACTGGTTGCATTGGACTTCCCTCCCTTGCAACAAGAGAAGCCTGGATAATATTTCTTCTGTCTGGCAAGTCCAAATCCCTTCTGTTGTTCAAGAACCAAAGCTGTCCCAAACTCAGACCAAAGAAACACTATATGCTGATGCCTGCAGGTTCTATTTTCATTGAACCGAGGGAATCAGACCAAGAGATCATTTTGCTTCAGACTAGTAGAATATGACTGAATGCAAATAGTGATTGAGAAGAAGGAGCAAACACACTTTGTCCTCCGTCAGCGTCATCTCCAGTCTCGGCTTGGCAAAGGCCGGGGTGTGTGAGTGGTCTGCACACACGCCGTGACCCCCTCTCAGCTTCCATGGAACTGTCTTATATTTGAAGCCAAACTTTGGAGCCAAAGCCTGATAACCCAGTGAGTCAAGCACTCCTGTCACGGTCACCTGTGTCCTCCTGCACAGACTTGATTAAATGTCTAAATGAACCAGGAGGTGTAATGGCTTCAGAAATGTTTAATTCACTCAAGCTAAAATGTGAAACATCTTGGGTATTAGTCCCATTGTTCCTGCCTACAATGAATAAAGACCTCACTATATGATGAAGAAATGTATTTCACAATTAAGAAATGTATAGCCCAGCATCAAGAAGAAGGGAATTGTCTCATGTAACAAGAAAGCCAGAAGTAAGTTCACTGGCTTGATGATATAAACGAGGATCTAGGCTGTGTTTAAGTCTCAGCTCCATCACTCTCAGCTTATTGGCTTGATTCGCTTGTCTGTTCAAGGTTCTGAGATGTTCCAGTCTGGCAGCACCCAGCTTAAGAAGACGAGACTCCTTGAGAAATGGCTGAACCCACGACTGGGGCGGGGAAAGTGTAAGATAAGCTGAGAGCTCCTTGTGGTGCCAGAATATAAAATTATGTTCAAAGAACGATGGGGCCTGTCAAAAGAGTGTAACAGCCAGCTTGTAAAAGCTTTTGTTGGCCAAATTTGGGACAGTCTGAGCATCAAAATAAATAATGATAATAGATTATAAACAGTTTAATAAAATAGAAATCCATAACTCCAAACTGATATAAAGAATGAATAAATACATAACTAGGGAGAAAACAGAGCTTTTCCTTATGGTAGGATGCTAACTAATAAACATGGAAGGAATGATTGGATTCGAAAAAGTCAACACTCGGCAACTGTTATAGTAATAATTAATTCAGTCAAGAACCCTCAATGGATACTGACAACCAGTAGGTGGAATTTTGATGAGGAACAGGATAGTAGCATGGTCTCAAAGTACCTTTCCACAAAATGCCCATTAAATACAAAGGGAAAAGGAGCAACTTTACAAATGGAAAAATCTAGTATAATCAAGTGTTGAAAATTAGTAAAAACACCAATGGAACAAATAAAAATCTCGTAATATCTGATAGGATGCAGTGAAAAGAAAACAGCATCACTTCCATGGCCTCTGTACAAAAAAGCATAACCGGAACCTGATTATGAGAGGATATCAAACAAACCCCATGTGATGGACATTCTGTTCATTAAGTGGCATTTAACCTTTTAAGATGCTGTGCTCGTAACCGTCAAGGAAGGAACTAGGAGCGCTTCCCAGCTGAAGAAAACTGAAGAGACAAGTTCACTAAACTGAATACAGTATCCTGGGCTGCATCTTTTTGTCATAAAAGACATTATTGGGACGACTGGTAAAACATGATGGGGATCTGAGGATTAGATGATAGAATGCTAACCCCTAATTTTGATGGCTGGTTCGCGGTTGGGTAGGAGAATGTCCTCGTTGGTAGGAATTACGCACTAAAATAGAAACGAGGGGGCATTGTGTCAGCAGTGCCCTCGAATGGTTCACGAAGACACGTTCTTTGTTCTCTTCTTGTGGCTTTTTTTCTAAGTTTGAAATTATATCAAAAGAAAAAGGAAGCAGGGCTGTTTCCTCCAGAGCATCTCTTTTCATTAAGGGAGAGAACATTGCTAAGCAGCTCCCCAGCGGCGAGGCCTCGCTGGTCACACTTGAGTCACATGCTGTTCCTCCAGCTGCAGAAGAGGCTGGGAAAGTGCGTTTGTATTGTGGGAAGTGGACTCTCCCCACAAAGAAGGAGGAAATGGGCCGGAGGATGGCAGCTCGTAGGCAGCCAACAGTGACTACCTCGGTCTGCAGTTTTCATGTGGGATTTAGGCCCTTTCAGAACCCAGTGCCGTTAGCAGCAGTGAATCATCCAAGGACCTTCAGCTGTTTGTTCTTTGATTTTGTGGCCGGGCATTATTCTAAGGATTGGAGACCAGATGACGAGGGTATTTTCTCAAGAAGTGCATAGGGGAGCCTTTCTCGAACTCATATTTATAGCACAATAGAATCGGAGCAATGATTGCGTAAGCCTGGGGTATTTTGAGAGCACAGATGAAGGGCGAGGGCACCTACAACACCCTTGTAGGGAGGGGGAGGCCGGAGGTTGGGAGTGATGAGGATGGCAGCTGTGCTTCCTGCTGACATGGGGATAAACCGCGCACAAGTTCACGCTGTTACATTTTAGAACATGTGTCCTTCCAATGCTGGTGCAGAATCCCACCCAGCTATGGCAGCCCCACGCAAGAGGCAGTAACAGGGCGCCGTGTGGGGGACTCTGGGCAAAGGGAACAGCTGGAGGAGCGGGCCGAGGTGGGGGAAGCTTGGAGCGCGTAGAGGGACCTGTGTGCTGTGCATCTGGCTTCCGAAAAGGGAGCGGCAAGCAAGGTGGGTGGGGGCCGGGAAAATTAAGAAACTTCACTGCAAAGCTAAGAAGCTTTGACTTTCTCCCATGTGTGAACAGGGAGCCCCTGTTCTGTAGACGAGAGTGCACGGTGAGGCTGTGTTTCTGAAGGGTCCAGCTGAGCAGTGTGTGGACAGAGTTCGTGGCAGGGACACTCACCAGGAGACCATTGTCAGTCTGGGCAGAAAGTGTTCAAGGTGAAATACAACCTTAGGGATGGAAGGAAGAGGCGATGGGAGAGAGGACTGCACGGAGTGACCATCAGAGGGGAAGACGGGGTGTCAGAGAAGATTTAGGTGTCCCGTGTGCAAGGTTGGTGTCATTGGTAGATACCAGAAAGGCAGGCACACACTCTGGGTGGCGTCCACTGGGGTCTGTGGGGCATCACTCCTGTCCACGATGGTGTGGACAGAGGCACCAGGACAAAATCAATCAGGCATCCCTCTGGGGTTTCAACAAAGAGGAGATCTTGTATTCCATAATCTTTCTTTCCCGCTATCACCAACCCCTGCTGAAAACTCTTTGAAGGCTCCCCATTGCTTTTAGGACAGAGACCAGTCTCTTCTGTTGTCCACAAAGCTGGTGACTCTCTTGTGCCTCAGTATCCATCCTCCCTCTCTAGACCTGCCACACCCATCTTCTTTCAGTCCCATTCATAGTCACCACTGTATCTCCAACAGCAATAAGTAGCTATGGAATAAACTGGTGCTGCTTCAGCCACAGGGCCTTTACACATGCCGTCCATGCATCCATCTTTAACCGTCTTCCTTTTGCTCTTTGTCTACGGAGTCTGCCGCCCTTTGGATCTCAGTTCAAGTGACACTTTCCCAGCAGTACCTTTTTGACGCCCCTAATTAGGTCCAATCTCTTTCCTTTGCTTTATAGACATGTTTCCCCACCCCCCACCTTTATAGCATCCATAGAAGCAGTAATTTTACATCGCCTTGTGGGACTATTTACCCGAGGGCCATCTCCTACACAAACTATAAAGTCCAGGGGCATTTTTCTTTCTATGAGCACTGTACCCACTGTACTCGGCGTGGGAATTGGAGCTCTGAAGTGCTCAGTGAGTATTTGTGGGATGAATGAATGAATGAGGGAATGAGTGAGGGAATATTCTCTTGGTGCTTCAGGAAGGGCTGAGAAGCAGGTTATGCTTCAGAAGCACCTTCTAGGACAGACAGAATTTCAGTAGAAGAAGTTGATCTTCAAGGAACCAGCACAGAATGGGGCGGGTGGGGGGAAGGGGGCCTTGATCAAAAGGAGTTTCCGAGTGTTTAAGAAAAATAGGCAAATCGAAATCTAGAGAAAGAAAGGGTTTTAAGACCAGAAAGGCAGTTAAGCCAAGTGTTGGAAGGATTCACACGTCAGGGTGATGACTTGCTTCTTCACTTGAGAGGCGCTGGGGAGCCAGGAGGGATGGGTCCGAAAGCTTCTCTTTGAGAAGATGGACAGGGCAGAGAAACAGGGTGACTGGAGAGAGGAGCTGGAAGCAGACAGCCACCTGGGAAGGATATGACCATAGCATCCATCCAGCTTGCAAAGCACATGAATAGAGGTATTGTAGATAAGAGGATGTGAGCAGAATTTGGAGGTGAAATTAAAGAAATTGGGCAATAGATTGGCAGTTTAAGAAAGGCCAGGATTTCCCTGGCAGGCCAGTGGTTAAGACTCCGAGCTTCCAGTGCAGAAGGCGCAGGCTCAATACCTGGTCAGGGAACTTAGATCCCACATGCCGTGCAGCGTGGCCACAGGAAAAAAAGGAAAAGGGAAAGAGAGGCCAGAGAGGCCATGTGACTGGACTGTGAGCTCCTAAGCCTCAGGGTTTTTTTCACCCTTATATCCCCAGTAGAAAAAGAAATGTCTTTCCTCCAAAATTGTGGGCAGAAAATGAATTTGGAGGCTGTAAATGGATAGAGAGGCTGTAACAGAGAGACAGCCTCACCCACTGAGCTATTCTGTTTGGCTCATTCAGTGTTTGATTGGCAACATTTACAAAAGGGAGAGATTTCTCATAAAATCCGTATTTCTTCAGGTCGACCTGCTCTGGTCACCATGTCCCATGTGGCACCCGTTGGTTGAGCTTCTGTGGCCCTCTTTGGCTGCTCCGAACACTCTACCTGGTCTTACTCCCAGACTCATCACCTGCCTGGGCTCTGAGAACACCTGAGTTGCTGCTCCCCAGTTCCCAGGAGGCTGCTTGTAGGTGTCCCATGAAATACAACACTCTTGGTCCCATCGGTGCTCTGGGGGTACCTGGAACTGGGGGATGGGGCTTCTGTCCTCAGGACCTACAGACCCCAAAGGAGTCTCATGAGACACAGGTGATGAAGAGGCACACCAGCATTTCCAGTGCCTTCTGCCAGCACCAGCATTCAGGGTGTTGGGGCAAAATAGATGCTGTGAAATGACTGTCAGGTGTAAATAATGAGATCAGGGTATATGCGGACTTCATTAAACTTTTATTGATGTACTTATCATGCCAACATTTTTTTATTTAAAATTCAAATTCCATTTGAAAAGGAGGAAACAAATGATTGTTGGGATCCCAGGCTGCTCCTGGCGGAGCCCCCACGTTCACGAGAAAGCACGCACATCCTACAGCTATGTGATTTGATCACTCAGAGTTGCATTCTGGGAAACTCCTCCTAGAGAGCCCTAGCAGGATGTCAACTATGTCTTTCGATGGTAGCTGGGAAACAACAACAACAAAAACAAAATAACTGCATCCTAAGACGTCTCAGAACATCTCCAGCTTTGAAACTATTGACCCTCAAGGATCCATCACCACCCAACCTAGAATATATGTGTGTGTATATATATTCCCACTGGAAAAAGATCACGGTTCTTGTTGCTTGTTGGCTGTCTCGCCAGACTGTTAGGGTGACCGCGGCACACCTGGCTCTCCTTCGTGGTGGGATCCCGTGGATCCCGGCCATGGGTGGACAGCCCTTCAGGAGCGTTTGGACTTGCTGCACGTCGGGCACAGAAGCTGACCCTTGGTGATGATGTACGCCCGGCCGCCCAGCTGCTGCTCGCAGCCCTCACAGACAAAGTGCTTTCGGTGCCAGGCCAGGTCTTCCACGCGCTGGTAGTCCTCTGAGAATATTATCTGGGGAGGGGAGCAGAAGAAACGCACAGCTCAGGTTCTGTCCCTGCGAGACAGGGTATGGGGCACCAGCCGTAAGATGGTGGTCCCTCCTCCCCCGTTCTTGTTTTGACCTTTAAATGCCTCAGTGGAGAAATCTGACATAAATCTCAGGCAGTAAGTACGGTACTTGGTGAAGGTCATGGCTGCATCTTAGCTTCTCTGATGGAAAAAAAAAAATCCTCTGCTATTGGCAGGTTTTACTATCTTAGTATCTGTGATGCTCTGTGGGCCAAATCCACAGCCCAGTTGTGCTCTGAAATGGAATTACATCCCCCAGTGAAGATGGCCTAACGATAGCTGAGCGACCAATGACCAGTCTTCAAGAGCAAGAACACCCAGAGTCACTTGGGCTTGGAATAAAGTAACAGTTTGGAAGGTGTGTAAGGTCTGGTGAGGAACCAGAGATCAGAACAGTATACTGGTTAAATGTGCCTTCTGATTTGGGGGTCAAACAGGAAGCAGGTATGAGTTTTCACTTACATACTTACCAGCTGCATGACTTTGGGCAAATTACTCAACCTCCCTGTGCCTCAGCTTTCACATCTGTAGAATGGGGAGATAAATACTACCCGTCCCACGGGGTTTTATGAGTGCTGCATGTATTGCTAGAGATGGCTGGTAACGGAGACAAAGTCAGTGCTGTGTGATTACCATTGACCTCTGTGAGCTGCACTATTCTCAGATGTCAAGTGGAGATACGGATTCTCTCTCCCTGAAAGGCTGTTGTGAGATGTAAACGGTACCTCACACACAAAGTCTGTCGCACATTAGGATGAGGTGTTGTTACCGCAAGCGTACTGCTGTCCTCACAAAAATGAGGTGGGTGGGGCCAGGCCTCTGACAGCCCTGTTCCTTCTATGAGGTCCTTGCTCACATAGTTATGAGGTAGGAGGATTACAGGGTCTTGACTTCACACGGAGACCAGCACGTGGGAGACGGGAGGGGCAGATATTGGCTCAAGTGAGGAAGACGTGTCTAACTCTTGTGTGTGCCAAAGATTAAAGCAGTGAGTTTCCCGTCACCAAAGGCAGGCAGGCAAGTTATTATGGTCATAACTGTTATTGTCACTATTCACATACCTTAGGGTTCCTCTAGTCTCAACCCACACTGGAGAGCTGAACCCCTTGCATAGCATCTCTAGCTGCTGGATTGTGTTATGCCGCAGGGTTTATTGTATCATCTTGTGTTACATTACCCTAAGACTCACAGCAGCTCCCATTTCTTAGTTACTCGGTTGGGCCCCGTGCCAAGCATTTTCAGGTATGATCTCATTTGTCCTCACAGCAGCTCCATGGGACGGGCACTGTCACCCTCCCATTTTATAAGTGATAAAACCGAGGCACCGGAGTTAGGGACCTGCATGCCTCACAGATGCAGAGCCAGGTGTGAATGTGGGCCATCTGCCTCCTGGCCACACCCCATAATGTTCTTTTGAGCACTAAGTGCAGGGCACTGTGCCAAGGATAAGACTTGACAGGCCCTATGTGTCCGACCCATCTCAACAAGCCCAGGGGTGGGAGCTAATTTCTGCCCCATTTTGCAGATGGGAGAACAGAGGCTGAGAGCGTGAAGGGGGATCTGAGCCTCAGTTTTCCTATATGTGGATCACATCATTGTGAAGCCATACACCCCTGGGCCTCTGGGTCCTTTCCTGCCGTCACGGAGGTGCCCACCCCACTGTCCACCGCCGCGGGTCCTCACCTCGTCGCAGCCGGAGCACCGGGGCCTCATGCTCTCACAGTAATGACGGCCACACCAGGGCGCCCCGTCCTTCCAGAAGTAGATGAGGTCCACCAGCGGCTCGGAGCACTTGGTGCACACGAAGCAGGCAGGATGCCACTGCTTGCTATAGCCCGCCCTGTCCGAGTAGACCACGGGGCTGTCGGCAGGGGCCACACCCTTGCAGAGCTCACAGACCTGGAAGGGTGGGAGAGACCCCCCAGGACACAAAGTAGTCAGGAGCGCATCCTGACTGGGTTCAAGTTGCAGCTCCAGTTTCTTTACTTCCTGGGTGACCTTGAGCAAGTTACTGTACCTCTCTGTTTCTCAGTTTTCTCATCTGCACAGTGGGATAATAAAAGTGCCTACTAGGTGAGGACTAAAGAAAGTATTTGTCTAGCATAGTGATTCTCACTCTTTTTGTTCCCAGAGCCCTTTAGACGCTTAAGAATTATTTAGAACCCGAAAGAGTTTTTGTTCATGTGGGTAATAGCTATTGGTATTTACCATATAAGAAATTAGAACTGAGAAAAAAGTTAAGTAACTATTAATTCATTAAAAAATAGTAAACCCCAAGTGGGGAAAGCAGGAGGGGTTGGGATGAATTGGGAGACTGGGATTGCCATATACACATTACTAATAAGAAAAAAAAATACAAAAAAATAAAAAAATAGTAAACCAACAGCATGTTAACATAAATATTTGTAATTAAAAATAACTAGTTTTTCCAAAACAGAAAAATTGAGTCAGAGTGTGGCACTGTTTACATTTTTGCAAATCTCTAATGACTGGCTTAGCAGAGGATTTCTTGATTCTTATAACTGCTTTAGCTTTTGCATTATGTAATTTTCTTTGAAACATATGAAGAAAATCTGACCTTAACACTGATTAGAAATTGAAAAAGGAAGGTAAGCATTTTTAAATAGCTTTCCTGATAACTGTGGACTATTTTCCTTCGCCATTACATCAAAATATGACAAGTAGTTGTTTCTCAAAGGTTAGTTAATGTGGAGTCTGAAACCCTATCAACCAGCCTTTCATCCTAGCTACAATAAAACCGACTGGTTCACCTTGTACTTTGAATGGATCTTTTACCTATGTAGGATTAATTAATTAATTATTTAATTTTAGGGGAGCTGCGTTGGGTTTTAGTTGTGGCATGCACACCTCTCTCTAGCTGAGGCATGTGAGCTCAGTTGTTGCGGTGCATGGGCTTAGTTGCCCCACGGCATGTGGAATCTTAGTTCCCTGACCCGGGATCAAACCCACGTCTCCTGCAATGGAAAGCGGATTCTTTATGACTGGACCACCAGGGAAGTCCCTGTAGGATTAATTTTTAATAAACTTAAAATTTTAGGACAGTTTTCGATTTATAGAAAAATTGTGCAGGTAGTACACTCATATACCCAATACCTGCTTTCCTCTCTTCTTGGCATCTTACATTAATATGGTGTCCTTGTCACAATCACTTAACCAATATTGATATGTTATTATTAACTAAAGTCCAGACCTTCTGCAGATGCACTCAGATCCTACCTACTGTCCTTTTCCTCTTCTGTGATCCCATCCAGGAGCCCACATTACAGTTAATGATCCTGTCTCCTTAGGCTCCTCTGGGCTATGACAGGTTCTCAGACTTTCCTGGTTTCTAATAAGCTCGGAGGAGTACTGGTCAGATATTTGGTAGAATACCCCTCAGTTGGGATTTGCCTGATGTTATTATCATGACTGCCCTGGGAGGAAGACCACAGAGCTAAATGGGCGTTCACATCGCATCCTATCCAGATGACATCTTCACTCCATAAAATCTTTCCAGTCATCTTGGAGCTCTCACCTGCTGCCATTTCCCCGGGGCAGGTGCATGTCCAGCTCAGGTGTTTTGGCTCCTGACTGACACCCTTACGGAAACCCAAGAGAGTTACTTTTCCTTCTAGACTGTCTCCCTTTTAGGGAGACCTATATTTTCCCCTAGACTTGGCAAAACCCAGGCTCACAGATTCAGTGACTATTGAGTAGCAACAGCTGACAGGAGGCAAAGCTGACATTTGAACACAGGCCAAGCCTGACCGCAAAGCCAAGGTTCTTTCTACTCCACGTTGTGGCCTTTCATCAGTGTCGGTGAAAGTATAGCCAAACCCGGCCTCTGTGTGTTCTTGTAGGACCCATCAGATTCGAATGGATTTTACATTTGAACTCCAATTTAGTGAAATGTTTTATCCCCAAAAGGAATTTCATTTTTCATTAATAGACCCGTGTTATGGACTGAATGGTGTCCCTCCCCCAATTAATATGTTGGAGCCCTAACCCCCAATGTGACTGTACTTAGAGATGGGGTCTTTAAGGAGTTCATTCAGGTCACACGAGCTCATTAGGATGAGGCCCTAATCAGATAGGACTGGCGTCCTTATAAGAAGAGAGCCCAGAGACGGATGGCTGTCTCTTTCTCTCACTGGGTGTACACAGAGGGAAGCCATGTGAGGACACAGTGAGAAGGCGGCCCTCTACAAGCTAGAGAGTGGGGTCTCACCAGAACCCAACCCTGTCAGCCCCCAGATGTTGGACTTTCAGCCTCCAGAGCAGTGAAAAAATACATTTCTGTTGTTTAAGCCACCTGGCCTGTGATATTCTGTTATGGCAGCCCGCGCTGACCAATACAACCTGTATTACAAAAAACCCTGTCTTAATTATATTGGGTTGGCTCAAAAGAAATTGTGGACATTTATTTGCTCTCTTACTGTATAAAGTACCTATGTGTTATCATTGATTTTGGCTCTTGGTCCACAGCACCTGGCCCTCTACAGAAAATGTTTGCTGACCCCGGCTTGAGATGAACACTCTGTCTTACGAAGCACTAATTATACGTCAGCCCAAACAGACATGCTTATTCTTTTGCTACGTAAAGATGAGCAGGCATGTATTCAGAGCCTCAACACTTACTATTCCTTATATACGTTAACTGCATACTTAATATATTCTTGTAGATGAAGAGGAAATAAAACTTTAAATGGTGAAAACTGGGAAAGAAAACCAAATGACAAAATACGTCCAGGTGCTGACAGTGGTCCCTAAGCACACTCGTGGTTGAGCACACGTCCAGGTGAGGAGCCTGTTTGGTTATTTGCTCCTGGCTGCCTGACAGTGATGTTCCTTAGAACGTGCTGGGTTTGTGGTTTCAGTTACACCCACAAGCCCACAAGAATGACGGGTGTGAGTCCTTCACCAAAGTGAAACCCTGTCCCTCTGCATGTGACTGAGCCCCAGCTCGCCTGGAATGCATCAGAGGGTCTGAACCAAAAATAGGTGATGGGGGCATCCCTGGCGGTCCAGTGGTTAAGACTCTGCACTTCCACACCAGGGGCCATGGGTTCGATCCCTGTTCGGGGAACTAAGATACTGCAAGCTGCACGGGCGCAGCGAAAAGTTAAAAACAAACAAAACCCTAAAATAGGTGATGGATCCACAGTCATTGATTGTCACATGTCCAGAAGTGCAAGCTGTCTGGCAAGGGCTGTTTGAGAACCAAGTGAGTTTTCTGTCTGTCTTTCCACATTTCACAGAGTGAAATTTCCAGGCCCTTTCCTCTGACACAGAGGGGGCTTACTGTCCATCCACCACACCTGGTCGGGTATCACCAGGATACATCAGTGGGGCTCCTGACTCCAGATTTCCAGATGTGCCTACCACAGAAGTGGGGAAGGGGAGGGGTATGAATGCACCTGGATGTGTCTGTGGGGTACCGGCAGGCGTCTGTGATCCACAGAAGGACACAGAGGAATGTGAGGTCAGAAAGCCAGTCTGGGGGTGATGACGGATGACTCTGAACCATGGGCTAGGCGTCACTCTGGAGGTGATGGGGAGCCACCGCTGGTTCTGGAGGCCAGGAGCGCCGGGGTCTGGTTTGCAGTGTGGGGAGATCATTCTGGGAGCCTTTCTGGGGGGTGTTTCTTCCCTCCTTACCCCCCAGCATCCCTGGCTGTTCACCCTGTTACCATCAGCAGCCAGTCCATTTTTAAGCAAACGGTGTCAGTGACATTTTATGAAAACATGCTGTCCAGGTAATGTCCTGTCAGCACGCGTCAGGAACCTATTTCTTCTTGCCTCTGAGCTATTTTTGCATGCCCCCTTCCATGTGGCCTCACAGGACGAGAGATCTGACAGTGTCCTGGCTCTGTGAGCCTGGTGGCCCCCCAGCCATCAGGGGCAGCCTGGCAACCAAGAGTCTGACTGCCCAGCCTGCCTGGGTCCTGTGAGCCTGCCTTTCTCTGCACAGACTTATCCTCCTACCATCCTTGGAATGGAGGGTTACAGTTTCTAAATTGCAGTGGGTGGTTGAGAGGGGGGCTGGCTGTGTGACCTTGGGCAAGTTACCCCGCCTCTCTGTGCCTTACTTTTTTCTCCCGTCAAATGGAATAGTACTAATAATACTGACATCACAGGTCAGTTGCATGGATTAAATGAGATAATAGAATTAATGAACTTCATAAGGGTTCAGTAATAATTAGCTAAAATCTCCTGTTATCCCTACCCAGCCACCCTCATAGAGGGCTGATGAGCTAGATCCGTTTCCTAAGGTGACGAAGATGTCAAAGACAGGATCTGCTTCTGCTTTGGAGGCCTGGGTTCCTTTCAGTAGCACCATGAGCATGTAGATTGGCAGGAGGTCATTCCTCCCACGCATGAGCTCTGTGTTTTTCCATCTCTGTTCTCTCCCTCTGTGCAAGGCCAGAGAATCAAGTCATATGAGTTTCATCCTCTGTCACTACCCCAGACTTGGCTACAATCAGTGCCCAGCTAGGCGGGCCTGCTCCTCTCCCTCTCCCATCCCCCACCCCCTCTAAGACAGCATTCTCAGCCTCAAGTCTGCCCCAGCATCCTTAGAGGGCTGTTCAAACAGATTGCTGCACCCCCCTTACCCCGGAGTATCTGATTAGTAGGTCTGGGAAGAGGCTAGGAATTTGCAGACTCCCAGGGGACCACAGTTCGAGACCCACTGTCATAGAATGTTTAAACATGACCTTATATAAAAACTCAGCAAAAATGACATCACCAATTAGGTTCCGTTACAGCAAAAGCCAGTTTGAATTCCTGGGATGCTTAAATTCTAGACTATTTTGAAGAAAGCCCAATGTAGGCATTCCCAGGCAACTTCCTCTCTGTAGGAGACAGTGTGGTCAAGCAGAAGTCCTTTGGGACTAGGATAAAAGGCATAGAGAAGAACATCGATCGTTAGCGTGTCAGTGGAGTCTCATTCAGACTCCCAGCTCTCTAAAATCAGAGCTTCCTCAAGGGACTCTGTCCAGCCTCTGCCATGTAACCTAGTTTGCAGACTGTTGTCCCCTCTGGGGAGAGGAGCTGTAGCACAGACCCGTCATAGGTAGAACACATGTGACGTTTCTCCTGGTGCCGCTGAAGTTTTGTCCTGCCCTGTTCAAATGGTGAGAGGTTCTTCATCACAAGGGTCTAAATGAAAGAGCTTGTATATTCTGTACTTTGGGTCTTTGTAAACACTTGCTTTGCGAAAGCTGAGGAGCATTCTAGATTCAGCTGCCTCCAAAGCTCAGACCCTGCAGGGCTGGGGTTCCCTCCGCCGTGATGTGTGGAAATGACGCCGGCAACCTCTTGAACCCTCCTCTAACCAACACCCGTATTCCCTTCCTTTGCATACGTTCCCGCCTTAGTAACTCGCTTCTGTAGAACAGAATGTGGGGGAAGGAATGCTGTAGATCCCCGAGGTAGGCCATAAAATGCAACATAGCTTCCGCAGACTCTTTCTTGTGAGTCCTGGGGCCCCCATCTTAGAGCAAGCTTGCGGAGGAAACACAGAGATAGAAGGAGAGGCCGGGGCCCCTGCTGGTCCAGCCCCAGCTGTATCTGTCTTCTGAACATCAAGGCCAGACGTCAAGGACAGAGACAAGCTATCCCGCTGAGCCCTGCCCAGATTGCTGATTTGTGAGCAAAACCGACCTCGGTGTTCTAAGCCACTGCATCTCAGGGTGGTTTGATGTGCGGCCAAAGGTTATCAGGAGCAGCACACGTGGGCATGCAGATTTTCAGGCTTCTGAAATGGAAGTAACCAAGACAACAAAGTGTTTCAGGAAACAGCAGATTCAGGTCAGTGGCCCCGGGTTCCACGGCCAAAGGACTGTCTCCAGGGACAAGCCGCGCTGGCTTTCAGGGACGGATCCGCAGATAATTGAAAACCCTGTACACCAGCCATAATCTCTCTTGCAGGGTGGCCAGCAGTTCCGTCCCAGTCATGCAGTTCTCTTCTGGAAGGCTCTTATCCAAAGGCCTCCCCAGTCTAAACCCAGATTGACTCGTGAAAAGCTCACCATTACAATATAGTAAATATTGACACAGGGCCTTGAATTCAGGCGCTGGGCTCTTTCCAACACAAATACTCAACAATTTATTTATAAACAGCATCTCTCCATTTCCTCTTATGGCGATTATTCACCATCTTTGCTTTGCAGCCTCACGTATCCGGGTGTGTTTTTGTTTTTGTTTTCGCTTTTCTCTTTTTTTCTGGCCCGGTGTCACAGCTGGCATCTTCAGCCTCTTGTGTCCTGTTCCCCTACACGGGCATCTTCCCGAGGTTCCCTATGGTGCAGAACGTGTGGGCGGGTGCAGGCACTGTGGTTAGGGTCCCGGGCTTTGCACAAGATCCTGCCATAGCTTCGTCTTGGGGGGATCTCGGATGAGTCAGTCACCTCCCTGAGCCTCAGTCCCCTCATTTGTGATGTGAGGCGGCCCTGATCGTGAGTAATGCTTGGCACGTGTGGTCACTGCTGTGCGCCACTCCGTGCTTTGCCTCCTGCATCTTCATGGGGCAGGTCCTTGAGGAGGGGATGGTCTGCCAAGCGAGGTAGAACGTCCGGTGTTTGTAACCGAGTCTCCTCACTGGTTGTCTGGTGAAGGGGGAGGCTGGGGCCAGGAAGGCCTCCTAAATGCTGCACTTGGAAGACAGAACGTCAGCCTGGGGAGTTCTCAAATCCGGCTCTGACAAGCGTGTTCCTACAAAGCGACGCTGCTGAGTAGGGACAAGGCTTACATGTGGTCGCCTCTGCTGCAATGGCCTCACAAGATGTCTGGGCTGCACGGGGGGCTCTGGAAGTGGGAGCTTCCGTTCTTTGGAGTCTGTGCGGGGTTTGGGGTGAGGCAGGCCTGAGGTCCAGTTGTGGCTTCACGGCTCACCAGCTAGACGGCTAGGGAAGGGGATCATGGACCTTTGCCGGGTCATTCGTAGGATTGAGTAAAACAACTGTGTGAAGCCTCTGGCACAACCTAGGTCGCCAGTGAATGGCAGGTGACACCACCCTCAGCATCGTCTGTCACTGCCACCGAGTAACCTCCGATAGCAAAATAAAATTGGATAAAGCCTGGGTAATTCATAAAAAGCAAAAAACATTTCTTATGGTGGTTCTAGTTCTAGGGTCAGCAGACTATGAGGCTGGCCAAAACGTCTGTTTGGGTTTTTCTATACCGTCGTGTGGGAAAACCTGAAGGAACTTTTTGGCCAACGCAGTACATCCTTGGGGCCAAATCCAGCCCGCCCCCGTCTTTGCAAATGGAGTTTTATTGGGACACAGCCTTGGTCACCGGTTGAGATAGTTGTCTTTGGCCACATTCGTGCCATAAGGACAAAGGAGAGCGCTTACGAACGAGACCTCATAGCTCGAAAAGCCTGAACTATTCACAATCTGCCCTTTATCGGAAACGTTTGCCAACCCCTGTTTTAGTGAAATATTACACAGCCCACTTTGGGGGGGAAAAACAGATACTCACGAAGCCTGATGTGGCAACATGGAACATGGCAAAGTATTTATAGTGTGAAAAAGTGGGGTAAAAATAATTTTCTGTGGAAAATAAAATCTCCTTTATGTCATTAAAATATCTCTGCGGTAAAGAAGGAGGCAGATAGAGGTTGAGGAGCCTGGTGGCCGTGGCGGTCTGGGGGGGCTGCTTCATGGGCCTTTCACCCTCTGCCCTCCAGCTCCGGCGGGGCTCTCGGGCCTGGGGGGCTGGGGCGGTGGTTTCAAATTCGCAGAGAGGGGCTGGCAGGAAAGCCAGCCTGCCAAGCCCAGAGCCAAACATCTGCTTGGACCGAGCTGTGGAAGTCCCCTGCCTACAAGTATGTCCCTTGTTGGGGCTGGACTTGGGCTGAGCTGCCAGCGGCTGTAGGTTTCCATCTGCGAGGCCGACCTCATGGGAGGGAGGGGACCCAGGCCTCCTGTCCCTCCTCTGCGCGTTCTTGTGGGGAAAGGGGGCAGGGGGGCTACACTGTAATCTGGGACCAAATTAACACACTTTACGACTTCCAGCAATGTCTTCACTTCTTTCCATCTGTTCTCCTTTTAATCACTTTCTCTGGGGCCACGGCTTGGCCGTGAGGCGAGAGCTGGGGTCTTCCGGCAGGAAGGAAAACTACGAAAGGGTGGAGATGACATTAAATGCTGCGTCCTGGCTGGCTTTCCTCTTTCTTCAGTTACAAGTTTGGGGCGTAGGGAAGGGCGGAAATTCCTGGGCAGGATGACCATGCCCAGGAAATCTGTAGAGTTACTTTCTGAGAAAACATCCAGTAAGCTTTGTAAACGCAGGGAAATGGTTTGGTAGAGCTGTTCACAGTCCGAGCACTGAGGTCTGGCATCTGTAGGAGCCATCCAGGTCGGAGAGGTCGGGCGTGGGGCTGGGAGAGCGGATGTGAGGCCCTGCTGTGCTGCTGTGGCGTGGTCCGGGCTGCTGGGGTGGCAGCTCCCTGGCCACAGGATGCTTCGAAGCCCCAAGACCCGCGAGAACCCATGGTAGGCAGGGTTAGGGTGGGGCGGGCGAGTCCTTCCCTTGTGCCTGGCTCCCCCCCAGTTCTTCACCGGGCTGGGTTGTGAGTTATTCCACACACTGCCACTCACCCCAGCAAACATGAATGCACGCACCCTTGCCTTGTCCTCACCCTGCCAGGACCCCACAGGGCTGGTGATGCAGAAGGACCTGGGCTGGAATCTCACAAGTAAGCTTCTCTGTGTCTCAGGCTCCCCATCTGTAAAATGGGTATAACAACCCCAATCTCCCTCACGGGTTGTTTGGAGGATTCAAAGAGATGAATAAGCCTGCTGTGTAGTAATGATGCCCCACCACGCTCCCAGCTCCATGCACACACAGGGCGCGAATAATCAGGGAAAGAGAGGGAGGCTAAATGTTGGGCTTTCCACCTGGCCTCACTGATTTCAAGGGCCTGCTTTGGGAGTGATAGCGGCCAAGTTAGTACCTGGGATTTTTCTGCCATGGTGTTTCCTTATGAAGAGGGATGACTCTTAGGGCATTTCCCGTGCTGCCGCCTCTCCTAACCGCAGTCAGGATGACACTTTCAGGGACCGGCCCTGAGGTAGGCCTGGGCGGCCGCAGCTCTGGGGTTCATGCCCAGATGTGCCATGACGGATTTCGGGCCGCCCGTCCTGTCATGGGGCCCGTGTGAAGGCCTGGGGCTGGGGGCTGGGGGGCAGATCTGAGAACTGTGCTCGGATCCGAGTTCCTGAAGAGCCCTGGCCGTGAGGATGCGTGAGCTCAGAGCGCGCTGCTCCGGCCACCCAGCCGGCCCACCGCTGTCCGCCTCCACCCAGCATTCAGCCTGTGGGTGGGGATTCCACACAGGAGACTTGCAAAAGGCTTTTGGCAATAACGCTCCTCTGGTCTGGACAGTCTGGTGGAGGGGCCATTGCCCAGATCTGAGCTCCTCCCAAGATCTCCGAGGAAGGACATCACTGTAACAGGCCGCCCCGCCGTAGGACGGAGCTGTGAGGGCTCCTGGGAGAACGGCCGTGGGGTGTAGGCTGCCGGCGGCTCGGAGAAAGCGGGGCTTGTGGCCTCCGGCTGCCGAGTGTAGAGGGCAGTGCACCCCAGGATGGGGCGGTTGGGGCAGGTATAGAGCAGTGGCCTATGTTCTATGCCCGTGTTCCACAACTCCCCGTGGAAAAATTAAGGAATTCAGGAGTGCCGTGCAGTGTTCTCAAAGCTGGACTCCCGAAGCTGGGAGGCTACATAAAGTTAGAAAACACCATGTTAGCCTCTCCTGGACCCACCCTATCTATATACCAGATTGGCAATGTCATTTGCGCTGAGCTTAAATGTCAGGTCATTTTTAACCCTCTTTGGCAGTGGCTCTCAAAGGATGGCCCCCAGACCAGCACTGGCATCAGCCTAGAGACTCGTTCAAAATTCAGATGCTCAGGCCCCACCTGCACCAACACATCTGGGGTGGGACCCAGGCCTCTGGATTTTAGCCAGGCTCCCAGGCAACTTTAGTTTCAGAACCACTGCCGTAGCCTCTTAAAGGCTCTGAGAAGTCCAGCCCTAAGGAAACTCGTTTTGTTTTGTTTACTCCGATGGCCCCTTTACACGGCCAGCATGGCCCGTTTACAGCTTCATATCCACGAGCTTTCCAGGAATAAGCTTTGGGAAACAGGAAAGATGGGCTTGGGGGCTTACGGAGCTGGTTCAAATCCCATAGCCTCTCTTGGGTGGTTGGGAGCTTTACATCAGATACCCGCCTGCTTAGCGCTGTCCTTGGTCCAGAGAAAGCCCGCTAAATGATAGCCACTAATAGCCGTAACAACGTCACCATTAGGGTGATACAGTGTGATAAGTAGCTCCAGGGTAGCACACTTCACATGTCCTTCTTTTTGCCGCCTTTTCTTTCCTAAATCGCTGTTCAATCTGAGGTGCCAGCCCTATGCTCCCTCCCTGTGCCTGGGTTCTCAAGTTGAATGCCCTGACTGCTTCTAGCAAAGTTCACTGCCCTGCTCAGCAGAGCAAAAGTCAGGCTTTGTGCCTGATGCTTGGCTCTGGTGACGGTCCTATCTGCCCTTTTACGAGAACAAGGGGAGCCCAGCACCCACGTCCCCTTGATATGCTGCCCCCTGGGGTTGGGCAGAGCCGTTCAGGCAGCAAGCCCACGGCCAGGCCTAACGGCGGGGCTGCCAGGGACATGCCGTCTACCATCTGGCAGGCTACTTAGCTATCTTAATAGGATTTGCTCCCGCCTCCAAGGAGATAAACAGGAGTTAATGACAGATAACAAGCAGGGTTTTATAACTCAGCATCACGCGGTAGAAATAGTATCAGATCCAGCTTCTGCCCCTTAGAAACGATGGGGCTTCAGATAAGCCACCTATCTCCTCTGAATCTCCAGGCTGGTGAAATCCACCTGCCAGGTAACGGTTCAAATTAATCCCAGACCTGGAAGTGGTGAGCATAGCATGTGGCACAGAGCAGGGGCTTAAGGCACGTGAAACTGAAATTTCACCGTCCTCTAGGGCAAAACGGCCACCTAAGGGGTCCCCATCTTTTGAGGATCAGTTTAGTTTGAACCTTCATTGGTCCATTCCCTTGTTCACTTATCCATGGATCACGTATCTGTCAAGCACCTACTCTCTATCTGATATCAGTGGCATGTGCTGAGGACACAGAGGTGGATGAAACAGGACCTCGGCATCCAGAGCAGGTGATAGACTGAGTCTACTAATGACGTAATTACTTATCTTGTTAAGATTTGGGTTAGGGGAAGAAAGGAGGAGCCTGTCTTGCCCGGCCAGCCCAACCCACCAACATCAGCTTCCTTCAGATGCCCTATTTATTGCCTGGTCTTGCCGTTTAAACGCTTCCAAAGTGTCGGCGCCATTTCCTCGAGCTGACTGTTGCCAGGGCCCTGGGATCTCAGGCTGCCTCTGCCCTACTTCCATGCTGTCCAAACACATGGGCTGAGTCCAGGATAAAATACGTGCTTAGATCAGCACTCCTCTCCTGGGAATGGCAACGGGGAAGTGTCACAGACTCAAAGAAGCTGCCTTCCAACTTGGAATTATGTAGTGATTACGCGTTAAAGACAGATGGCTGCTGGAGGGTGGGCAGAGGGCGGGGCTGGGGAGGAGACTAGTTTAGGAAACACGGTAACTGGATCTAATTGTTTTTAAAAGCTCCTGAGATATGAGTTCTTCCTGAGAGACAGGTCTTTTCAACACCATCACCAATTCGTGCCAATTTCATTCTTTTGTCTTAGAGTTCGTTGGATGGCAGTGCCAAATGAACGTGCCCGCAGGGCGGAGGTGGAGATGCAGGATGCAGGTTTTGGATAACAAGTGGGAGTCACTACAGAGAAGAGAGAGCCGGCCCTCTTCTGGATGCAGTGGCAGCATCGTTTGGGCTGGCGTCCCCTGGGCTGTCTGGCTCACATGGGTGACTGCTAGCCTGTTCCCAGCAAGGCAGGTGATCTGCTTGGGGACCCTATGGGTTGGGACTTTGATCTCCAAATGTCACGTAGAGACATGAGGCCTCTTGGCTGATGGGGTTTGGGGCTGGGGGCCCATGAAACTTAGCAAACAGCCCCCTGTGGCCCCAATCTCCAGCCTGCCACCACTCCCCACGGCCCTCGGAGTCAAGTCCTAAGTCCAGGGCAACCCAATACGGGGACAGTGTCCTCTGCTTGTTTGATTTCCTGGGGGGGCTCAGCAGAGAGTGCAGGCTAATCAATGACCGAGTGATGGATGGACAGAGGGTACTTCAGGAAGCACACCCCTGCTGACCTTGCCAGACTCAGGCTCCCCTGAGCCCACACACACCACGCTTTCAGCCAATGAGGGCTTCATTCGGTCCTCTGACTGTGCTGTGCTCTTTGGAATTGTCACCTTTTTCTGCACATGCTTACCTCTTTAAGGCAACACAGGTCTTGCCCAAAGAGCCCGGAGGCTTGGGGGACTCCTAGTTATTCTCCCAAGGCCAGCGTGGGCTTCACCTCCTCCTCCAAGCCTACCCTCACCCCCAAGCATGGTTAGATGATGGTTTGGTAGTCCGTGACCTCCACTGGACCGTGACCATGAATGCATGCCTGAGTGAGGGAACAGAGCCTGGAGCTGCGGCGCTGACCCTGCAGCCCTGGCCTGGGCAGTTTTCAGCCAGACCTGATAGATGGGTGGGAGAGACTTACGTATTCCTTGGATGGGTCGCCGATGCTGCCGTTGGTGGTCGGGGCGGCGGTCTCTGCGCCCTCAGGCTTCTCCTGCTGCTTCCCCTCCTCCTTGGGCAGGCCGCCCTGCCCGGGGAGGGCCACTTCACCCACGCCCAGGGCCTCGCTCTTATACTGCTTCACAAACTCTTCCATCACTTTCAGCTCGTTCTCCAAAAGTCCGCGGCAGCGAGAGGGGTCCTGGTCGTAGATGGGGAGCTGGTGCATGAGCTGGCGCCGGCGGTAGTAGGCGCCCTCGGTGCCCGTCACTGGCTGCTTCTCCTTGGGGATGAGCTCCATGTACTGCAGGCCCTGGGGAGGGGGAGACCCACCACCGTGATTCCCAAGCACCAGGCAGAGCTCTGAGCCCTCGCGAGACCAGGGCTGCTTCAGGTGTCTGCAGAAGCCAAGGGTTATTCTCAAGGAAGAAAGGGGTGAATTTTGGGAACACCCAAGAGAGGCCTAAATAAGCTTCCACTCTCCCCCGAGTCATAGCCACAGATTCACATTCTTGATGAGAGTCAGGTAATTTCAGTAGACGTTCATTTCAGATTTGCCTTTGCGACATGGATTTTGTTTCCTTCAAAACTGAAGATTTTTTTACCTCATTTACCTCATGGCAATGCTTCTCATTAAAAAAAAAAGTCAATCTAGTTTAAAATTGCTTTTGTTAGCAAAGTATAATTAAATCACTATAGGCAGAAGGTATTTCATGGTTTATTAACTTAAAAATATACAAAGGCACCGTCTAATAGCAGATTCAACAAGGTCTCAGGTCAATAACATTTCCACGCCGGCGGGGCTGGCATAGATGGGAGACCATCTGAATATTAATGTGTCCACGGATAACTGTCCAACTGGCCTTTTGTTGGTTTGCTTGCTTGCTTATTTTAAATGAGCAGAAATCTTACCCTTGGGTAGATCCCAAGAATGCGGAGATTAGGGGGAGATAGAGGTCGAGGCCACACAGCATGAGAAAGTGTGAGAGGCAAATTGTTTATCCTCGACTACTGTTCTCCACCTCTGTGCCCGACCCTGACCCTGACCCGAGGCCCCCGCCGGGTGGCCTGATTCCCACGTCCCCATGGCTGCTGCCGTATTTACCGTCTTAGAACCTGCCTGCCCCGTATCTCGTCCTTGGGGCTAGACTCACGTTGGAGCTGTCTTAATCAGCATGGAAAATGAGATTCATGATGGACAGTCCAGCTCTGGCCGGATTTTAGGGAGCAGGGGATAAAGACCTGGGGCGGCGTGTGCTAGTCCAGAGCCTGGTTTGCCGAGTTTCATAAGAAATGAATTCTGGATTAGAGCCTTTTTTTTTAGAACAGGGAGAGGCAGGTGTGGGCCTGAGATTGATGGGACAGGGGGTCTGTGGGTGCCCCCTGTTGGTGGCTCGGCCGTAGAGCCTCAGGGACCCGGCTGAGATCTCCCGGCCCGGTGGGCTTACGTGCACCCTCTTCATCCCTGCTTCTCTGCACGGTCCCTCATACTCTCAGGGCACTTTCTAGACACAGGAGATGGCTTGGGTAGTGTGCAGAGTCTCGGGGTGCCTGGAAATTTGGTTTTCAGCTCCAGCCCTGCTGCTGCTCTCTGTGTAAAACTGAGAAAGCACCCACCCCTCTGGGCCTCAGTTTCCTCATCTGCAAAGTTCAGGGTAGAGGGCCCGATCGTTAGCGTCTGGACCACCATGGGTGGTCTGTGGGGGCCTCACTGAGCCTCATCACGAGTAAGAGGAGAGCAGTGTCACTCAGCCGGGTCCGCAGCCCGAAGAGGGGCCAGAGGAGGCTGGTCGGCCAGGCCCTTCACCCAGCGCTTGGAAGAACCAGAAGCCCCGGGGAGCCCCCAGTGGGTGACACGTCCGGCAGGGCCAATTCCTGCTCTGTCTTGGGAAGACCAGGATGACCGTGGCTTTTCTCTCGATCGCTGTGAAACTGCAGGTGGCCTCCAGCACAAACAGGCCAGGCGGGGAGATCTGAAGAACCTCGTCTCAACCTTTGGGGTGCACAGGACTCACCTGGCGACCTTGTGGGAAAGCTTCCTGGGCCTGCTCTGAGTTTGGAGCCTGGAGGGGCCTGGAAGTGAGTGCTTGTACAGGTCCTCCTGGGTGAGTCTGACGCAGGACGTCTGAGGGCAGTGGGTGGGGGAAGGGATGGCACCAACAGAGCTCGGGAAGCAGCAGCCTAACAGCCACCAGGTGGGGCGGGACACCGGGCCCTGGGAGGTGGGGGAGGAGGCAGCAGGGGCGGGGCAGGGCGGGGCAAATACCCCCACCAGCCCTTCCTGTGCTTCTGCCTGGGCCCTGCCCTGCTCCTAGAATCTCAGGAAGGATTTTGGGGAAGTGGATACAAGAGCTTTGCTCATGCTGGCAGAATGGGCATCCAGACCTGGGCAATATCGAACTCACTTCCAGCGCTGAAGCAGCCACGGCCGCACAGTGGGCTCAGCTCGGGAAGAGCAACCTCTTCTACGAAGGCTGCCGTCTCCCCCAGGTTGAGTGGCACGGTCAGCTAACACCTACGTGCTGCTCCCTGCCTTCCAGGCCCTCTTCTAAGTGTCTGACCTATGTTAACCTGCTTAATTCTCACAACACCCCTAGGAGGAAGGTATGAATATTATCCCTTGGGAAACTGAGGCACAGAGACGTTAAGTAACCTCCCAAAGGTCACACAGCTAGTATGTGGCAGAGACAGCTTTGAACTCAGCAGCTTGGGACTCAACTCATTTTATACTGACTGTCTACAGGTTGGATGGTTTGCAAAGAGAAAAAAAGTGTCCCCAATGTCGGGGGGAGTTTCCCTTTGTCATCATTTCAGGGCGAGGGGGCTGTGGAAGCATTGTCTGGTGCCAGGATGCCCCAGTCCCTGGATCTGTGTGTGGCTCAGGCCTTCTAGGACCTGCACCCCTCCCTGCTCGACTTTATAAATCAACCCTGTGGTTGAGGTTGAGACTACACTCACAGTGTCCTCAAAGCCTCAGCTGGGTACCGGCTCTCTGCCTTTGCATTGGCAAGGCCCCAGCATCCGGCTACCACAGGCATGTGTTTTGTGATGGCTGGCCTTGCCTGGCTGGCCTGCGATCCCTGCCACCACTCCCTGGTCACACACCGATGGCAGACATTACTAATCAACCCTGATGGGGGTCTCAGACCCCACCTCAAGGCCGCCCTCAGACAATCACTATCCGTTGGCATGGACTCGGGAAGGGGGTGATGGAGAGAGAGGCTGGGTCAGAAGCAGCTGCCGGTGCTGCTTAGAGCCTGTAACAGAATCCCCCAGGTATTTCTCCGGGAAGTTGACTCGGGTCATGTTCCCAAAACCTTTACCAAGAGGCCTTTTCTAGGATCAGGTGGAAAGGCTGGTTTAGGTTTTAAGTTTTTCGTGAGGACCTTTCTGAATCATTTGGTGCTATACTGTCTGGAAGAGCCATACTGGGTGAAGAGGTTCCTGGAACCAGGCTTTTTCAGGAGAGAAATCAAAAGAGCAGAGAGAAAAGTGGAGGAAAAAGGTACTCTTCCCAGGATTGGGCAGTAGGACACACATGGCTTCTGGAATCAGAAAACCCAGTCCTGATTCTGCTTTCTGATTCTTCTCCAGCTGTCAGACAAGGACAGTAAATGGGCTTCACGTTACACATTAGTCCTGGTCAATCACGGCAGCCTGGAGTGCTGTGTTCAGAAGGATTCTGAGGCCCAATGAAGGCTCAGGGGGAGATAGTGCTCTGACTGACAGCATGTCTGCCACGGGCCGGGAGTAGAGGATGGGGTGTGAGTGCGTGCCAGGCCTGCGCAGGCTCCTCACCAGCCTCTCTTTGCCCCCCCTGTAAAATGGGGGCAGCAATGACCCAGCAGGTAGCGGGTGGTGGGGTGTTGCTATCTGTCATATCCTAACGCTCCCTGGATGCTGGTTTCCTTCATCTTCTCCGTCTTGCCTCCCCTACAAATCCCGGCTAGTTTTCCGAGACCCATTCAGCTCTCTGGCCTTAGTTTCTCCTTCTGTAGATGGGGGTAAAAATCACGCAGCCCTGTGTTGGACAGTGAGATGCGGTCCTGCACGTATAGCTCTTAGCGGAGTGCCTGGCTCGTAGCAAGCACTCGGTACACACGAACACTTAGTTAACTGTGACTTTAGTCTTTAAAGGCCTGTGCACATCTCTGGTTTTCATTCTGGTTGGGAAGGGTGACAGAGAGCAAGATTCAGTCCCATTTCCAAAATGCAATCAGTCCCGATCACTTGGTAATTTAAAAAACGTTGGAAGGGTGAGTGGGAAGGGAGTCATCCAATCTCAGAAATGCGACTTGTTCGGGCGGGCCAGACGCAGGGCAGACAGAGGGGCCTTTATCCCGTGTGGTTTTATGAGCCGGCATTAATCACGGCCCGACGATGCCTTCCTCTGATTAGTCTGGGGCCGGAGCGTTTGGGGTTTTCACCAGCCAGTTCCTGACGCCCGCAGCCAGCTCTTTTATGAGCTGCTTGCTTTAGTTTCTGCTGACATCTTGGAGACCCACTGATGGTTCCCCGAGGCCCGGGCGCTGGAGGCAGAGCCTGTGCTCAGCACCAGCCGGCACTGCCGCTGTTCCGTGCTGCCCTCCGTGGCCCCTGGCCTGCCCCTGCCTAGCCCCTGGAGCTGGCGAAGGCCGCTTAACCATTCTGTTTCCTCACGTGTAAAATAACCCCCACTGCACAGGGCAGCTGAGCTCATGCGTGCTGGAGTGTTCTTTTAAAATACGCTTCTCAAAAAGCAAAGCTTTAAAAAAAAATATCTTTGCCTCTCTTCACTTTATCTAGAAGGGATTTTTTTCCCTCTTAAGCTCCAGCTTAGCACTGTGCTGCTCGAACCTTCTACGGTAAAGGATGGAGGTTTGTCTGGTGGTGTTTCCACCGAGTGCAGGATGATTTGTGGGCTCACTGCACGTGGTGAGAATGCAGCATGGGCCACATGAGATTTCCATGTGAGGCTGGCCACGCAGGCACTCTGCTCAGCCATCACACACTTGGATGTCAGGTACCACAAACGCTTCCCAATATTTATTCTCAATTTCTGTGCTTCTGGTTGTGGAGCAGTGCCAGCTCACAGACCACATGTGGAGTGTCCCCGGCCCGGAAGTCACGTGGCACAAATACCCATCCAGCTGCTGCAGGCCCTGTGCGGTGGGAGGCGCGGGGTGAGCCGGTGCCCGGGACAGGCGTGCGCGAGCGCTCGCGGGCCTCGCTCCACTCCGGTGTGGGGGAGAGAGATGATGAAGTACAGGCCCACATGAGACAATGACAGCTTGACATAAAAGCTTCTAAAGAAACCATGGAGAACTGGGAGCGAGAAAAAATGTAGTCGGGGGATGGGTGACATCTTCTGCAGATTGGGTAGCAAGGGTCAGCCTCTCAGAGACCTGAATGGCAGAAGGACCCAGCCATGCAGAGAGCTGGGAAAGGGTGTTTCAAGGAGAGGGAACAGCATGTGCAGAGTCCCCAAGGAGGGCAAGAGCCTGGAGAGCCTAGGCCCGCCCTAGAGTGGTCCAGGGCAGGAAGGTGGAAGGTCATTGCCATGCAAGGTACTGAGTGAGGGGGCGTGGCAGGAGCTGTGGGAGAAGCCTGCTGGGATAGGGCCACACAGGATTCGAATGCCTCTTCTTTTCTCCCAGGGAAGATGGAGTTCACTGTCAGGCTTGTATCTCCAGCAGTGTAGGGCTTCTTAATCTCACTAACCTGTAGAAATCACTAGACCCTTGCTACTCCAGGTGTGGTCCAAGAGCCAGCAGCATTGGCCTGACCTGGGAGCTTGGCAGGACTGCAGACCCTCGGGACGGCCCTGAGCCTAGTGGATGTGTTTCTGCGAGCTCTCCAGATGGTTTATGTGCTTTGGAAATTTGAGGGATACTGGTCCGCTGCTCTGGGTTTTCCAGGGGGCCTGCATGGGGTTTTACCTAGAGCTTCATTTACATACCCATGTCTGATCATTCTGACCCTGTAATCTGCAGCTTCTGATTTAATGGTCTGGGGTGAGGCCTGTGCATGGGGACTTTTCAGGGGTCCTTTTAGTGGGCAGCCAGGGGGTGACCTTGTGCAAGTCACCTGCTCTCTCTGGGCCTTGTCCTTTTCTGGGTGCCTCTTCCCCAGGGTTGTGTAAAGCCAGTTTACTTCTCCCTTCTAAGCCCAGGAGTTAGGGAGAAGAGAGGACTGTTTGTGTGCTCTCCCCTAGGCTTGCAAAGGGCACATCCCAGTCCACTTTGAGGGAAAATGAGCAACTTATAGATGAAGGTGAGCACTCTGAGAGTTCTGAAGGATAAACCATCCGCGATTCAGAAGCAGGGAGGCCAAAGGGAACCATGAACAACCCTGTACCAGAGCTGGCAGGGCCCTTAGAAGTCACATGAACACCTCTACCCATTTCACGGATGAGGAAAACTGAGGCCCAGCCACTTCAAGATCACAAAGTGAGGCAGGAGCAGGTTCGAAACCATCGCTATTCCTACTGGTTTTGCACTCTTGCCCTCTCCTTACCTTGTCTTTGACATCCGGGAACCCATGGCACAGCTCCTATTTACAAGGGTAGGGAAACAACCACTTGGTTGCAGGCAGCTCTCTTACCAGTTTCTGGGTGACTCCAGGGGGAGCCCACTCATAGGTGATGGTGTCAAAGGTGGGATCTTTGCCCGTGGCAATGGGGTTGGTCATGATCATCCGGTTCCTCTTGTAAATCCGGATGCCGTCCCCGCCTTTCACCCGGGCCGTGAGGCTGGAATACTTGGAGTCCATCAGCAAGCGGCCAATTTTCCGATCGTCTTCCAGGTCGGAGCTCAGGCAGTGGTCCTCTTGGCTGCATTTGCATGACTTGCATATTTTCCTGCGGGGTGGGATGGGGACAAGTGAGATCAACCTCTAGAAAAGAGAGGCAGAGTCTCCTCCTGGCAGCACCTGCGCTTTGGAAGGCAAGCTCAAAGTTTAACTTTAGCAACTTGAAAAGGTTAGCAGCAGACAAACGGTAACCTGAGACTAAAAAGCCTTTGGGATCAGAAACTTGACTCTTCTGTCAGTCTGTCTGTGGGGAATGTGGGTATGAGTTTTGTTGGTAAAAAGAGCAGCCCATTTTTTCTCTTGGTCGTTGGGGTGGCAAAGGCTGGTTCACCATGAGGTGTTCTACTGCAGGAGTCTTCACAGCCTGTGGGCTGAACCTGGCCCACAACTTGTTTCTGTAAATAAAGTTTTATTGGAACACAGCCATGCCCATTCATTTACACATTGTCTGTGGCTGTGTTTGGGCAGTAATGGCAGATGAGTAATTGCAACAGAGATCACGTGGCCCACAGAGCCTAAAATATTTACTGTCTGGCCCTTTATTTTAAAAAGTCTGCTGATCCCTGCTCTCAAGAATTATTGACATTGTCTCCCAAGATTCATGACCCTCAGAGCTTCAGCAACTTGTGAACTCTTTAGCACTCATCCTGACGTTAAAATACAGCTGGAAATTTTCTTCAAGAGGCTGGTGGACAGGACCTGGGGGGAGCGGGGGGAGGGAATGAGCTTAGGAAACCCTCGGGCTGGAGAGATTGGTGTCCACTGCCAAGGCTTTGTCCTGGGGCTGGGAAACGAAAACGCATCCCGGGGAATCTTCACAGCGACTTGAAAGCCTGAGGCTTCCCTCTGACAATTAAAAACAAAAGCACTTGGAAGCTTTGTGTCCTGCTGTTAAGGTTTAGATATCCAGAGGGTTCCCGGTGTGAGAGGAAAACAGCTCTCCTCCCTCCCTGGCCTTGTCCCCATAGGCATGCTGTGTCTCAGATGTTCAAACACACACGATTTAGCGATTTAGCGCTCGTTAGGTCAAGTGAGCTACGTCAAGACCTACCACAGGATGGGGCAGGCTTATGCCAGAGAGATGTCGTAGCAGTTGAGGAGCGCTTCACAGCCAGGCCTTCCCCAGGGGGAATCCTCCTTATCTCTTTTAAACGCAGGAGATTGATTCATTTAATCATTGAGCACAAATTTTAATTATGGGGTTACCGGAGGCATACCTTGATGAACTACAGCAGTGGTTCCCAACCAAGGTCAAAACTGTCCCCATGGGGCATTTGGCAATGTCTGGAGATGCTTTTTTTTTTTTTTTTTAAATTTTTATTGGATTATAGTTGATTTACAATGTTGTGTTAGTTTCTGCTGTACAGCAAAGTGAATCAGTTATACATATGCATATAACCATTCTTTTTTTTTTTAAGATTCTTTTCCCATATAGGCCATTACAGAGTATTGAGTAGAGTTCCCTGTTCTATACAGCAGGTCCTTGTTAGTTATCTATTTTATAATTAGTAGTGTGTATATGTCAATCCAAGTCTTCCAGTTTATCCTTCCCCCCCATCCCCTAGTAACCATAAGTTTTCTTCATAAGTTTTCTACATTTATGACTCTACCTTGTAAAAAAGATCATTTGTACCCTTTTTCTTTTTTTAGATTCCACATATAAGTGATATCATATTTGTTTTTCTATGTCTGACTGACTTCACTCAGTATGACAGTCTCTAGGTCCATCCATGTTGCTGCGAATGGCATTATTTTGTTCCTTTTTATGGCTGACTATGGGGACACTTTTGGTCGCCCCAGTGGGGTGCTCTGGCGTCTATAAGGTAGATACCAGCGATGCTGCTACACATCCTACAGTAACACAGACTTATCCTCCACAACACAGACTTATCCAGCCCCCAATATCAGTAGTGCTGAGGCTGAGAAACCCTAGTCTAACATGAAGAGATGGAGGCCCCCCCACAACCTTCAAGGAGACTGCAGTTGGGGTGGGAGAGGGAGCAAAAGCTAGGTGGAAACTGCAACAGAAGGTATAATCAGTTTGGGCCATGTGAGAGTTGCACACGCCCTGGGGTGAAGCTTCTGCTGCCTGGACCAGTTCTCCCTGGAGGTCAGGATGCGGCACGTGGGAAAGGGCTCAAAGGTGATGAGTTTGGAGGACAGCGGGCTATAGAAGGTGAAATACATTTCTTCAGTGCAAGGCTGCTTCTTGTTTTTAACATATGAGCGTGCAGTGTGACATTAAGGGGAAGAGAAGGCAGCATTTCCAGCGTTATTTGAGAAGCTTCCAATCCAAGTTCACATTCAGTGGGCTGCCATTTGAGACGTTAAAATCATCGATCTCAATGATAATTCCAGAGAAATTATCTCTAAAGGTGAACAGCACCCTAAAGAACAGCACCCTAAAGATGGTGCAGGACAAATGCAAGAAAGCTTTTCTTTTCGTTCTCAGGAGAAGGGGTTGCTTGTTTTAGGGAATTGGGGCATTTTACTCATGACCACTAATGTTCTCTATGAGCCAGGCATGGAGGAAACTGCTTCTTTAAGAAGACAGGTGAGGTCACTTTTGGTTTCTTTGGGGGCAGGGCGCAGCAGCAGAGCAGGAAGTGGAGAGAGGAGGAGGAAGAAGAAGAGGAAGTGAAGGAAAGCCCGGTGTCCCACCGGGTCCTCTGACATCCCCAAACCTTCCATATGTGGACGTGGGGAAGGAGGCTGCCCTCTGCTTTTTTGGTTCACGTAGACGCTCAGGACACTACGAGAGGCGCCGGGAATGCAGAACGCTTTGACATGGTAAACGCTGACAAATGTGAGATGTTCTCTGAGACTGTGCCCACATCACTTCTCCTTAATTCCTGCTTTTCATGTCACCAGACATGTTTCTGGGATGTTGTAGATGAGGAAGGCACTCCCTTGGTCCTACCTCGCTTCTTCCAAGCACCCAGACTGCAGAGGACCCTGGTGCCTCTAGAAAGATCCTTAATGGTGTCATGATGGCCATTTCTGCAGTCTGTCATAGGCAACCCGGGACTGTGGAAAAGGTACAACAACCTCGGGATCTAATCCCAGCCTGAACACTAGCCCACCAGAGGCCCCTGTCAAGTTTCTTATCTGTAAAATGAGAGGGCTGGTCTATATCAGGGGTTGGCAAACTACCACCCATTAGCCAAATCCAGCCCATCACTTCTTTTCTATATGGCCTGTGACCTAAGAATAGTTTTCACATGGTTGAAAAAAATTCAAAAGAAGGTTACTCTTTGGGGATACATGAAAATGACCACAAATGTGAATTTGTGTCCCTAAATAAGATTTATTAGAACACAGTCACATTCATTCATTTACGTATTGTCTGTGGATGCTTTCCTGCTACAAGGGCCAAGGTGAATAATTGTGACAGGGGCCACGTGGCTTGTGAAGCAGGAAATGATTACTCTCTGGCCTTTACAGAAAGTTTACCGACCCCCTGATCTAGCTGATGAGTTTTCAAGCTTTGCTGCCCACCGAAATCACTGGGGGAGCTGCGGTCACTTGGGGATGCCCTGCCTGGCCCCAGCCAGTTAGATTCATGGGTCTGAAGTGGGATCCGGGCACGGGCATGAGTGATCTTGTTCCAGAGGGGACTCTCATGCACCCTAAAATGCGAGAGGCACGAGCCAGCCCCTTTCAGGAACTTAAGGGGCTCAGGTTGACTGTCTGTAGCTTGTCCCTCAAAGAGCACAGGAAGCCCAGCTATAATATTACTGTGGAGTCACCTGTGAAGCTCCTGACCCTGGTGAGAGGAGGCAGAATTAACACCACAATTCCCAGGGCAGCTGCTGAGGCTGCTGTGGAGACAGGACCTCATCAAAGGGGTGTTGCCACGAGGGGATTGGGAGAAGCTATCCAGAGAGACCCCCGAAGGATGTAAAATGGTGTAATTTGCAGAGCCAGTGGTCTCCCTGCCATTCTTCATATTATATCTCCTACTGACCTCAGATCAGATTTTTCCCCTCTACTCACTGAAGTTGTTGTGCATTTAAAAAATAAAGCTTTTAGAATGATTAAAGAGAAATCTCTGCATGTCAGGAAGAGGCCTTGCACTGGGCTCTCTCTCAAAAGCTTGGCCTTCTGGAGGCCCACTTCCCTCTGCCTTGAATGTCAGCTCAGTGTCCTGTGAGGTTGGCCCAGGCGGGCGGGAAGTCTGACATGGCCTTTTTTTTTTGAGGAAGGCATGGCCATTTGGAAAGCCGAATGCTGAAGGCAGCTGGGGGAGCTCCCCTTACGTTTTCATGATGTGTCTGTTCCGAAAGTCTGCTCATCTTCGCTCCGTGCCCTCCTCTCTGAGTCATTCTACTTATTCTGTGCTACGAGTATGAAGACAATTCTAATTGTACTAACCACGTGAATCTGTAATTGGATTCCAGACAATTTGCCTGAAACTATGGAATCATGAAGCTGGAAGGGGATCCCGGGGCCCATGAGCGCCAACGTTCCCATTTTTCAGATGGGAAATCTGAGGCTTAGAGAAGGGAAGTGTCTTATTCAAACAGAATCAACACATGAATCCTGTCCTGTGATTCTTAGTTAGGAAACTTTCCCATGAAACCAGACTGGCCGCCACTTTGATCCTTTAAATGTCTTTCAAACCACTGAGAACGTGAGAACTAAACCATAAAAACCATTTGACATCGTTTCCCCGCTAAGGTTCTGGGACCTCACTGCTCCATGAAGGCTCAAATTTAGGTCCCTATTAAGGTTGTTTCAAGGCAACACTGGATGGGCAGGACCTACAAGCTGCAGTCTGTATTTCTCAAGGACAAGTTCACTTGATGTTCAAAGAGCTTGCAGGATGAGGAGGAAGTGGGATGAAAACAATGCTGAGAGGCTTCTGCTCCCAGCTGGCAAGAACAGTGTCCAGAATTGCCCTCCTGCCGTAAACAACTAGGAAACTAGACAAAATATATCAAACACCCATTTTCAGATGCCAGGCAACAGGCAGTGTGCAACTGTGGTCCTTGAGAGAAGGGAAAGAGTATTGTGCTGACTCTGTGTGTGCATTTAGGGAACGTGATCCCTTGGCCCCAAGAACTCTAAAAGGAGGCACCCTTGCTTGTCTTCTGAGAGCTGACGAGCCAACCTCATCCTCTGACACCCTGATGGCAGATTCAGGACCAACGGGGTGACATGATAGGCGGACTCTCTTCAAGGCCAGCAAGACCTCAAGTGGCCAAAATAGATGTGTGAGGAGCTTTTCGTCCTGGGAGGAGGTCCTAGCTGTGGGATGAATTTGCGCAGGGGACGGGAGTCTGGATTGGATGACCTTGACGGTCCCTGGCATCCAGAAGACCATATGAGCTCCTCCAAAGTGGGGACTGCCAGGGAACAATCTTGTGCTTGGACCACAGTACTGCATGCAGAATCGCTGACAGCAGGGGATGGGGCTTCACGCAGATCTGAGTCCAAATTCTGCCCTCTAGTAGCTGTTCTGCCATTACCCACCCTCAGTTTCCTGGTCTGTAAAATGGACGTGCTCATACCTCCTGCTTAGGGTTATTTCAACATTTAAATAGAAACGATTTAGCTCAGCTCAATAAATATTTTTGTAACCTGCCATCTCACAGTGAAAGTCAACTTCTCTGAGACAAACATCTCCCCAATTTTGTTCCTCCACTGAGTGCCCAAGGCAACCCTGTGGCAGCGGAGACAAAAGCTCCTTTTTAGCTCTTGTGTGGTACATACAGAGCTTAGCCTCTCTCTCCCAGGGCTGTGCCCCAGACTGTGCCCCGCACACCTCCAGGGCATGCCATCCGCACAGATGCTGATGTGAATAGTGCCTGGGGCTTGTGCAGAGCGGCAGCCCTACCTCTTGTTTGCAGAGTCCTCAATGAAAAGAAAAAAAAGAACAGCGTTGTGAATCCAAGTCCACCTGGATCACACAGCCCTCCTGCGTGGATGTGAATACTAGGTCCTGGTTTTTAAGTACTGTGGACTCAGTGACTTTTATTTCTGTCCCAGGGGTACTCTTAGATCAGAACCCTGGGGGAATGGTGGCTCAGGAGGTGGGAGATGAAGCCCATGCACCAAACCCCAGGACAGACAGGTCTACCCAGCATGGACCAGGCACTAGCTAACAACCGCCCACCACTTCCCAGAGCATCCTCACCCGGCTGAGCCTGGCAGCCTCCACCTGCAAATGGTTTATAAAGCCCTGAACGCCTTCTTCATCTTGGCTTCTCAAGGGCTTTTCTGTCATTTCTGAATTAAGCCAAGCAAGGATGCATTCACCCCAGAGCCAGTCCGCCAACAACGCATGCATCCTAAGCAGTCCCAGCAGAGGACGACCCGGGTTCCCAGAAAGGACAGCCAAGAAATGAAGGCAGTCAGAACCTCTCCTGACAAACTCCGTTACCTCCATGAATGTGGCTCAAAGCCCGAACACGTCCCCTTGCATCTCAGACAAGGCACACCTCTTGCTGACTGCTGCTGGCCCAGGGACATCTGGAAAAGGAGACAGAAAAGAGGGTGTTTTCCTTCCAAGCGTCTTGGACCGGGAATGCTTGACCTCTAAAGACTTGGCATGCCAGCAAAGCGATTGTGTGGGGTTCAAAGGTCTTGAGATGAATAAGCCATGGCTTTACTGTTTACCGGGAACAGAGGAGACCAGCCGGGAAAGTGGCCACGGGGTAGGCACGTGTGGAAGGGTGGGGTCCTTCCCAGTAAAAATGCACTGGGGGCTCATCTGCTTCTTCTCCCACCCTCGCCCACTCCCCTGATCCACTTGTCACTGGAATGGAATCTTCCAGCCAGTGTCTCCACGCTCTCATTTATTTGTGATTTATTGATAGGGTGTGATTAAACCGAAGCTACAGGCACAAACAAAGGTTCATGCTGCCAAATGTTTATAGCTCAAAGCATAACTTTCATATTTTGCTAAATCATGGAAAATGAGGAGCATTTGAAATCTGGTTGTCTTTTGGAAGGAGAGCAACGCACGAGACAGGTTTTATGGTTTGTTACCAGCCAAAGGTAGCCAGAGTGCATCGGCTGCTGCTGGCTGATGTATTTAGACCCAACTGGCTCTCAAATGGGGGTCTTCGAACCAGCAGCATCACCAGAAGCTTGCAGGAGATGCCCCACCCGTGAGGGTCTCAGCCCTTTCGAATCAGAATCTGCACTTGAACAAAATTCCTAGGAGATTCATATGACGTGAAACTTGAAGAAGCGGGGGGTTATGGATCTGCCGGCTGAGAAACTGACCTGACTCGCTGCTGGGGGTGGGGGGCTGACTTGGGATGGGTACCACAGGTACTAGGATTTTATCAAAAGTAGTGTTCCATCAACTTGTAAGATAAAGGGATAAGCTTCTTATTCAACAAACGGTTGATTCATTTAACCGCTTATTTAGCATCCGCTGTGTGTCAGGCACAGGGATACATCGTGAGACTTGTGGTGCCCTAGAGGAACACACAGTCTAGGGGGAGATAGAGAAACACTACTTATCCCCTTTCCTGGGAAGGGGTAAGTCTGAGGCAAGGATAGCTGCCTGTTGTGTAGTAGAACGACATGGACTTTGGAGCCTGAGAGACCTGGATTCCAAACTCAGCTTCATGACTTAACAGCTGCATGGCCTTGGGCAAACTGGGCCTCAGTTTTCTTATCTGTCAAATGGGTACAGATAAGGCATATAAGGTGCGCAACCACCTTAGGCACTGCAAATCATAGCTGCTATTTTGCACACAGACTTTAGGAGCACAGAGGAAGGTGTTAACCCGAATGGGAAATCCAGGGAGGCTCCTCAGAGGAGGTGACTCGGGATTGGGGGTGTGCAAAGTGAGCAGGCAGAAAAGGAGGAGAAGGAGGTGTTGCAAGGGCAGAAAGGTACAAAAGTGCTGGATGGCAAAAGTGTCATGATCTGAGCACGCTCTTTGGGGCATGGTACCTCTGCTATTTCTGCTTTTAAGTGGGAAAAAGACATGAGGCCATCCTCACTGCTAGTGTCAGAATTCAAAGAAGGACGTGGAAAGAAACAGTTATTCTTCACAACATTTCTCTTCTCGCACCCAAGTCTTCCTGTGATCACACGCAGCTCCACACCTCCCACTTGGCGACTGTTGTTGACACCACGTTCTCACACACTAACTCTGGGCTGTGTAATACACCATCACAAGCTTTGGGAATAAGAGCCGTGTGGCACGTATTTGGAGGGATGCAGGTTCATATTTGTGCATATCCTGTGCTAGATTCATGTCAAAATGGAAAACCAAGACATAGCTCACCACCATTTTGTCGTCTGAACTGGGGAACTTCTGTGGGCGAAACTTTGCTCCCCAAAGTTCATGGGCGGAACTTTGCTCCCTAAAGCTGTTTGCATAGAAAACCTTGCCTCTCTTTCCTAACACACTGGATTCTACTAGTTGAAATACAACGATCCCTTTACACTTCGTATTTAAGTGATTGAAAGTTTTGGGGGGGAGGTATACAATTCATGAATCAGGCTTCCTCGCTGGGTGGTTTCAGATCGACCCCAAGGCAGCAAAGCCTGAAACAGAAGAGCTACATGGGAGCATTTCCTAAGTGGCAAATCACCCCGCCGCTTGAGCCCTGTCGTGATGACTGGCTGAGTTACCAGCCATCCGACGAGGGGATTAGCCCTGATGCTTGGCCGCGAGAGCTGAACTGCTGGCTCAGGGTTTGGTGTAGATGTAAGTCAGCCCAGTGCGGCCGAGCTCTGGCCCGTGGGGCGGGGCGCTGACCCTATGGTGCCAACTCTGGCCTTTATTAGCTGTGCAGCTAGAGGCGACTCTTTTCCCTGCCCCACCCAAGCTGGTCCTCTGGAAAATGAGCAAACTGGCCTGGGTTGGGGTGGCCCACATCCTGTTGCACGGAATCCATGTTCTGCAGGATGTTACAAAGTGGCTCATGGCTGGAGGCGGGACGGATTATATGATCAAATAAAAGTGGTAGATGCTGGATGGACAGTGGCGTCCAGTGCCTTTGAAGAGCTTGCTTAGGACAGAGGCAAGAAGAGAGATGGACAGAAAACAGCTGTTTCAAGTCAAGAGGTCTAGGCTTCGGGGTCAGAGGTCTGGGTGTTTGTCCCAGCTTTGTCCCTTTCTTCTGCTGGACCTGGGCCAGCGACTGCCTTGTGGAGTCTATGTCTTCATCTGTCTTGTGGGGACAATAAGAACCACCCTGCCTCGTGGAGTCACCGAGAGGCTTCAATGGGCTGCTTCATGGAAAGGGCTTAGCATGCACTTATTATGTGCTAAGTGTTTGCTGTTCTCAGTACATCTCGTATATACATACTCTGAATCAGATGGTCTCAAAAAATTTTTTTCCCAGCTTCAGAGTTCTAGAGAACTTCAGAGGAACTACTTTTCTAACTGCATACCCCATATTCTTTCTTACTCCCTACTTTGTTTCATGATTATAAATGTTGCCTCTTTGATGGGGTGCAGGAAGCAGGGTTGGCCTGAGTCTCCATCCTGCTGGTGGGACAGTTTCCCTGGCAACAGAAATCTATGGGTAAGAAAAATAAATGGCCTCACAAGGAAGAAACCAATTTGGGCCTTCAGGCCACACTTGCTGCCAGTTTCCTGGCTGACTGTTTAACACAGTAAACAGCCATTGGTCTACTACGTGCTATTCACCCAGGAGTCAGACAGACCCAGCTCTCCCTGACACAGAAAAGGAGGATCCTGTTTATTGGCGAGGGGGAAACATCAACCAGAACAAGTGTTTCAAACGAGATTATCCCGGTTTGTAAACAGCAGGTTTCTCTGATGTGGATGCCGTCTCAGATGAAAGATGGCAAAGTGGCTCACAGTAGCCGAGAAGACAAGCACTTGAAAGGAGCCACCACTTAAAAAAATGGGTTCTTGGAATGCAGCATCCATTCTGTCCTTTTACTGAAGGGGAGGATAAAGTGTTTGGACAATTTTCTTTGGCTCAGGACAGCGGGACGTGGTTCATCTCATGCTGTGGAACTGAATGGTGTCGGGGACTTAAAGGGACTTGGATGAGAGCAGGAGCCCCTTCGCTATAAAGGGTTGGGGGGGCAGCAGGGTCTCCTCCCTCCTCGAGCACTTACCTTCCGTGAACCCCAAGGGAAGCCTGAAAGGGGAAAATTGCCGCAGAGAGCGATGGGCGGCTGAGATGAAGGGGAACAGAGAAGGGCAAACATGAGACAGAATTAGAAAACGGGATTCTCCTCCAAGCCCAGCCTCTCTCCCTCCTCGTGCAACTCTGTATGCTCCCCTGGAAATGAGTTTTCTCTGCCCTGTTTGCCCCAGTGGGCCTGTTGTAAGCATCATGTCAGATGAAAAGGTTGTTTGTGAAGTGAGGTAAATATTTACCATTGTTAAAAAAAAAATCCAAAACTTGGATGGAAGGCAGCAAGGCAGGTGGCACACCCTTCAATGTCATATGGTGGCAATATGCCACTGTCTCCCACGCCCACCCCATCCCCGCAAGGGTTATCTAGAGAAATTTACTCCGTGCTATTCTTTGACGCAGTGAAGTTCCGTGTTCACTTGTAGATATTTGTCCAGTACAGATACCAATACAAATAGTTTTTATCTTTTTGAAGAAGATAACCCCAAAAGTTATGATTTAGTGCCCTGTGGGGCATTTGCTAGTTAAATACCTATCAATCTTGTCTGGACATTAAGTAGTTATGTACCTAACCTATCAATCTTGTCCTAACGTTGAATGGCCTATAAACTCCTAGCTCCTCAAGTGCTTTTTGAACTGGTCTAAACCTCTTGCTGGTTCCTTCACTGCATAATCAGTTGAATATAAGCTTTGCTAAGTTTCATTTTATAGCTGCACAAGAATCATGATTTTACCTTTTTGAAAACTATACCTTAACACCCTCCCATGCCCTCGTGATTATCCATGGGTTTGCTGGCGTGTTCTGAATTGCCACTAAATTCTCTTCCAAGCCAAGTAGTCTGGCTTGTCTTTTACAGGTAAGCTCTATACGCACACCTGTGTTACTGGTCAATGTGCTTTGTTACCTAAAAACATCCCCTTTCCCCCAGGGTCCCAGGAGAGAAGGTGGAGAGAGGATGGAGGTGGGTGAGGGAGGAGTGAAGTTATGAGAAGGTCCAGAAGAAAACTGAGATCCTATACAGAAAAATGATCCTGAAATTATCCAACTACGCTCAAAAATGCCAACATAAAAACAGCTCGACAGTCTACGAGGCGAATTCCCTTACAAAAGCATGCTGTTCCTTAACAACGATGACAGTCCTGGGAGGTACAGTCATTATTCCCAGTCAGCAGGTGATGCAGGACCGTGAGTCTGAGAGCGGAGAAGCACCTTGCCTCTTCAGAACGGTCTGGACTGCAGCCCCTCTGGGAAAGGGCAGTCTCCTTAGTCTGTCCTTATTTGCATTATAACTTGAAGCAAAACTGTTTTATCTCTCCTAAGGGTTATGAGAGTAGCTAACGTTGATTGCGTACATCTTACATGCGGGGCGTACACCAAGTATTTTCATGTTTAATTTAAGCTTCTTGATGAAGCCACAAGAGAAGCACTTTTAGTAGCCTCGTTTTGAGGCGAGGAAACAGGCCCAGAGAGGTTACGCCTCGTCTTTGAGATCCAGTAGCCAATAAGCAGTAGAGCCAGGAAGTGAAACCAGGCAGGTCTTACTTCTTTGCTACGCGCTCATCTAAAGCTCTGTGGCACTTCCCACCACAGGTACAGCACTTTACAGCTTACAAAGTGTATGCACACCCTTTATCTCACTTGGTTTTCACAACGACCCTAGGATGTCAATACCTTGCATTTGGCTGATGAGAGAAACGAGCTCAGAGAACTGACAGGACATGACGCTCAGGATGTGATTCACAGTCAGGGCTTTGGAATCCAGACCCTGTGGCTTCTGACCACACCGGGCACCTCCAGACCCCAGGCAGCCTCCCACGCGCCCAGCCTTGACTTGGGGCCGTGGGCCACTTGGGTCCAAAGGGGTGGGCACCGTTTGTGTAGGGATGGGCGGTCCTGGGAGGGTTAGGGGTGGGGGCAGTGGGCCAGCATCATGGTCACCTTGCTCCCAGAATTTCTACCCGTTAACCCTGCTCTGCTACATAAGTGCAGACGTTCAAGGCAACAGACAGGCTTCAGTGGGAGAGGTGGCAGCCGGAGGAGAAAGTGAATCAGAACCACGGGCAGTGCCTGTGGGAGAGAAGGCCGGGCACCGGCCTCACCTAGTTTGTCTTCCCTGCCCTGGAAGCCTGAAATGACGGCAGGTCACGAATGCTCAGGACCCGGACCAGGCCAGGGAGCTGGCGTTCATGCTCTGACCGAAGTTTACATTTTAATTTAACCCGTGCACTGTAGGCAATGTCAAGAAGTCTTTCCTAGATATTTTGGGGCCCTTATGCTGAATTCTGTAATAACTCACATAAATATACAATTACAAAGGCCAGAAAGGAGAAAAGGCATGTACCGCAAGGTTGTACTTGAGGACTTCCCTGGTGGTGCGGTGGTTAGGAATCCGCCTGCCAATGCAGGGGACGTGGGTTTGATCTCTGGGCTGGGAAGACCCCACATGCCACGGAGCAACTAAGCCCATGCACCACAACTACTGAGCCCATGTGCCACAACTACTGAGGCCCGTGCACCTAGAGCCCGTGCCCTGCAACAAGAGAAGCCACCGCAATGAGAAGCCCGCGCACCACAACGAAGAGTAGCCCCCTCTCGCCACAACTAGAGAAAAGCCATGAGCAGCAATGAAGACCCAACGCAGCCAAAAAATTAAAAAATTAAAAAAAAAAAGATTGTCTTGCGTAGGATTCAGCCTGGTCTGTGTGTGTGGCGGGGGGTGGGGGGGGCACTTCTCAAGTTAACCAGCAAGTCTGGGGTGAGCCAGATATTCCGCAGTACTCCAGCCTCCCAGAGGAAGCCAATGCTGCTGGTCCGGGGACCACACTTTGAGTAGCCAGGGGCTACATCACTGGTTCCCAAACTTGTGTGCCTATTAGAATCTCCTGGGGAGCTTTTCACACTTCCAAAGCCATGGCTGAATCCCAGAGCGATTTAGCCCCAATCTCTGGGGATGGGCCACAGGCTGTGGGCATTTTTGGAATCTCCCTAGGGGATTTTAATGGGCAGAGAAGTTTGGGAACAACTGGACCTCACCCCTGGGCCCTCGGCTGTTCCAACTTGGACTTGAAGGCTCTCAGCTCCTTGGCTTAACTTCTCTCCTTCTCGTTCTCCACTCACAGACCACCACCTGCTCCAAGGTGAGTTTTTACAGGCCGCCGGACTTTTGTTATTGCCCTTTCATTTCAGCCCCATCTGCCGTGGCACCGGCCTTCCTCACAGGCTTTCATGCCAAGTGCAGTAACTTTCTTAACAGCCAGACAGAGGGGAAACCACACCCTTCCACTTCCTTTAAATTTCACTGGCCGCCAGATGCCCCTCGGGGGCTCTCATGGGTCCTGAGACCCTCTGCCAGGCCTGAGGTTAGGGGTGGTCCTCCCCCTACTCATCCGGGGCCAAAGCGGGGGGACTGAGGGATCATGCCAGACGCAGGAGCCCAGCCTGGCTGTGGCTTCACGTCTTGGCCAAGAGAACCCTGTTTCCCCAAGTAGGAAAGAGTGGGGTGTGTAGCCCAGACCCTGGCAGGTTCTGTCTGTTATCCCCTCTGCCTTAAGAGGGCTGGCTCAGAACATGGTAGCAACAGACAAGGGTGTGCAGAACCGAATGCTGGCAGTCTCTCCCCTTTTCCAAATTTCCATCCTGCGCCGTCCGACCCACGCGCTCCACGATGACGTGTAAGTCAGCCATGGAGACAACTTCGGATAAAGTGCCTCCTAAAACCACAGTGATAAAGGCAGCAGCAACGTCCTTGTCCACATTAGAGGTCCTATCTGGGGGCAGAGTGTGTGTGTGTCCAAATCTACTGTGTCTCCCCCATGTTTGCTCCTTGGGAATTTCTCTTCCTCTGTCTGGACAAGCACGGATGTGAAGAAATCTCTTCAATTTAGACCCCCTTTTCCTAAATTGTGTAATGAGGATAAAAATGCACAGACTAAACAAATTGAGATGAGCCCTACTGATCTTAGTGCTTAGAATTCTGTGCCTGGAAAACTGTTTCTTTTTTCTTTCTGGTTTTAAAGACCAATCCTATTTAAAGTGACAGAAAAGGAAAACACTGGGTAGGTGACAAGCCGATTGCAGAAGTGGTGGAGTCGCTAGTATCTTAGGGTAAAGATTCAGTTATTTTTCCTGTTACGTGTGTGTGTTGAAATTTATCCCATGGACTGTGTGTGGTGGGGAGAGTTAGTCTGATGGATTTAGCTCAGGATGCTAGGAGGGTCTGGTGTCCCAAAGAAAGATGTTAACAAATGCCCAGCAAGAGTACTTTTCACTCCCTGTAAGAAACGGTGTTTCGTTTGGAGTTTGTTTTGGTTCTGTCCATCAAGATAGTTTGTATAGGTTGAGTTCTAGGAGAATTTGGGTTTGGGGCAAAATATACCATCTTCTCCTTTACTGTCTTTTTTTTTTTTTAATTGAATATAGTTCCCTGTGCTATACAGTAGGACCTTATTGTTTATCTATTTTATATATCAGTTGTCTGTATCTGCTAATCCCAAACTCCTAATTTATGTCACCCCCCTTTGGTAATCATAAGTTTGTTTTCTATGTCTGTGGGTCTGTTTCTGTTTTGAGTATAAGTTCATTTGCATCATTTTTTTTAGATTTCACATATAAGTGATATCATGTGGCTTGTCTTTCTCTTTCTGACTTCATTTAGTATGATAATCTCTAATTGCCTCTGTGTTGCTGCAAATGACAATATTTCATTCTTTTTATGGCCAAGTAATATTCCATTGTGTATATGTACCACATCTTCTTTATCCATTCCTCTGTCAACGGACACTTAGGTTGCTTCCTTGTCTTGCCTGTTGTAAATTGTGCTGCTATAAACATTGGGGTGTATTATCATTTTGAATTAGAGTTTTCTCTCGATATATGTCCAGGAGCTGTCCCTTTTCTCTCAATACATCATGTTTAACAGGTAAAATGAAGTTAAAATCAGGGTGGCCAGGAAGGAGCACTGAACTCACAGATGTTCTAGAGCACGTGAAAGCTGAGCAGGAAGCACGGTGGGCCCAGGCCCTTTGTGGGGTGAAGGGGCCTGTTGCTCCTGTGTCTCCCACATCAGCTGTCCCTGAAGTGGGTCCCAATCATCTGTTCAGGCTCCTTGATGAGCACGTTCCAGGAAAGTTCTAGAAACGACCACCCAGTTCCTCCTATCACCTCCTCAGGGAGGTCCTTGATTTTCCTAGACTGGGTCTCCTCTCCCCTCCCCTCCCCACTTAAGTTCCTAACCACCATATAGGACCCTTTACAGAACATTTTGAATAGCTGTAATCACTTATTTGGTTCTGTTCCCCTCCCATGGAAGAAATGATTAGAGATTCCCAAAGTTCGCATCGTGTGAATGAAAAGGGTTAATCTGGCTATGAACACCGAGTAGAAAAGCAAATCCATATGTGGACAGGGAAATATACAATGAAAGCCTTCTCTGTTTGAAGACCTTGCTTTTACCTCCCCTCCTCCCACTGCTGTCAGACAAGCCTCACTGATTTGAGGCTGGTTCCAGAAAAGTATGCATGCCCAGACCCCCTGCCTTTGGGGTGGCTGGTGCTAAACCCACCCCTACAGCTGACCCCATGCCCGGCCAGCTGCATCCTGGAAGTTGCCCCCGACTGAAAAGGAATTATAGCCACCACCGTTGCGTATGTTATCTGGCCTGCTCCACTGAGTCTGTTAGTAATGTCTGCCTTGTACCACATCATCGCTTGGGAGCACAGAGCGGACACCGAGCGCGCAGGCAGCTACCATAGGGGATTATCGACCCCTTTTTTCTTTTCCTTCTTTCTGTCTGCCTCTTCGATACATTGACTCTTTTGTATTTTTAGCACTTTCATCAAAAAATAAGCCAAGAGGCGACAAGACTCAAGTCAGTACATTTTTCAAGGGCTGGCAGCTCATGGAAAGACCTGACACAAGGGCCATTTGGACAGAATACTGTAGCAATTCTAACCAACTGGCGTGGCCAGGCTCCTCTCCCCGCTGGCACTGCCAGAGCCCTTGCAAGGTGGCAGCCTCGAAATATTCGCAGAGTATCTTTTACCTTTCACAGGTGATGGGGCTGGGGTCACTTTGGAAAAGAGGAGCACTAGCAGGACAAAAAGTCCCACATCCTAAACCGAGCCGCTGATGGCGGGGGGCTGGATCTACGTGATGGCTGTGGAAAATGCAGGCCGTTGTCAGCCTCCGCCCAGGACTCTGCCTCCTTTCTTTAACGTTCCGTGGGCAGGAGGAAAATGATGATGACCCAGGAGGAAAGCAAAGCAGCCTCTTGGGCTGCCAGCCTCTTGCTGACAGCTGATGTTTATGTGTGGTTGTACCCAAAGCAGGTCCACAAATCTTCTGTATAAGGGACCCTGCTGGACGCAAGTGATAGGAGTTTTGGGACTGAACTCTCATTTCCCTTTGACTCGAGCTCCCTTTGAACCAGCTGCGGACACTGTACCGTGAATAGCAGCATTGCAAAGCACAGACAGATCTAACTCGCCCGGGGAAGAACCCTTCTCACCTGTTTCTGAGAATTGCCCTTTTCTAGAAAAGCCTGCCCATTATCTGAGCAGCTCCTGGCTGCTTAATTACCCAGTGTGCCTCCCTGCCCTCCACCCCCAACCACCTCTAGACTTTTTATGGACCTTTTGAGACACTCAGGTTCCCAGAGCATGGGCACTGTTTCATCAGCTGTGAAAGAGATTCCCACAGGGCAGGAGCTGACCTGGCATTTCCTGCCTAACTTAACTGTTTCCAGAGGCTCCGACACAATCTTTTTTCCCTTGGAGTTGTCTTTTTTCTTTCTTGGATAGGCCCTGCCGGCGTTTGGGGAGATGTAAGTCAAGCCACCGGCCTCACTCGGAGCCAGAAGTTATCCAGTCCTTCTGGGAATCATATCTAGAGGTTTACCAAGGAGCTCCCCAGGTTACACTTGGAAGTGAAAATCTCATTGGCTGCATGGTGCTTAGGTTTGCATCCTTAATAGACTCCTTCTCAAGTACAAAATTGTAAGCTTGAGGCTGGCAACATTTACTCATTATATCTCTCCAGGGTTACAAAGACTCTGCTGATTTTAGAGGCCTGATGTCTTGAGAACAGCTTCCTATAAGGATGTAATTTGGGGTGTGTGTGTGCATCTGAATTCTGAACTTGCAGCGTCACTGAGCTTTCCAAGGATAACACACTTTTATTGGAGTTAATTTTGGAAATGGGCGGGGGTGGGGACGTAGCAAACCAAATTGGAGAATTTTTTATCTTGCCTATCTGAATCTCACTATCTTAAAAGGAAACGTGTGGTGTAAATGTACAGCACTGTTATTAAAAGTCTGAAGGCTTTGCTCCCATAAATGATTCCTGCTGGGAATCTCACGGTTAACATACAGGACAAGGGAAGCATTGAGACACACGTTTCCTTCAGCCAACACTGGTGCCTTGATGGAAAAAAGCACTTGTGTTTTAGGGCGGATCTTTCACAAGACATTTTCTTGGTTTAAAACAAGTATCCTTCTTATAAACGACTTCCCTCTTCTCTCTTTATTGCTATCATATGTTTTTAAAACTAACATTAAATACACTTTCAAATATTTCATCCTTTCCTTGGTTTTCCCCTACATAAAGCACTAGTTGTCCATATTCTATAGAGTTGAATTCAGCATTTAAGAAAACCCAACACAAGAAAAATCTCAGATTCTTAGAAAGGGAAACACCTTAAAGAGGATTTAGGCCAAGTTTTTCATTTTTATGAAATAGAAATTAGCAGACCATCATTCACTTTCAAGGTCCCACCTTTGAAGCTCGTGTAACACAATGAAAATGTAAAATCAGAGATACTGAAGCCAAGTTCCTTTCCAGAAAATTATCTCTGGAGTAATTTAGAATTATTCATTTAACCATATGCCCTAGAAAAGATGCCAAATTCCTCTCTACCTCTAAGCCGGCCCATATGCAGTGCCCTCTGCTTGAACCATCTCCCTCATCTCTCTGCCTTCACCTAACAAACTCCTATTTGTCCTTCAGGTGCCCCTATCACAGGGTCTTAGAAAAGCCTGCATCTTGTACTTCTTTGTAGTACCTACTGTGACTGTAGTTATTTAATCATGGATATGACTGTTTAATGTCATTCTTCCCTGCTGGGCTGTAAGTTCTACGGGGGTACGTTCCCTGTGTGTCTAGTTCATTGCTCGGTCGCCAGTGCCTAAGGCAGTGCTTTGCACATTGTAGCTCCTCGATAAACATGGGTTTCTGTAGCATCCTTGATAATGCTTTCAGTTTTGCCTTCGAGCAGTGCTCCTTGGTGCATTAAAGGCTAACACATAACAGACATCTTCCATCTGATGCTGATGTCTGTGGGACAAGTCGGAAGAAGAGAGATCGATCCTGGTTTCCTTTGGTTTCCAGAATTCTAGCCTCCTCTGGTCACCCCACCCACGTGGGCAGCCTTTCTTGCTCCCCGCATTCGCTTCCCTCCTCCATCCAAGGTTCTAGATCTGGCTCTGGTCTCCCCTTGGTTCTCAGGATGCTTCGCTCTTATGCATCAGTCTGCTCAGAGGGCTTCAGCTCTTCCCTCTGGCTCTTGGCATCAGCTCCAGGAGTGTGTTCAGCTCCTGCAAACTCTCTGTGGATAGACTGATGAAATTGCCAGCTCCCCTCCTTTGCCACCCAGACCCACTGGTTCTCCCACATTTATGGAATCCCTGCTCATACAGTCAGCCGGACCTGCGGTCTGAACCCTAGTCAACTGCTGGAAGAAATGCTCTTCTTACTGGGCGGAAGCTGCCTTTTCCTCTCTGAGGGGCCCACTGCTAGTTTGTGTCATCCCCTCTGTGGTGGGCCTCAGAAGGTAGCAGATGTTGCCCTGATGGGAGAACCAGTTTCTGAACCTTGTGGAAGGTGACTCAGTAGAGAGAGTCAGACTCTCTAGAGAAACTCAGAATGGAGCAAACGCAGGCTTGTCCATGAAATAGAATACGTACAAGCACTGGGAACTTGTGAAAACTCAGGCCAATCGGGAGAGTCATCAAGTTCTGCAGACTTTCTGTGGCATTTCTGCCCTTGGCTCGTTGCTTTGGAACATCCTTTCATCTGCTCCTGCCTTTGACATGATGTGCTGGCAGAGTGCTGGCAGGGCACTGTGCGTGTTGGAGTTGAACCTGAGCCCTGGCTGCCTTTTTCACTGCCTGTATGGCCATGCTGAGCTGTTTCTGCTCTCTGAACCTCAGTGTTTTAAAATGGACCATCTTGAAAACAGATCCTAATTCCTACCAGCTTCATGGGGTTGTTGTGAGAATCTAATGTGGTAATTTATATGAGATATTGAAAATGGGAAAGTGCTGTAGAGATCAGGGATTATCAAGTATCAGATGTTTATGAACCCCTATGTTCCTTCTTCCTGAATCCTGTCCTCAGTATACCATCTGTGTGATTGTTTACTAATAATTTTTCTTCAAACACACCACTTAAAAAACATATTTCTTGAAAAAAAACCTTTACCCTAAAATGTATAAAAATAGGAAATAAGCCACAGACATAGAAAACAAATTTACAGTTACCAAATGGGAAGGGCGGGGTGGGATAAATTAGGAGTTTGGGATTAACAGATATACACTACTGTGTATAAAAGAGATAAACAACAAGGACCTAATGTATAGCACAGGAAACTATATTCAATATCTTGTAATAACCTATAATGGAAAAGAATCTGAAAAAGAATATATATATACACGTGTGTGTGTGTGTGTGTGTGTGACTGAATCACTTTGCTGTACACCCAAAACTAATACAACATTATAAATCAACTATACTTCAATAAAAATTTGTTTGTTTTGAAAAAGTGGGAGGTAACCATAAAAAATATAATAAATATGAAACAGCAATATTAAATTCTAGCTAATACTCTTGCCGTTTTAAAGCTGTGAAACTGAGGACCACTCTCCATCTGTTCACAGTGACGTTGGGCAAGAGATCCAGGTGTTAAAGCCCTTTTAGCCCCAGGTGGAGACTTTCTCCTGGATATAATCCAAAGGATGAAAGAACTGAAAAGGGGGACAAGTTCTGACTAACGTGGTTCAACATTGTTAATGCGTACCTGGGTACCAACTCAATTCATCTTGTGACCAACAAGTTCATGGCCCATCGTTCTGTAACCTTGTGAACATGTTCAGTATAGATGAGAAATGGTTTCAAGGGAAGAGGGGGAACTGAGCATTTAATTCATGTACATCACATTAGCTAAGTCACCATGGCAATTTACTTTGTCCCTCTGAACCTTGGTTTAGTCATCTGTAATATGGGATTTGTGTAAAGATCAGGAAAAAACTATGTAGCACAATAGCCTGTGCTTGATAAGGGCAGTTAATATGCCAAGTGCAAGGGCAAGGCTTCTGTTTTTGCCCCTCATACGAAGAACAGGACTGCTTCAAGTTTCTGGTGTTTTGGTTCCGAGGAGTATGGAATGGCTAATACAACTGAGGAGACAATTTGGGGCCACTTTCCTACTAGCAAAGTAGAGGAGAATTAAAGTGATTAACTGGACCATTCAGATTTTCAAAAGATGGGAAAAACAGCAAGCAACAAAGCAATTTCACCCAGCAGGGCTTCGAATAGGCTTATCCACTCTTTCAAAAAAGTGTTCACGGTCAGCGTGGTTTCAAAGGCCGGGCTAAAACTGGCAAGCACCAAGAGGTGCTGATATGAAGCATTTTAAAAGAAGGGAGTGCCGACCCTGAGCTTTCAGGATAAGAAGAAATATGATGGGTCCAGGGCCTCCTCAGACTTTCTTGCACTTCAAAGAGCACGTCCTTGGCAGTGATTCCGCCACTTTCCTGGGTTTGGTCAACGTGGCTGAGGGAAGGCAAAACTCTTGAAATCCACACAGATGGAACTTTTCCACTGGCCCTATTTTGGTATAAATATTCATCAAGGACTAGAAACTTAAAGTAGATATCGGTCTGAGCTCTGAGTGGTTTGGACTCAATTTCAGCCAATTTTCAGTCGTCCCGCTGGATCCTGTCTCTCAGGAGGGCCAGCACTCCTGAGATGTGGCTGCTGTTGTTTACAGATCCCAGCCAACTACCTCCCCAGACCAGGGAAATCACTGGAGTTTGTTCTGAAGATACTTCCAGCCAGAAACAGGGGCCTCAGGGTTCAGATGAAGGTTTGAGTTTGTTGTCTGAAACAAATGAAGGCTTGGCCCATCGGCCATCTTAAAGTCCATCCTTTTATAGATAAGTTTGAAGGAGGATAATAGAACTTGGGGCCAGACTTCAGAAGTTCAGAATCTGCTTTGGAATGGTGCCTTCCCCATCCCCCTCACTCTTATTTCCTTTTCATCCTAAGATCCTTCCTAAATACTCCCAAGGAGTCTTTTTCCCACTCCTCTGGCCCTGTTCCCATTTGCCAGTTGTGATAGTGGTCCACAAATCAGAAGGTTTTAGGTTAAGCAATGTGTATGGGGCTGTGCAAGAGGTCAGTGGTCTCACCCACTCTATTCCACATCTGTCTGAGTCCTCCACCCCCATCCCCTCTCTCTCCCTTTCTATCCCCTCAGGATTCCTTGCCTCTGTCAGGAAGGAGAACCAACTTGCTCCTACTCTTTTTTGATACCTTTCCTTCTCTCTCGTATCCTGATTCCATCCCGTTTCCCTTTCTGTCTATTAATATTACTGAGCCCTTACTCTATGCCAGCCTTTCCAGGGTGACACAAAGGGGAATGAAGGCATGGTCCCTGCCCTCAAGGAGCTTACGAATGGAGGATGTAGGGACAAAAAAGGTGTTACAGGACAGGAGTTAAGCAGGCAGGGCTGCGATAGTATGTGTCCCAGGGCCATTTAGGAACCTAAATGTTTATTCAGTAGGAGAGTAAATCCATGCTAGGAGTTCGGAGGAGAGAGAACTGCGTCTGCATTGCAGACTTCATGGAGGAGGGCACTGAGGAATGGATGGAACTTTGGCCCATGGAGAGGAAGGCCTTTTAGTATGCAAGTGAGGAAGAACAAGCATTTTCAGGGAAATGTTGTAGTGATGGATAAGGATGAACAGGGCCCCATCACAGAGAAACTTTAATGCCCGACTAAAGTCAATGGAAAGATCCTAAAGTGTCTTAGTGGCAGGTCCCTGGGACAGAGCTGTCTGCTAAAGTGGTACCTCCATGGGGTTGCAGCAAGAACTCAGCCCCCAACCTCTTTGTCTACACATCTTTCTGCTTGAATATGCAACCCTTTCCCACTATTTATCAAATATTGTCTTGATTATTGTCCAACAGTGCTTCAAGGTAAAATTTACATGCAGTAAAAATTCACAAATCTCAAGTGTTCACTTGATTACTTTACATATATATCCCCTGTGACCACCATCCAGATAAAGATATAGAATACTTCCTGTGCTCCAGAAAGTTCCCTCATGCCCCCTTCTAGTCAGTAACAACCTCTTCTTATAAAGGTAGCCAGTGTTCTGACTTCCATCACTGTTGATTGGTTTTGCCTGTTTTTGAATCTCACATAAATGGAATTATACCATATGTCATCTTTTGTGTGTGATTTCTTCTGTCCAGCTTATTTAAGATTACCCATATATTAGTAGATTTTAAAATATGAAGTAGTTTTTTTTCTGTCATATAAATGTAAAATAACTTGTTTATCCATTCTCCTGTTGATGAAGGTTTGAATTATTTCCAGAGCTTGGCTATTATAATAGAATAAAACTTCTCAAACTATTCTTACCCAAGTTTTTTGGTAGATATCTGTGCTCCTTTCTCGTGGATATAGACCCTACTGGGTCACAGGGTAGGCGTACATTCAACCTTATTGGAAGCTACCAAACAGTTTTCCAAAGTGGTTGTGTCATTTTACATTCCCCCTGGCAATGCACGTGAGTTCCAGTTGCTCCACATCTTATCAACGCTTGCTATTGTCAGTATATAATTTTTTCATTTTGTAGGATGTATAATGCTATCTCATTGTGCCTTTAATTTGTATTTCTCTCATGAGTAATGCGGTTGAGCACCTTCCCTACACTTTTTAGCCATTTTAGACATCTTTTGTGACATGCCTGTTCAAGTCTTCACCTTTTAAAAATTAGGTTACTTTTTAAACATTATATAGAAGTTATTTATATGTTTTGGATTATAATCCTTTGTCAGACATATATATATATATTCATATACTATAAATATTTTCTCTCTGTGGGTTGTCTCTCACTTTCTTAGTGGTGTCTTTTAATGAAATCGTGTTAATTTTGATGACCAAATTTTATATTTCTTTGTTGAGCATTCCCTCCAGATGAAAGAGTCATAAGGCTATAAAAGTTAGATTATTTTCTTACTGTTCTAGCATTCCATATAATAATAAGCTATAACTTTGCAAATCATCTTTAAAAGCTTTTCAGAAAGATATTACCCTATTCACCTAGGTTTTTTTCTTTTCCTTCATAGCTGCCTCTGATTTCCTATCCCTCCCCGCCCCCTGAATCCTTTTTATTAATCAGATGCTTCACACGTGGAAGTGCTGATTTTTCATGAGTGTTTATTATATGGGTTTGGAGTTCCTCCCTTAATGCTTTAAAATTTCCTATTTCCTCTCACTTGACACGTCTTTCCACTTAAAAAAAAAAAAAAAAAAAAAACTGTCTTCCCAGAAACAGGATAGTTTTGTGGCACACAAGTGGGTGAAGATGGAAGGAGGGGGAGACATCCTAGCCACATGGAGGAGGTGATACACGTCCTAAAACTGATGCCAAAACAAAAACGGGGGGCTGACTGTTGGCCATGTCACTCAGCGAAAAGCAGACACTGGGTCTCCCAGCAGGTAGCTAGTAACCCAATAAATAGATGCTCTGCCTTCAATCCTGACCTATATGTAGGACTTGGTTGGTGAACCAGAACCAGAACATTCAAAAAAAGTGGCCATTGCATCCTTGAACTAAGGAACTAAGGAAACAGAATCAAGGAGGGGCGGGGGGAAGTTGCAGAGAGAGAGAGAGATAAAGAGAGAGAGAGAGAGCGGGTCAGGGATTTTAGCTGAATATAAGACAGAGCTGTCTAATAATTAAAGGAGTTCAAAAAAACCAGATCTCTTGAAGAGGTCTCAGTGCTTGTGAGTGGTTCTTATAGCATCTGGCCACCCAGTTCATCGCCTGTTTAAGGTTTTGGATGGAGTACTTGGACAAAATAGTTTTTAAATCTTTCTAAACTGGAAATGCGAAGACACCCTGAATTCGAATCCTAGCTCTTCTGTTAACTAGCTCTGTGACCGTGAGCACATCACCTAACCTGCTGGATCTCTTTCCTTGTCTGTTAAATAAGGAAGTTGACCCAGGGAACCTGTAAGGCCTGTTCCACCTCTTAAAGTTTAATTCTAATTGCTGAAATATACCGTATAATCATTATTCAAATAAGAATATGATGATTTCCCTTGTGATGGTATTAGCCCTGGGCTGAGTCCAAGGAAAAGGTACCGGGTGGGTGGCAACAGCTGTTCTAATTAGTGTGAATCTTAGTGTATGGTGTGTTTTCCCCACGGGCTGTTTGGGCCTATTGACTGTGTAGGAGGACAGACTTGAGGAAACACAGCTTTTCCATCAAACCTCACCTCTTTGTCAGATCCTTGCAAACACAGGGATGGTACCCAGGATTTTATTTTCCAGATAATTGTCTGGGAATCATCTGGGATTCCCCCCGCCCCCTGGCAACATTTAACCTACCATATGCAACTGACAAAAATCTGCTAACAACAATCATCCCAGTGGCATTTTGATATCCAGACCATGTGGTTTTCACTTTGATGCATCACCTGCTGAAAAACATGGCAAGAAGGGACCCACAGTCTCAGATCAAGTCAGAAATCTGAAGAACAGTGCAAAAGGAACTGCTTTGATGCAAGATTCTGGATCTTGTTATTCAAGTTCCCATATTTCAGAGGGCTGATTTTCATCTTCACAGTTCATCAAGGAATCCTCTGTGGGGTTGCTTTTCCTCTAATTACCATTTAAATGACTTGGGAATTGGAGGGTGAATAAAACTTGGGGTGGACACACCATCCTACGGTCCTCAGAATTGTGTTTTCACATTCTGCTCACAAGGACAGCGTGCTGAGTTTTGCAGAGGGTGTGTGGGTGTGTCTGTGTCTCTGGATGTTCCTTTTTTCCATATATGTTGCATATTCTGTCAACTTTTTTTTCCCTTTGAACACAACACAAATCTATACCTTCCTGCAAAAATTCAAGCTGACTGGGGGTGAGCTTGCTGGAACTGCTTTGATGAGTTTGGGAGTGTCAAGCATGCCAGTCGCCAGGCTCTGCTCTCCTAGCACCCCCAAGGGTTTTGGTTGAGAGGCAAGAGGAACAGGTTCTCAGATGAGGAATTTATTCGACATGCCTGATGGATGGATGGATGGATGGATGGATGGATGGATGGATGGATGGATGGATGGATACATAGGAATGCATTTCTCTGTAGTTCAAGGTGGATGATATTCCCCAAATTAGAAGTCAGATAAAATGCAGAATGTGCATGTCAGGCTTGGAATGCATAAAACTGGCCTGCAACCCGATCCTAATACTCATTCATCCTTGTCTTTCAACACTCAGCTCAGACGTCGCCTCCTTGGTAAGCTTTCCCTGACCTCCCCAGGTGAGGTTAAGTACTTCCTCTTCTGATCTCCCTCACTCCCTCGACTGTACATCTGATCAAGGCCTCTGGCACTGCTTTGATTCTTTGATGGCCAGCCTGGCTGTTCTGTCTCTCAAACCATCGGTCTCTGGGATTCCTTTCCTTTTTACTTCTCTGCTTCCCAGCTCAGTCCCTGGCTTATAATAATTACATGGAATATGTGTTTTCACAGAATAAATTCTTAAAGTCGGTCAAATCAGAGGTGGGTAATAAGTTTCATCAAAATAACGTTTTTATTCTCTTTGCCATTTCACTCTCACTGGCTCTTTCAATAGTGATGATAACTCACGTGTAACACACATTCATTACTTGTCAAATACTTGTTGTGAGGACAACTTTAAGGCCCATTTTATAGATGAAAAAAACTGAGGCTCAAAGGTAATGTGATTTATCCGAATAGGAAACATGTGGCAGAGCTGGGGTTTGAACCCAGTTTGTCTGCTCCAAGAATCTCAGACCTTAGTCCACTATGGTTGTGCGTGTGCATGTGTATTTATATATGCATATATGTGTATATTTGTGTATGTGTGTATAGCTTTATTTTGACAGAGGTCTTAACGTATTCGAGCCCTTCTGACTGTCTGACATGAAAGTGTCCCTTCTCAGAACCATGTTTTAAATGCACAAATTAAAATATGTAGTATTACAAAGGAGATGAATATTACTGAAATAATATCAATATATAAAAACAAATCTGTAATTTAGTAACGTATGTGCCTTTGTTAAATTAGTTAACAAGATCCAGCTGTGGATTTAATTACTGTTATTTCAGAAAGGGGATGAATCTGAGTGGTATGCCTGGCATCTCTCTTGGCTGTAAGAGGATATGAGACTATCAGATTTCCATTGATATGAAGGGCACAGGGCCTGTATCCAGTTATCTTTTTCTAACTTTAAATGTCATGTACAATAGCTTTATTTGATTTGAAAAAAAAAAAAAAAAAAAAAAGCACAGGGGATGCTAAACTGCCAGGGCTTTTGCCTTCATTTACAATGGAAGGAGAGGTTATATTTTAGTTAGAAGTTAGGTATACAAGGATGCAATGTTTTTCTTCATTTATGTTCCTCGAGACCCTCAATTCTATTCACAGATCCCCGGTTAAAAACCTCTCCTGTTCACAGATCCCTGGCTAGAAACTTCTCCTCTATCTACTAACAAGATGAAAAACAAAATCTCCCTCCCAGACTTCCTCTGAAAAAAGCCTCAAATGCTGACTCCTTGCCGCATCAGAGCCAGACCCCTTAACAAGGACACTGGTGACCACAAGGCCAAAGCTGGGGTGGGGAGCACAGGTGTGCCTCATCAGGTGGGTGGCTCTCCTCCAGGATGAGGGTGGGGCTGGGCTCCACTTTCCCCGCTACCTCTTCCAGCCAGAGGATTAGCCGGGTCAGTCACCTTGGTGGTCAGCCTCGTGGATCAGTAAGTGGAAATGCCTCTTAGTCATACTGCCCAAATAGATGCTACCTTCTTAAGGCAGGTTTCTTATGGGGGCATTAGTCAGCCAAGAGCTCTCACCCCATGCTGCTGCCCTTTGGTGCCCCTGACACCAACACCACGAAGGACAGAGCCTGGGCTGTTGAACTGCATCTGAGGACAATGGGCTGAGCACAGACAGCTGGTCTACCACACGTGTCTGCAAGGGAGCTGAAGGGATCACTGCTTACCGGTGGTACCTGAGGGCTGCCAGTAGCCCCCTTGCCTCAGACGTCTCTTCATTCAATGCCCTGTTTAAAATGCAATAGCTGGGAGCAGAATTGTCATACGTATTTCACTATTACACGGTAGAGATAACTGGGGTTGGGGGTGGCTCAGATGTGTGCAGTGTTGAAATCTGAGGGCAGAGAGCAAAGGAAAAGGAAGGGGTGTGTGTGTGTGTGTGTGTGTGTGTGTGTGTGTGTGCGTGCATGCACGTATATGTGTGTGTGGTGTGGGAGGTCAAGGAACACACAGAATGACAGAACACCGACATTATTTGGCCCTTCTCTTAACTTCATGTAAAACGCGTTCTACTGGACTCAAGTGTACATGGCAGGGTCTAAAATTTTCTTATTCATTGCCTTGTACTGAGTGCTCAGCATGTTGCCTGGCATGTAATATGTACTAAATAAATATCTGCTAAATGAAGAAATGGGTGACTATTACCCTGTCTTATAAGCAAGGCATCCGAGGCCTTGGCGAGAGTAAGTGCCTGGGTCAGATCACCCAGCTAGGGCCAACAAATGGTCTCAACGCAGGGGAGGGCAGCTTTTTAGAAGTGTGGCAACTGGACACCCAAGACAAATTGTTGCCATTGTCGTGATTTTTGCAGATGATGTGACCTGAGTCTATTTATGGCTAGATCTAAGTTTAGCTACAAAGAGAAGGTCCTGCAATCTGATATCTTAGAAGCCACCTGTGACGTCAGTAAGCTGAACTTGGTCTTCCACGTTCTAGCACGTAACTACCTATGGGGTTTCTGCTCTGGGCTGAGAAGAGGGCATACCAGTAAGAGCAGGAGGAAATATTATTTTGAGAATGTACTATGCATCCAGGCACTTTATGTGCTTTATCTCATTAGACTATTGCTTAAATATACAACTGTTATTAACTCTCTTTCTCAAATAAGGAACTAGAGGTCCAAAGAGGATAAGCAACGTAGTTGCAGACCTAGAAAATGGCAGAACTGTGAGTCACATCTAGATCCCCATGCTTGCAAAGGGTGCATGTTTAACCACTTCTCAAAAGTGGCCTCTAAACCGTGCGGCCAAAGCTATGCTCACAACCAAATTGTTCACCTGACCTTCTGAGCTTTGAAGGTATGAGGGTGACATGAAATGGAAGGGTGCCCTGGGCATGGAAGTGATGGAATAGAAAAGATACCCTTTTCTCCTTCATTCTTAAAAGGTGCTGTGAGTCAGTGCATCTGTGCTATGTCACATGAAATTTTGGATGTGACATCTTCCCCCCATGTCCCATCTGTTAAATGAAGGAACTGACCAAGCAGACCACTAGATTCTTTTCAGCTCTTTTAAATAATGATTCCTTCACATTTTCTCCAAAGATTAATTTTTACAAAGAACCCCATGTTTTAAAACAGGAGGAGGAAAAAAAAACCAATCTATCATCTGGATTTGAAACAGCCGCCATGGGCTGGATGCTGGTGCTAACTTTATCCTTCAAGATAGACTTGCCAAATACAACCTTTGGTTTCTTCTCCTTCAGCAGTCTTATTTCCTTTTAAAGCATGTCCTGGTGGGGGCTCGGGCTGTGTTTTGCTTGGTCCTGATTCCCATGTTATTGGTAGACCATGAGTCAGGCTGACCAGGCATGTAAAGATATACATTCCAGAGGCCAAGCTTGTCCCCAGGATAGAATTTCCTGGAAGCTCTGGAACTTGGATCTCTAGGATTTTTTTTTGTTGTTGTTAAGTATCATTGCTTCTTCAGTAATTTCTGGATGATATTGTATGATTCTTTAGATTGTCTCTCTACCAGCCTTCTCTCTAGACAGTTCTAGAAATACAGCAAGGGAGAAATCCAGGAAGTCCTTCTTCTCTATCTGGGAAATGGCTTTGACTTGGCATGGATGACAGTATACACCTGGTCATGGCCAAGAAACATCAGAGGTACTGATGCCTGGTAACCTTTGGCAAATGCTGGGCCACTCCTGAATCACACTATCAGTGTGTAGGAAGACCTTGATCTCATGTGAAACCTGTGTAGTAATCCTAGACCTTCTCCACCAGACTTCTGCTTCTGATGAAAGCCTTCTGGTTTTTTCCCGTAGTGGAGAGAGCTTCAGTTTTGGAGAAGACTGGGTGAGTTCTTAACTTGTCATCATATGATCCTAGGCAAGTCGTTTAAACTCTTAGTCTTAATTTACTCATATATAAAGAGGACATTAAAAAAAAGAGGACAGGACTTCCTAGGTGGCGCAGTGGTAAAGAATCCGCCTGCCAATGCAGGGGACACGGGTTCGAGCCCTGCCCTGGGAAGATTCCACATGCCATGGAGCAACTAAGCCCATGTGCCACAACTATAAAAAAAAAAAAAAAAAAAAAAAAAAGAGGACATTAATATTTTTGCACAGTAGTCCTAAAGGCTAAATGAGATAGGATATGAGAAAACATCAAACATCTTGAGTATACTCAAAAGATATCTTTCCTTCCTTTCTTGTGCCTTTCCCCAAACTTGTCCATCCTAACAGAGAACAGATGAGTTTTCCGGCAGCTCCTTAGGGGAAAAGAGTCCAAATGGATGATGAAAGTAAGACCAGCACATCCTTTCCGAGAAAACATGCAAACACTTCTCATATAAAAGAGTGGACAGTGAGCAAAGGGTTGATTTGGGAGTTTTTACAAAACTTTGTAATTGTATTATTGCCTCTGTTTTTGTGAAAACCCAATTGAATTTCCACATCAAATATTTAGGCTTAGATACCAAATACAAGTATCGGACACTAAAAGAGTCTTGGTCCATATAGGGGACTTCTTGTTTCACTCTTTTAGAAAAGCTTCCTAGAAAGCATTTCTGGAGCACCTGCAGATCTGTGCCATGGATACGTGCTCAGCTCTGAGAACGGGTTCAGGATAGCCTGAATGTTGCATGTGAAGTTAAGGAAATGGTTCAATCTTGAGGGTCTCCTGTTAGAAGTCGCTGGTGGCCCTGCACCTGGTGAGGCCATGGCAGCTGCCAGCCAGATCCTCTTCCTATTAGCAAATGCAAGGGAAGAGGGGGATATTTCCAAAGGAAGGCACTTAGAGAATGGCAGCTGTCCCTTCCTTTTGGAGGTCCCATAAAGCTGTTCCCCAATTCTGCTTTTGGTGGAATGGAGTTTTAGTCCTGTTTACCCATAATCATTTGTTATTTGGGAGACAGTCTGGTGTCCAAGAAAGGTCAGTGGGCTGCAGGGGGAACGAAGTCCAGTTCTCTTTCAAGGTCAGCCACTTCTTAGGAAAAGTGACCTATCCAACATCACCAGTAAGTGCTTGCAGTTCCTGTAATGACTCAACCCCTCGCTAGAAAACTTTTCTTATGATACATATTTTTTTTTCTCATTTTATTTATTTATTTATTATTTTTTGGGGGGTATATGATACATGTTTAAATGGCATTGGATGAATGCTGGGGAGGTAAGAATTCCCGAGCTCTGAGCTTATTAGGACAGATTTCCACTTCATCATACACACACTCTTTTGAATGTGCAAGTTGGAGAGAAAGATTCTCCTTCCCGGAGTCAAAGGGAATACCTCTTGTGGAGCCCAGCTGACCCTAGTGGGTGGGTTACAACAGGAGCTATTCGCTGACGTCTCTGCTGCTGACCTTATCCTCACCAGAAGTGACGGGAGCAGGGGTGGGAAAGGAAGATATACACGTGAGTCTGTGCACCTGTCCCTCCTTCCCGGTCCCCAGCCTTTGCTGAATCCAGCCCATTCCTTTTCTCCCTTGTCACCTTTGGTCAGTTAACATGGAGAGAAGATCAAACTATGGGATCTTCAGAGGGGGATACCAAAATCATTTTTCCACTGTTCTGCCTGTAGAACTGTTGGTAAGCCCTGGGCCAGGAGAAGGTCTTGGAGCGGACATGGCTTAGAATAAAGCCTAGAGATGACCTGCAAGATACCTTTCCCCACCTCCCACCACCTCAGGGGGCAGATGCATTGGTGAAAGTCAGTCGTCAACCCCAACCCCACATATTCAGACGTGTCTGCACAGTATGAGCAGCATCTACAATTGACAAGTAATAGCTTCAGCATCTGTTTTGGGAGATCTTTAAGAAGGACTTGGATAATTTCTTTCTTTCTTTCTTTCTTTTTTAAATGGCTCTCTCTGGGCCAAGTTGCTTATACACCTACGGGCATGTCTCCAGTGGCTTAGCTATTAAAGTCTTTAAGTGACAGCTTAATATATTTCTAAGGTGGAGGGAGCCAAGGACAATTCTCGAGGAGCCGTGTTGATGTTGGATCGGCTCGCTCAGGCGGTGTGCCAGCAGTTTTGCATGAGGCAGGAACTGGAGGTGAAAGCAGGAAGGGCTGAGTACGCAGCAGAGGGTGGAGCTGGAGGACAGGAAAGCCAAGAGGGATGTGGAAGAGGGTGGAGGGAGATGCCCGGCTGAACCTGGCAATGCACTTGGACGAACCATCCTTTCATGCTCCTCTGGCATTGTGCTGAGGGGTGAGAAACAGAACCCTCTGGAGCCGGTCCACTGGCAGACACACAGTCAGCAGTGAACATGCTCTCAGATCTCTTTGTTCTAGTCCTTTCTAAATTCCTGCAAATGGCTCTTTGGCAGCCAAGGGGCCTGTATTCCTGCAGAGCATAGTGGACCCCGGCCCACCTTCTTAGCAATCTCACGGAAGGGGCTTGGCCCCTCTGGGTCTCAGTTTCCTTATCTATTAAGTGAAAAGAGCTCCATGTCTCCTTCCAGGCCTACCATTCCAGGACTCCAGAGTGAAATGCTTAGTGACTGGTGATCTCTGTTATGTAAGCAGATTTTGTGTCTGTTGGGCTAGAATGAAGACAAGGTCATCAGTCATGGTTCTAGGTTACTAAGACTGAGCAGCTAGCTTTTGTTCAGCCGAATGAAAATTAGTTGTTCTTCAGATGGGCCAGTCATCTGAAGAAGAAAAGTGTGTCCTTCATTCATGTAAAGACTCCTTTTCAGCAGTCACACATCCACTGAAATATACAACCACCACCAACAATAACAATGTTGAAGTCTGTTTGAGCTTATGTGCTCAGCCCTTTTGTGTGTGTGTGTGTGTGTGTGTGTACATCAGCTCATTTAATGATCACAGACCCCTTGGGAGGGAGATGCTTTTACTGTCTCTCCCATTTTCAGATGAGGACACAGACTCAGACGTTAATCAGCTTGCCCAAGAGTACACAGCTAGTAAGTGGTAGAGCTGGAATTTGAACCCAGGTCTGGTTACAAGAATACTAACAACTTAGTAAACAAGGGAAGAACACATCCACAATAGTGGTTGATTCCACCAAGAGAAATGGCATTTGGCCTTCTAGGCTTTTTGTTACCAGGGAATGTTGTCTAGTTCCTGATTCTCAGGGAACTCTGCATGCTAGGAAGCCTCTTTACCAGTCAAAAAATAAATTGTGACTCAAGAGCAGCCAGTGGGAGCATTCGACTCAGCACAGATGGGAAGAGGTAGGGAACTGTTTCTATGCCCTGCCACGAACTGTGGATGTGACTTGTGACCGGTCCCTCTGTCTGCCTGGAATTGGGGAGATGATCACAGAGCCTACTCCAGTTTTGGGATTTTATGTTCTGTCTCCTGAAGACTTTCTCCCTGACTTTCCAGCTGCTAAGGATTCCCTGCAGCCCCCTCCCTTTGGGGGCAGGGCAGTGGAGTCAGCTTGCGGGCCATTTGAAACCATTGCTCATTTTGTAAATAGGTTCCTTGCAGCTCTAAGAGTCTATGAAATGGCTTCAAAATGCCTAAGTGTGATTATGGCTCCTGAAGCCAAATGTTAGAAAAACCCCCACTGTTGCAGATTTAAAAAGTAAATTATGCAATAAAAGCTTTGCAACATGCTGTTGATATGACCCAGTGTTTAATCACCGCTGTACAGCTCAGCAAGGAGAGCTTTGCCCCCATTCCCCTCCCTCCCCTCGACTTTCGGAGTCCACGACATGGGTTAATCAACCAAGTGGTGATCCTCCTCCTGACTGTCACAGTCCCAAAGGGGAGAAAATATCCACCCTTTCATCTCTACCCACCGCATTCTTTCGCTAAGCCTGTAATTGGATCTAAATGGAAAATAAACCCTTTGCAGGCCAAGGAAGTTGGCACTGGAGGGTGACAAGGAGGAGACTGTGTTCCACCTCTAATCCGGATAATCACACTCTCCAATGCAAAGGAAAATAAAAACAAGGCTTCCTCCGAGTTGTGGCCTGGGCTGTGCTGAGGAGGGGGGTTCCGTGTATCCTGTCTCCCTTCCCACATGAACTGTCTACCAGCTTGTAGTAAAACCACCCCGAATCATCTGACTTTCTAGTGGACAGTGAGACGCCGCCCCTTTAGCTCTGAACTCTTTTACCTCGGCCGAATTTGGGGAGGCAGTTCAGACACACAAATATCTCAGTGCTACCACAAGTCAGAAAACAACAATACACAAACTGAAGTGTCCGCGAACGCTGTGGTCTCAGCTGGTTCACTCTTAGTTGATTGAGTCCTGCTGTGCAGGGCATGTTGCGTCAGAACATAGATGAGCAAGAAAGGTTTGTCCTCAAGGACTTTACAAAGATGGGTAGGCAAGAGCAGTGCGTGCCTGACACTCCACTAGGTAGAAATGAATAGGGATCTTACCAATGTCTAACATGCTGTGAGACTTCCAAAGGAGAACAGATGACTGTATTCTGCAAATAGTCTGGCAAATGCAAGGGGCAGGTACATTCCTGAGAGATGTCCTGATGAAGTCTGCCCTGGTGTACACAGTCAGAAGCCTCTGATGGACTCAGTGTGTGGGAGTCTGGGGCAGGTCAGCCGTGCAGTGGTGCAGCTGTAAATCAGATGCGTGACTCCTGTACCTCTAAGTGGCTGGCTTGCATTTTGATTCTGCTGTAGTTTTTTTTTCTTCCCCCCTTTCATTCTACCTCTCCAGCCTCCCCCCACCCCCTTCCAGTAATGGCAAATATCTAGAGAGGACTCTGTCCTGCGAGACCAAGTTCTCTTTGGGAGATGACCCTATAGGGTACCATCGCTGTTACTGCTGCTGTGAGGGAGATGCGACCTATCAACCCCTCGTGAGAAACAAGGGAATTGAGCCTCAGAAAAGTGACTTGGTCATTGAGATGAAGCTAAAAAATGGCAGGGCTGGGGTTTCGATGCCTCAGGCTTTCCTCAGGCTCTGCTGCGTGCTGGAACCAACACTCTGTGCCCCGGGCCTCGGTTTCTCCACTGGTCTAGGCTGTCTCTAGGCTTCCCTGCACCTCTCAGGTCCTCTAAGTCTCTGGCCCATGCCCCCTCCCAACTGTAAGCAGGTAAGTAACCGGCGGGCGTTGGTGCTAAGGCCCCTCCGGCAGTAATTCACCCGTGACCTTCTGGGCTCCCCGCCAGCCCTTCTTGAGAGGGAAACGTGCAGACCCTGGGGACAGAAATTAGTTCCCGTGTGCTTGAATTACTGCCACTGCCGACATCACCAACTGCAGAAACTGGTTTCTTTGTGTGTTTGTGTGTGTGTGTCTAAAAAACACAAAACGCTAGGATGACAGCAAAAAAGGGAGATTTCTTGTGAGTAAATATTAAACCCGCTGCCCCAAACCTTCACCTCAATCACAGGAGGGGAAAGGTAGGGTTTTTTTTTCCCCCCTACAGACCAGAAAATTACCAGTTAAGAAAAAGTGTTACCTTATTTACGTTTTAATTAGCATCACCAAACAATTAAGATCCTTTGCAAAAACTTTACACAACGGCCTTGAAGAGTAACATTTGGGGTGCGTGCCGTTAGCTCAAACATGTATTCCCAACGTTTCTATTTTCCGTGAAGTCTTGGAATTTAATGAATTTCCTGCGGCTTCCTTCTAGGTAAGGCGCCTCAAACAACACAGGAGAGGGAAACGGGAACAGGAGGAATCTGGGTAAGTAGAGACAGATCTCAGCTCACCTTCTGAACTCCTGGGTTGAGGTCCTTCACCACCTTTGCCATCCTCCTCCGGGGCGGACAGGCAGCGCCTGGCTTCTCAGGCAGAGGCGCGAGGGCGGGCAGCGGGGACAGCGGTGGCTGAATGGCCAGGATCGCGGGCCCGGGGCGAGCTCTGCGCGCAGCCCCGCGCGGCGGGGCCCTTTAATTGGAGGGCAGGACTCCCTCTAAAACCTCGCCAGCCAATCGCCGCGGGCGCTCGCACGTGGCCAGCCAATCCCAGCGCGCGGCTCCCCCCCTCCCGTCGGGTGGCCGGGCAGCGGGGCTGCGGCGGAGTGAGCGCCGCCCTGACGTCAGTGCGGCCGCGGGCCCTGCCCGCCCGGGCGGCGCACATCTGTCCCTGCGCGGCAGGAATCCGTCCCCACGCCCTTCTCCTTTAAAGGACAACGGACAGAGGGTGGGGCGGGCCGCCGGGCCCTGCAATCCATTCAGGTCAAAAGGGAGAGTGATCAAACAGGAAGGCTCGGGTATTTTTAGTGAGCTGGGTCCAAAAATAAATGCTGAGCTGCGTTCCCCTGCGCATCCTTTCTGCCTTGTCGTTGCGGGTGCGAGGGGAGGGGGTGGGCAGGTGGTATGCAGCAGCTTTGAGTCAGCTGGCTAGCTTTTCCCAAACCTGGGCGAGTTTTCCAATCACCGGAGACGTGGTGAGATTCCAGGGAGTTGTGATGGTTTTTAAACGTAACGTTTGTAAAGTATTAATCTGCCTTTCGTGACTTGCTTTCGTGTAAATCCTCGCCCTTCAGGGAGGAAGAGAACACTGTTCTGATTTTATAAATGCCATCATGTGCATCTTCCTTCCTGTAGTCATGTTTTCTCATCGTAATCTCTTGATTATCTCAGGTAATATTATTACCAGGATAACGATGGTTGTCACTCCCATTTGATAGATGAGGGAGCAGGGTCAGAGAGGGTCACTGGTCCAAAGCTGAACCCTTCAGCAAGGCTTTAGCCTGAGAGAAGGAGCTTCAGGACTCACCTGGGGAGAAGGGACACAGGACAGCAAGCCATAAGCTAGGAAATTCATATATTTTTTTAGATTAATTGGGTCCTGCAGGTCTGGACAAGCAAGATACCATCGGTGGATTTCTCACATCCTTGGGAGGAAGTCTTTTGCAGCACCTAACATCACGAGTCCTAAAAGACAAAATCGGCCAGGTTTCACTGTACAATGCTGTCTGCCTATAAATCCACATCTCTTAAGCCAGTTCCACGGACCTGGGTTCCCAGAGCCATTTTCCCAGCCTGGACAGAGGATTAAACACAGCCCCTTTTCACAGACAGGAGAATGCCCTTTTTGTCCTCAGGTTTTAGTCCTATAATCCACATTGGCAGTGCCCTCAGCCGGAAACCAGGGCTCCGGTGGGTTAATATAATTGCAAGGAGAATGCAGGGTGGTTTCAGAGGACATGGTGTGGGGCTGATGTGAGGGGGCAGGGGAGCTGCAGGTCACATTCTGGGGCTTTTTCTCTTATTGGAGACACTTTCCTTCTTAACGCCTCTTTATCATCTCCAGCGATCCCAAATCTTGACCCATGATCCCAAGTTGTGATTCCTTTTTCACGTTCCTGGAAAGGGCTTTCTATTTGTGACTCTTCAAAGACAAGGGAATGATCTTTTTCTTCTTTCATGGATTTCCACTATAATCAGTGTTTGTCTCGCTTGCCCACGCCTGTAGCCCCGACACCTGAGCACATGATTGATGCTCAGAATACATTTGTGGGATGAATGGAGGTTGAATTCTGGCTTTTAATCAGCAGTGAGCTGGCAAGGTGGGCCTGGGAGAGATGGCTCCATGCCACCCCTGGTCTGGTTTGTCCAAACTTCCTAGGTGGGCTGCATGATTAAACCAGGGTGTCCATAAACCCCGGCCAGCGGAAGCCTGGCCTGGGAGAGGTTTCCACGTGAATAGCCCTTTCAGTAGCAAATCCTAGAAACAATGGTGTTGACCTGGGATGTCCTGCCAGAAGCCTTTATACTTCAGAGCTATGGGAACAGAAGCCAGGAGGATAACAATGGCAAGCTTTATCCCTTGCAAGCTAGGCAGAAGCCTGCCCAGTGAAGTCATTTCCCACTCTCTTCCCAGCCACCCTCCTTGCCCCATCTTGAGCAATTATTGTTCCGTGGAATAATTTGATTTTTATGAACTTTAACACCGTTTAGCTCTGAACAAGACCCTCTTCCTTTCTTATTTTCACCCTTGGCTCCAGTTTCAATGAAGGAGGCAGGTATTGTGGTTGTTTCTCAGAATGTGAGAATCAGAAGCTACTGCTTGGATGGTCTCGTCTCTCCTTTCTGGAAAAGAACCTGTCTTGGGCAGAAAGCTGCTCCTGGCTTCCTGTAGAGCTCGCTCTGTCCTCAGCTGAGGATGTTGGTTCTGACTCTTTAAATCCTACTCTCAAGCCAAATGTTCCAGGCGACCTACAGTCACAGTTTTGACTGGACACTTGGGTAGACTCATAATCGGGACTGTTCTGGCAAATGGAGGAAATAGGGTCCATTACAGCTCAGCCTCACTCCATCTCTGGGGTTCTTTTGCTTCTCTTTGGAGGAAAATGGGGCATCTTTTCCAGGTTGGAACAGTAGAGAGATATGATTTCCCCAAGGTTCATTGCTTGGTGGTGCTGGGGTTTATTAGAAGCTTCATTCATCCATCAAGTAGTTTTGGGGGCACCTGCCTTAAGCCAGGCCCTGTTTTAGGTGCTGGAGACATCCAGGTAAAGAAAAGAATCCTTTCCCTTCAAGAATGTCTTGGTCTGATAAAAATCACTGGGGCTCTTTGATTGACAAAATTCTTATCTTACTTGAACTTCAAGACAACCATGGTATAATTCTTTTTTTTTTAAAGAGAACTTTATTTTATTTATTATTTTTTTGGCTGTTAGGTCTTTGTTGCTGCACATGGGCTTTCTCTAGTTGTGACGAGCGGGGGCTACTCTTCATTGTGGTGTGCGGGCTTCTCACTGCAGTGGCTTGTTGCACAGCATGGGCTCTAGGTGTGCAGGCTTCAGTAGTTGTGGCACGTGGGCTCAGTAGTTGTGGTGTGTGGGCTTAGTTGCTCCGTGGCATGTGGGATCTTCTTCCTGGACCAGGGCTTGAACCTGTGTCCCCTGCATTGACAGGTGGATTCTTAACCACTGTGCCACCAGGGAAGTCCTGTACCATGGTATAAGTCTAATTATTCCATAATAATTCTAATCATATCTCTGGGAGAAAATGGAGATTTGGGACAGTCAGGGGCTCCATCCAAGGTCATACTCCAGCAAGGGGCAGAGCTGAAATTCAAACTCAGGGCTTTTAGCTCCAGACGGGGTCCTTTCAGTTATCCCACTGCCTCCCATAGGGACTGTCAAGGGCTGATTACAGGACAAGAGTCAGCACTCGGAGCAAGGTGGTGGTGTTGTCATCCCTGTCATTGGATTTGTCCCAACTGGGAGCTTTGACTCTGCATTTCATGCTCTTTTCACGGCTCAATGCTTTTAACAAGCATTGAGCTGAGAACTATAAAGGGTGAGGCCCTGAGCTGAAGGTATGACATAGATTGAATGAGACCAGAAAGATTCTGCCCTCACACAGTTTCTATTCCAGTGGGGGGAGACAGGCATGGAACAGGCGAACAACTCATTAGATGAGGGGACTAAGAATGGCAACGAGGGCCTTGGAGGAGATAGATGGAGGAGTGAGTCACTGGATGTGTGGTCCCTTGAGATCAGGTGGTCCAGGAAGGCCTGACTGAGGAGGTGATGTGTGAGATGAAACCTAAAGAGAGAGTTTGAGTCAACATGGTGATAAGTAGGGTTGTCATGAAAAGAACATTCCAGAAGGATGGGATCATGAGTGCAAAGACCCCAAGGTGAGCATGAGCTTGATGTGTCTGAGGGATCGGAGGGTAATTATGGTTGGAGAGTAACGAGGGACGAAATTTGTGAGGAGACCTGGTGGGGACTGGATCACTTTGGATCCTGATGTGGAGTTTAAATGTTTTTCTGAGGACAGCAGGAAATCTAGATCAGTGTTTCCCCACTGAGCTATAATGTGAGCCACATATGTGATTAAAAATTTCTAATAGCCACATTAAAAAAATTCTTTTAAAAGGTAAACTCTATATTTTATTTAACCCCATATATCTGAAATGGTGTCATATCCACCTGTGAATGATAGAAAACATTATTGAGATGTTTTATATTCTTTTTTTCATGCTACATCTTTGAAACCTGGTGTGTGTTTTATACTGACAGGGCATCTCATCTAAGGTCAGCCATGCTTAATAGCCATGCGTGGCCAGTAGCTACCATACTGGACAGGGTGTTATAGAGCTTTCAGCAGGGGAGTGATGGTATCTGATTTGCCAGTTAACTCACAGCAAGGACACCCAGGAGGTTCTAATGGAAACTCACATGGTAACTAACAACCCCCCATATCAGAGCCTGAGGCAGAGGGGCTGGGAGCCTGTAACTGAGTGTCTGGTCTCCTCTGTGTGTTTCAGGCACTGAGCTGGCAGGGAAAAGTGATTTCCTCAAAGTCACCAAACTAGAAAGAGGCCAAGCAAAACCTGGAACCCAGATCTTTTAGTTTCATGCCAATTTAGAAAATCCCCAATCATCATGGCTCACAGAGAGGATGTTTTTGCTGTTACAATGTAGCAAGCATGGCTTGGTTGTTTTAATACACACAGATTGAGTGATGGCTTTTATTTGGTTATGATTTTTCTCAACATATCGTATACATTAAAAACACCCAATATTTAAGAGTAGGTAGGTATAAATAATCCCTGAGCCACAGAATATATTTTAATGTGTTTAATTCATATAAATATACCATGAACCACATCACATATTTTAATTTGTATCAGCTTGGACCATCATTTGTACCATATATATGTGAGTTGTTCACAACTTGAATTTTTTGGTTTCTTTCCTGCCATTCTTACAGTAACTTTAATTTTAGAATAACTATCTGATTTTCTCCAGATTTTTGGATGGACTCCTAGATCAAGAAAGGCTTTGCCTGTACGGCGAAACATCTGGATGAAAACAAAACATGATTCTTGGACCCAACTCTTCTCCTGCCTTAGAGCCTGTCTTTGACAGGGATGGTGAAAGACCCAGGAAGATCTGTTCATTGTGAAGGAGCACTGGGTCAGGAGTCCAGAGTCCCACGTTTGATTCTAGCTCTATTAAAAGCGGCGTGGTTGCCATCATCCACAAGGCCACTTGCAATTCAGATTTATCATTATTTACTGGGAGCAAGTGATCAGTTTGCTGTGAACATCAGACACCTATCCCACCTGATGGTGCGATGGAGCCATTTCCTTCTTTGCCGGGTTGACAAGCGAGTGGGAAAAGCACAAGATTTAGACCCAGAAAATCTCTGTGTGTGTTTCAGCTTCATCATGGGTGCGAGCTCAGTGATTTGGGCAGTGTGTTTAAGAATCTCTGAGTCCCTGAAAAAATGAGGATAAGGATCTTTATTCCTCTTGCCTTACAAAGCATATCCACACCTTCATGTATAAGTGTCTGTAGTGGGCAGAATTCTAAGATGCCACCCAGTGGCCTAGGCCCTTGAGTAATCCCCTTCCCGTGAGTGTGGATAGTACTTGTAACTTGCAGCCTTTTTTTTCCCACCATCTGTTATTTTATTTATTATTTATTTTTTATTAATTTTTATTGGAGTATGGTTGCTTTACAGTGTTGCGTTAGCCTCCACTGCACAACAAAGTGAATCAGCCATACGCATACAGATATATCTGCTCCCTTCTGGACTTTCCTCCCATTTAGGTTACCTGAGTGCATTAGGTAGACTTCCCTGTGCTATACTTGTACCTTGCTTCTAACCAACAGTACGTGGCAAAAGTGGTGGGATTCCACTCCCGTGGTTATGTTGAGTCTCATGGCCAAAGTGAAGGGGTTTTGCAGATGTAATTAAGGTCCCTAATAGGTAGAGTATCCTGGGTGGGCCTGACCTAACCAGGTGAGCTGTTCACAGGAGGAGCCAGAAGTCAGAGACCGAGTAAATCGCTACCTCTGCCCTGCTGGCCTTAAAGAAGTTAGCTGCCATGAGTTCCACATCTGTAAGAAAAAGAAAGTGAATTCTGCCAGCAACCGCGCAGCAGGATGATAAATGAGTATCTTTCTAAGTTGCTAAGTTCGTGGTAATTTATCACACAGTGTATTGAAAACCAACATACTATCATCCTCCTCATTCTTGGATCTGGTTAAAAGATTTACTTCTCTGCTACTTCTGGGGGAGATGTTTGGTACCCCTTTTTAAAAGAAATACATCTGCTCCCCCCAATTCTTAATGCTTCCTGGGGCAATAAGTTACACGACTTGAGCGTGTCCTTTTTAAAGCAGCATTTACTCTTACCAAGGAGAACTTTCTAGTTACGGTGCTGGAGGACTGAACCATACCCACATTTAATTTCCATAGGTGTAGTGTTTACTGCTGCCTGCGGCCTACCCATCTTCGGCGTGTACGCGTGTGTGCGCGTGCGCCTGTGATCGTGCACGTGCGCATGTGTGCTCAGGTGCGCCTGTGTGCGCACGCGCGCAAGTGTCCCGGTGGCTGGAAGGGAGTGCGCGGGTGCCGGGTATTTTCTCTGTGTCGTCAGCATCTCACGTGGTTAGGCCGTAAGACCACGGCAGGTGGCAGGTGTCGTTCATCCTATTTGCAGATGAGAAAATGGAGCTCTGCTGTTACGTGGGCTGCTCAAGCCTCAGAGCTAGTTGGGATCCAAACCCAACAGGGATCACTCGGGAGATGCTTGGCTTCGGAGGAAGGGCTCAGCCTGGACGACGGCGGAGCAACGGGACTCCCGGCCGTTGGAGGTCATTCTGGATGTTCCCTGTGACCCCTCCAGCCGTGGGCCTGGGAGGCTGACCCGCGCTCTCCCATGCACACAGCTCAGCCGGTGCAGAAGGCTGCGGTGCGAGGTTAGAGGTGGGTGTCTTTAATATCCCCGCTTCTTCCCTGTTGGCCTGGGTTTTGGAGGCGGTCGTGGTCCTCCACCTGCGGTCACAGCCCCTGTCAGCCTGGGGACAGCTCTCTCCCTCGGCCCCTTCAGGCCAGGCGGGGTCCCTGCCTCCTGCGGTCGCAGGCCCAGCGGTGCTTCCTCCTCCCGAGTGGGCTCATGGAACGGTGCTGTTTTCCCTTTTGTCGATTGTCCCTTCATTAAACTCCCTTCTGTTACCCCTCCAAGTAACGCCAGCCAGGGCCCTGACCCATCCAGAAGCATAGTAGGCTTTAGAGAGGACCCCAATCCCTAGGTCGCGGAGGTATGGTTGCCCTGTGGTTTCTCACCTTGTCTTTTTGGCTCTTGGCATGTGAGTTAGTTGACACAATCTGAGACTTAGCAGTTCGTTAGAATAGCAAAACCAGGTAGAGGTGCTGGGAAAAGCAAGGCAGAGACTTGGCCGCCTTCCCCTGGGCGGGTCTGCCAGCTGCTCTTGCGTCTCAAGGGGGAGCGTGACAGCAACTTGAGGTCTCTCATTCCCTTGTGCCTCGATCCCTTGGTTTGTGAAAATGGCTGTGAGGAGTGAATGCAGGGTTGTGTGCAGCAGCTGGGCCTGGGCCCCCACAGCCCTTCCAGAGGTGAAGCGTTTCCACGCCAGGCTCCAGCTCACATGGTTCTGCCCTCGAGGGATTGGGGATGAGGCTTGTGCATGAGATGCTGGGGAACCCGAAACAATTGGCTGAGCTGGACCCTCTTCCTGAACTGGAATCACTGTAATTTGCTGACCCGCGTGGAGTTAGCACCCAAGTGGTAGCAAATTATTGCTACTTGTCGTGTTTGGCGTGGCCCCCTGGAGCGAGTTCTCGGTGTGACTCACTAAGGAGAAAGGCTATGGAATGGGATTCAGGGGCAGACCTGCAGCTCTGTGTTCCTAGCCTGAGAATGATTTTGATTTTGCGGGGAGGGGGGTTGTGGGAGGGGTGGACTGGCTTGGAGGGGGCGGGCTGGAGGGTTTACAGGGGCCGATCCAAGGGGGAATTCCCACCTTCAAGGGACGTGCTCAGGGTGACTGGGTCCACGTGCCCTTTCTGAGCTCCCATCAGGGTGACTCTGCCAGACTCTGTCCCCGAGCGATTTCACTGCAACCTCCCAACACCTTCCTGAGGTGGTGGTCTTGCCCCCCTTTTACAGAAGAGCATCCTGAGCCCTGAGGAAGTTATGTGATTTTCCCAAGGTCACATAGCTGGTTGCAGAGCCTGAAATTGGACCCACTTGTATCAAACGCCCAAGATAGTAGGAACAAAAGCTACAAAACAACAACTAAAGCCCCAGCAACCATTTCCTGGGCTGTTACCCATGTCACGCTAAGTTCATCACGTTTAATTCCTACAGTGTAGGGTCAGCATCCCTAGCAGAGACATAAAAAGCATTTCAGTCACCTGCCTCCACAACACACACTTAACATCTGTGGTCTAATTGTAGGTAACCCTCAACAACCTAATTATAGCAACTATTTAGAATAAAATCTATTTTTGAATAACTTTTACACACCAGATAATGGGGGAAATCAGTCCCATCAGGAAATCTCTAATAAGCGAGAGGTTCTGGGGAGCCTTGTAGCACCCCAGTTTCCCAGGAAAACAGAAAGGAGGTAAAAATCAGTACAGTTAATGCTGTCATTAACACCTTTCTCATCAAGTTTTCCATTCTGTTTGCCACATTGGCATTTTAATTTTCCAAAGCTTTGGTGAACCTGTGTTACCTGGTAACATCTCCTCATGGGATGTTGAAATCATTCTGTACTCTGCAAAAAAAAAAAAAAAAATAGTGGTGCTTTTATATGTTACTTTTGAGGGCAGAGTTGACATATGTGGGTTTTGTTCAGATTGAAATGTGTGAGATTCCGTTTATGAACCCACGTTATTGGCAATTTGGAACCAGTTCTTTAGCTTGGACTCAAGGCCAGAATCAGACTGAATTGTGAAGAAGGTGATGTGTGGTTTTATCAGTTTCCTGTTTTTTGTCTTTCCTTAGTGATTACATTGGTCTGTCTGAGCAGCCCATTCTGACCTACTCCCTGTGTCTTATTCTGCACTGCAGATTTATCATTCCTTTTCTGCCCATCACATCCTACCTGTCTTAAGTACCGTACTTTCAGGGCTCTGCCCAGTCTCCCCGTCCCCGGGTTCATCATGTACTTTGGAGAAAAGAGGGATGGTTTTGAAATCAGGCAAATCTGAGTTTGAACCAACTGTTAGCGATGTGGCATGGGCAAATGAGCTTCTCTCTTAGATTGTTCCAGCTGTAAGATGGAAACGGTGAGCCCTACTTCAGGAGGGTGGTACGCAGCTTTAGTAAGAGAATATACCCAATCCGTTGCAAGCAATACAGGAATACCCATAATTTCCTTCCTCTCCCAAGATTCCTGTCCCTTTTAATGTCCACCCACTTCTTCCTTGTTTATTGCAAACAGGTTCAGAATACCAGTTCCTCATTATTGCTTCCTCTATCCTGCGGGAGATGAAACTGTTGCTTTGGGCTGGTTCTGCGAAGACTGTTCTGCGTGCCTGTGGCAGATGCTGGTTGGGTGCCGGCAGGGGTAACTATCAGATGGTTGGTGAGCATCTTCCCAAAGCAAAAGGAGGGACTGGGAGTTGGACGGGACCTCCAGGGTATCCCATCCCCGCCTCTGTGGCACCCACCAGGATGTTTCCTGCCATCTGCTTGGATGCTTTCCGTGTCCAAGAGCTCATTCTCTGACCAGACGGTTCCTGCAGTTGTGGACGGCACTCATTGTTACGAGGTGCTTCGTTACTTTGGGCTGACCTCTGCCTTCCGGACTGTCACTTATCTGTTCCCAGCCTTTTGAATCTATATGTAGGGCTTTCTTTTGCTCACATGATGATGGTTGATCTACTAGAAAACTGTGGTCATGTGTTCACCATCTTCTCCCCCTTCTCCACTCCAGGTTTTAGGCACCACTTTATCCTGCCTAAGTTACATCCTACCCTCTGTTCCACTTCGTTGGTGGTCACCCTTCCCTCCTATCTCAGCGGGCTGTGGTGCAGCCTCTAGAGGGGTAGGAGCATCAGCTTTGATATTAGACAGGTTCAGTTCAAATCCCTGCTTGGGCACCTACTGGGAGCCTCAGTTTACCTACCTGTAAAATGGAAACAGTAATACCAGTCGTGTAGTACTGCTATGCAGGTTAAATGTGCTGATGTTAGAAAGTGTGCAGTCTAGTGCCTGGCATGGAGAAGGTGTTTGATACCTGGTGGCTGTATAATTATTATTTTATTATTATGTAGTTATTGTTGGCTCAATTTCAGGTAGGTAGTCTTCATGCTTGGTTCTCTTAGAAAATCTTCCCAGGGACCCTTAAGATTTTGCTCAGCCTGGATGTGGGAGTCCTTTCCTCCATCACAACAGGAAAATGACCTTAAATAAGTGTTTCAGTTATTTCATTACAATCACAGATTCTCAGGAAGATAGGATAGTCAGAATACCATCTGATGGTCATTTTAAGTCTGTTTGAGGCAGGTTATCATTTACAGATAGTCTGCATCTTGTCTGGCTAACTGCGTACGTCCTAAGAGGCCCTCTGGGAATGCAGCACAGTGTCCCGATGTCCGTGGGCAGAATTCCAGAGCTTCTGAAAGATGAGTGTGTCCTGTGGCTGATGAACAAGGTATGAAGACACCAAATCCCCCTGATGGAGTCCAGCAAGGCCTTGCCCCTGACCAGCCTTTCTGGGAAGACTGCATGAGTTCACCCAGAAGAAAGGAGTGGGAGATTTCAGGGAAGATTCTTTGTTTTCAGAAATTAGGCAGTGAAAGATCTGGGGCTTTCTGTTGATTCTTCCAGTTGTTCTCACAGCCCAAGACACATGGTTTGGCCATGATGTCATCCGACATGGATAGACATGCCGAGGCCAGAAGCTGTCAGGCAGATCCTGGGTTATGATGGAGGGTGGGAGGGATGTGCAATGTGAGGGCTACATGAGTGTGGAGTGAGTAATGTTTTCCAATAGGGTAGTATCACCTGGCCCATCACTGATAGTGGGGGAGACAGAATTGAACTCCTTGAAATACTCAAAACCAACTATTCTGTATCCCCCCAAAGGATCTACTTTTCCAAGTTAAAATGCTGTATTTAGTAGTCTTATCTTTTGTCATGCTGGGAAGTATTTTCAGATCATCCAGCTGAATGTAGATGATGAGTTTCAATCATTCATCTGTTAGTTCATTCATTCAATTATTCCGTGGGTCATTTGGTTATTTGTTCTGTGGTTCTGTTGGTCATTTGGTCTCATTCTACTGGTCCATTGATTTTTCAGTCTTGCAGTCATTCAGCAAACAACCATTGCACATCTTTTTCTGTACCAAGAGCTCTGCTGGGTGTGGGGCATGCAGCAGTGATAAAAAAATTCACAGGATCTACTCTCCTGGGGAAGACAGATGTTAAACAAGCAATTACAGCAAAAGATGATGAATGGGCAGCATTGAGATAGGAAAAACATGGGTCCTGAGGGGAAAGAAGATCAGTTTGGCTGGATATTACAGTTCTCTATTACCTAAAACAGCCGATTCCAGTGGCTTAATTTCCAGGGTGTCTAAATAAATAACTCCAGACAGTCCTCCATTAGAAAGAATTAGAGCTCATATTTGTGAAACTCTTGGTATGTGGCCAGGCACTTGAGCCAAGTCTTTTACAAAGATGGTCATACTTAATCCTCGCAGTAACTCTGAGGTAGGGACTCTAAGTATCCCCATTTCACAGATGAGGAAGCTGAGGCTCAAAGAGGATTAGCAACTTGTCTGTAGTCGCACAGAGTGAAGTGACAGAGCCAGGATCGAACCCTGTTCCATCTGCTTCCAGTGCTCACGATGATAACCATGGATGCTTTTTTCCTTCCCGTGCCCAGGAACTGGGAAACCTGTGACACAGACACGAGAGAACTCAAGGCAAAGAAAGCCTCTGGACCTTCCTAGCTTACTTCCAAAGAGCCAGGTGCTCTGCAGTGAGGCTGGCAGCCCATGGGAACAAGAGCAGGAACTTGGGGTGACCAGGTCAGAGAGCATCTTGGGGTGAGTTGTGTTGCTGCATCCAAGAAGGCATGAGAAATCTTTGCGGGAAGCTATATGTAACAGTAAAAAGACCTTAGGCAATCCAACCCAGAAATAAATCAGTCTTACGCTCAAATGTGCATTTTAAACTTAGCTAGAGTAATACAAACTGAATTAAGAAATTACTGCCCACATGATATCTTTATTTGGTTGTAAAGCACTCCATTACACATACTTGCTTTCCTTTTCGATGATCAGGAAGAGAAAATGAGTCAGTCATTTTTGCAAAAATGGGTCTTATATTTCTAAAGAAAATAGTTTTCTTAGAGAACATAGCCTTCTTTCTATTTTTTCCTCTCTGCTTATGTCCCCTCCTCCAATTCAGTAATAAATATCTCCTGTCCAGATGTTAGATCACTGTGAGCTAATTTGGACGTCTCCATGCTTAATTTAGAAGTGATTCATGTACACACGGAGTAGTACCTAAGTTTGGCCAGGGATGGCGATGGTTGAAGCGGTGTGGTGATGCGGGCTTGCCAGTGAACAGTCAGCCTTTTGTCACTCGAGATGTGACAGAATTGCTGGGATGACTCAGCTTGAGTCTGTACAGCTGAGAATCTCATGGTGCGCCACTCAGCAGCTTCTCTTGGTGTCCCCCACGTGGTTTGAGTCGATTCTGTGCTCACGGGTGCATATTCTCAATGGAGGTGTGAGTGAGTCATGTTTCCGCGTGTCTGCCTGGCCTTTCAGTTTGGTATCTGCAGTTCCCACAGGCTTAGTTCATCCATCATCCCTTCCCCAAAGGGATTCTTTTACCCGATATCTCATTATCATTAAAGGCGGCTCCATCATTAGAGAGGAATGAATCAGGAGTTTGGGATTAGCAGATACACACTACAGTATATAAAAGAGATAAACGACAAGGACCTACTGTATAGCACAGGGAACTATATACAATATCTTGTAATAGCCTATAATGCAAAAGAATCTGAAAAAGACTACATTATATATATACATATATACATGTGTATATATGTGTGTGTGTATATATATATATTCAGTATGTGAATCTCTTTGCTATACACTTGAAACTAACACAACATTATAAATCAACTGTACTTCAAACAACAACAAAACAAACAACCAAAAATACGGCTCCTTCATTTCCACACTCACGAACAGTGAGCCTCAGAATCCAGCCAGTCTGCCTATGTCCCATATAACTCCAGTGGTGCTGTCTCCTCTGGACAACTTGTCCCGCTCGCCAGGGCAGCACCGCACCTGTCACCACCACCAGCAGGTGGTCTTCGGTAACACTGTGTTGCAGCCACTGGTTGAGTTCTTTACAAGCTGTACCTCATTTCGTCCTTGTACCAGTCACATATGGTAGGCGCTATCTGGATCCCTCTTTTGCTGAAGAAGCAAAGCCAAGGCTCAGATAAGCAAAGGGACCCACCTCAGGTCTCACCGTGAGGAAATGGCATAATCTGCACCCAACTTTTTTGACACTGTGCTTTAACCAGCACATCAGTGCTTTCTACCTTCACGATCTTTTCCTCCACCTCATATCAAATCACCCCTGTGCTGTTGTTGATGTAATAGTGGTGACCGGGCACCCGCCGCACTCAGAGAACAAGGCTGCAAGAGCAGCGGCGTCGTCTCCAGGGTGCACGGCTTTTCGTACACTGATATTTCGACTACAGACTGCATCACCCATTAAAGCAAATCCCACGAAGGAAAACAGAAACCTGGGTTAGCATGGACGCTGCAGGAAGAGCTTGTCAAGTTCCCAGTCTCCTCTCTGTCACCACTACTTTCCTTATCAGTCGCCAGGCAAGAGAGCCATTCGCTCTGAGTACTTCCTTTTTGCCTCATGACTTTCCCCCCTCATCACACTACAGTTTTGTTTCCTCTCTAGAGGACCTTAGTTCCTTCTTTCTAGGAATCGTCTAAGGGCATCTAAAAGGTTTTGTGCAAACTTTATTTCCCTGGGTTTGTCAACTCTGACCTCCACCCAGGAGGACCTGATGGTGTGTTTGGTTGTTAGAAAGCATTCCATGGTTTCAGTTTCAGGGAGCCTCCAGGGAGGGGTGACTCCCACAGGCAAGAATAGCTCCTGTCCTGGGGACCCCACCCTGGCCCCCTGGTCACCCACTCCTTCCAGACAAGGCTTGGGTTCCTTGGACTCCAGAATTTCTTGCTTGAAGGGCCCTAATCCCACTTCCAGAGCAGAGAGGACCTCTTCTCTGGGACCATTCTCTTCCGAGGATGGACCTTGGCACAGTTTACCCACAGGCCTGATGGGGAACCGGGAGGAGGCTGCTTATGGGATGTGGATGGAGTTTGAGAATCTGCATGTGTGTGATCAAGACCCTTTAGAGTGTGGGAGAGAGCTCAGAGTGGAAAAAGAAGGTGGAAACAGGAGCCAGAGGAAAATCCAGGAGCTTGGAATTCACACCTAGCCTTCCAGGTAGTTTTAAAGACATTTCTCATGATAGGAAGATAGACCATATTTTTACTGAGCAGTGTGTCAGCTTGATTTATAAATTCTGAATATTTAGACATACAGTGTATAGGCCTCTGTGTGTACCCTTTTCCCCGGGTCCCTCAAGTATTAGGGATAGGCCTTTAGCTTCCTCTAAGGTGGCAAGTTGTCCTGGTTTACCTGGGACTCGGGTTTCCCAGGATGCCGGAGTGACACTGCTAATGGAGAGAGACCCAGGCCAGTTAGAACAAGGTGAATTGATCACTTGAGACCACCCACTTTCTGTAGTATACTGACTCCTGTTGATTTGTATAATTATGCAAAACTCAGACTCCTTTTTGGGGCAAGAAAAAGCTTCTGTTTACATTTTCATCATAATAGCACACTAGAAATTCCATTTAATGATAGATCTGTTCTCAGAGTCAGAAGAAAATTAAAGCTTATGTAACCATGGGCAGGCCTCCTGTCTCCAGGGCAGGATGCTACCATTAGCAGTGGCCTTTGTAAAATCGCCACCAAAATCAACAGCGAGTGTTCCTTGACCACTTAAGAAACACCTTAAAAAGGAAGTCAGAATAGGTTTTTATATCTTGCGTGGTCTTATTTTGTCCAACAACAAGGAGACTGGGCTGCTTCCCCAGGCATTATTCCTGTCCCAGTCCTGACTTTGCTGTCCAAAGAGACTCCATTCCAGAGAGAACCTACAGGTAACCAAGGGCAGTGGGTATTTTGGAGTATTTGGCACCTGAAAAAAGACTAGGTGGGAACATCTTTAACCAGGCAATATTGGGAGGTAAGTGAAGTTTGTTTCTACTCTTGTTCCTGCTTCTCCTTTTCCTGAGTTCTTGGGAATAAGACATCCATTCACTCATCAAATGAGGCCAAGAGCAGTAGCTTTCCAAGCAAAAGGAACTGCAAGAGCCAAGACCCTTTGGCAGGGACATACTTACTTGAAAATCTAATAGCTGGGCTAGGGGTGGGCTGGGAGAAGGGGAACGTGGAACAGATGGGGTCTGAGAGGTGAGTAGCAGCCAGATCACAAAGGACCTCAGAGCCACGGTAAAGATTTTGGATTTTAACAAGGGCAATGGAAACACAGCGTGGCAGGCTGGATAATGATCCCCCAAAGATATCCACGTCCTAGTTCCTGGAATCCGTAAACATCATCTGATAAAACAGAAACAGGCCTTGCAGATGTGATGAAGCTAAGGACCTTTAGATGGGGAGATGACCCTTGATTATCTGGGTGGGCCCTAAGTGTCACCACATGTATCCCTATGCAGAAGGAGGCAGAGGGAGAGTTGTCACTGAAGAAGAGCAGGCAGTGTGACCAGGGGGTCAGAGATTGGAGTGATGCAGCCGCAAGCTGAGGGATGCCGGCAGCCTCCAGAAGCTGGAAGAGGCAAGGAACCGTTTCTCCTCTAGAGCCTCCAAAGGGAGCATAGCCCTGCCAACACACTGATTTCAACCAGTGACACTGATTTGGACTTCTGGCCTGCAGAACTGTGGGACAGGAAATTTTTGTTATAAGCCACCATGTTTATGGTAATTTGTTACAGCAGCCAAAGGAAACAGATGCAGGCAGTTTTTAACTTTAGGCTGGGATGTGGCACGAAGGGATTTGCATCTTTCATGGACCACTCTGAGTGCTTTGTGGAGTAGAGAGCAGGGGCAGGCAGAAGTAGAAGCAGAGAGACCAGCTGGGAAGTTCTTGACAGGCACACACGAGCTGTGATGCAGCAGTGGAGGTGGAGAGAAGTGGAACTTTCGAGATCTTTTTCCCCTGGAGGTCGAACGGCAAGACTTGCTGACAGATTGCCATGGGGAGAAGCAGGCTCTGAAAAGGCACATCAACAACTGAGTCTGAGTGTAGAAGTGCCTTTTCCTCTGAGGAAAACTTATAATTTTAAAAACAAGCACAAGGATAACCCAGTGATGTGCTCTTAGGCTCTGTAATAGCCCATGTGTGGAGAAAGGTGCAGAGTGGGTTGTGGACTTGGGGAGTTGCCCCGCAGTCCACCGTGTCACGCTGCGTAGCTGACCTGCTCTGTTGATAAGCTGTCACCAGTCCTTTTTCAGAAGCAGATGGGCTACAAATCGACTGATGAAACATTTCTTGCCATCTCAAAGGAAATTTCTGTGATGCTCCCTGGGTGGGAGACGCATCTGAAAGATGTGGTTTGAATGCCACAGTAATAATGTCCTTATGACATCTCAAGGCTCTGCTCTTCTGGTTTTCAGCCTTCAGCATGTGTCTGATTCACCTGGGAAGTTTGCACATCAAGCAGATTCGAAAAGTGTAGCTGCAGAGATTCTGATCATAGGCTGCAGCAGCGTCTAAGGCAGGGCGTCTCACACTTTAAAGATGCTGATTCAGCGGATCTGGGTACAGCCTGAGATTTCTGCATCTCTGCTGAGTTCCCAGGTGATGCTGATGCTTCTGGTCTCTGGACCGCACTTGGAGTAGCACCATGTAGGGATCATTTTCAGATTTTTAAGCCCCGTGGGCCAAGGGTCAGCCTAGCTCCCATTTGGATGCGATGCTGCGTGTATCAGAAACAAAGGTAGCCGGACACACTGCCAGACCCTCCTGTGCGAGGGCCCAGCTGTGATGGGGAGGTAGCAGATCCTTTTCTTCTCTAAACCGGGGACACTCGGCATTCTCTCCTGCTGAGCTCATAGATGCCTCCATGCCAAACCTAATAGGGGCCAGCTTCCCAGACTGGGTTACGAGGCTGAGGTCTGCCAGGCTCACCCCTTCCGGGAGAGCCGCGGGCCAGACAACTTCCTCGGCCCAGTGGAGTCTGTGTTGCTTGGGGCCTCATGAGGGCTGGCTCACCACCATCAGCTTGTTGTTTCTAATATACAGTCCTGGCCGCGCTCCTTCCCCAATTCAAACTCTGCCCTGGCCCAGACTTGGCCAGGGTCAAGCTCCCTGGTCTCCCCACCAAGCTCCACTCCCCATCTCCAGCCTCTACAACCCACCCATATATTAGTTCCTTTCTGCCTATGTTCACTCTCTCTTCTCTCATGGCCTGGGGAGTCACAGTGTAACTCAGACACCATCCTCATACAAGGGGGAAAGATATCTATGGTGATGAGAGAGAGGAGCAGGATTTGGGCATAAAGAGAGACAGTGCAAGCTGGTGGCTAAGAGTGCGATTTATCTCAGTATAAATCCTAGCTTGGTCATACCTCAGCTGTGTGACCTTGAGCAGGTGTTGAGACCTGAGTTTTCCTGTCAATAAGATGGGGAAAATAAAACCTTTTTCTCAGGGTTGTTGAAAAGGGTCGATGAGCCAATGCACCTTTAAAATTAAAAGGCTTTATTTTGCAAGGAGCACGTGAAGGGTGGAGATGAGCAGTTGATATTAGCCGCTGCTGTTTGTTCTCTCCCCTCCTCTCCTGGCTCTTATCTTGCGATCCTGGGGCCTTCCTTGAGGTAAAATCCTTGGCATGTCCTCCAGGTGAAATTCCACAGGGGTGGGGAGACTTGATTGTATCCCAGAGGCTGTTTTTGAAAGTTGCCCTGTAGGCATGGTTTGGGGCTGTCCACCCCCTGGGCTAACCACAGCCCTTTAAAAGGAAATGAAGGGAAATGCCCACAGTTCCGGCCATTAGTCCAGACTTGGAGCAAACAGGAATCTCAAGGTCCAAACATTTCCCCTGTAAAACTTTGTTTACCTTGGAGACCAACAGCAACACAATTAGGGTTCAATATCGGCAACGTGGAAAGGTTCAAAGTCCAGGGCAGCGGAAGCCTTGTATGTATCTGGTGTCCGGGGCCACAGTGCACGCCCCTTCCTTTCTAGAGGGTGGAGGAGGACGCATTTCAGGGTTACCCCATCAGGTTAAATAATCAGGAGCTGACATTAGGTTCCAGATGTGGTCTTTCCTAGATGTTTGGAGGAGACTCTTTGAATCTGTGCAGATGAGGTCCCAAGATGAGCATTGGCTGGGGCCCTGCCTCTCCTCCGCAGCGAGCCAGAGGAGATATGGTTGTCCGTGGGTCGCCCAGGGGGAAGAAATAGAGGCTTTGACTGGGGTTCATTCGCCTGCATTCGCCAACAGGTGTTTCCCAAGTACCTAGTACATGTCAGCCATGGGTGCAGGTGCTGATGGTGCAGCCGCGAAGGAAATGCAGAAATCCTTGGCTCCGTGGAGCCTCCGTTCTAGTTAGGGTACATGTTTAAGTCTCAGAAAATACCTGTTTGCTTCAGCCTGAATTCAGAGACATAGAGGATTCCAGGACCTGGGGTTTGGTTGGGGGAGGAACCTTAAAGACTGTCTCGTCTGTCGGTTCATTATCTTTCTTAGGGTCTCTTGGGCTGCACCCCACAGGCATACAGGCCCTATGCTTGCCCAGCTTCAAGACCAAAGAAAGAGCCCAGAGTCAGCAACAGGGACATCCATGGTTTAATAGGCGGGGAGCTTACATGTCTGAAGCAAGGTCCTGGAGCGGCGCCCCGCCGTACGCGGTGGAGAGAGGGCAGGACGTGGCGGCAGTCTTCGCTCTGGGGGTGGGGATAGGGAGGTTACCGGTTATGGGGGGAATTGATGTCAGGTTGGCTGGTTGGTTACCAGGGAGACCAGCAAGGGGCACGCCCCTCACCGCCCTTTTAATAAGCTATCACGGTGGCTAAAGCTAGACCAGTCGTTAGCTGGGGCCTCAGGCAAGTACGTAGGAAGGTCAGTCAGGTGAGACGGGTGTGGGTGACGTAGGCACTGGTCCAGCAGGGGATGTGCAGAGAGCAAGAGGACAGCCATCTTGGGTCACTCGCTTCTTTGAGAATATTATAGAAGCTGCAAACCTGTGTTCCAGTTCTGCAAACTTCTGCCTTCAGTTTTAGGTTTTTATTTCATCCTCTCTGCCTCCCCAGCTTCCAGCTTCTGATCTGGTTCTACCAGAAAATTCCTCAGCATCCTTGCTAAGAAGGACTCACCACAAGGTATGCATTTTTTTTTTTTAAACAGTCGGGTACTTGCTGCCTCTCCAGGCAGCCCATTCCATTCTAGAACTCTGCAGACTGTAGACCAGTTTCTGCTTTGACCCCGTTCCCTACCTCTAAGCCCCGGGACTAGGGTCTGGCACAAATATCAACATATCTGCCACCCTGTTCTCTGGTGTCCTGATTTTTTTCTTGAAGGGACGGACAGAAATGCCTACTTCTACTACCCTCCAGGGTTTGGGGGCTATTATGGACTTGGCTGCTACCCTTTTCCCTGAAAGGGAAAGACTCCAGGAACATTTCTTCTGCTAGTCTCGCGATAAAGATACTGGCCTGAGATAGGCCTCATTAATCTCCTCCACCCTCTGCTTTCCTTCTTATCTGAAAATATGACTGGATTTGCAAATTAGCCAAAGGAAACAGAGACATGTTTTTAAGGCCGGCGACTTGCTTTTCGAGCCTGCCGGTATTTATAAAGTGTAAATGACTTCTCTCTTCCTTGTGTTGTGTGGGAGGAAAAACTCTTACCTGCACCTCTGGGAGAGGGATGTCAACAACCACCCACTTCCCCCTTCCCCCGCCCCTGCCCCTTTCCTGCTGAAAGCCAGTTTTCTTTCAACCTGAAGTCCAGGCCCGGTGAAATCCGTCAAAAGGACAGGGCCAGAGACTCAACTTTGAAAGTTCTTTCTGAAGGGAAAGTAGTGCAGGCGCATCACAGCATTTTAAAGAGGTGACTATCCAAAAAAATGTCAGCTGAAGATTTTGGAAGTAACTGGGTCTTGTCATCTACGGGACAAGAGCTGGGTGATCTTTAAAAGCACCAGGCCCAAGAGAACGGAACGATTGTATGGATTCACAAAACTGCTGGAGCTGTGAGGCAGAGGGAGTCAGAGTGAAAGGAATTTTATTTTCTTGAGCTCACTTGACGCTGTCTTCCAGCCACAAGCACATCGTGGGCGTGTGCCAAGCACCACCCCGCCGCCAGTGGCCGGGAGCTGGGTCCTTGCAGCATCCCTGCCAGAAGGAATCGTTGTTGGCATTGTCATTGGTCCTCAGCCTCGCAGGATTAAATTAATAATGCCTGTGAACTCATGACACGTGAAAATTTACGTATTTTAATAATGCAGTGACCACTCATGGCCTGGACTGAAAGAAGCGCAGACGCTAACTCACATCTCAGCATCGGGGTCCCTCCTCCATCTCATCCCTGCCATCCCCTCCGAGGTGACCATTGTCCTGAACCCCATTCTCACCATCCTCAGGCTTTCCTCTTTATACAGTTGTATTACATCTGTGTACATTCATATGTACATATGTATATGTTACATTTTAGTTTTTTTAACTTTGTTTCAAGGGACTTGTGTACATAATTTGAGGAACTGGGTGTTTCCATGTGGTACCTGGCTGAGATCATGTGTGTTGTGCCCTTCTTGTGGTGTGATGTGTGTTGCGCCCTTCTCGTGGTGTATCTGTAGAGATGACCATATCTGTAGAGATGGCCGTAGAAGATTCCACCAGGGGAGTAGCCCACAGTTGATTCATTCAGTGTTATGCTCGTGGGTTTTGGGTGGTTGCCAGACTTTTGCTCTTGTTAACAGTGTGGCCTTTGAGCATTCTTCTGTGTCTCAGTTTTCCAAAGCGGTTGCACCAATTTATACACTTACTAGCAACTTATAAGAGAGCCTTCAGATTGCATCCAATTCAGTGTTTGGAATTGTCACGTTTAAATTTATTTTCCAGGCTAATAGACATAAAAATGTTGGTCTCCTGTTGTGGAACCGGTTTGCATTTCCTGATCGCTAATGATATTGAATACCAATTTATCTATTTTTGGCCTCTTTCCTTTTCTGTGAACTGTCTGTTTCTTTTCCCTGCTTTTTCTATCGCATTGGTTGTATTTTACTATTGATCTTGGGGGCATTTCATTACTAATCCACATGGAAGAATTAACATCTGCATTTCATCGATGGAGAAACTGAGTGTCCAAGAGGTGAAGTGACTTGCTTGAGGTCACGTAGCGATCCACAGAGGACCTGTTTGACCTGGTATAGATCCACCATCTCAGGGCTACCCTGTCTTCCTACTGCAAAGTTCGTGGGCCTGGAATGCAAGGTCTGGCTCTGGCCCCTGTGAGATCACCTGTGGGCTGGAGGGTGTTGGATGGGCCTCTACATCTTTGGGCTTCAGTTTCCCATCTGAACAATGACAACTCTTCTTCCAGCAAAGCTTTGGTACCTAACTCCAGCTTCTTTGATTCTTCTGCCTTTAAGCACTGCTGTAGCTGATGCATTGGGGACGGACTGTCCCCTGCCAGCCCACACTCCATCTTGCCCGGTCCACAGCGTGGTATGTGTGGGCTAGGAAAATTGTGTCTGGATTGGCAGCACCAAGGATTTTCCTTGCTTTGGGGTTTGGGGATCCTGGGGTGAACAAGGATAGTACTAACATCTTTCTTATCCTTCCTTGATTTCATTTGCCGTCTCCCTGTGTCCAGGAAGCCATCGGTTACACACAGCAGGAGGCAAAATTAAGGCTTATCATCATGATTGCTTCCGTTTCTCTTGTCCATCCAACCAGTACTTATTAAACACCGGCAATGGACCAGGCATACGGGGAAGATTGTGTACTTAGGGTGAGACAGACTGGAGTTGAATGCCTTTTACTAGCTGTAAGAACCGTGACCAAGTTCTCCCACGTTTTGGGTGGCTTCCGCAGTTTCGCTCTGGTGAGTAATGCTGCGATGAACAAGGGCCAGTACTTAAAGACAAGAGCGTCGGGAGGGTGAAATGAGATGAGGTACGCACATAATAAGAACTCCCTACGTAGTCGTGGTGATGAAGGTGGACCTTACTAAGAGGAGGAAGTGTAGGTGAGAAAGTTCCAGAAGACTGCGTGAGGGACGAGCTAGAGTCTTGGAGGTCACCCAGCTGCCTGCACACTTGAAGTCACGCAGATTGAGAGAAATGCATCTCCACCCAGTCAGAACTTTTTGTTGAGGGTTAGGCAGTGGGGAGAGAGACTAATAGCAGTAAACGTTCATACATGCGCCAGACCCTGTTCTTTGTGCTTTAACATATCAACTCATTTAATGCTCACAAGAACCCGATGAGACAGGGGCCAAAGCCCATTTTACAGATGAGGAAGCTGAGGCACAGAGAGTTTACTTGTTCCAGTTCACAAGTTATAGTCAGTGTGTGGGCCAGCGTTGGAATCCAGGCTGAGTGGCACCATGGTATCGTTACAAGACGCGCGAAGCCAAATCCCTGTCCTTGGAGAGTTACAGGTCCTGGGACATTTCACCGTGGTGCCATCAGAAGCATCTGGATGGGTTCACACTAAGTGTCGATGATATTTGCCTCCGGGGAGAGACGTTGGGTTGAGAGGGAATTTATCTTGCTTTTTATCTCCTTCCCTTGTGTATTGTTAGGATTTTTATTTATTTTCACATTGAATATTTTTCTACTGCTAATTAAAAAAATCGCCATGTGGGCAGATACGAAACAAGGCAGTATGACAGAGGTGACAACAGAGAAGTGGGCCAGTGCCATGGGAGCCCAGAGGAGGAGGTGATGGAGGGTTTTGCAGGATGAATAGGAGTGCACTGACTGGAGATGAGCAGAGATTATTCCAGGAGGAAAGACCACTTGGGTAGAAGCAAGTATAGTTACCCTCAAAGTAAGACCAGCATTGGCCTAGGGCGTGGGACACAGGACATACGCAATTAGTCCTGGATCCCCAGCCAGTGCCCCAGGATATAACGGGTGGCTGCTTGCATCTCTCTCCTGGATTCTACTCGTTATGATTCTATGACCTAGGATTTTGGGTAGCTATTGACAAAGAACCAAGCTGTGTGTTTCTCACGTACAGATCTGGCCACGCAGGGAGAACTTGAGGTTACCTCTCATTTAGCAAAAGGGGTTCACGTAGTCAGGAGTCAGTCTCCCCCAGTCTCGCAGCTTCCCTCCCAGGCAGGGTCCCCATGACATCTCCCCGCTGTGTCATCCCCTCCTGCAGCTACCGGCACTTGCAGGGGAGGAGGGATGCTCTTCCGGAAGCTTTCCCGCAAGCCTCGCACTCCCTCTGAGTGGCCCAGACTGAGCTGCAGGTCCTGAACCAATCCTTGTAGTCGGGACCGTGGAATATGCCAACTGGTGAGACGAGGTCACGTTAGGTGTCCTTGGGACTGAGAGCGAAATTCTCCCCTCCCAAACCACAGGAACCTAGGTGCGAGTTGGTAGTTCCCGTCCAGGAAAATGAGCTCCCGGAAGAGAGGAGAGACGTCAGGCAGCTCAAACCAAACCAAACCGAGAAGGCATGTTTTGAGAAGTAAAAATGGTTCCATGTATTATGGTCTGAGCTCAGGTAGGGAGTCCCTGATGTGTCCACGTGGAAACTCCTGTGTGTCTCTCTCCAAGCTCATGGAGACCGGGGTTAATGAGGGGAAAACTATCCTAGAACATGGCTCTTTCTGTGTCTTCCAATTTATCTCTCGTCTCCATTTTTGGATATTTTCAGGCTGGGGAAATGTGACCCTTTGGAATATAATTTTAATATTGTTTCTCATCCAAGAAGTACTTTGCTTTTATAGCCACTCATTCAGACCTACTGCTGTCAGTGTTTTCATTCTTGCTGTTACCAAAGGTGAGTTCCAAAGCCTGGGTCAGGGCATTGGCGTGAGGGGGTAGAGTTCGTTCCCAAAATATTTTGGAAGCTTCAAGGTTGCCATAGATGCAGATGTTAGCAAGGTCACATGTCTCTAAGCGGCCTGGGGTGTCCATGGCTTTGAGAAATCTACATCATTTAGAGAGTTCTTTTCCTAACTGGTAACCACTTCTCAATAGGCAGGATTGGGCCATAACACACAGACACCCACAGCCTAAGGAATGCCTGCCTGATTAGGGATCCAGGCTCTGGAATCAGTCTTGTGTTCAAATCCTGGCTCTACCACTTATTAGCTGTGTGATCTTAGGCAAGTTGCTTAACCTCTCTGAGCTTTATTCTTTTCTCATCTGTAAAATGGGGATAACACTAGAGTTCAGAAGACTAGATGAGACAGTGTGTATAAAACTTGGCCCAGGGAGAGGACAGACCCAGTTTCTGTCCCCAGGAAGTTAATAATAAAATGATTATTAACACAATGGACAAGCCCCCATAGCATGTTACAGCAAGAATGCCAATGCTGGCTTCTAGCTCAGTGTGGATTCCAGCCCTGGCTGTCCACTTAACAGCTATGAGACCTTACCTCCCTGAGCTTTACCGTTCCTGTCTGTAAAGTGGGGGTGAGGATACCACCTCGCAGAGGGAAGATGTGACTGAAAGCAATCTAGGTAGACCACTTGCCGTGCAGCCTGGCACAAAGCATGTGCTCAGCCAGCGGTGTTACCCTTCCCCTCCCTTTCTTCCTGAGAAGCTGGGGCCAGCCTGCATCCCTGTGCTGGGGGTTGGGGGGCTGAGGTTGTTACTGCACAAAACAGCTGAATTCACTGGGGTTAAGGAGAGAGAGTACTCACGACCTGTCTCAGACACTGGCAGTCCAGTGTGGACAAGCACCAGATCCCTGCCTGTGGGTAGCCAGGGAATACTCGTTAGATTATTTCCCCTTGTGACAAGATTTGACTTATAGGACAAATGCCATTGCTAAGTGCATGGCAAGCATCCTTCTCAAAGTAGGGAAGCGTGTGCCGATGACCAGGAGGAACCTCACCTTTCCCCGCCTGGCCAGGGTTGTCCCGTGGCAGCTAGCATGTTACACGTGCTGCCACCCTCGCTGTCTGAGTTCCCAGGCAGCTCTGAGTGCAGAGAACCCTGTGGAATTTTACTGCCGTGACTCCAACCAAGAGAGCACTTCAGGAACAATTAATTGCGGTGTAAGAATCTGAGTGGGAGAGCTTGGCTTCCAGAGTGAATAATTCTCTCGATACAAACAGTCCCCGGCTGCCTCCCACCGAGAGGACGCTGCTTCTCATCCTGGCACTGCCGCACCCAGGCTTGCTGAGCAAGAGCCAGATGACAGGGAAGCCTGAGCAGAAGCAGGAATAAATGAAGATGGGTTTGCCTGGAGCTGAGAGACATGCAAATTCCCTTTGGGGGCCCTCAGCCGTGGGACATAGTGAGGCTATAAAATGATGCTGGTTGCTGGTCAATTTCTTCTCACCCTAACCTGCTGTTTTTCCATTCAAACTCCTTCCTGTCTTTCCTTCCAGTCTTGTTTCCCACTCTGCCTTCTGTGTCTTTCTCATCGTCTGACCCAATAGTGTCTTGCAGGGCAGCCCTGTTCACAGTCTGCTTGAGAAAAGTGGTGAGCTCGCATTGACAAAACTGGTCCTCTTAAAATTTATTCCCCACTCTCTTCTTTCAAGGGCCTGGAAGTCCTCCTCTGCCATAAGACACTGGGATTTCAGGAGGCTCATGTCGTAGGCAAAATAGATCAGCCAGGAGACTAGCACCAAAATCCACTGATGCCCAATGTACTGGTCAGCTATTACAAATAACAAATAACTCAGAATCTTAGTACAAGAAGTGTTTTGATCATGGTCTGTGCATTGGCTTAGGTTGTGCTGGGTTGGCTCTGCTCCACGTGGCTTCATTCTGGGACCAGGCTGAGGGGATCATGTTTCCCTGGGGGAGCCCATCTCATGGGGATGGCAGACATGTCAGAGGGTAAGCTCAACTGCACAAGCACTTTTCAAGCCCCTAATCGTATCACATCTGCTAACATCCTTTTGGCCAGAGCAAGTCACATGACCAAGCCCAAAGAAAAGGGAAGGGGTCATATAATGTGCCTCTTGTGGAAGAACCGCATGGCTTCATGGCAAAGGGCACCAAATGCAGGGAGGGGTGAAGAACGGGGGCCGATAATTCAATCTATGGCAACCATTAACAGCTGAGTATGAATTAGGTGGCTTATTTCCAGGGAGAGTAGTGATGGGAAGGCTTGGCAGGGCTCATACAATTACATGAGGGGAGGTGAGAAGAACATAAAGCCCATCTAACCTCTAGATGTGGCAGAGATTTGGAACCAGAAGACAATGGGAGGGTGTTGGATGACTAAGAGAAGTGGTTGCCAAGCCTCAGCATTTATCAGGATCACCTGGAGCGCTTGTTAACACAGACTGCTACGCTCTACTCCCAGAATTTCTGGCATGGAGAGTTTGTGCTTTCAACATGTTTCCAGGTAACGCTGATGCTCTTCGTGCAGGAACGACACTGTGGGGACCACTTGCTGAGGGACATGGTTACGACCAAAGGCAGGAGATAGTCATTACTGCTGAGCTCTCCTCTCCGCTTTGATTTCATGCCAGTCCTGCTTCAGCACCTTGGCCCTTCATTCCCATTCACCTCCCTCTTGATTCTGCACCCCCTTTGCTTCCCAGAGAGCTGCTCAGTCTCTCTCCTGCTCCCTGACACCTTGACACGTGTTCCCTTTCTCTGTGTCCCTGGAGGATACTAGAACCCAGGCTGGAGTTTGGCACACACGCTAGTCACAGCCTGGCAGCTGGATCCCAACCTCCTGGAGGAGAACACTCCATGTTCTGGATGCAGGTCACTAGTCAATATGAAGACAACGTCGCAGGAAGGTCCCTCAGTTCTAGTGGTGGTGGTTTGTGTTTTGCATCTGTGCTACGTCGCATATTTGTACTTTCTCTTCAAAAACACGTTTGGTGCCTGGTGTCAGCCATCACAAGGCGCTGACGGTGATGACTCCTGAGGGAGGAAGGTGGTCCCCATGGGACCGTAACCCGTGTGTCCTGAGACCTACCCAGGAGTTTGGGCAGTGGTTGGACCTCAGACCCACCTCACGCTCGGAATTAACCCCGTGCCAGCGCTGACCAGCACCGTCATTTAACTCCCAGGGAGCCCGGCTCAGCCTCCTGGGCTGGAGTGCACGGGGACCAAGACGATGGGTGTCCCGGCATGCCCTTAAGCTCCTCCCCGAGCAAGTCAGCGATCTGAGGATGTCTATAGCTGCTTCCCAGAGAGACAGAGAGATGAGAGAGGAGGCAGCTCCTACCCTGGGGCCCACCAGTGGCTCCTTTACAGCGAAGCACCCCTTTGTCATTGGGGCCCATGTTGTGCAAATGAAAAAGGTTTCTTCCTGCGTTTTCTCATAGACCTCAGGGTCTCAGTCTGCTACATTCTTGGCCACAACACACATCATCCCTTGGGATTTTCTTGCCCCCCAGGCCTGGCTGAGGAGTGGAACAAGTCTCTCTTTTTTTCCTGCAGCTCCAGAACACTAGCCCGTAGGGACATTTTGCTTCATTTAATGCTAACTCCCAGAGGACATCACAGCCGTATTGGCCATTGGTTTACAAACTTTGTGTCTGAAATAGTCGATAAAAACATCACGCTTTTTATTTTCTTGATTGCAGATTCTGTAAATTCTAGTTGCTTCTGATGTGGCCTGAGTGCAGAAGGCACCGTTAGTGAAGGCGCCTTAGTTTTTCAAGTGACTGAATGCCTTGAATCTCCCTTGTATTAGTTTCCTGCTGCTGTGAAACCATTTGCCACAAATTTAATGACTTAGAACAATGCGACTGTTCATTACCTCAAAGTTTCTGTGGGTTTGGAGTCCTGACAGAGCTTAGTTGGATCTCCTACTCAGTCTTGTCAGCCAGCAATCTAGGTGTCAGCTAGGGCTGTCAGAGGCTCAACTGTGGAAAGAATCACCTCTGAGCTCCCTTGGGTGGTTGGCAGTATCCATCTGCTGTGGTTGTAGGACTGAGGTGCCCGTTTTCTCTCCAGCTGTCATTGGGGGACCAGTCGCAGCTCCTGGAGGACCCCTTGCCACACGGCCCTCTCCATTTTCCTTCTCACAACATTGCAGCCAGCAGCAGAGAGGGAGCTTCTCTCACTCTGGTCAGCTGTGGAGGAGTCTTACGTGATGCTGTGTAATCATAGGGGTGGGAGCCCGTCACCCTTGCATATTTCATTTTCATCATATATCATTAGTTCATTCAACAAATATTGACTGAACACCTGTCAGGTCCTGGGCACTGTTTCAAGCACTGGGGAGACAGTTGTGAACTTGACAAAGTCCCTGCTCTCATGCAGTTTGCATTCCAGCTAGGGGAGAGAAACAATAAACAATTAAACAAGAAATGCATAAACAAGTGACAAGTGCTGTGAAGGAAATAAAATATGGCTAGAGCATGCCAGAGCTGAGTGCTTTAAGTGGGGGTGATCAAGGTGCTCTGAGGAAGTGGTGCTTGAGTTGAGCCTTGAATGATGACAAGGAACCAGCCATATCACCATTTGGTAGGGAAAGAGCAAGTGCAAAGGCCCTGTGGTTCCAAGGAACTTGACCTGTTTGAGGAACTGAAAGAAAGCCCGTTGGCTGGACCTGGTCTGAGATGGGGTTGAGGATATTGGCTGTGGGCTGACGTTGTGGGGTCTTAAGGGCCATGACAAAAGTTTGGATTTGATTCTTACGGGCAGCCACTGGAGGGCTTCAGTAGGGATGTCACGTAATGTGTTTTATTTTTTTAATTAATTTATTTTATTTTTTATTTCTTGGCTGCATTGGGTCTTTGTTGCTGCATGTGGGCTTTCTGTAGTTGCGGAGAGCGGGGGCTACTCTTCATTGCAGTTCATGGGCTTCTCATTGTGGTGCCTTCTCTTGTTGTGGAGCAGGGCTCTAGGCGCATGGGCTTCAATGGTTGCAGCATGTGGGCTCAACAGGTGTGGCGCAGGTGCACAGGCTCAGTGGTTGTGTGCACAGGCTTAGTTACTCTGTGGCATGTGGGATCTTCCCGGACCAGGGCTTGAACTCGTGTACGCTGTATTCGCAGGCAGATTCTTAACCACTGTGTCACCAGGGGAGCCCACATAATGTATTTTATATTTTGTGAAGCTCTCTGTGGTTACTTTAAAGAGAACAGAGTTCAGGGCAGCAGGCATGTGAGACTATAGACCCGTTGGGACTCTACCGCAGTTTTCCAGGCATTGAGACCTTCAGCTTGGGCCCAGGTCACAGCAGCGAACCTGGGGAGAAGCGATGGCAGTCAGAATATGTTTGGGCTTGCCTCATTTACTTTTGAAACATGTGAGTCGAACACGCTCTAGTTGTTCAGTCGGTAAAGATATCAGTCCTCAAATTGAAAATGATCGATTTCTTTAGCTTTGTGAATGTTTGAAAATTTCTTTCTTTTAACTTAGTGTTTATTTTATATTAGAGTATAGTTGATTTACAAGGTTGTGTTAGTTTCAGGTGTACAGCAGAGTGGTTCAATTATGCATATACATATATCCATTCTTTTTCAGATTCTTTTCCATTATAGGTTATTATAGAGTATTGAGCAGAGTTCCCTGTGCTATACAGTAAGTCCTTATTTATTATTTTATAGGTAGTAGTGCGTATGTGTTAATCCCAAACTTCTAGTTTATGCCTCTCCCCACCTTTGCCCTTTGTTTGAAATGTTCTACAATAAAAAGTTAGGGAGGGACTTCCCTGGTGGTCCAGCGGTTAAGACTGCACGCTCCCAATGCAGGGGCCCCAGGTTCAATCCCTGGTCGGGGAACTAGATCCCACACACATGCCTCAAGTAAAGATCCCGCCAGCGGCAACGAAGATCCCATGTGCTACAGTTAAGACCTGGCGCAGCCAAATAAATAAATATTAAAAAATTTAAGTAAGTGATGGAGATCTTTTCCATGCACCACCTCCTGGCTGCCTGCTCAGAGGCTCCAGCCATCCGCTCTCAGCAGCACGCGGGCCTGCTCCAAAGTGGAGGCTTGCGGAATAAGTAGACCTCTGCTAACTGATGAGTTCCACATGCTAGGCCCTTGGGCGAACTGACTTCTGCCCCCATGGTGCAGCTGTGGGGCATCTATAAATATTTCCTCTTTGCTTCAAGGAGGAAAAAAGAAAGGGCTGTTAAGTTCCCAGGGCAAAGGAATGGCGGAGATTTTGTGCTGCAGCTTGAAGCCAGTGCTTCCTGTTAGCATAGAAGCAAATCTCCATCATGGCTAAGGACACAGATTCTAGAGTTAGAGTATCTGGGTTGAATCCCTGTTCTGCTACATCACTCTGAACAAATTGCTTAGCTTCCCTCTGCCTCAGTTATCTTATCTGTAGAGTGGGACAATAATAAAACCAATCTCATTGATTTTAATGAATTCACACTTGTGAAGCACTGTTGCAGAATAAAAGTAAATGCTATAAAGGTGTTTGCTACATTAAAAACAATGTCAGATATTGTAATTATCTTTAAGATCCTCAGGATGTATAAGGAACATGTTAAAAACACAAGTTGATGCCTCTTCCTTTACTTTAAATGTCAGCATATTTATTATGCTGAAAAAAAGGTGAGATTTGCTGTCAAATGAAATTGATTTAATCCCCAGCTCTGCTGTTTACTGGCTGTGTGACCTTGGGTAAGTCACTTAACTTCTCCGGAAGCATTGTTTTCTTCACTGGTAAAACAGAAAGGATAATTCGAGTGGGGTGCTGGTAAATGGTTGATGACGAGATCTCTCAAACTACAAGCCCTTATTTGTAGCTTGCTGATTTCCGTGGAGTAAATACATCCACTGTAGCTGACCTCAAGCTCTCTACGTGATGGTACTGAGCACAAAGCTGGTAAGAGAGGTACACTGTCTGCTCTTGGACCAGCATATTTGCTCCTGTGTGCTTCCGAATGGAAGAAATAGATGCCATTTACTGAATGCTTAACGTGCGTGCAATTCTAAGCTGATCTCAGTGAAAGAGAATATTTCAGTTAATCTTCAGAGCAACCTGATGATGAAGGTATCACTATGATCCTTATTCAGTCGATACAATACATGCCTTAGAGGCAGAGATGGGTAACTTGCCCAAGGTCATGCCTCCAGCAGGGATGCAAATCATTCAGTTCGTGCCTGGCCCCTCGGAGACACTCAGGAAGAGGGAAACGTTGATGTTCCTGCTTCTGTGACCGAAGGAGAGATACTTCTTAATATGCAGTCATTTCTGTAGTGTTTCATTGGTTTTCATAAAGTCATCCCCAATTCTCATACTTCTAAAGGAACTAAAAATTTTCCTTCTTTCCATTAAAGATGAGAGTATGAAGTTTAAAGAATTACTCTCTTAATTATTTAGATAAAAGCTGAAGATGTGACTTTGCTACATACTTGGCAGAAGGATTAGGGTTGGAGAGAAGATGTGGATGTTTATTGAGTACCTACTACCTGCTAGGTGCTTCACATGCATTTAGTTGTCCCAGAGGTAGAAAGAATCATCCTTGCCCTGTTTCCCAGTCAACAGATGAAGATACTAAGGCTCAGAGAAATGCAGTGACCTGCCCAGTTTTACATCATGATAAGTGGCTATGCTGGGATTTGAACCTAAGAACAGGGGCAAAACTTGCTTCTTTTTTTTTATTTTTTATTTTTTATTTATTTTTTGGGGGGTACACCAAGTTCAATCATCTATTTTTATACAAATTTCCCCATAAAACTTGCTTCTTTTGCTCGTACCATGCTGCCCATGCTGGGCCTCGCCTGTTGTGTGAACTTCAATGAGGCTGTTTTCTAGCACTCAGGTTGGAACTCTGTGACACAAATAGAGCCTTGCCAACTACAGAGCATCTTTTGGCAGCTGGCCCAGCCCTCCTCCCTCTGGCCGCCATCCGTAAGAGCAGTGGCTCAGCCAGTGTCACCATCGGTGGCTGGAAAAACACAGGGCCCCGCTGCGGGCCTCTGATACTGTTTATATGAAACTGCTCAGCCCGTGCCCCTGGGATGCCCCGAGCTCTGGCTGCCTGTTGAGGGAACATATCAGTGAGTGCTCCATTTCTGGTCACCATCTGTATCCATTCCAGAAACAAGTGGTCCATTTTAGCTCATGACCAAGCAGATTTCAAGACTGCAGAGACACAGCCCTACTTGTCACTCTTCACATTCATCTGTTTGCTTTAGGTCCGGAGCCAATGTCCAGAGCAATCCTGAATTTAACTTCTTATCTACATGGCCGGAGGGCTAAGTGGATGAGAGTACGTGAGAAAGTACCATTGGAAACATGGACAAAAATATTACTACTATGGTATCTGGGATGTTATGACCCAACAAATTGAATGGCAAGTGTTGTCTTTGTCCAGCTTAAGAGGGGTGGCAACCTGTGTATTTTTCAAGCACTGCAAGGGGGCCCTAGCATGTCCAAATGGAAAGGGTCTCCATCTCCCGTATTTATTCATTCCTTCACTCATCAGATGTTATTTGAGCATCTTCTGTGTTTCAGAAATTGTTGGGTGTCCAGATTAAAAGGTGAATTAGGCATGATTCTCGTTAACAAAAAGCTTATGGTGTAGTTGGGGAGGCAGCTTCAGAAAACAATCCTATAAATATATCTAAAATTGCAACCGTGAAAAATATTATGAAAGGAAAGTACACGGTCCAGTGAAAACACTTAATGAAGGGCTATTTCCCAAACGATGGGGGCCGTGGGAGGCTTCCCCAGGGAAGTGACATTTGAGTAGCGAGATGCAAAATGATGGCTGAAGTGGAGAGAGAACCCCGGGTGGAAGGAACAGCATATGCAAAGCCTGAAGGGTGAAGAGAACAGGCTTGTCTAAGAGAGGAAGGAAGGGCAGTGTGGCTGGACCATTGAGATTAGCTGGGGGGGAGGGATAAGCTGAGACGGGGGAGGGGGCAGGAGCCAGGTCATGGAGGGACTTGTCTCCAGGCTAAGGGTATTGCTCCATCTCCCGAGAACAAGGGGGAGGCGCTGGAGGTTTCCAAGCACCGTGGTGACGTGATTGATGCTGTCCTGATAGCAGAGCATCTGTGGAGGATAGTGTGGAGGGAGGGACAGGTGAGTGGAGGGAGTGTGGGGCTGGGGAGTTCAGATACACCTTTTCAACAGTCAAGGGGAGAGAATGATGGTGGCTTGACCTGAGATGGTGGAATTGCAGATGAAGGGGGAAATGAAGACATTTCATTCCAGGGAGATTTAGGAAGCGTGTTGATAGTACCTGACATTTTTTTTTGGGGGGGGGGAGGGGAAGGGGAGGCGGTACCAGAAATAAATTCCAGATTTATAGTTTATGTGGCTAGGTGAATGTTAATCTGCCTTACTGACATGGGAACATGGAAACCTTTTTCCAGGTTTGTGGAATTCATTAGTCAGTTTAGGCTAAGTTACGCTGAGGTGACAGATGACCCCCAAATCTCAGTGGCTTACAAAACCGGAGGTTTATTTCTTGCTTGTCCTATTGGGCCACAGTGGTCAGCTGCGTTTCTGTTCCACATCCTCTGGGACACAAAGTGACAGGACAGAGGCTGCTCATGGGACCAATGGAAAAGAGGGGAAACCATGTGCTGGTTCTTAAAGCTTTGGAGGTGACACACCTCATGTCTTAGTTTTCATAGGACAAAGCAGGTCACATAGCCACGCGTGAGTATATAATCCTCTTACAGGAAGGGGTGGACAGCACGTATTTTGAACACTATGAAAGCCTGTGAAAGGGAAACTTAAATTTCATCTTTACCATCTGTAAAATATGGGTGATGGTAGCATTTACTTCGTAGGATGATTGTGATGGTCGAATGCACACAGCATACCCTGTGGCTCAGGAAGGAGAAGGGATCTGCCTAGGATTCCTGTTTTCATATACACCAAGCCCACCTAACTCTCAGCTACGTGGTAAAAGTAAAATTCCACCTGAGAAACATTTACTGAGCACATACTAAGTACCAGGCACTGTGTTGAGCTAGATTCAGATAGGAATCCTTCTCCTTGAAGAAATTCATGGCATGATAGGGCAAAAGGGTGTGCCAACACGTGTAAAGCCCAGGGATTGTGTAACAGTGCTAAGTCGGAGTGGTCAGCTCTGGACTTCCATCTTTCTCCTTTGGATGAGGAAACATGTCTGAATTTCCCAAGGTGTCTCAGAAGTGGTGATTCTTGACCTGGGTGCTGGAGCCTGGAATGGTTCATCGGATAGGCAGGGTGGGACAGGCATGCCGGGAAGAGGGAATGCTGCATGCACTCACAGAGCCAGAGCTGCCTGGTGTGTTTGTACACTTTACACGGTGAGAGAATGCCGCGTCTGCACCCATCTGTCCCCCACCTGGGACTCCCCAGGAGCGCCCGGTCATCAGGCTGTGTGTGCCTAATTATCTGGTTTCAGCCTCTAAGCTCTTATTATTATTATTTTTTTTTGGCACACAGGCTTAGTTGCTCTGTGGCATGTGGGATCTTCCTGGAGCAGGGATCAAACCCATGTCCCCTGCATTGGCAGGTGGATTCTTAACCACTGCGCCACCTAGGAAGCCCCTCAGCTCTTATTTTGAGGGATGAGGAGAAGGAGTTAACTTCAGTTGAGAACAGTTTCTGCATCAGGAGGGGAGAGAGACAGTGAACAGTTGTCATAGGGAAAGGAATTGTGAGAAAATATTTTAGAAGGAATTGTGAAGGTTCATTTGGCCAAATGATGCACAGTCTAATCCCCTTCTTCAGTCTTCTCTCCACAGACCTTCAGTAAAATTACACTTTATGGTCTGAATGCTATAGGGAATGGATTTGTGTGTCTATGTATTTGTGTGTATGTGTGTGTAAGCATGTGTATGTGTGGGAGAAGGTGATGTGTTGAACTTGACTGTATTGCAATGGTGAGCTGGCCATGAAAGTCCAGGTGCATTTGGATCCCAGAGAAACAGCTTGGTATTGTTAGCATGTAAAGTAAAATGCAGGCACTGTTAGGATATGAAAATATAGAAGCAGGCAGGGCCAATTGTAAACGGTCTTGAATATCAAGCTAAGGTCTTGACCCTAGCACTCAGAATTGAAACCTACTTGCAGGTACACAGGATTAATGTTGTACAGGGGAGTAGAGAAAATACTGCGATCTCTTGGTAAAGATGTGTCCTCACATGCCCTCAAGAGAGTCTGCCAAGGCTGGTGTGATCATGGAGTGAGAGAAAAAGGGGGAGAATTCAGTTCAGTTTCAAGATAAACAGTATTGTTTAAAAAAAGGCCCAAACCTACCATATCTCTATGTAGTGTTGCCATGGAAAGAGCTATTTTCATGGGATGTGAGAGCAGGAAGCCACATAAAACAGAGAGAAGTGGCCAGAATGCAGGCTTGAAATATCCCTGGGCTGTCCTAACTTAGCAGCATTTTTAGAGAGGGCAGTTTCTTCATGTTTATATGACAGGAATGAGAAAAATGAAAGGTCTCAATGACCTATTCTTTCCATTTTCGCATTGAATGAGAAAACATGCCTAAAATCCATGGAAAAGATATTCCAGATAAATGATGACTTGCGGAATGAAGAATGGTTTCCGGATGGCACGTCTGCGATCTCACATCCGTCACCACCTTCCCCTCCCAACACTTCCCCTCCGGGTACCAACTTGGAATGATGTAGCGTATCTTGTTGCCTCCCTGTTAAGTGTATGCATTGAAGCTGTTTAGTCAGTGGTGGTTGACTTTTTAAGGGGTGTATTATGCTTTGGTGAAATCTGGAAGACTGTAATGAGGACAGACAGACCTTTCCAAGAAAAATATGTTTTAAAAAAGAAGCACATTCATAATGTTGGGAAAAAAAAGAAAGCAGAGTCAGAACTTGGAATGAGATGCTGGAGCCACCTTAGGTGTCTGCAGGAATGATCGGTGCCCGGGTGAGTGGTGGAGTTAGGGGCTGGGACAGGAACTTTCAGAGTCTTGGGACTCTGGAAATTGAAGGCTTCTGTCGGATACACCAGAAACCAGGGAAGCAAATAGTATTTTATTAGCATGTCTGGCTCCTCTGTGGCCCTGTATTCAGGATCTTAAAGTTGACACAACCCGTGAGGCTGGAGAAGAGGAGGGTTTGCAACTTGAGGCAGTAAAAGGCTAGGACAGTAGGTCTTGTATTTTCTGGACAATTATGGCGGGGAAAGAGACCTCTGCTTGAGAAGTGGATGTGAAGATGCACCACTTCAGAGAGACTCGAGAGGCCCAGATACTAACCAAGTATTATTTCGTGCTCGTTCTGCGTGATTACCCTAATAAACATGGCTTAGGAGGGCAGAGTGCACAGACTAGACACTTCACTGAAAACCGTTCTGTTTGGTGTAGGGAATGAATGTGGGGCAAACTTACTTTCTCGTGGCTGGCAGCCTTTTTTCTTAAAGTTTTTCTACAGATGTGAGCCACACGGGTTTGCCTTCTCTGGAGAGCTGAAGGTCAAGGAGTCCAGAAGCTACTTGAATGCCTGGGTCACGTTGGAATGCCACCAATTTATTTATTTATTTATTTTATTGGCTGTGTTGGGTCTTTTTTTTTGCTGTGCGCGGGCTTTCTTTAGTTGCAGTGAGTGGGGGCTGCTCTTCATTGTAGTGTGCGGGCTCCTCATTGCCGTGGCTTCTGTTGTTTCAGAGCACAGGCTCTAAGGCGTGTGGGCTTCAGTAGTTTCAGCACATGGGCTCAATCGTTGTGGCTCACGGGCTCTAAAGCGCAGGCTCCGTAGCTGTGGCTCACAGGCTTAGTTGCTCCGCGGCATGTGGGATCTTCCTGGAGCTGGGATCGAACCCGTGTCCCCTGCATTGGCAGGCGGATTCTTAACCACTGCGCCAGCTAGGAAGCCCGGAATGCCACCAGTTTAATTCAGAAAACATTTATTGAGCACCTACTATAATATGTTTGAGGCAAAATGCAAGACTTGAGAATACAAAGAGAAACTGCATGTCTTTCCCTCCTGAAGCATTCACGGCCTGTCAGTACACACACATCCACAGATAGCTGTGGTTAATGCTAGAATCCCGAAACAGTGGGGTGAGGTGCTGGGGCTGGACCTCTCATTCTCTAAGCACTGGGCCCCATTTAGCCCTCCCAGAAATTCCGTTAGTGGATGCTATGCTGACCGCCATTGTTCAGATGAGGAAACTGAGGCCCAGAAAAATGAACTGTTTTCCTGAGTATCTATAGCTGGGAAAGCATGGGAGCCAAGATCCATGAGGTCGCCCAAGGGCGTGAGAGTGGACAGGACGTGCCCACCCAGTAGGGAACAGCCCAGTCGAGGCTGTGGAGGCCGAGAGGACAGAGGAGCAAGGAGTCAGCCACGGCCCCTGTCTGGGTTAAGTGTCGGGGCCTCAGGGCCAGAGATAATCGAGTCATCTTTTCAACAAATATTTGAGTGCCAGCCGCTGGTGGAGGCACTGACCATGTAATGACGATCGAGGCTGGACAGGGCTCTGTCCGTACGGGACCATCCTTAAGCCAGGATACAAGTCTGTGAACGTGCCAACACGTACACAGCAGCTGCTGAGATGCTGGGAAGTCACATAGCATCAGAGGAAATCGGTCCTGTGGTCAGGCCTCTGTGACGAAGTGACATTAAAGTTGAGATCTGAAGACCAAGCACGAGCCAGCCATGCATAGATCCACAGAGAAGGGCATCTGGTGGGGAGGAGGTCTGCAAGGGCAAGGGCCCCTCAGCGGGAAAATTGGGCCAAAGAATACGTCCCGACTGAACCTACACTGCCCTGTGTGCTTGTCATGTGATCACCCTGATGTTTGATGCCTCTTATAGGCTCGTGCTGGATGGCCCCATTTTGGAAATTGTCCTGAAATTGGTGCATTGACTGTCGGTTCTGAGTTGCATAACACCTACTCACATGTTATGTGTTCAACCCAACTCCTTTTCCAAAGGGATGGGCAGCTTGGATTATTCCTTAGGCCTCAGGCTGTCCAAACGTGCCTGCTGGGTTTGTTCTGTGCTGGCCTGTCCCCACCCTCCCCCCCCCCCCAACAAATCTGCCAGTGATTACATTGCCACATTTTAACCAAATGGCACCAGTTACACTTCCCCCTCTGTTTTCTCTCCGGCCATGAAAAACAAACCTCATCTATGATCTCCCAAGTGTTCCCTTTCTAAACCTAGGCGACATGAGGTTTTCACCACTGAGATCATTTGAAGACTGTCAGTTTCCATTAACTAAACATGAACTTCTTTTCCTAACCACGTACCCCACTCTTGGTTTGGAATGATTCTTGGAAGTAAGTTTTGTTGTTCAGCCGGGAGAGGAGACTACTGAAATGCACAGACTGCTTACTTGTTTCCTACCTGCTAGAGATAATTTAGGTGGAAGCTGTGAGGAACGTTGGAAAGGACCATTGAGAGCCAGTCATGTGACCCAGACCTGATGGACATGTGACCAGAGCTGACCAATCAGCCTCCTCTGGCCGCAGGGTTGCGTCAGGGACGGTGTATGGTCTGAGCCAGGCCATTGTCTGATCACGGACTTGGGCTGCAAGACTGGGGAAGATGGTCCCCTTTCTCTTGGGGTTGTTGAACTGGGAGCCCTTGGGGCTGCAGGTGCCTTTGACCATCTTGTGGAAAGCAGAGTCCAGAGATGAACTGAGGCAGATTCCTAAAAATATTATTTGAATACCTGGATCCAGCCATGTCTTGAAGCCAGTACAGTCTCAGACTTCTCAGTTATATGAGCTGATAAATATAACTGATGTGCTCTGAGACTCTTTTGAATTGGGTGCCTGTTGCTTTCAACTCAAAGGGGGTGTGTTGAAGACGTCTGCAGCTGCTCCGCTGCACCACCTCCACTACCCATCCTGATTTGCTTGTTCCTTTTCCTCCTTCAGCAAGCATTTATGGAGCTCCTGCTGTATACCAGGAGCATGGCCACTGCAGGAGACAATGACCCATACCCGTTTGTCAGCAGGCCCCCACCTTTCCTGGCTGGCAGAGTCCCTAGTGATTCACTCCTGCCGTCTGCATAGAGCTGCGTGCCAGACATGGTGACACTTTCTCCATTGCCCGTGGAGGATCTAGTCGAAGCGAATCTGTCTTTCTCTCTTTCTCTCTTCCCCACTCTCTTCCCCCCTCCCCCTCCCTCTGTCCCTCCCTCCCTCCCTCCCTCCCTCTCTCTCTCTCCCTCCCCACCCTCTTTCTCTTTCTTTCCCAAATTTTGCTTAATTATAAGGGGGCATGCAGCCAATTTCTGGTCAGTGAAGTATGAAGGGATGTCATCTGGGGAGGGGGCACGTTGGGGAGTAACAGTAGGGCAGAAAAAGCCCCTTTTCTTCTGACGAATATTATTTCCATGTGAGACGGAAGAGCTATAGTGAGACAATGGCAGAGCAAAAACGTGGGGGTGAAAATCTGGCACGGGATGGCATCACTGAGCTACTGAATTAACTCTGGGTCCTCTGAACTTCCTGACAGGTGAAATAATAAGTGGCCTTCTTAGAGGGCCGGGTCAGGGAGGGTGGGAAGGAATCGCGGGAGGGAGGGGATGTGGGGATATATGTATAAATACAGCGGATTCACTTTGTTGTACAGCAAAAACTAGCACAATACTGGAAAGCAATTATATTCCCATAAAGAGCCTAAAAAAAAAAGTAAGTGACCTTATTGTTGAAGACGTTGGATTGGGTTTTCTCTTGCTCACAATCAAAAGGATTCCAACAGGTGCAGATGCTCGTAAACAGTGGTGCCTGAGTCGACAGCAGTGTGCCTCCTGGAGAGGTTATCAGCCTCACCGGGTGGGCCCATGGACAGTGAGGGCACCATGCTCTTTTTTAAAAAAATTTTTTATTGAAATATAGTTGACTTACAAGGTTGAGTTAGTTTCAGGCCTACAGCAAAATGACTCAGTGAATATATATATTCTTTTTTAGATGTGTTTCCCTTGTAAGCTATTACAGAATATTGAGTATAGTTCCCTGCGCTATACAGTAGGTCCTTGTTGGTTATCTATCCTATATACAGTAATGTGTATATTTTAATCCCAAACTCCCAATTTATCCTTCCCCCACCCCTTCCCCCTTTGGTACCATAAGTTTTTTTTCTATGTCTGTGAGTCTGTTTCATAAATAATTTCACTTGTATCATTTTTTTTTTTAGATTCCATACATAAGTGATATCATATGATATTTGTATTTCTCTGTCTGGCTTTCTTCACATAGTATGCTAATCTCTAGGTCCACCATGTTGCTGCAAATGGCATTATTTCATTCTTTTTTATGGCTGAGTAGTATTCCATTGCATACACGTGCCACATCTTCTTCATCCATTCCTCTGTTGATGGACACTTAGGTTGCTTCCATGTCTTGGCTATCGTAAATAGTGCTGCTCTGAACATAGGGGTGCATGTATCTTTTTGAATTAGCGTTTTCTCCAGATATATACTCAGGAGTGGGATTGCTGGATCATATGGGAACTCTAGTTTTTTAAGGAACCTTCATACCATTCTCCATGGTGGCTTCACCAATTTTACATTCCCACCAACAGTGTAGGAGGGTTCCTTTTTTCCCACACCTCTCTAGCATTTATTATTTGTAGATTTTCTGATGATGCCCATTCTGACCAGTGTGAGGTGATACCTCATTGTAGTTTTGATTTGCATTTCTCTAGTAATTAGTGATGTTGAGCATCTTTTTTTTTATAAATTTATTTATTAATTGGTTTTATTTATTGGCTGCATTGGGTCTTTGTTGCTGCACATGGACTTTGTCTAGTTGTGGCGAGTGGGGGCTGCTCTTCACTGTGGTGTGTGGGCTTCTCATTGCAGTGGCTTCTCTTGTTGCAGAGCACAGGCTTCAGTAGTTGTGGCTCATGGGCTCTAGCACACAGGCTCAGTAGTTGTGGCATATGGGCTTAGTTGCTCCGTGGCATGTGGGATCTGTCTTCCTGGAGCAGGGATCAAACCCGTGTCCCCTGCATCGGCAGGCGGATCCTTAACCACTGCGCCACCTAGGAAGTCCCGATGTTGAGCATCTTTTCATGTGCCTGTTGGCCATGTTTGTCTTCTTTGGAGAATTGTCTAATTAGATCTTCTGGAGGGCACCATATTCTATATCTGGTTTTTCATTATATGAGCTTAGATACTCAGGTGACTGGGCTTAGGGGACTGACTTCCTGGTGATAAGCAGATTTGCTTGAGACCTGTAAGTAAGAATTGGAGAGTTACTTTATTAATTTGCATTTGAAATGTAACTCCTGTCTGGACATTCTCTCCCTGTAAACAAACAACTTCATGGGAAGCCAATGATAACTAGAGAGTAGCTGGCTAAGCTTGGAATTGGAGCCGCACTAGGAGACCTAGTTCTTGGGTACATGCTCGTACTGGCTCTTATCACCCAGCTGCCAAGACTGAGGCCTCCATTGCCACCATCCATTCATCCTAGTCTGCAGTTCCCCGTTCTCACCTCCCTGTTTCCTCCAAGCGTGCCATTCGCTCTGCCTAGGACACTGTTTCCATAGCTGGCCTCACTCACCTGGCAGACTTCTGTTTGTCCTTCAAGTAGCAGTTTAGTGTCACCTCCTCCAGGAAGCCTTCCTTGACTGTACTCTCCCTTCCCCTAGTCTGCGTATCAGGTCCCTTCACAGATTGTTATGGTTCCTTTGTGTTAACCTAAGTGTTTCATTTCTCCTGTTGAGTTGTAATTGTCTGTTGACTTGCTGTCTCCCATTCAAGTGTGAGCTCCTGGGAGGGCACAGACCGTGCCCATCTTGGTTCCCACTGGGTCCCCAGTTCCTAGGGCTTTGCTTGGCCCTCCAGGTGATCAGTACATGGTTGTTGAATAAATAGTGAACGAGTGAGTAACTGTGAAGGTATTCCCAGAGGCTCCCTCATCCCCACTCTTACTTGGTGGGTACTGGCAGGGGCCTCTCATGACTTGTTTTTTGGTGGGTCAGCCCTTCTGTAGTTACTTAAATTCCCCTAACTGGTTAATTTCAGCTACTCCCAGTCAGTCTGGGAGTCTTGCTTTGGATTCAAACAGACCTGTGTTTTAAGAGCCCTCCTCTGTCACTTACTTGTGACCTTGGGAGATGTTCTTAATGCTTGAGAACTTTAGTTTCACCATCTGTAAAGGGGGACTGATGGCAATATCCTGTCTCATAAGTTATAGTGAGAATTAAATGAAAAAAAAAAAAAGCCTGTGAAATGTTTTCCACAGCATCTAAATTACACCAAATGCTCAATTATTATTATGAAGCTGTGTGCCCCTCCTTCAAACTGGGGCTGGAGAGGGAGTGTTTCTCCTGGGATTATCGACGGCCGACGTTCTCTGCCCTTCATCACAGAGGGAGACAGAACGCGGGGCTTCCACCAAGCATTTCCAATGATTATGTCTGTCTATAAATAGTTTTTTTTGAAAACAAAATGTAAGAATGTTTGAGTCCAGCCCAAGAATGTATGTTATGTTCTTTAAAAAGGAAATGTCAACAGAGTGTTGGGTGACAACCAGTCTCATGCAGATCCTTCCAACAACGTGAAGAGGGCATTCCATGGAAACTAGTTCTAAAGGGCCAACTCGAGGGAAGTTGGTTCTGAGTTCCCCCCTAAGTCAGAGGACCGAGGGGGTCAGATCATGAGACAGAGCAAGACTCTTGGGATGAGCATCGTAACAGCCGGAAGGATCCAGCCACCCCTCTAGAGCACCGTGTGGGGGGCCTTAGAGAGGCAGCCTGGCCTGGCGGGGGCGCTCGGGTGACTGGAGACACATCAGACGGCACAGTCCAAACTCTGCCACCTCCTTGCACAGGCTGACACCTCCATGTTTCAGTTTTCCAATCTGTAAAATGGGCATAAGGATAGGTAGCTACCTAGCGAGAGATGTTCGGAGTGAGTATATGAGACACACAGTGCCTGGTGCGTAGGAGGTCGCTTGCCAATGTCTGCAACTTTACTCCTCCTCCTCTTCCTCAATGACTGCTTCTACTACTACTGTTCCTTCTTCTGTTGCTACTGTTACTTCTTTCATTGCTGTTACTACTACCATGACGTCTTCTGTTACTTCCACCGCTTCTTAATACTAATCTACCATTACTACTACAACCTCTGTTACCATGACTACTACTATGACTGTGATTTCTTCTGTTAGTACTACTTCCTTTATCACTACTACTACTTTATCTTTTTCTCCTCCTCCTTCTGTTACTGCTATGACTTCTACTACCACTTCTATTACTGCTACTTATTTTACTAATTATACTATTGCTTCTATTACTTCTAGTACTAGTGCATTTACTATTACTTCTTCTATTACTACACCTACTACTTGCACTGCTGTGCACTTTTAAAAAATTGAAGTATAGTTGATTTACAGTGCTCTGTTACTACTATGTACTTTTAATATTACTACTAGCGATACTTGTACTACTTCTCTTACTGCTACCACAATGGCTCATCATTTAAGTCAATCATTTCATTTTATAAATGGGGACACACAGGCTGAGAGGGAGGAAGGAATCTGCCCAAGATACGAATTTGCTCGGGGCATAAATGGGACAAAAACCAGGCCTCCTGACACCCAGGGCCATGTTCCTTTCATCCCTCCATGGACCAGCGCTGCCGGACTCCATGCTATATGGAAATTCATGGTCATGGAAACTGAAGATGGTTAACTAATTAGAGATGAGACTCAAGGGGACATTTACTGACGCTGTGACCGTTGGGGAATCAGTTAACCCTTCTGTGCCTCACTTTTCTCACCTGTGAAATGGGGACTATAAAGCATCTATATCAAGGGGCCATTGTCAGGGTTGAATGAGTCACTACAAGTCGGAAGTGCATATACCAGGGCCTGGCACACTCCTAACCAGCAGGAAGCTCATTTATCCTGTCCTCCAGCCACAGCCTTCTGCCCACTGCGTCTCTCTTCAGTTCTCTCTCTTCTCTGCAAAAGGAAGGCATAACTCAGCCATTGCCTGGGCAGGTGTCAGAGCAGAAAACCAAATGATGTAGTTCCTTCCTTGTGGGCGCAGCTGGCTGACAACTCCAGTCGTCTGTCTGTCTCTCCCTCCCTGTCTGTCTCTCCATTGTCTGTCTCTCCACCTGTCCGTCTGTCGGTCCCGATGGCACCTGACTCACTGGGTGGTGATGAGCGTTAAATGTGTGAATACGCGTGAAGCCCATGGAATATCGCCTGGTGCCTAGTCGGTGCCTGGTGACTGCTAGCTTTTACAGCTGTTCATTGATATCATTATCTCACCGAATCCGTTCCTTCGACTGGCCCGGCTTCCCCTCACCACCCCTGCTCTTCCACTTGACACGGGGTGGGTTTTCTGGCTGCAGACATGGAAATATGACCTTTTTTGGGTGCTGACACCAGTGAAAGGATGGGCAGGAAGTAGGAATGGGCAGAGGGAACGCTGAAGGGCTCTGCAGGCCCCCCAAGCCCCTGCGACTCCGTGGGGGCTCAGTAGGTGTCGCCGGTGATGCAGAAAGGGCCGGGCCGTCATCCTTCGCCTCACTTAGTCGTGGGTTGCTCCCAGGAGGCTGGAGCTTGGGGGGACGGTCCTCTGCAGCTGAAGCAGACCCCGTAACGCCAGGAGCCATGGACAGCAAATTCCTCCCGGAGGCGGATCTGGGAAACACAGCTCTGGGTCTGCGCAGCCACGTGCTGGTTGGATTTGCAGGTTTCCGCGATCTGTTGATCACTTAATACAGGGCTCCTGGTGAGTTTGTCCAAGGCAGACCCTGGAGCAGAGAGCGCTGCAGCTGGAGGAGGTCCTGCGGCCTTCTCATCAGCTCCCCGTGATTTTCTGATGGGGACTCTGCGGTGGGGGTGGGGCTCAGCCAAGTGCCTGAGCTGGATTAGAAGCCAGTGGAACCAAAGACCTGCCTTTTAGATTTTACTTAATTTTGAATAATGTATATTGAATAGCCGCATGTGGTGAGTGGCTGCTGTGTCCGGTAGTGCTGTAGCCTTAGCAGAAGGCATCCTGTTCATCTCCCTGAGACCCCTCAGTGTCATTACGGGACAGGCTGCAGAGAAGGCAGAGACACAAGAGTTTTGTGAGCTCTTCCCTTCCCACACTGAGACCGGGTTTCTGCCCCCCTTCTCAGTCTCTCTCAATACGCTTTGATTTCAGTCCCCTTGAAAGACTTTGCCGGTCGTGAAGATTGCTTACTCTCTTTTGCTCGCCTCTGCTGCTTGCAAATATCTAGTTTTCTTACCTGCAGATGGTAATCTCTTGTATTCCATTCATAAGGCAGCCATTGCAACCTTGCCCCTCAGGTGCCCTAATTTATACCAGGAACTTGCAGTTCCGCTCCCCGGGGGCCCACACTTGGGTTTCTCCTGCGCCTTCTCCCGTCTCGTTTCTGTGATTCAGCACCCTCATTCTCCCTCTACATCATCTGCTCTCCCTGCCTGGATGCACTGGCTGTCTGTCCTGCCGTCTGCAGGGATGATGCCTGGTGCCTTGTGGCAGCGGTGATGTTGCTGTGTGTACCAGTAATCACCAGGAAGCGGCAACCTGCTCTTCATGATTAGAAAGTGCCTTGGAGCCTTAAGTTTCTGGTTCTGCTCATAAAGATGAAGATGTAATTCTAGGGAACAGATGGCCTGCAACCCACCCATCGGAATTCCACTGAGGTTGGGTCAGTTTCTGGGCACTGCTTCTTAGCTAATTTAGGTTCTGAAACCTTTCCTTCCTTCCTTCCTTCCTTCCTTCCTCCTTTCCTCCCTCCCTCCCTTCCTTCGTTTTTTCCTCTCTCTCTCTCTCAACTATTATTGACTGAAAAAGTTACCATGTACTTTGTAAATAAAACCAATAAGATGAAGGCACTCATTACTTCATAAATTTTAAGGGCCTTGCTTACCTTCCTACAAATCCCCACTTTCTGGATTCCCATGAAAAGATGAATTCCTTTAGCTGTAATTAATGTAAAGGAATAGCTTTTATTGCTTTGTGAATTAAAGATTCTTGATCTGATTATTAGTAACCATAGCTGCTGCCTTTAATGAGTATTCATAAAGGATTCCACGTCACAATAAACACTTCTTATTCTTCCTTTTAATCCTCAAGACCACCCTGGGAGTAGGTACTAACATTATGCCCATTTTACAGAGGAAAAGGGAAAAACTGAGGAAATGACTCATCTCAAGCCATACATTGAGAAAATCGGGGTTTGCACCCAGGTTGGACTGCAAAACTCACGCGCTTGACCCCTGGCCATGCAGTAACCTGTCACGTAGTGAGGGGAGAGCTGGAAACCTCGGCAGAAGGGCTCCTGTCATCACGGTGGATCACTGGTGTTTTTGACCATCCGGCAGTCTTTCCTTCCCTTTCTTTTGGTAACACATCTTGTCTTAGGTCAGGTTCCCTGAAAGCAAACCCCAAGGTGGGATTTGAGTACAAATGAATTGTAAAGAAAGTGTTCCCAGGAGACCTCAGAAGAAAGTGGGGCAGTAGCAAGGCTGAGCAGATAAAGTCCAAGCCTCGGCCTGAGCCCATGGGCACCCTGGAGTGTAAATTGCACCTGACTTGAGGCGAGAGAGCTGGGTTTTCCGCCCCCTCCCACTCCAGCTGAGGGTGGTCCGTGGAAGATGGAAATTCCCAGGCTCTCTCTGCTCTCTGAGCCTACAAGTGGCTCCAACAGCACAAGGACTGTTGTTTGCAGAAAGTTGCAGGGTGGGGGGAGGTGGAAGCAGCCGAGCTGGGGGAGGGGAAAAGAGAAATGGCCGAAGGGACTCAAGGACTCTGGGCAGAGCAGACAGCGGACGTGGCCTCGACACCCTCAACGTTCCATTAAGGAAGTGTCCCTTTTGCATTCTTGTTGAGCCAGTCGGTCAAGAGGAGGGTTTCTCATCCTGGACACTACTGGTATTTGGGGAGGAGGGTTCTTAGCTGTAGGGCCTGCCCTGTGCCTTGTAGGATATTTAGCAGATCCCTAGTTGTGACAGCCACGGATACCCTGGAACGTGTCCAGACTGTGTCAGATGTACGCGGGGAGAGGGGGACAGAATCCGCCCCCCCCACCATTGAGAACCGCTGATCAGGATGCTCTGCCTTCTCCTGGTTGGAGGATGGATGTGTGACCCAGACGCTCCCTCCCAGGAGTTTTGCTCTTGCTGAGTGAGGCAAAGGCGTACGTGTTTGGGGTTGATTAATCAAGAATGCTGTCTCCTGAAGAGACTGGGCCTGGCTTCTTGCTTGCTGCCTAGATGCTCACAGATGTCCTGGTTGCTGGTTTTTTGAGAACTCTTTTTTTCCCTCCCAGTTTTTTTCTGATCCTATGAGTTAGCCCATATCCATCAATAAATTTCTTCTCTGCTTCAGTTAACCAGAATCAGTCTCTGTTGCTTCTGATGAAAGACTCGTAATGGACATGGTAATTACTCTATTACATTAATCTATTAAATTAAATCTGTTTTATGACATGATAACTCTAAATCAAGAACTAGAAAGTATCTGTAGACTCAGAATGGAGTGGAAAACTCCGCTAGACCAAGATCACTTCTCCTTGTTTCTAAACCTCCAGTTTCTCCCTCTTTCCCACCTTCACATACTTTCATTTGACAATTTTCCTGTCATTCCAGGGTTTCTTGGATTTGTTCACTAAAAGAGTCAGCATTCTCCTTGAAGAGAGCCTCTTTCTTTGTTACTTCACCAGGCGTTGTCTACAGAACAATCTATTGCTTCTGGAGACATCCTCTTCCTAGGAGACGTAGATCTGGATTTTTTCCCAAGGTTTGTCTTTTCCATACCTCAGATACAGTTCTTTCTCTCCAAAAAATAGAGGTGGTCTTTGTTTTTTGTTTGTTTGTTTGTTTGTTTGGAGACTATCCCTTCTGTTTTACTGGAAAGTTATCTAAGGCACTAGAATTTTTCCCCTCCCAGAGATGTGTAGTGTTGAGTATTCTTGATGTTTAAGGGTTGTTCTGTGGGGCTGAAGACTCCCAGTATGCCATCTTCTCTTACTCCTGGCAGGTAGCTTTCTGTCTTTGCATGAGGCTGTGCTTCTATAAAATATTATGGAAAAACATTAATGTAGGATGGCAGTTTTTAGAACTTATCAGACCTTATGTTTAAATCTTTAAGAGACATTTTAATCATTTGGGAATGTTCTTTGGGAATTTGCCATTAGGAAAAACCTTTTCTTTCTTAAGTTTTTGTTAAGAATCACTGGTTCTGATACTAAGAATTATGTAGTGTTTCCCCTTTTCCTCTGTCTGCCAGGAAGCTCACAGCCAGATTTGATGCTACTCATAGGTTCTATGTTATCTATGCTACCATGTCTCATATTTCCCTGCTTCCCTTTTCCTTTGTCTAGATTTACTATTCCTGTATTTATTTTATTAAGCTTGTTATAGTCTTTATTTGTACGCATCCCTAAAACTCTCAAGAAGTAGGGTCTGGATAAATGAGTAATTTTAAGCCAGTTGTTGCTGCTGTGAGATTGATGATACTGTGCTAAGCACCTTAGTGCTGTACTCTCTGATTCTCTATCCTTTCTCCATCTTCGCATTTAGTGAATGGACCAGTCCTAGATATATAACAGACATAGTCAACACTTGGTTATTTTTCCTTTGTTTTGTTCATCTTTGGTTCTTTGGATTGGAGAGGATGGTGTACCGAGATGCTTAGTTTATTTCAAAATGTGGCAAGGGGCATAGGAACCATTAACTGGTAGCTTGGGTGAGCGCCACCACAGCCCACGGAAGTGTTTCATCTGCCATTTTGTTCCGTCTGCTTATTGTTTTACGAGTCAGTGTAACAAGGCTGGAGTTTCATTTGGTTGTACAATAAGCAGCTCAGCTCTGTCGCCTTGCCCTCCTTTGGGGTCAACATTTTATGTTACCTGTCTGGCCCTCGTGGTTATTTGCATTTGAGATGTCTGCTTTATGGTTGTGAACCCATTTTACTGGTTGGTAACATGTATAAAAACAGAAGTAGGTCCTAGATTATAAGAAATACCCAATATCAAAGTCATTTCAGATTCCTGTTGAATCGGTACCTATTTTACTTTCTCTTTGCAAGCTCTGACCCTGGAATTTTAATGGAAAATTGTCCAGCGCTGAAAGTCTAACTTTGAATGCATTAAACTCTGTAGATGTGTTACATCTTGACTTCTGAGAAGGGGTAACTTTGCGTGGGTGTATTTCAGTGTGCTTAATATTCCACACATAAAATGGCATCGTGTGTGTGTGTGTGTTTGCACGAGCATATTGGGTTTGGGGGAGTGGACTCAATGTTCCCTCAGTCCCTCCCAATACTGGTGAGTTCACACATGACCTTGGAACAGCGACTGTAGCCCTCTGGGCCTCAATTTCTTTGAGAGCTTTTGAGTGGCTGCTTTCTAAGCCGCTGTCTCTTACGAACTTCTGTAGTACTGCCAGCGCCTTGGATCTGCAAAGTGGTACGGCCTATCAAGAGGGTAAAAAGATAACTCACAAAATAGGATGAAATGTTTAATAATCTTGTATCTGATACTGATCTAGTATCAAGAATATATAAATAACTCTTACACCTCAACCACAAGACAACCCGATTAAAACATGGGCAGAGGTCTTGACTGTTTCTGCAGAGAAGATGTATGAATGGTCGGCAAGCACATGAGAAGATGCTCGTGTCATCAGCCGTTAGGGAAACACCAAATCAAACCCAGAATGAGATACAGCTCACACCCCCGGGGCTGGCCATAGTAGCCACACCACCACCACCACCAAAAACCGAAAACAAGTGTTGGTGAGGATGTGGAGGGATTGGGACTCTTTGATTTTGCTGATTGGAATGGAACATGGCAGGCACACCCTGTGCAAGACAACATGGCAGTTCCTCAGTAAGTGAAACCGAATTATCACGACCCAGCAACTTCACTCTTACTGTATGCCCAGAAGAATTGATAACAGATGCATAAACGAAAACTTGTACGTGAGTGTTTATAGCAGCAGTCGTCACAACAGTCAAAAGGTAGGAACAACCTAAATATCCACCAACTGATGAGTGGGTAAACAAAATGTGGTCCATCCACACAGTGGAATATCATTCAGCCATGAAAAGGAATGGAACACTGACAGCGCTACGCCATGGATAGATCTTGAAAATATTCTGCTCAGTGAAAGAAGCACAAGGTCACATATTGTATGACCATTTATATGAATTGTCCAGAACAGGCAAATCCATAGAGAGAGAGAAGATGAGTGGTTGCCGGGGGTTCAGGGAGACCAGGAGTGGCAAGGGATTGCTTTAAAACTATGGGGTTTCCTTTTGTTGTGGAAAAAAGTTCTGGAACTAGACAGTGGTGATTGGTCCACAACACTGTGAATGTACGAAATACCCACCAAATTGTATACTTTAAAGGGATAAAAACGGTAAAATTTTATGTCGTGTGTTTAACACACAACCCCAAAATATCCATGGTGACCAGTTTGCTAGAGAAAAGATTTAAAAGCTGTAACAACCAAAAAAAAAAAAAAGGGAAGAAAAAAAGGGTTTGGCCATTTTTGTTTCAATAGGATTTGTATGGTTTCTTTATGTAGAGGTACATTGGAAAAATATAGAATAATATCTATTGTACACCAATGTTACTCCAAGTGTGATCTGCAGGTGGTCGACGTCTGCATCACCTGGGAGCTTGTTAGAAGTAGAGGTTGCCGGGTCCCTCCCCAGACCCGCTGCCTCCGGTTTTCTGGAGGTGGGCGCAGGCATTGCTGCCTTGCCCTCTCCGGGCGGCTCTCCTGCAGGCACGTTCCAGGAGCTTTACAGTTCATGAGGCCCGTGGCGCTCCGTTTCAGTGTGGGTAAGAATCACCTGGAGCTCTTGCTACCTGTGCTGTGTTCTGAGTCTGGAGAGGAAGATTCCTTAGACCCGGGCTATACTCAGAAACCCGTTTCTAACCAGCATCCAGGGGGTTCCAATGCAGGTGGTCCAAGAACCCATTGTCCAAATAATGGAGGGAGAATTGATTTGCACCCTTTACTGGGCACGAATATCACCTGGGAAGTTTGCTGAAAACGCAGGTCCCACTTCCAGGTGTCCTGATTAAATAAATCTAGGATGGGGGGTTAGGAGACTGCATTTTAAACAATCACCTCTGTTAATTCTGATTCAAGGGGTTAGGAGACTGCATTTTGAAAATCACTGCTCCCGACAGCTCTTTGAGGACAGATGACAGCTTTTAAATGATCTTCTTGGGCTAGAGCTTTGGCCTCAGTCTAATAAATGGGATTAACTGGCATGGTTGACAAGTCTAGGAATTGAATCTGGATCATCAGTTACATCAGTGAAAAATGCAGGATGTGTAGCCGAGTCTGCAGTTGATATAAAAAAATAAAAAGGAAAAAACAATCTGTGCTTTTTTTCAGTGGTAGGTACTGAGAAAGCTAAGGCAGCTTGAGGCTTCCTTAACAGAAATATTGTTTCTAATATGAGGGAGGTGATAATCCCGTACTTAATATAGGGTGCAGACCATACAGAGACTAGCTTTAGTTGTAGATGCCCTACATTATATGGATACACTGGAGTGGGAAGTGAAGCTAGCATTTATTAAGTGCCTACTGTATATACATTTTTCTCATTTATTAGCCTATTTTACCCCATTGAATGTTCCCAGTGACCCTGTGATATGTAGATTATACCCATTTTAAAGGTAAGCATAACTGAGGCTACCAGAAAGGGGAAGTCACTTGCCCACTGATTTCCTACTTCTGTGCAGAACAACTGGACATCTCTCTTGCCACCAGTACCTCTAGTCTGGGAAGGCTACACGCTACAAGATACTCACTATAACTATAGCAAATTGTCGAGATGCCCCATCATCAGCCCTGTTGTATTGGAAGATGGTCCTCTGTAGCCTGGGAACCAAGCCATACGGTTTCCAAGTTCAACATTTCCTCCCGGAACTCTTCCAGCACGGTGTTGGGATGACTTACTGTTTGCTTTGCGTCTCTGGTATGTGCCTGGTGTAATATTTACCAACTGGTCGGCTCTGTGGACACAGCAGGCCGTGAGACTGTCTGTGTTTGCCCCACTTGGTTTCCTGGCTGGGCCTGTTTCCATGGTAATGGCCTTTCCTGTCCGCAGCCTTGAAGGGAGGTATGAAAGAGCACACTGTTAGGCGTGGCTGTCTGGGGCCTAATGGGGTCGGATTTTTCTCTTGGATCCTTAACAAGGAAAGTGGATTAAGTTCTGCTCTTAAGCATTCTGGCTGTATTTTCCTGTGCCCTGAAAACTATCTTCTCAGCTTTGTGTTCTGCATCAGCCAGGGAGGTTTGACGATGTGATTGGGTGACTAGCAGGGATTTCCCTCCGGAGAACTGTAATTGGGTCGTGTGTCTTTTCACAGCACAATCATCTGAATTTCACCTGCCAGGGGTTTTCTCGTCTCCCAAATGGCTCTCCCAAGTGTCCCTTCTCTGCTTTGTTCAGACCTAAACATTTCTGATTTAGGAAATTGTAACGGCCCCCAGAGAGCCCTCCCAGACCACAGCTTTCCCCCTCCCGTCTACACCCTCCCAAAGTGTTTCTAAAGCCTCAGCGTATTGAATTGGTCCTCTGCTGCAAAACCCTGGTGACGCCCTCTTGCTACAGGGTGAGCCCTCATGGTGGCATTGGCTGCCCTCAGGCTTGAGCGAGCCCGTCCCTGTCCAGGGGAGGTACAAGGCAGGCTGCATTTGCCATCTCGGATTTTCTAGTAGCCACATTAAAATAGTAAAAACAAGCAGGCAAAATTAATTTCCATAATATGTTTCATTTATTTAACTCAGTACATCCCAGATAGTATCATTTCAGCAGGCAAACAATATAAGAATATTAATGAGGTCTCTTGCTTCCTTTGTTTCCACTGAGTCTTCTCAATCTGCTCTGGAGCTGACACACGCAGCACATCTTAATTCGGACCAGCCACTTTTCGGGTCCTCAGTGGCTAGTGGCACCAAACCTAGCCTCTGCCTCCTCCTCCAGTCTCCTCCTGGTCCACCTTCCCAATTTCCACACATTCCCAGGCCCCCAAGCCCCCCCAGACTTCTGCCATGTGTGAACTTGTCACGCCCTTGACCCTCTGTGCCTTTGCACCTGCCCTTCCTGTTGATGGCCATCCCCTTCTGTGCTGCTGCTCATCTTTTCAACCCAGATCCCGTGGCTTCTAACGTCATTCCCTGCAGGCCTCTTCTCTCCTCCCTGCTCTCGTTGTCCCCTCCACTTTGTATCTCAGATGTAGCACTGGGTGTGTTGTATTGTGATTACTCAGAGGTCTTTCACCCCGGGGGACAGTCCTGAAGGGACACGGGTGTGCCTTGGCCACTTCTGTGGCTCCCAGGAAATGTTCAAAACAGGGCGTGAGTACCTTGTTGGGATTTTCCAGCTCCTCTTCTCGTACGTGCAGGATCCCGCTGCCCTCCAAACTCGTGTTGTCCCTCGACCTGAGATATGTGAGGGGCAAAGTGTGAACCTTGCAGAGCTTCCTAGGCCTCTTCCATGCTGTTTCTCTCTTTCTATCTGTATTCTCATCCACTTCCTGTATCAGAGAGTGTATCTGCTCAGATGAACGTTATCCCACGCCAAACAGCATGGGAAAGATAAATAGGTTGATTTAAAAAACTGATGCAAGACCCCCCTCATTGTCCCAAACAAAATGCAACATATACACATATGTCAAAAGTTAAAAAAATAAAGTTCTGCTGTCTGGGATCATGCAGGCTCCCATTCTCCCCTGCCAGCTGTACTGATTAGCTGTTATAAAATCAAGGAGAGGTCTTATGAGAAAAATGGAGATAATGAATTGAAGAAGTTCTCGAGTCTGCCTTTTGAGCCTCGTGCCTGGTGACTCACTGTGCTGGTGACAGCGTGTCACGTGGAATGGATGTCATCGTACAGGTGAAAGAGCCCAGATGCAAAGTCAGACAGACCTGGGTTCAGTCCTAGTTGAGGCACTTCCTAGCTGTGTGAATTTGAGTCAGTAAGAGCCTTTCAGCCCCTCAGTGTTCTCACCTGTAAAATGGGCCAGCAGTGGTGCTGCCCCTTGAGGTGTTCTGAGGCTTCACTGAGACAGTGTGTGTCTGAGATGCAGATGCCAGACCCCAGAGTTGTGGCATCTCCTTTGGTGTTATTAGGAAAATCAGCCCTTCTTGACCTCGAGTGATCTGGGTGTAGCATTTCTTAGCTTTAAGACTCTTCTGGGACCCGGTCCAGGAATTTTTTTAGGATCCAGATTCCCTGGCTTCCTTAGCCTTGTTTCTGGCGGATTTTGCATTTGGTGACACCTAGTGGTTGGATGAGGTAGTTGTCAAAGCCGGGTGCAAAGCCTCAGGTTTGTTTTTCCCTCCCCCCTTCTGCTTTCCCCAACCTGCCCCTCCATCCTTCTGTCTGCCACCTTCCTGTCTCTGTTCCTCCATCTCTCTGGAGTCAGGCAGCATCTTTCTTGTAACATCCCTCAGCGGTCAAATCGAGCTGGTCCATCCCATCCCCTCTCCTCTGGAAGGGCACTGCCGGGAGGACCAGGGCTAAGGTTTCAGTGCCGGTCAGTTGAATGTCCCCTCTGCCTGGAGCCCCCTGATCATCCTCTCTGACGTGCAGAATCATTCTTCACACCTCACTACTCACAGCCACCAACTGCGTCAGTCACCCCTGCTCTGCCCCGGCCACACCAGGCACTTGCTCCTCTGGGGTTTCCAGACATATTTCTCTTTATTTTAACTCTTCTTTTGTTTTCGCATTTAGTTGAAACTATCTACTGAAAACTGACGACCTATCAGGCCCTCATTACGTGGAATTGCAGAAATCAATTCAGATGCCTGTGTCTGCCATCAAACAGCGAGACCCTCCTCCCCTGCCCCCCCTTTTCTTTCTCCTCACTCTCACTGTCTTTCTCTTTTATGTTCCTGGTGCCAACATAGAAGGGGCACACAGCCTGTTCTAGGTAACAATTTATTTTTTAATACCTTTTTACAGTATTAGACGCAAGAGTCATCAATGCAGAAAATGTCAGTCCCCTTGGCACTTGAGATGGGTAACATTTTCATCCAGTTGGAACTGGCCTCCAGATTATCCCCCAGCTGGTAGGTATTTGACCAGTAATCAGAATGGACAAATCTATGGGTCGTTCAGCTTAAGACAGTATAGCAAAATAAGTAACCAGATAGTTAGAGGGAAAGTACAGTGGATTTTCAGGGAGTGTAAAACCCAGGGAAGCAGGAAGTTATAGTAGAGACTTGAATCGCTTCATTTCCCTACTTTAAAAAAATTAAGCTCCCCTTTGCCAAAGGCACTGATTTCCAGTTTTTGTGACCGTGTCTCAGCTGTGAATAAGCCTAAAACCCCCAGTATGTGGATGGTACTTAGAAATTTATGGGTCCTAGTTCAGTAATGGTGCTGTTTTATTAAAAAGCATACAAAAAGAGAAATGTGAAAGTAATGAGAAAAAGTGAACATAAGTAGGAATCTACCGCCTTCCCGTATCTCCACCCGCCCTGACATGGAGAGCCTTCTGTCATCTGGGCCCATCACTGTGCCGTAGACTCTCTTCCTGAGTCCATCTGGTTGACTCACACCTCCTGTCCCGCCTCCCTGCCCTGGTTCACGCCATCCCATCCTCCTGGAACCCTCCTTCCCCTTGCCTCCTTGCCCCATCAAAATCTGCCACCTTTGAAGGTCTGGCTCCGGATCCTTCCATTTCAGACAACTCCCCGGAAACTGAGACCGAAGAGAGCAGGTCACTGTGCCAGCTGGAGTGTGGGGAGGAAGCGGGTGGACCAGGTGTCCCAACTGATGCTTTATTCATTCATGCGACAGACTTGCACCATGTCAGGCATGGAACCTGCCTCCATGCTGTTCTAGCAGGTTCTCCAAGGTTGGTGAGCTGGGCTTCTGTTGCCCTTGAAGTATTTGGAGGCTGCAAAGATATTTGAATAAACTATGGGGTCCGTTGGATTTCATGGCATGGTCTGACTGGGTAAGCTTGGTCTCTGTAATCAGATGAGTCTTGATTTAAATTTTGCCCAAATGACTGTCTTTCCATATGATTTTAGTCAAGACTTACCTTTCTGAGCCTCAGTTTCTTTATCTGTAAATTCGGGCTCCTAGCATCTACCTCGTAGAACCACTGTGTGGATTAAAGGAGGTGATGTAAGTGGGATGACCAGCTTGCCCCTGTTAGCCTGGGACATTCCAGATTTTAGCCCTGAAGGTCCTACATCCTAGAAACCCAATCAGTCCAGGGAATGGTTGGTCACCTTAAATGCAGGGAAGCTGCCTGGAGAGGCCCTGTCACATAATAGGTGCCCCATAAATGCTGTTTCCATCTCCTGCTTCTCTGTTTAGGCTTCTCTTTTCTTGCACCCTTGATTCTTCTTTCTTCCCTCTGTCTCCTTGTAAGATGTTTGACTTGATGCTGGCTGAGAGGGTTACTCCTCAGCTGAAGAGTTGTCTTTTCCTGGGAACTGTGCATTTTACTAGGTGACTTTTTAAGTCCAAAGGAATGAATTTATAATAACAAAATTTTAGACACAGCAGGGGGATGTGGAAAACCTCTGAGACAGAGTCTTTCCCCTTTCATTAATTCTGTGAGGTTTATTGTGTGTTTGCTGCATGTGAGGTGCTGGGCCAGGCACCAGGGATCCTGCAGGGCACAGAGGCAGCCCACTTGCCTGCGGGCATATGGGTGAATGCCAGTTTCTGCCCCGTGTGTGTGCATGGAGCTGTGGCACTTCATCATGAACTCTTAACAAAAAGCCCTGGAATTATTTGTCCTTACATTTTCCTCATTTTTCACCAGAATGGAGTATCTCTGAGGGGTGTTACAGATACCCTTTTCTCAAGATGCTTTTCAGAACTAAAAGCACGTAGGAACAGTGATGAAGGGGCCAAAAGGCATGCCTGGAATTTAGCAGGGTTGCCAGACCATTACACAGATGTCCCCCAAGTCATCTGGGAGACTTCAGAAACCCTCTGGCGACTTTGTGTCCCACTCGTTGTGCAGAGGGGGTGAGCTGTGGCCTCCGTCAGCATTCCTGCTGGGTCCCTCGAGGAGGCCTCTGTCCCCATCTGATCTGTGCTGGTTAGAAGTATACTGACATGCAGCTGGAGAATCTTCACGACTCGATGAAGGGCTTGAGCTGCAGGCACAGATCTAGCCTGAGCACCAAGTTTGGTTTGGTTTTAGCTGCAGAGGTTAGAAAAGGAATAGTCAGTGAACAGTCCCCTTGGAGACGGAACTTTGTCAGTCGTTTTAAATGGTCTGAAATTTGAGGACTTGAGTATAAATCTAGAGAGGGGTGTGTGAGTGGGTGGCTGTGGGGCTTCTGGGTGGCAGCAAGGACACTCTAAGAACCTAGCATTGAATTCCGTCCTGGCTTCACCAATGCATAACAAGAATCTTAAGATACTTAGTACCTGGATTTCTCCATCCATAAATTGGGGATAACTTGTGGGTTTGTTGTGAAAACCAAGCTCCCTTATTTTATGTTTGAACAACTGACATTTCAACCTCCCGTAATTCAAGCACATCTTCTAAGCAACAGTGTTGTATGTCTGTTAGGGTTGCTGCAACAGATTAACTGGCTTAAACCACAGGAACGTATTCTCTCCCTTTTCTGGAGGCTTGAAGTCCTAGATCAAGGTGTTGGCAGGGCCACGCTCCCTCCGAAGCCCGGAGGGGAGAATCTGTTCCAGGCGGTTCTCCAGCTCCTGGTCGTTCCTTGGCTTGTAGCAGCGTAAGTCCAATTTCCACATCATGTTCTCCCTGTGCACACGTCTGTCTCCTCACATGGTGTTCTTTTCCTGTGGACACCAGTCATATCGGATCAGGGGGCCCCCCTGGCCTTCAGTGTGACCTCATGTTAACGGATTCCATCTGGAATGACCCTACTTCCAAATATAGGTCACCTTCTGAGGTCCTGGGTGTTAGGATTTCAATTTAGGAATTTTGAGAGCACACTGTTCCACCCATAACAAGTCTTACTGTTATAATTGGCAGTATTTTTTCTTTGAAATTAGTGATTCACCTTATCAGTGACGGCGCGTTAGAATCAGTGAAATACAGTGAATTAACATCTATGAGCATTTGGAACCACACCGGCCACATGGCAGGCGCTTGGCCAGCGATAGAGATTGTTACGGTCACAGCAGTGAACACGTTGTTGGTGCCTCGGTTTTATTCTCCGAAAAATTGGGAAGAGAATATCTGCTCGGCACAATTCTCATCATGAGGCACATGCCTGTGGCCACATGTGTTCCTGGCTTTAGCTGACCCACAGCCGTGTCCTCTCCTTTCTTTTTTTTACTGTGTCTCGTGCTAGGGTCTGATTCAGAGTTTGAATCCTGGCTTCCTCATCCGTTGGTTGTGACCTTGCAAAAGATGCTTGGCTCCTTGGTGCCTCAGTTTCCTTATCTTCCCACTATTAAGATGGGGGTTTTCAGAGTCCCTGTATCATATGTGATGAAAGCGGGCTGAGACTGTGTGTACGGGCCTTGTTGAGGAGCATGCTACAGAGGTGGTGCTTCCTACATATCGGATCACCTGTAATTATTATTGTTATTATTTGTATTTTACTGTTGTTCTGTGTCTCCAAATCCCTGTGCTGTTCTCAGTGCCTTAAAGTGTTATATGTTAGCAACGTAGAAGGCAAATGGTGGAGGAAAATATTAATAAGCATGAGGCATTCAGAGATGGCTTCCTGGAGGAGGAGAGAATCCAGCTGCTGTTTTCTAGAAAAACCAGAAGGAGGCGGCTGGTCTCCTCTCTGCTGTTAGGGTTCCTGGTGCCCAATTGCTGAGGCAGGAAGGGACCCTGGTTGGTCTAACATCTCACTTTATTCAGCTCCCTGGGACTCTGGACCCGCTTGTGCCGTTGCCGGGGCTTCCATCTCCCTCTCTACCCTGGACCTCAGTTCATGTTGGTCCCTCTCAGCAATCCTGCCTGTGTTTATTTAGTCATGGGCTGGAATTTTTCCTCCTGCAGCCAATTCTGTGTGGGAAACAGACAGCTGGTGGCAGTGGCAGGGACCACGGGGGCCGCAAAAGCTGCTCAGCAAACAGGACGCATTCTCACTTGCTGGCCAAGAATCTGGGTCCCCTATAGCCGCGTCAGCGTCCTTCTTACCCTGCCCCTGTCCGTGGTCCCCTCCCCATCCCCAGGCCCAGCCCCCGCTCGGCGTCCCCTCCCGCCTTCTCTCTCCTGTCTCCATCTCCACCTTTACTCCCTTTCGTGCATCTCTTCCTCTTCCCTTCTTTTCTCCCCCCCACCCCCCGCCCCGTTCCCGCTGCGGCACATGTTGATGTGGCTGTGTGTCATGCAGTTCTTTTTGGCGACTGTAGGGAGTGTGCACTTATGGGAGGCGAGTTGGGGCCCTGGGTGTCCCCTCACCACTTCGCATCTGGGTGGTGTAGCCTGTGGCCTCTGAGCTGTGCCACACACGCACATGTTACTGAGCAAGTGGCCATGGGAACAGCCCACACTGTCCTGTGGGCTCATGAACTGGCAGCCTGTGGTGCTTTTATTTTATTTTGTATATTTTTAACTTAATTTTTATTTTATATTGGGGTATAGTTGATTTACAATGTATTATTTTCAGATGTACAGCAAAGTGGTTCAGTTATACATGTACATATATCCAGTCTTTTAAGATTCTTTTCCCATATAGATTATTACAGAACTTTGAGTAAAATTCCCTGTGCTATCTGGCAGGTCCTTGATGATTATCTATTCCATATATAGTAGCCTGTATATGTTACTCCCAAATTCCTAATTTATCCTCCCCACCTACCTTTCCCCTTTGGCAACTGTAAGTTTGTTTCGAAGTCTGTGAGTCAGTTTCTATTCTGCAAATAAGTTGATGGCCAAAAAGAACATGAAAAGCTGCTCAACATCACTAACTATTAGAGAAGTGCAAATCAAAACTACAATGAGGTATCACCTCACAGTGGTCAGAATGGCCATCATCATAAAGTCTACAGACAATGAATGCTGGAGAGGGTGTAGAGAAAAGGGAACCCTCCTGCACTGTTGGTGGGAATGTAAATTGGTAAAACCACTCTGGAGAAGAGTATGGAGGTTCCTCAAAACTAAAAACAGAACTACCATGTGATCCAGCAATCCCACTCCTGGGCATATATTCAGAGAAAACTGTAATTTGAGAAGATTCATGTACCACAGTGTTCACTGCAGTACTATTTACAATAGCCAAATCATGAAAACAACCTAAATGTCCATTGGCAGATGAATGGATAAAGAAGATGTGGTACATATATATAATGGAATATTACTCAGCCATAAAAAAGAATGAAACAATGTCATTTGCAGCAACATGGATGGACCTAGAGATGATCCTGCTACGTGCAATAAGTCAGAGAAGGACAAATATTGTATGATATCACATATATGGAATCTACAAAGATGACACAAATGAACTTATTTACAAAAGAGAAACAGACCTGGGGTGCTTTTAGAAGCTTCAACAAGCCCTTTGTCTGAAAGGATCAGTGAGACGGCAGCTAAGCTTTCTAATCAGCTCAGGTGACAGACGAGAACGCCAGAAGACAAGGTGGGAAAGGAGACAGGACCCTGGGATTCCAGACTTGCGGCCCGTTCAGCGCAGCTGGGGCTTGTCCTGTGCTGACTAGGATGGGGCACGTGTACCATCATATTTCCAGCCTCCCACACACCCTGAACTCCACTCATTTCATCTGGGAAAAATTACTTCTAACATCTCCTCTGCCAATTAGTGACCCTCCAGAGCAGATTTAGATAGATCTGAAATGCTTGAGGTGGTGGCTTCTGGGGTTTGGACCCCGTGCTGAGAGTCCATTAGATGCTACCCCTCCAACTTCTACATGAATTCCTGATAAAGGGGTTTCCAGGGTTTGTGAACTGCTCCTCGGGTGTAGACTAAAGGTAACTCGCACGCTGACATATCTTTGCCTGTGGGGCTGTCTCTGTGTCAGTGTTTCTAACCAGCACTATGAAGTAAATGATAATACTCACCTCATCCTCATCCGTGTTGTTTGTGGGGCTTTGTAACCACAAACTCGGGTTTGTAAGAAATACCATGTTTCCCTTCTGTGTCTCTCCCCTCCCCTCCTCACTCTTCCCCGTGAATCACGCTCCAGACTTTATTCCAGTGTCGTCAGTTTCCACACCAGTGCCCCCTCCTGTTCTAGGATCCCATCCAGGACCCCACACAGCACTCAGCAGTGTCCTCTGAGCTGTGTTTCTAGGCTTTCCTTGTTTTCATGATTCTGACGGTTCTGGAGAGTAGTGGTCAGACCTCCTGTCCAATTTCCCTCCACTGGGGTCTGATATTTCTCGTGATGAGATGGGGGGCCCGTGGTAGCAGCAAGAGTGACCGCTCCTGAGTCACCGCTGAGCCTGTGGGGAGTGTAGGTTTGCTGGGTCTCTATCCTCCCCCCCCCCACGGCTTTCCGTACCCCTATTCTGGATGCAAGCCCCTAGGTGGAGCCTGTGCTTAACCTGGGCGAGTGGAATGGTTAAGCTCTTCTTTTTTTAAAATTTTTATTTTATATTAGAGTGTTGTTGATTAACAATGTTGTGTTTGTTTCTGGTGTACAGCAGAGTGATTCAGTTATATGAAACACCTACTCCCATTGTTTGAATTATTGCATGAACGGAGATTTATCCCTTCTTCCCATTTACTCATCAGTCAGTTGTTTGTGTCAGTGTGGGTGCAGGTAACTTGGGTATTTCTCTTACACTTTGAGTTGTAATCCAGTACTGTGCTAGGGATTTTTCTGGTCCCAGTGGCCCCCGTTTTAGCCACTGGGATCTCTTTCAGGTTGGTCCCTGCTGTAGTTTCCTGCGGCTCTTACAACAAATTACCATAAACTTTATGGCTTGAAGCAAGCCAAACATATTATCTTACAGTCCTTGAGGTCAGAGGTCCAAAATGGAGCTGACGGGGCTAAAATGAAGGTGTCGGCTGGGCCGCGGTGCTTTCTGGGGACTCTGGGAGAGGATTCCAAGCCTTGCCTTTTGCAGCGTCTGGCGCGGCCCCCGTTCCTTGGCTGACGGACCCCTGTCCCCCGGCAAAGCCAGCCATCGCCTCTCTCTGACCTCTGCTTCCAGCTTCGAGTCTGACCGTCCCGCCTCCTCTCTCACCTGCGAGGACTCTTGTGGTTACACCGAGTCCGCCAGGGTAGTCCCCCAGCCTCGGTCTGCTCGGCTGTCATATCAGAATGCCCTGGACCGAATGACTGGAACAGCAGACGTTTATCTCCCACCGTTCTGGAGGCTGGAAATCTGGATCCGGGCGCCTGCTGATTCGGGTCCTGGTGAGGGCTGTGTGTCCTCGTGCGGCACGGAAGGAGAGAACGTGAGCTTTCTCCTGGCGTGTCTTCTTATGGGCACTAATCCTAGCACCTTCTTTACCTCCTCGCAGCCCTTTCTCCCAGCATACTCACACTCTACCCGGAGTGCAGGGCAGAGGCGGATCGTGTGTGAGGCGAGCGGGGTTAGGCCAGGCAGCAGCCACAAGGAAGCCTCGAGATCTCCGCTGTTTAACACAGCAAAGATGGGAGGTAGGTTGGGTGGTCCTCTCCCAGCTTGTGCCCTTGCCACTGGGGAGATGGGGCCCTGAAGGTGAAGGCCAAGGGTAAGAGAGGTGGAGGAGGCCACTGGCCTTGCAGAGGAGCACACGGACATTTCAGCATGAAAGTCGTTGCTGCACCTGGTGACTCAGGCAAGACCGACCTGGTAAGAGATGACAGTGGAAACCAAACTCAGAGGTGTCAGACTCCAAAGAAAAAGGTTCCGCGATGCCCTGCATCAGGATCACTTGGGGCACCTGGGAGAAGAACATTACCTGGTCCTGCCTCAGACCTGCTGAATTGTTAGACTGAACCTTATGAAATGTCTGTTTGTGAACTTACTTATGGTTCAGTCTGAGTAGCGCCTCTTGGAGGCGGAACCTTTATAAGCAAGCTCCCCAGGGAATCATGATGCTGACTGGAGCTGGAGACCCCCTGCCCCGAAGCCTGAGTCGCGGGCACCACGTGACACCAGCCCAGCTCAAGAAAATCAGAGAATTGGGAGCAGGGGCCCTGACCCTGAGTAGCCGAGGACCATTTCTCCATCAGCTTGCTGCTTCCTGGGACACTTTCACATTTCAAAGTGAAGGCTTTGTCCTTTTCAGGCATCATTTTTTATGTCCATTTGGCCTTTGGAGAAACCCAGGTCATGGGACCCAGGCACTTTCACCTCCACTGGTCCCTTCCTCTATTAAGGAAAAAAAAAAGATGTTGTTATAAAGACAAACATATTAACATCCTGTAGTACAATATTTTATTCACCCAGAAATTCATTTTTTCTTTAAAAAAAATTAAAACATGTTCAAGGTCCTCTAAAAGTGTTGACTCTTGTGCCTAATGGGTAAGTTGGCCCTGGAGAAATGAACTCAGGAGGGGAGGGTCACTGATCAGCTTTTCTTCCTAATCTGATTTCCTTCTGGGATGATCCATCGGCCTCACACATGTGGGTGGAGAAACTCGCGGGGTTTCTGGTGGGCAGCCTGAGAAGGTGCCCCGTGTCAGGAAGCTGAGCCTCTGGCAGAGTTAAGCCGCCTTTATGGAGTGATTGTTTTGTTGGATGCCAAGGAATTACAAACCTTCAAAGAACTTGTTGGCAGTCCGGGTACCACTTCTCCTCAAGGCATCTTTGAAATGCAAACTTGTTCTCTCAGCAGACCCACTGCATCTCAGCCTTTAAGATAAATGCTTCAGACGGGCAGCTGACCCACTTGAGTTTGGTGTCCGGCTTGCGGACAGATTAATTCTATTGATCGCTGGCTGTGTATTTGCCTTCGTGGCCAGCTCTCCCTTGCTGGTTCCCATTTGCTTTCTCCAGCCATCACAGCGCTGGCCGCAGCTCTGCCTTGAAATAAACCAACGCGGATCAGCGCACTGGTGCATGAAGGGGACTGCAAACCTGTCTGTTTTCATAAGAAGCCGCCAGAGGACGGGCGTGTGGGCTGAGGCTGGAATTCCAAATCTCTTTCCTCTCTGATGAGTTTCCAGGGTGCCTTCAGGGAAGAGCCCTGATGTGTCATTAGAACAGGCGGGTACCCCAGCTGGCAGGGCAGGAAGGGCACGTGGTAAAATGAATCCAAAGCGACTCTAGGAGATTCTGCTAGACACGTGGCTCTGATCTGATCCCCAGTGCATGAGTGTGGCTCTGGTTTGGCGGAGTCCTCTGCTTCTTTCAGTGTTATTATGATAGTGATAACGGGGGGGGGGGGGGGGGGGCAGTGTTTATTGAACTCTTTTTTAAGTTGTGCCAGGCACTGCTCTAAATGCTTTGCAAGTTTTACCCTTTTAAATCCTCACAGTAGCAGCAGCAGCAGCTGAGGCTTAGAGGGGTGAAGTCACTCAGCCGAGATGGAGAATAGGGGTCTACCCCAGGTTCAAGGCTAAGCCCAACTTTGAGATTGTGCTACCTCAGAGTGGCCACTAGGGGTCGCTCAGACTTGGTATCATGGGACGGTGGATTTCACCATTTGACCTGGGGGCCATTCACTTTTCCCAGGTGTGGTGGAAAGTTCTGGTTATAATATCTGCAGTGTAGTGTAGTGGCGACGTGCACAAACGTTGTAGCCAGCCAGGCTGCCTGCGTTTTAATCCTGTTCTACTACTGACCATCTGTGTGACCTTGGGTCCGTAACTCGACCTCTCTGTGCTTTGCTTTCATCATCTGGAAAATAATACTGACCTCATAGGGTTATTACAGGGGTTACAGGAATTAGTGCTCATAAGTGTTGTGAGCAATGCCTTGCACATAGAACACGTGACGTGTTTGTTAAAATATGTAATCATCCCTCATAAATAAACATACAGCTCCAAGAACGGAAGCTAGGAGATGTCGATGTCTCATGTTAGCTTAGACTGGTGGGTTTTTGTGGCCTCGTAACCTTGAGTGCAGAGGCTGTGATTTTAATACCAAATGGAATAATTAGGTGTTGCAGGACTGCGAAAGAAGGCAGGGAGAGTCTGCATCCCGCGACCCTTTGCGTTGCGTTTTATTTGGCAATTAACAAGAACAAACTCACAGTTAAGAGTGAAAATTAAAACATAGGGTATGCTTTTTGTTAATGAGAATTTTCTCATCTTGAAGCAGAATGTAGTGCCTTAATTTCCTTCTTGTGAAAAGCTGCTCCCCCTTGGCAGAGGGCCCTTGGTGGGTTTATGAAGATGGGTCCTTCAGGGTGACAGCCAGCTGCTTCGGGGAGGGGCTCAAGGGGCTGACGTGTGCAGGCCTGGGAGGAAGCAGCAGCTCCTACCCACGCCTGAAAAATGAAAATCAGAGCTGGAGTCAAGGAAAATCGCGCTGGTGATCTTGAGAAGATTGGGTGAAGTCCTCTTAGGAACCAGTCAGCAAAAGAAAGCTGAGACATGCCTTCAAGGGCTTTGAAAACTGCGCCAGGCCAGAAAGATGCTTCTGGCAAAAATTAAAGAGGCAGATCAGCCTGAGACTTTTCCAGAGAATGGCTATTTCCAAGGCAGGGCCTCTGTTTTCCTTTCTTTGGTTGCACACTCTCCCAGGTGGCTCCCAGCCCCACTCACTCTGGGACTCCTGGAACTGGTCCCTGCCGGCCATCCCCACCTCCCCATCCCACCTCACAATCTCGGCACTTCTCCTCCTGCTCCACTTGTGCCCATGGCTGCCCCGGATGCTGCCAGGCCTGCGAGAGTTTGTGGGGGACGCTAGGGTCCTATTGGGTGACCGAGCACAGCTTGTTTTAGTCGTGGAAAAGCGAGAAGAGGTAGGACAGGGAGTCACAGAGCCACTGTCCAGAGAGAGGGCTTGCCCACGAGTGAGACATGAGGACATGGAAAGTGGTACCTGATGGATGAGTCAAAGTCATAAAAAAAAAAAAGGCTCCTTGAATGCTGAGGGTGAACACGTCTGGAGCGCTGTTCTGGGTACTCCCATGGTTTAGGACGAAGCCTTCCAACATGTTATTGTCTCTATTTTGTAGATTAAAAAAACTAAGGTAGCAGAAGCTAAGGGTCAATCTCACTTGACCTCTGTGTACCTAGGGTGCGTCTTTATGTCCTGAACACCGGGACCTGAGGTTGATATTGTTCACCAGAGGGGTGGGGGTGAGGTGAGAAAGGGAGGGGGCAAGGAGTATTCATAGTGACAATGTTAATTCATAACAATATTGATAATGACATTAAAAATGTTCATAATAGTAGCTACCATTTATTGGGAAATTCCAGGGCCCCAAGGTCAGTGCCAGACTTATTCTGGATGTCGTCTTTTTTGACCATCACATCAACACTGTGAAGTGGGAGGGGATGATCCCAAAATAAACATTTTCTGTTTGTGGGACGATGAACTTGAAATCCTGGACTGACAGATGAGCGTTCGTTCCTTGGCTTTTTTTTTTTTTTTCTAAGCAATTACTGATCAGGTAGTGTAGCAGGGCCTCAGGATACGAGTGCAGTTTGTTGGGAAGGTGGGTCTGAAAGCCGAGGAGTGAAGGCTGTGATGGGGGTGAGTCTGCTTCCCGGCAGGGGGAGCGCAGAGGAGAGAGCTCTGCTCACACCGGCACTGGGACGTCACTTCTACTTAGAGGCCCTGTAAACTACTAACAAAAGTGATGTTTGTCACAAACCCAGATGTGCCAGCTTCTTGATACCTATTCTCTTATTGAGTCCTCTCTATGAATCTACCTGGAAGGACCAGTGTCAACTGACCAGAAGGGAAACTGAGCCCAGAGGAGGCTGATGTGTGCAAGGGGCAGAGCTGAGGTTTGGACTCACTGACCCCCAAGCCCAGGTCTTCCACGGAACCTCGCAGTTGCCTCCCAGGCTTTCCTGTTCCTGTGCTGGCCTAAGGGGGCTCCCCCATGAAGCAGGACTGTTGGGTGTGCGGCCCTGGCTTTCTCGTGCTGTGTCGGGTATGGCCTGGCTGTGGGCCTTGTAGAGGATGCCCAGTGATGTCTCGGAGCCTTGCTGTGGTCCTCAGCCCGTGCCCTAGCTGGAGCGTTTGCTAGCTGAGCTTGTGCTCTGTGAGCGGGTGAAATGGACGCATGCGCCAATATCAGAACAAGAAATGGGTGCCAGAAACAATCCTCCTTCTCTGTGTTTCAAAACCAAATCAGTCTGGCTTGACTCTTCCCTCACTTGTCATAAAAGGCAAGACATTCAGCCTGGTTTATATTTCAGGCAGCTTTCCCCATCCCCAGGGTCATGTGAGGAACCCATGGGACTCGCGTGGTCCAGAGGACATGTGAAGGCCCCTGTGGCCTTGCTTCTGGCTGTCGTGGTCCCTGGGCCTCTCGGGGGCTGGTTTCTCCTGGGACCTTTTCTGCAGGTCTGAATGCCACAGAGCTCAGTGTTGAGGCCGCATCTCTACTTGTATATCTCTTGGGTGGCCCTGTCCCGTCCAAGGATGCTGCACTGGAGAGAGGCCGGTGCTGTCTTCTCCTCCATCCTCGTGCTGGGGTATCTGACGTCTCTCCTGGGCTGAGCCCCTGCCCTCTCCTGCTGCCCTGAGGCCTCTTCCCTTTGTGGACGATACAGCCACAAGGCACCAAATTCTGCCTGCACCTGGGAGACACAAATGCAGGGGGTGCAGAAGAGGAGGCTTGTCTCTCCTTCTTTTCTTATAATCGTAGAAGAGCTGATGGTCACCTTCCTGTGTGCGAGGCCTGTGCATCATCCCACCTGACCTTCCCTCCAGGCCTGTGAAGCCACACGGTGACAGTCGTCCTGTTTTGCACACAGGGAAACTGCCGTCTAGAGAGGTTTGGTAATTTCTGTGGGGTCACACAGCTGGTAAATGGTCACCCTGAGGTTCAAACCCAGGCTGGTGACGCCAGGACCCGCACATTTAACGACTGTGTCAGTAAACGTCCTGTGTGTAACATACCTATTTAAGGTGGCTCTGCGCGCCCAGCTTCCCCGAAGGGGTTGGTGACTTTCTCCATTTCAACTATCGTGTCCTCTTACTGTCTCTTCATAATGATGTGAGCTTATACCCAATAAAGACGTGAGTGGATGTCCTGACTGGCTGGGAGATTCTTGTAAAACAGGGTGTGCCCGACTCTAGGGCAATGGGGCAGGGTGTGCTCACCGTGTTGATTGACTTGGGAGATTGCAGAAGGGGTCCGCGTTTCATCCCTGCCCTGCTCCCGTGCCTTTGCGATGTGACTTTAAGCTGCACCTGGAGCTGGAGCTGGAGTCTGTGTCTTCGCCCCGGCAGGTGGGCTGCCTGTGGCCTGACCTCTGAGTACAGTGCTGGGAGGAAGGGTGGCCAGCTCCAGCCTAGGCCTCGAGAGGCCCCAGCCACGGAGGGCTGATTCGGGAGTGAACTGAGGCCAGAAAAATCCCCCAGCGGAGCCCAGCCCAAGTTGCCAACCCTTAGAGCCGGGAGCTGTATTCATGGTCATTATTTTAAGCCACGAGGCTTTGAGTTTGCCGTTTGTTAGGCCCCACAATCTACCTGACCACACTCAGCTTCAAGTCACGCCCATTCATTTCAGAACCGGGTGGTGAGACTAGAGGCGGAAGCTGGGGCAGCTGATTTAGAGCCACGTTTTTCCTTTCTCATTGCTCCGTGAAAGTGCGGGTTTGTGTCACAGATGCTGAATGCTGTGATTCTATTTCTAATCATCTTTTTAAAAAATGTATTTTTAAAGCAATTTTTCTTTATCTTTTAAGCATTTTTATTGAAGTAAAGTTGACCTGATCACCTTAACAGAAGAAATGAACCATCAGTGACAGCGGTGACCTGGCCCCAGCCCTGACTCCACCTTGCCACATGGTATCCAGTGACTCCTTTAACCAGTCTGGGCTTCAGTTCCTTGCATACTTAAGAATATGAGACTGACACACTTACCCTGTAAGGTTTCTCCCAGCTCTAGTATTTTGTGGCTCTGTGATACATCACTAGCGTGGTGTTCATCCTCTCCACATTTGATTTGGATGGTTTATTCTGGACCACTGGAGTGGCACAAAATGACGAGATGGATTTTTTTTTTTTTAACCATTCACATAAAAAGAAACAGACCATAAACTGGCTAGTGCCACTCTAAAAAAATTCCTTTACTGACAGTGAGGCAAAAAATGTCTTAGCTATAAAAGCATGGGTTTGGAAAGGAAATACTCAAGTTTCCTGACAAAGAAGACTCCGCATTATTAAAGACAGAGGGGTTTAGGGCTTCTCATTGAAATTTACAAAATCACATTGCTTTTGGCTCTTCTTCTAAAGGCAGATAAAAGTTTGGTTGGCCCGGCTTCATGAGCTCTATAAAATGTGTTCTTTCCTTCCTCCCTTCATGCATTTATTCACCCAGTGTTTTCTATGAGCCAGACACTGTCCCCTTCTGGGAGATGCAGCCGAATAAGACAGGCAAATCCCAACCCTCCAAGCCCTGACATTTCTATGATAGAAGCAAATCCACAGTTTAGCATGTGTCATCTAGCAATTAACGCTATGAAGAAAAAACTTAATTGTTAGAGGAGAGGTGAACCCTGGGTACATTTTCCAGGAAGAGGAGATCCGTTTTACTACCTTCACATGATGCCACCTTCCCCTGCATTTCCTCATTCATTCTCAGATCCAGCCATTGGAACTGAGAGGGCATCCGTGTTCACTGAGGCCCATCTGACAGGTCTCCCTAATCAGGGAGAAAACCCCAGGATGTAAGACAGGGAAAGAAAATGACTCTTGACAGCCTGACTTTGGGGGATAGGCTGCGTGGGAGGCTGGGGTCTGGGGCAACACTGTGGCTTCCCAGAGCAGGCGATATTGAATGAAGGGACAAGAACTCCCCTGAGATTTGAGGGTCTAGGCTCTGATTCCATCTCAGGACTGGATTTTGTGTGTGATTTTGGATGTCTCACACTCTCTGTTTCTCAGCCTGTCCAACAGAGAGAGTAATACTGCTTCCCACCTCTCCATGCTGTTGAACAATCAAATGCAATAACATAAATAAAATCATTTTGTTCAGGTTATTTTCCAGATGGACTGCACATTCCCTGAGGGTGGAGGCCATGTCTTTTTCATCTCTTTTCCACAGAGTTTGGCCTGTATCAAGTGCTCAGTGGTTGAGTGAATGAATGGGCCAGAGAATAAATTAGCAAAAGAATGAAGTTGAAACTTGTGGGCCTCAGTTTCTTCGTTTTGCACATCAGGGCTCCCATGTAGAGCTGTGCAGGTTGTGCACTGCACAAGTGAACTTGCCTGAGAGGATGGGAGGGGACTAAAACCCAGATTCTCTGCCTGCCAAGTCATGTACCTGACGCAAAGAACAGTGCCTTTTCTGTTTTTCATAAAGGCACCATATAGGCCAGCGGTGGCTCTGTTTAGAATAAAGATGTTAGACTCTCTTGCCTCCAGAGACTCTGATTTAATCAATATGGGCTGGGTGCCCAGAAGCGGTATTCTTCAGAAAATCCCCAGATGATTCAGATTTTCCTCCTGATTTGGGTACCATTGGATTGGTAGTCTTTTAAGGCCCTTTGCGCTCTAATAGGAGGTGATCTTTGCATTACATCTTATATTTTAGTATTTCATGTTTATTTTTTATTTATTTTTAATGCTTTTAAAATTATTGATTTATTTGTTTTAAAAAATATATATTTATTTAGGCCGCCTTGGGTCTTAGTTGTGGCACACGGGATCTTTGCTGTGGCATGCGGGATCTTTTAGTTGCAGCATATGGACTTCTTAGTTGCAGCATGCGTGCAGGGTCTCGTTCCCCGATCAGGGATCGAACCCAGGCTGCCTGTGTTGGGATCGTGGAGTCTTACCCACTGGACCACGAGGGAAGTCCCCAGTGTTTCATGGTAAAATTCTCTTTGTTAATGACCACATGAGCTGCCGTCTCATGGTGTCCTTACTCACTCTTCCCACCATGTGTTTTCGGCAGGGAATAGCAGTTGCAGTGTGTGGGGTGTGTATCCCCCGTTCATCAATAAGGAAATGCCACGCCAAGCTGAAGGAAAAGACAGTTTCCCAGGATTCCTCTTCTCATCCTCCAGCACTTGTGTTTTTTCTGACTCCATCAGCAAGAACAGCTCAAATAATAAGAATTAAAAATGTAGCAGGGTGCTTTAGACAAGCCAGAGCTGCTAAGACAAAAGCCTGGCGCGGAAGCTTCCCAGGGTCTGATTTCATTTATCTGCCTGCATTTCTTTCTCAACCTCTGCATCAGTCACAGTCCAAGGAGGAGAAAGAAACCATGCAGTCATCTCAGCAAGGAAAGCTGATCATGAAGCAGGGTTTCTCAGCTTCAGCAACCGCTGACATTTGGGGCCGGGTAGTTCTGAGATCAGGGGAGTATTCTTGCCCTGAGGGTGTTTAGCAGTGTCCCTGGCCTCTGCACACTGGTTGCCAGGAACACGCCTTCCTCCTCCCCCAGTTGTAACAGCTGAAAACATGTCTAGACGGTCACCAATGTCCCTTGGTCTGAAAGTGACCCCTGCTTGATCACCACTAGTAAAAGAATTATTACTTATATCAGAGACTCTCAAGAGAGGAGTAAAGAGAACCCCAAAGAATACGTTAGGGCCAAGGGACAGTATGGAGGAAGAGACACCCTGAGAAGGGGGACCCTCTTTCCAAGGAGGGATTCAGGCTGGGTTGAACTTCAACCCTGCAGCCCATTGCGTGGGGATGTTCTCTGGGTCAGGGGTGGGTGGATGTCTGCAGACCAGCAAACAGGAAAGACCCCTCTGGGTACAGGTGGGCTGAGGCCGGGGTGCCTGTGACTCACTCATCCTGGGGGTGTCACTGAAACTTGACGGGAATGAGCATCACCAGCTGTGTCCCGCCCCCCCCCCCCCAAAAGGAAAAAAAAAAAACCATGAAAACCCAACACTGCTGGCAACAGCTCTTGGTAGAAACCAAAAGAAGCACATGGAAAAGCGTGGGAGCCGAAAGAGAAGCCCCTTCTTCTTGCAGTGTCTCTCCAGCGCCCTCTACTGACAAAATTTAGCATCATGTCATCTTCAAAGGATGTATTTTCACAGAGCTGGCAGTGAAAGATGGATTTCGAGCTGAAAGGCAATAAATTCATAGTTGGCATATGCTTGTACCCTCCTCTTAACCATTTCTATACCATTCTACTTGGCACAGGTCTGGCACTTAGTAGATATAAAATTAGTGAGAACTGAACGATTGAAAGAAGGTGTGATTGCATTGGGTGCATGCAGAAATAAATGAATGACAGGGTTCTTTTTTCTGGTAGCTATTTTGGAGAATGCAGTTTACCACGGTTTGAATTTTATCTATGGACTACAAATGGCAGCTTTTATTTCCTCCTATCCCACTCTCGTACTGAATTTAAAGTTAATTGATTTATCCTGTTGTATCTTCCCAACTCTCATGTAGCTGATCAATTTGCTAAAAATCCATTAAACAATAGAGCAATTTAGTGGAAAAAATTAATTAAATTAGTTTGAATAATTGATCAGTTGATTAAATTCCCCAGTTGAGTGTTGGTCAACTAGCCAAGAAAACACGAGACTGGTATCTGTTCTTTAGACCAGAATATTAACCAAAGTACTGCTGACCAGTGAATTAAGTCCAGCAAAATTGTTGTCCAGAAGGCTTAAAAATATTAATGTGAAAATCAGAATTAATTTTGACCTGGTTGTCAAATGGTTACTGGTGGATTGCAGTGTGGTTAAGTTAGTTGTGATCAGGGATTAATCTCCACTGTATTGTAACACCAGGAAGTGTGGTGAGAAGATAATTGGACTGGGATTGTGAAGTTTTGCATGGTCTCTCTGCTCATTCAGCCTTTCGGGCCTCCCTCTCCTCTGTGTGTGTAAGAATAACCGTATATTTCCCTATGGAGAAGGGTAAACATAATCTGGGCATAAAGGTGTTTTGGAAATTGAAAGTAGTACACAAATTCAAGGCTCTTCTAATTAGTTCATAGTTGCAAAGTGAGCATTTTAGGATTGTTTGGATTTTCTTAGGTTTTTAGGAGATTCTAAGTGCATCTGAGGCGCTGAGAATGTACTTCTGTTTTCTAACATAAGGCAGAAACCAGGTGGAAAGGATTGTTGTGTTTAGGATGGTACGTATCCATCAGGTACCTCAGGACCATCGCACATGGAGGTTCCTCTGCCTGGAATTCTTTCCTCTCCTCTTCGCCTCCGTGACTCCTGCTTATCCCATTGGCTTCCTCATCACTTCCTGATGCCCTGAACCGTCAACTCTGCCTGTTATATGCCCTTATGTACCACGTCTCTCTTACCCACATCTCTACCGTGATGGGTATTTTATATTTTATTGTGATTATTTGATCGATGTCTGTCTCCCCAACTAGGCAATAAGCTCCATGATGGCAGGGACCACATCTGCTTTTGTCCACCGTGACGTTTTCGGTAGCTGTTCGATGACTGTTTGTTGGATGAATGAATGGGTGAATGAATGAGTGAACGTATTATCCAGAGTTGACTAGAGCCTGCTGGGTTTTGGTGTGTTGGTCACATTTTGAAAGAAAAGGCAGTGCTTGGCTTTCTGGGGCTGTAGAAAGAACACAGTGATAGATACTCATCCCTGGGACGTCCCCAGTATCCAGCACAATCTCTGGCATACAGTAGGAGCTCAGTAAGTGTTTATAGAATGAGTTAACTTTGAAGCCAGAAGTCTGGGGCTTGAATTTTGTCTCTAAAATTTACCATCTCCTCAAACTTGGTGAAGATGTTTAGCCCTGCCGTACAATACAGTGGAAGCAGGCTCAGAGGCTGGTTTCCTGGATCCAAACCTCCACTGACTACGTGTCTGACAAGACACTTCACATCACGATGCGCGTGTGCACGTCTGTGTATTTACAAAACTGAGGGTAGTACCAGTATCCCAAGATTGTTTCAAGTATTAAACGAGAAAAATGATTCAAAAAAAGGCCTTGCCTAATACAGCCCGTGTTAGGTATCAATAAATGCTTGTCCTTTCCCCTCGCTCAGCCTCCGTAACTCTGGAATAACATCACTCATGTCAGACCATTGCATCTCGAATAAGATTGCATACATTATACACTTTGTAACCTGAGGTGCAAGGTTCACGTTCCTCCTCCTTCCCACCCTGCGTCAGAAGAAAAATGTGCAGAATAAGCATTGGCCACCAGGTGGCACTGTGGCAATACCTTTGATTTCACGGCTTTTGCTTAACAAAATAGCACCTTCGTGTACCTTTTAAATTGAAATCTTGAGGTGAGAAAAATGGGTTGCCTTTAAGAGGGAAGCATTGCTCGTTAATGGAGTAATGTCTGTTGTAAATGATATTTTAATGTCCAGGGTCTTACTCTGGAGGATCAGGAAGGAAAATTTTAAAACGTTCCTTTAGATTCTTAATTTGGAAACACAAGAACCACAAGAACTGGGTTAAGTGAGAGATAAAAGTTTTTATTTGCTTTATTACAACATAGTTTTTTATCACAATACAACTTTTTCCTCTTGGGGATTCTTTTTGTTTCCTCAAGTATTCTGTTAACATATATTTTTAAATTATTTTTTGAAGGAATGTTTAGCTTGGTGGCAAATATTTCTTGCGTGCTCATATGTGCCATGTGTTGTTCTTGGTGATTGAAATCATGGCCATGAACAGAGAAGACAAAGCTCCCTATGCTTAAGGGGATAGGGACACCCATTATTAACTCGTAAAAAAAATGAGCCAAGGAAGAAAGGTATTTCAGCTGGGTGTTGGGATAAAGGGAGACTTGGATGTGTGCGTCGAGGGCACACGCTTCTGAAAGGGTGGTCAGGGAAGGCCTTTCTAAGCTGGAGATGTTTGATCTACAGCCTGAGAGACTGGGAAGACCTGGTCAGACGAACATCCCAGGCAGAAGCGATTAGGAGAACGGCATCCCAGGCAGAAGGGAAAAACAGGGCAAAGGCCCTGATGTGGGAACAAGCTTGCCATGTTTAAGATGATCATCGTTGGTAAATGAGTTCTATTCCAGTGATCTATTGCTGATCGCCAGCTCTCCCCAACCTTAATCGTTTTCAGTGACCTGTGTATTTTGCTGACAGTTTTGTGGGTACTAGGAACTTGGGAAAGGCTCACCTGGGAGGTTTGTTTTCATCCACTGGGCATGACCAGCAGAGACAGCTGTGGCTGGAGGACCTGCCTCCAAGGCGGTTCTTTACTCACACGTAGGATAGACTCACAGACGCGTTGATGCTGCCTGGCCTCCGTCCTCGACGTGGCGTCTCATCCTCAGAGCCGCTGCGTGTGGGGCAGGATGCTCTCAGAGCATTAGTGCGTCTCGCTTGGCTGTTGGCTCCCCGGAGACCAGGGCAGACGCTGCCAGTCTTCTAAAAGCCTAGGCCCGGAAGTTACCTCTGATGGCATCCCTTTTGCCCACTTCTACTAGTCAAAGAAGTCAGTCCTCTTTCTTCAAGGTGAGAATAAAGGGACCCCACTTCCTTGTTTTGTTTTTTTACATTGTAAAATTGCTATTTATTTCCCCCTACTTCTTAAATAATTACTTTTTAATTGAACTGTAATTGACCTAGAATATTATACTAGTTTCAGGTGTACAATGTAATGATTCAGTATATTTTTGTGTGTGTGTATAGTGAAACACCACAATGTCTAGTTAACACCCATTATCACGCATAGTTAGTTTTTATTTTCTTGTGATGAGAACTCCTAAGAACTATTCTTTTAACAACTTTCAAATATACAATCCAGTATTATTAACTATAGTCACCTATATAGTCACATTACCTCCCTAGGACTTGTTTATTTTATAACTTGAAGTTTGTACCTTTTGACCTGATTCATTCATTTCACCCACCCTCACCTCCTGCCACTGGCAACCACCAATCTGATCTCTGTTTCTATGAGTTTGGGATTTTTTTTTTTTTAATTGAAGTATAGTTAATCTACAATATTGTGTTAGTTTCAAGTGTACAACAAAGTGATTCAGTTATCCATGCATATATATGTACATTTTATATATACACATTATGTATACACACACACACATATTCTTTTTCAGATTCTTTTCCATTATAGGTTATTACAAGATATTGAATACAGGTCCCTGTGCTGTACAGAGGTTCTTGTTATTTATCTGTTTTGTATATAGTAGTGTGAATCTGTTAATCCCAAATCCCTAATTTATCCCTCCCTCCCTTTCCCTCTTTGGTAACTGTAAGTTCGTTTTCTATGTCTGTGAATCTATTTATTTTCTGTAAATAAGTTCATTTGTGTCATTTTTTAAGATTCCACACGTAAGTGATATCATATGGTATTTGTTTCTGTCTGATCACTTAGTGCGATAATCTCTAGGTCCATCCATGTTGCTACAAATGGTATCATTTCATTCTTTTTTTTTTATACCCGAGGAACATTCCATTGTATACATATACCATGTCTTCTTTATCCATTTATCTGTCAGTGGACACTTAGGTTGCTTCCATGTCTTAGGTATTTTAAAAAGTACTGCTGTGAACAGTGGGGTGCATGTATTTTTGTTATTATTGTTTTGAGGTTTTATTTATCTTTTACGATTCTACGAGTATATATAATTGAGATCATATGGTATTTGTCTTTCTCTGTCTTGACTTACTTCACTTAGCATGATGCGTTCAAGCACTTAGCCTAATGGACTGGAAGGAGTGGTGAAGAATCTGTGGCCACCTTCAGTTGAAACAGATCCTTACAGAGTTAACAGAAATTCCCTGTAACTGTGTGGGAGCCAGCTTTCCACAGCCCAGCACGACGAATCTGGTCCCTCTGTAGCCTGCAGATCAGCTAACAGCACTGAGGAGCTCTCCTTGGGGTCCAGACCCATAACCAGGAAAGTCTGTGCCGAACAGAATCCACTCTGCCCGTTGTCCACCACAAGCATCGTCTTCAGCACTAACCTAAGTGTCTAGGAGGTTTCTTAAGTCTTGATTAGGAAACTCTGAATATGGTGGTTGGGATGGAAAACGCAAAGCAAGATGCTAGCTTCTGTGTAGGAATTTTCCTTTGCAGAATAGTTCTGGGATAATCTTAGAGGAATAGGAGCAAAGGCAGCACATGATTACAGTGTCGGACCTTGAAATAGTCCACGAAACACTGGTCAGTAGCCAGGAGACTGATTTTTTCAGGTTTGTCCTCTTAAGAAAGATAATTGAGCCCGTTGGAGTTAGAGTCCTTTTCCGAAGCAAAGGGAGGTGAGGCCCTGTATTTCTGGACCACAGCAGCCCTTGGAGAGAAGGAGAGAGACCCGCAGGAACTGAGAATTTTCTCTGATGGACAGGGGATTTGTGGGGCGAGGGGGCGGTGAGGTGAGGATAAAACAAGCTGATTCTCATAGACTCAGCTGGCCCAGAGTTTGTTCTACATCGACGTGGCAATCAATAGAGCAAATCATTTTTGTATTGACACGTGCCCACATCCAGTGTTTGCCTTGTGATGGCAGCTGGCTTCATACAAGTTGCAATTGAACCTAAAAATGTTTGCTTAATGATGGTGGCTGCTAAGTCAAGGTAAAAACTGAACCTGAAAAAAATGTCAACAGGGTTTACTTTCACCATCCTCACATATTCCCCCAGGTGACTATTTTTATTTTTATTTTTTTAGCACCCTTTTGATGTGCTGAGACTCCAAAATGGATCCTGTTAAATGAGCAGCTCTTTTGGTCCCTAACTGATCTGTCAGCATAGGCAGAGTTTCCAGTTTGGATGTCAGGGGGAGCACTCGTAAACCTCTCACTGTTTTATTGTTTCATCTGGAGCAGCATTTTAATTATCGTTATTACGGGTTTCAGTGCGAAAATGGTCCGATTTACCTGGATGAAGATTTTCATGGCCGCCTTGACAGTGAGCTGGGAAGGTCCACTTATGGTCATATTGCAATTAAAATTGATCTTGGTCATTCAGATCCCACCATCAGATGCTATCTTTACATACGGACCGATTGTCTGGGTCTAATGAGACACGTTTTTGGAGGGCTTGACTTGAATGCAAAAAAAAATTGCATTAATCACGTATCACTTGGCTCTCAAATTTTACATAAATAAGAGGAGAATGCATGAAATGTTGTCTTTCTGGAGTCGAATCTGAGGTTGGATTTTATCTTAGCCCAATATCTATGTGCCTGTGGGACCCAGTGGAGCCCTAACTGGACTGGCTGTTGTCTCTTCTGTGCCTTAAAAGTAACCCCCAAGCATCTTGTAGGGTCTTGGCAAGGAATTTTCGTGTACTTGTGAGCAAATCCATTCAGTCCAGGGACTTCTGGAACTTTCTCTGTCTTTCGTCTTCTGCTGCGGTTGCTGACTGTCATGCCGAAAACCCAGCCGGTGCCGAACTGAATCTCGGAGACAGAGTCGGGGGTGAAGTATTAATAGAAAAGAATAGCTTTATCGCTTTGCCAGGTAAAGGGGGGCACAGTGGGCTCGTGCCCTGAGAAACCGTGTCCCAACCCGGGAGGATTTGGTGAGGGGCTTTATTGCAGTGGTTCAAGGGCAGGGTTGCTGATGAGAATGAGCATGTGTGCAGGGCCTACTCGCCTTTAATCTGCCCCCTTCCCACCCCTCACCGTGGTCTCCTGATGAGCTTTTCAAGGTTATCAAACTGTGACCTTCTCTGGAATGAAGAGTGCTGACATCGTCCATTTGTTGGGGGTTGTAGTTTTGCAGAGGAGCTCAAAGATATTATGTGTATCTTTTGATTGGAACCAGGACCCTGCCCCAAGGCTGCACCATTGTTTCCTGGCTGCTCTTCCCTTGCCTCTGCATCCCCTCCCTTCCCTGATTAGCAGCTGTTGGAATCTGCCCTTTGGACCTCAGGGAAGCTCATGGAGGCTGGGGGCCTGTTCCCTACGAACCAGGAATGGGGGACACGGAAAGGCTTCCATGCCCAGGAGCCCCACGGAGTCCTGCTCGGTTTCAGTGCACCCATGAGGGCCTGTGGTCTTTGCTAGGCCCAGCGGTGCTGTCTCTGCAGCTGTCTCTTTCCTTCTCTGCAGTCAGGCCTGGGGACTACCTTGGTCTCCAGACTGGGTGTTGTGCTTTTGTGATGTGAGGGGTAAGCTGCTTTCCCTTTTATGCATCAAACTCAGCACCTCACGGGGACCACCACCATGTTGCTGTCCCCCAAAGGGTTCCCAGAGTGAATCAGCTCCTTCAGTTTTAGTGACAGCTCTGCCCCTCTGTGGTGACAAGCTGTGAGTCTACAGGGATGAATTCAGGACAAATCAGAGTGAGAGACAGCCTGCTTCATTTGGACACATCCTACTCTGACTGCCAGACTTTGGGCCATGTATCTGGTGTAGAGGAAAGAGCAAAAGGCCCTAAGGTTGGACAGATGGGGGGCCATTCCCAGCTCTGTCACCTATAGCTGTGTGACCTGGGGCAAGTAACTCAACCTTTCAGAATCTTTCTCCATCCTCAAAAAAGGAATAATAATGAGATAACATACTCAAAGAACTTGTACAAGACCCGAGTTCCTGGCACAGAGCTCCTAGAACCCTTGCAATTTCCTTAGTGATAGGAGTGCCCTTTGTATGCTAATGAGATGACTCATGGAGGGGTTTCTAGGGAGCTGGTTTCCAGTAAACCAACCAAATAATTAGAGTGGGAGGACTTTCAGCTCCACCCCCACCTCCAGGGAGGGGAGAGGGGTTGAAGACTGAGTCCAGTTACTAATGGTCGAAGATTTGACCAGTTGTGTCTGCATAATGAAACTTGATGAAAACACATAGAATGGTGAGGATTGAGGGAGCTTCCAAGTAGACACATTCAAGTGCTAGGAGGATGGCACATCGCGCTCCACGGGGCAGAGGCGTCTGCACTCAGGACCCTTTCCGACATCTCCCTGTTTGCGGCATCACCTGGCTGTTCATTTGCTTCCTTTATGATAAACTGTAACAGTAAATACAGCGCTTTCTTGAGTCCTGTGAGTCGTTCTAACAAACGACTAAACCTAAGGAGGGGTCCTGGGAACACTTGAAGCTGTAGTCATCTGGGCAGAAGGGAGGGTAGTCTGGGGACCCCATTGCTGCAGCTGGTGTCTGAAGTGGGGGCAGTATTGTGGGACCAAGCCCTTAACCTGTGGGGTCTGTGTTAACTCTGGGCAGTTAGTGTCAGAAGTGAGCTGAATTGTAGGGCTCCCAGCTGGTGTCTGAGAATTGGAGTTGGAATGGTGACAGGATAAAGCAGCCAGAGCCTAGTGAAACACTTAGTTCTTAGTAATGACCTAGGAGATGGGAGCTCCTATGGTTGTGATGCTGGTGCTGTTTTATTATAAAAGAAAACCAAAATTTAACAGAATCTACATAGGGCTTACTGCTTCCAAGGGGCTCACTGAACTCATTTGCTCAAAAATTAGATATTCTTATTATTTCCATTTTACAGATGAGGAAACAGAGGCACCGAGAGGTTCAGGTACTTCCCAAGCTCACGTAGCGACCGAGTGGCACGGGTCAAATCCAGGCAGACCACCACCTGAGTCTGTGCTGCTTCCCTTTACACAATGCTGTTTGGTGTCATTTGGTATTATTATGACTGAAGCTTGTTCAGGGAGGCCTGAAGAGCTCAAAGAAGACTAAACATGCCCGGAGCTCATCAGAGAACCCTGACTTCCTGTTAAGATAATCACATATGTTTGTTCCAGATATAGGTACTAGCCTTAAAGGGTGTAGCAGCTTATACAGGACTTGGATTATTAAAAAACCTTTTTCTCCAAAGACATTACTGTCACCCCAGGGTGAAATGGAGAGGTGTGAGTCTCTACTGCACACTGTTGAATATGCAGATATACTTGGACTTAACTGACTTTTCTTGAGAAAGTTCAACCACTCGAGTTGAAGTATCCACGTTGAGCCTGTTACAACCCTGGAAACTGCGCTGTTGGGTGAGCTCTGTGCGTGCAGAGCAAATGATAAATGGGCCTGTGCTGCCACCTCCCAACCTGCAGAGGGAGGGAGGAAAGGCCGAGGCAGTGGCACTGCCAAGCAATCTGTGCAAAACACACGCCCATTTATCACAGCGGACCCAGCAAGGGGCCAGACCTGCACAGATTTGTAAGTAAAAGGCATTTGAAACCAAGACCTGTTGGAGCAAACAGGCCTCACCAACAAGTGAATGGATTTTTTTTCTAAACCTCGTGTACCCTTTATTGGGCTCTCGTTTCAGCAAACTCTGTGCATCTTTTATATTACCTCATTCCCACAAAAACCCTGAAAGGAGTTGGCTATTACAATGACTAGGCATTGTGGTTTGTCCATTGTCCTGATGCAAATATTAAAAGAGCCCTTTTTTCACTTTCCAAAGTGCCCTGGTTGGACAATAAATTAAATGGTCACCCAAGATATTCTCTATTTTACGTAAGAGGAGACAGAGAAGATAAATGACTCACTTGAGCTCACCCAGCAGGTGGGTGATGGAGCTGGATTCTAACTCAGGTCAGTCTGTCTCCATTACCCAAGTCCTTCCTGCCAGAGTTTTCTGCTTCTCAGCACAGAGAAATGAGTACATCTTCCTTGCAATTACTCCCTCCAGGGGATGTAGAAACTCACTGGAGTGATTTACCATTCTTTGAAACACTCTTGGATCTCTATTTTTGGAATGAGGTTTTTTTTTTTTTTCTTTTAAAACCATTTTTGATGTTAGCAAATCTTGGTCCTTTGAGGATAGTGTTTATTTTTGGAACTATCCTAAACACGTTCAGAGCCAAGTCTCCTGAACAAGGTGGGAAGTTACCCCGGGAAACACCATTTTGGAGCCAGATCAAAGGCTTAGCTTGAATTAGTGAATTGTTTATATGTTTGCTTATTTGGCTGATAAAATTGGCTTTGGAAAAAATTCTCAAAAAGTCATTCTGCAGATGTTTGCAACGGTGACAGTGCTGTTTGAATGGGCTGCATTTCTTTCAGAGTTGCATTTTATCATGCCTGGTAGATGTGATGTATTGTGTCTAGTCTTTTTGGCAAAGCACATTTAGCTTGGAATGGATGGGTGAGCTTGCCTACGTGGTTGAAATTGTTGACCTTAGGTGAAGAAAATAAATCGAATTCTTTCCCCAGAACTCAGGTTTCTATTAGCCAGATTCCCAAGCTTTCATGTTCCATCCAGTGGATCCCAGAGAGTGTCATCATCCTACATTTAAAAGTCAAAAGTGTGGCTAACCCATATTTGTAGTTCTTGTCTTTCAAGGTATGGGAATGGTTTGGATGAATTTCCCTATTAAATGTAATCGTTATACATTTTAAGTGGCACTTTTAAATTTACAAAACAGTGTGAATTCTATTTTTTTTCTCACTTTATTTCCTTATTCCATTATTCAGTAAAATCATGTATCAGGTATTATCACCCCGTGTTACAAGTAAAGCGAAGGGGGCTCTGAGATTGTGTCTCATCTCTGGTGACAGACGTATCAGTGGCAGCGTTTGGACTTGAGGATTCCTAGGGCATCTCGTTCCTGGTTAGTTCCCATTCCCTTCCTCTTGATGGCTTTGTTCTCAGGGATTCCTGACCCTTTTAAGTCTGTATGCGTCTTCTGTGGCTGCTGTAACAAAATACAACTTGGTGGCTTAAACCAACAGAAGTTTATTCTTTCTGGAGGCCAGAAATTCAAACTAACTTCAGTGGGACTAAATCAGGGTGTCAGCAGGACTACACCCAGCTGGAATGGCCCAGCCAGATGATGCAGGCTAATCTTCCCTTTCAGGATTCTTAATCACATCTGCACGTTCCTTTTTTGCTGTATAAGGTAACATTCATAGAGTCCAGGGATGCAGGGGTGGATATGTCTTGTGGGCATGATTCAGCTCATTGCACGTTTATTTTCCATGTCTGCGTCTGGTAATGGTGATGTGATATTCAGGAAGATCCACGGTACAGCAGTGCCATGTACACAAATTAGGTTGCCTTTGCCTCCCAGTGCCTTGCATCACTCCCCTAACCTCTTGTGGTGACCGACCCATGCTCCAGTCACAGAGTCAGCCAGGCTGGAGCAGTGCCAGGTCCTCGTGTGTCCTCACTGTGGTGGGTGCATGATCCAAGCCAGCCGATCAGAATCCTTCCCTAGATTTTCAAACTGAATCGAGACAGACAGACAGGGAGACAGAGAGAAATGCCATAGTTACAGGAGACTGGAACTGCCTTCCTCCACCACGTGGTGAAAACAAAGAGGGATTCACCTTGCTAATATTTTTTTCATTCCTGAAATACGTAAAATTTTCGTTAAGAGAAGGCCATTACTCAAATACACACGGGCCTAGCTTCTTGCCTGGGTGGAAGAATGTCAGCAGGTGAGGATGGCAGTGCTGATGTGTCTGAGCCCATTGAGGAATTATAGATTTTTCAAGACATTATTCTATTCCATTAAATAACCAATAAGTCACCTTGAGACATACATTCTCCTTCATAGCTGAACAAAATGTAGTGTAAATTCTGCTTAAACATAGTCCACATTGATTTCTGTTCTCTCCTAAACTCCACTAAAATGTTGGAAAAGGAATTAAAAAGTTGTAAATCTACACTGACAAAGAGCAGGAGAGGAAACAATAGCAAATTAAAGATTTCAACAAGTGTTGAGTAGATGGAAAGCAGATGGACACATGGCAGCTGGGTTGGCAGAGCAAGAAGGTTGGAACTAAGGGCCTGGAGAGTGAAATTCCAGAAAGAAGCAAGCCAACTTATGCCATAGAATCCTGGAGACTTGAAAACTGGAGCCCACAGGGACCTCTAAAGATAGATGTGAAGGACTCAGTTCAGCAGAGGACAGCCTTCATATTTTTGGCTGTCTGTCATCTTTCCATCATCTTTTGAGTAGCTTTTCTTTATTTAGGGAAATCTAAAGTTATAAGGCTTGCTTCCCCAGTCTGAACGCTAGCTCCCAGCTGCTCCTACAGCTAGTCCACAGTCATGTGACCTGACGGTGCCAGTCAGATGCACATAAAATTTTACAGAAGAGAGCTGAGGAGAGAGGATCTGTATGTGTTTTCATGTTTGAAGCAGGAGACTCAGGCTTTTAATGGAAGCAGTAATCCGTGGTTGTAAGGTCAGGTTTCTTTTATAGCTTTGGTGTTGGTGGGGATACGAGCGGTGATGGTCTACTTTAGTGCTCAGTAGGGTAGCAGAGTCTGTGCAGATTTCCTCATCAGGCCTGTTCTGTGCAGTGGTTTTGGGCATAGTTCTATAAGATGAGCCTGGAGCCTGGTTCTTTAGCCCTCCCAAGAATTCAATGAACCACCCACCTGTTAACAAACTCCTTTCCCATTTAAATTGCCAGAGTCTATTTCTATTGATTGCAATTCAAAAAAAAAAAAAGTGACAAATAAATCAAGAAACAACCCTATTCATACTGAGTGTGTAATAGTTTCATTCCCAGCTGCTGCTTCTTACTCCATCAGAGGGGATCACTTTGAGGACATCAGGAGCCATGTCTGGCTTCAGACATTAAAATGAAATAAAGGAAGAGACATTTCATTCCAATCCTTTTCCTCTTCTCAATTCCCAGAACACAGGCAGCCTGGTACATATTCCCCAGGCAGAGAAGGGAGGATATTTCTTGGTAGCAAATGACTGTTGGGAGAGAAAGACCTCTGATGAATTAGATAAGTTTCTACCCACTCACTTTCCAGGAAAGCCCTGCCTACTCACCGAGAACTGCCAATCAGTTTTTACTGCCTCTCTCTGAAGTATCAGTGGCTGTGTAGGAGTCACCAGACTGTTGAGGAAAGCTTCTGTTCTCAAATGAGAAAAACCAAAGCAAATCTTGGGATAAAATGAACTTGATGAATACAGTGTTGGTGAAAGGAGCAGAAGGCAACTTAATTAAAAACACTATAATTAATATTTTCAGAAATAAAAGAGAAGCTATTTCATTGATGAAACAAAATACAATGCTATTTTTGAAAAGGACTGAAGAAAAAAAGCTCTTTGAAATTAAAAATATTATAGCAGAAATGAAAAAAATCATTAGAAGGTTGGAAGTTAATGTTGAGGGAATCTCCTAGAAAGTAAAACAAAAGAACAAAGGAATGGATAGCAGAAGAATAATTATGAGAAAATCAGAGAATCAGTGCACTTGGTCCAATAACCAACCAAGAGAGACACAAAAAGGGAAGAATTAAAAAGAAAATGCCGTATGTATTGAGAACCAAAGAACTTGATCTCCAAATTGAAAAGACTCACTGCAGTCAGCACATGAGTCTACACCAAGGCACATTACTATGGGATTTCAGAGCACAAGGGATAAAAAGAGAAGAGGCTAAAAGTTTCCAGAGAAGGGAAAATGGGTCACACATCAAAGGTTCAGGAATCACAATGAGATCCCACTTCTCAGCCGCAAACTTCAAGCAAGAGGTCAAGGGAGCAGTGTCTTCAAAGCTGAGCACTGGCTTCTAACCTAGACATTCAGATGCCTCCAAACTGTTGATCAAACGTGCAGGAAGAAGGCAGACATGGATGGGAGCTCTCAGAACATGCACATTCAGGGAGCTCCTGGGTGATTTGCTCTGATAAGCAAGAGAAAACATCAAGAAAGAAAATGTAAGATTTTGGAGACAGAGGATCCATCTCTGAGAAGTGGTAAAGGAATTCTTAGGATAGAGATAAGAGGAATTTCCTAGCATGACAGCTATTCAGGACCCTCAGTGCGAAGACAGAGGTCTTTCTCCAAACAGCCAAAACCCCCAAACCCCACAAAACTTCAGAGGGAAAATGCAGCATGGATAGATTCCCAAGGAGTTGGACCTTTTGGAAAGGGATTTTCTAATTCCACCAAAGAGTCTGAGAAAACCTGATAATTAGAAAAAGAAGTCAGTGAAAAATAAAGGCAATCACTAACTTTAGGGAAAACAAAATTTTGCCTAAGAAAGGAAATGCAATTATAGTATAGTATTGGTTTCATTTGTGAGTAATAATTGCAAGGCAGTAACTTAAACAGTAACTACTGGTACAACGAACGTTGTGATAAAGCTGTGCTGTGAGGAAGGTAGATGGAAAAGTGTGTGGGGATGGTGGGTGTGGAGTGTATCGTGCTAAACCTTTTTTTTCTATATGAGGAAATCAATAGATAACACTTAAAAACAATCAGTGAAGGAATGAAAATATGAATGTGTAGGAAAATAAAGATAAATTCTGGGAGAAGGAGCTAGAGAAATTGAAAATGCTTGGCTCTGGGGAGTGGGACTTCAGGGTGGGGTGCAAGACTGCTCTTTTGCATTATAACCCTTATGAGATTATTTGTTTCTTAAAACTATGAACGTGTATCACTTGATAAAAATTCAAAACCAGCCAAACCTTGGAAAAAATTCTTAGATCCATAGGACTTGTCCCGATGACTCTGTCATTGGGAATGCAAATTAGTGCAGTCGCTTTGGAAGACTGTTTGACGGTATCTACTGAAGCTGACTGTATACCAGACCATGTGATCTAGCAGTTCAGTTGGGAGAGATGTGTGTGCAGTTGTGCACCAAAAGATGTACAGACCTGTCCCTAGCAGCACTACTCATGACAGCTGGGGCCAGGAAAGAACAAAGTGTGTGCGCCCACAGTGTAGCACGTGCTGTGTGGTCATACACGGAGCGTGCTGTAATAGTGCGCACGTGGACGGCTGCTGCATCAGCAACGTGGGTGAGCCTCGCCAACGCTGTGTTGAGCAAAAGAAGGCAAGGACCAAAATGCGCATGCTCCGTGATGCTTTTTTTTTTTTTTACATCTTTATTGAATTATCATTGTTTTACAATGCTGTGTTAGTTTATGCTGTACAGCAAAGTGAATCAGCCGTATGTGTACATATATCCCCTCCCTCTTGAGCCTCCCTCCCACCCTCCCCATGTGATCCCACTTATATAACGTCCCAGGGAAAACTAACCTCTGGTGCTGTAAGTTAGGACATGGATAGCCATTGGGGAAGAGGTGGGGGAGGGTAGAGCCTGGGGGTGCTGGACAGTGTTCATGTTCTTGATCCCGTTGCTGGTAACATGAAAATGTTGGTTTTGTGAAGCTGAGACACTCTACTGGTTATGCTTTTCTGCATATATATTGAAGTTGCATGAATAACCTTTAAAAAGATTCATTAAATAAAACACACAGACTTCTATAAGAGCTGCCCAGCCCAGGAAGAAATACCCATCTCGACCAGAGAATCTGCTCTTTTGGAAAATTAGGAAATTATTGACTAACTTGTGACAATATATTCAGAAAGTCTCAGCAAGTTGAATAGGGTTATTTCTTGGTTCTCGCCTTTTTATTTGGATTTAAGGGTTTTTTGGATTTGTCCTCTCTGTGTATATTCTACTTTCAGCTGCCTCAAGTGTTTTTTTCCCCCCCATAATTAAGGATGATTTTGAAACTATTTGAAACTTTGCAGTGGCCACAAGATCTTTCTTCTGCTTTCTAGATGGCCTCCTCATGATTTTAGGTGCGGTTTTATCCAGAAGACGGCAAAAGCAGAACACAGGAGATATAATACAGTCTAGAGAAAAAAAGAACATGCATTGACTGGATTTCCTTGAAAGAGGAGGTAGGGCCGGAATTCTCCCATTGTGTACTTTCATGTTATCACAGGAATCTCTCTCCCTGAAATAATATGACACATCAGTGACCTTGGTTTTTCCCAGAGGTGTTTGAGAAGACGGAGCATTCCTCTTGCCTTTTGCTCTCTTACATTATTTGCGCTAGAAATCTTCACTGTGCCAGCGAAGGAGAGAAGGAGTGGGAGAAGGGGAGAGGGAGTAAGTTCCCTTCTCTTGACCTTCACTTCATGGCTCTACAAAAGCCCTTCAGCTGCAGGCATTTGCTTTGCTATCTTGTTCCTGATCAAGGGAAAGTGGAGGGAGACACTCTTGAAAGTTCAGCCACTTGCACCGAATTACAGTGGGTGGAATTGCAGGATACATTAAGCAGCCAGAGTGGGCTGGTAATGGGATTCATACCCACCATGGACTCGCAGGGAAGCCCTTCTTGTGAAACAGTCCCTGGGGGGAATACACAGGAGGGGAGCTGCTAGGGATTCTTCAGGACACAAGGCAGAATTGGGTACCATTTGGCCTCTTCCTTTTCCCTCTGAGATCAGTGATGATTTGGGAGCGAGTTCAGCTGTTCTGTAGGGTCAGGGGTTGTACAGAATGGTAGCAATTGGTCATTTAGATGCCTGTGATTATCATTGGCTTTACAAGAGATATAATGTCTTATAATACTGATACTCATACAATACTGTCATTATATAGAGTAAGAATATATTTAAGATGTAGTTATAATATCATAATTTGTAATACTTAGAGGAAGTAATTCACTGTGGAGCCAGGAGACCTGGATTCACATCCCTGGTCTCTTTCACTATTTGTGTGTATCTGGGCTACTTCCTTGCTCTCTTTTTGCACCATTGCTGTCTCTGCTACAGGAAGGTAATTATGCCTACCCTGAAAGGCTTCTTGGGGCAAGCACACAGTAGGAGGTCATGAGCTGCTAGGCATCCCCCCCCCCCCCGGCACCTGCCCTGTCTTTTTTGGCTGTGCCATGAGGCGTGGACATGTGGGAATCTTAGTTCCCTGAACAGGGATTGAACCTGTGCCCCCTACGGTGGAAGCAGCAGGGAAGTTCTTCCCCCTTTCTGGCTCTTGTTTGTGGGCCTGAAAGAGATTTGCAGATGACCTTGTGCCCTCTCTTCCAGGCTGGGAAACATTGACTCGGCATCCATTCATTAATTCAGACTTGCTTCTTTTATTTATTCATTTACTTATTCTTTGGACATGCTTGGGGAAGGGAAGGCTGGTTTTGGTGAGTTGATAGGGTTTATTTATTTTTTACATTTAGTTCATTTTTGAACAACAAGGGAGAGAAGAAAACACAAAATATACTTGTAGAGTTAAGGAATATTTTGCTTTTTGTTCACACAATTGTACACATATTAATTATGTGTAAATAATTAAAGAATTTAAAGACGGTTAAGAGTAATCATAGCTTGGGAGTAAAATGGGAGAGTTTTGGACAAAACTGTTGGGGGGCTGTCTTGGGGGCACAGGTTGGGTAGGGTAAATGTGAAATTTATTGGTGCTTTTGTTTCCTTTTTGGTTTTCTATTCTCTCAAGTTTCTTCTTCGTGTATGTATTAGAATTGTGATCAGAAGCAAAGCTATTAAGAAATGTAGTTTTGTTGAACTATGCTGAAGATAGAGTTCAACAGAACAGATTCTTCATGAGTCCATGCTGTTTTATTTTGAAAAACAAAGAAGTTCTCCCAGGAAGTATTTACTTAGAGATTACAAGCAGCAGTCATTTTTCTTTGAAATCCTCATTTTATACTTGTCCTTGTAGATTACGATTTGTCATCTATGTCAAATTATTTTCTTTTCTCTGTGTAGCATTATATTGTGAGCGTTTTCTCGTATTATTGAGGCACATTCTTTGGCAGCATTGAAGATGGCTACGTAGTATTCCATTACATCGCATCCTTAGTTAACCGTTGCCTTATTGTTGAACGTTTATGCTGTTTCCTGCCATTTTGCTCTTATAAGCAGCAGTCGTGAATATCTCTGTGCAAGAGTCGTGTGCCTCTTTGAGGATTTCTTTGGGATGAATTTTGAGAAATGAAATGCAGAACCAGGAACACACCCCTTTTAAGGCTCTTACACGCAGCGCTGTCCTGGGCAGCTGTGTATGAGGGTCTCCAGGCCCAGAGGGCTTCTTGGCCTTGCACTTAGCTCAAGCACACTCAACTGTCTGGAGAGAAGCTGGTATAGGGGAAATGCCTCCAAATTCTTGGCCTCTTCCCTGCTTAGGTTAAGAAGCTTCGTTGCTCTGAGTCTCACTTTCCTCAGGTACAGGATTAGAACAGTGGCATGGCTCCTCCCTCCCCTGCCCCATTGTTCTGGAGCTCAGGAATTATCTACTGTCAGCCCACAGTTGTGTGAGGGCCTTTGCATAGCTCTTAACATGTAACTGTGGAAATCAGTATGGGATAATATATGGGAAGTGACGTATGGGAAAGAGTTTGGTAAACGGGGTTTCCTCGTCTCTAAGAAACTGTTGCTGCAGCTTTGGGACCCAGCAAACAGTAAATGGTGTCACTTAATGAGAATGGGATGTGTGCATTTTGATAGGACCTTTCACGTTGGGGCTTATCGTTTAAAGTAACTAAAGCTTGACTTTAAATTGCTGTATTAAGAAATAATAGATACTTGTAACTTTTATTAGTTTTTAGACTCTCGTCTTTCCCGACCAGGGAAGAAGACCCTGGGAGCACCCCCTTTTCCGTTCTCTGTCTGGGGTTCCCTGATGTGACTTGAGGGCACTTGGGGTGGCACAGAGTTTCTTCTGAAATTTAAAAGCTTCATTTTCTTGCTGATCGGAGGCACGCTGATGTCTGGCACTTATTTTCCTTTCTCTTTCTCCTGTTTCCTCAGCTAACGGGGGATAAGAATCACCCCAAATCCCATGACCAGACATAGTTACAGCTAATGTTTAGATATCCTTCCTTCCTGATTGAATTCAGATGCATTCCCAGATATGCAGGCAGAATGTGGTAGCAGGATTGGGTTTCACGGTATGTATTTTATAACTTGATTTTCTTGTCATTAACGTTATATTGTGAACACGTTATTATATCATTCAATGTTCTTCGACAATATGATTTTCCATGGTTGTAGAGATCAGATGTAACAGACTCTAATTTATTCAACCAAGGCCCTATTGTTAGACGTTCAGTTTTCCAACTTTTCACTCCCATAAATAAGGCCACAGTGAATGTTCTGGTAGAGGAATAGCTGTAGGTATATCAGTGGCAATACCAAGTCAAAGGGCAAGGACATTCATCCCTCCTTGCTACTTATTCCAAACTGCCTTCCACACACAATGGACATCTTGACCTGAACAGCTGTAGTGAGTATGCCTGTTTCATCAAATTTACATTTATATTTGATATGATCTTAAAAATACTTCTTCTAAATTTGATGTGAAAAATACTTAAAACTATATTTTTCCTTCTGGTCCCAGTGCAGTTTCAGAGTTTTCCCATGTCTTAAGGCTCCGTGGTATCCCATGCCCAACCGCATCTCTGTTCCTCCTGGTCCACCCTCCAATCTTGTCTCCTCTCTCCACCCCTGGGAGGTGACTTGTGGGAAGTTTACCAATGGGCTTCCTTGCCTGTCTCTTCTGTTGGGGTTGACCAGTGGTCACGTGGGAGCCCCAGCAAGAGGTGGGCTGGGCTAGGGAGGAGAATGAGGTCAGGGTGTTTGTTGTTGTGGCTCCTTCCCTTCCTATATGATCAGCTGTGACACAGATTCAGTCCCCTGCCTGCCCAAGGTGGCATGTTCTACACTGCATTTCCTTCTGTGTTCTGGGACCCTCTAGTTCCTGGTCCCTTAGTTCCTGGGATTTGGATGGCTCCACTGTTGTTGGAGGGTCCTGCACTGTCCCTTGAGGTTTGGAAGGAATCCTTTGGTGAAGAAGCCCTCCTTGGATTGTTCTTGAGTGTTGCATCTGTTTCCTGTTGGGACCCAGCCTGATAAGAATGGTCTGATGAATAATTGCAACAGATTGTGAATGCTGACAGGTCATCACCCCACGTTACAAGTCAGGAAGTTTAGGCTCAGGGAGACCCAGAACCTCTACTGCATCTTCTGGTTGCATTGACAGAGGATGAAAGGTGGTAAGATTGCATGACTCAGGATTTTTCAAGAAAGGTAATTTCTAGCATTTACTGTGATCCATGATTCAAGCAAGATCATTAGTGCTTTGCTTGGTCTTCCAAATGCTGCTTTTTGCTTGTGTAGCTGGAGCACACAGGAGAGAACACAGACTTGGTTATCAGGCAGGCCAGACTTACATCCCAGCTCTGCTGCTTCCTGGCTGAGTGGCCCTGAGCACATTACTTAATCTCAGTAAGCCTCAGTGGCCTTTTGTGAGAAATGGGTATAATAATAGTAGCTGCCTGAGAGGTTGTCCTTGCATTCTTGTTGGTGCTTTCCACTCTTGTTTGAGAGGATTAAAGGAGATAAGACATCCAGAGGGGTTAGTAGGAAGTACTCAAAAAACGGTAGATGCGATCATTCTAGATAACAGTCACATTGCTTTTACTTCCCATTCAGTTAAGTTATTGTATGTGCCAAAGGAGAGAGATATTTTGCCGGGCCTTGCCAGATTCCATAGCTAGAGTTTTAGTTCTGCCTCTGCTCCCAGAGTGCCATAGACTGCATCTAAGTCATTTGACTTCCGATGTTTCTTCATTCTGAAACTGGAGGAAGACTCGGGGGACACTCCACACAGCTTCCTGTCCACGTTCAAGAATCACACGTAGTTCAGGATTTGGGTCTCCTTTGTAATATCCCTAATGACTGGTTATGTAGTTTCCGCTGGAAACGTCCCGCATTTCTGACGAATCGCCGGATTCCATGTTTGCATAGTTTTCAGAGAGGAGGGTTCATTTCATTAAGTAGAGTTCTGTCTCCTTTGGCTCTGACTCGGGGTTTCCCGGCCTCAGCACCATTGCGGTGTCGGTCTGGATGGTTCCTTGTTGGGAGGGAGCGCCCTGTGCCGTGTGGGCTGTGGGTTGGCCTCGGTGGCCTCCGTGCCATTAACATACCCCCAGTTGTGACCACCAGAAATGTCTGCAGACCTTGACAGATGTCTTCTGATGGGCAAAATCATTCCAGGTGACAACCGCTACTTGATGTAAACATCTGCAGTTTTTTTCCACGGTTCCCTATGGAGACTTTGAAGCTTTTAGCTAACTTTACCAGTTGGGATGGTCCCACCTAGACGTGTCTTGTTTGCCAGTGGTTTGCTGATGGTGTGCAAAGGTCTTTAGAGCTGATTGCTGTTGGGCATATTCCAGGTATGACCTGAGGTGCAGGGTGAAACGACATCTCCTTCTCTTGTAGCCTGTGATCATACTAGCTTTTATTTTATTTTAGTTATTTATTTTTAACCACCTCCACACATCTGTGATTCTCCCTTTACTCCTGGTCAGTGTGAACTCCTGAGGATGGTGGATAGGAAATGAACAGGAGAGCCATGCCTCACTCAGAGTCCCCAAAGACATAGCCAAGGTCATAAGCTCCACGAGGGCAGGAGTCGTTGGCTCTTTTTGCTTCCTCATAATCTCGAGTGTTTAGGGTTGTGTCAGGCACATAGTAGATGCTCACTATATGTTGTTGAATGTGTCAGGGGTTCTCAGACCACCCTCAGGTTTGGTGATTTGCTAGAAGGAGCCTCAGAAAAGCTGTTATGCTCAAGGTTATGGTTTATTGCAGAGAAAGGATACAAATAAAAATAAACAAAGGGAACTTCCCTTGTGGTCCAGTGGCTGAGACTCCACACTCCCAATACAGGGGGCCAGAGTTCAATTCCTGGTCAGGGAACGAGATCCCGCGTGCCACAACTGAGCGTTCGCATGCCACAGTGAAGATCCCGCATGCCGCAACGAGAAGACCCCACAGGCCGCAGCTAAGACCCGGCGCAGCCAAACACATACATACATACATAAAATAAGGTGGTATCCAGGAGAGAGTGGGCATAAGCTTCCCTCTCCCACTGGGGTCATAGGGACGATACTTAATTCTCTTAGCAGCAGTATGTGATTTTGAGCTATTGCCAACCAGGGAAACTCACCCAAACTTTGCAGGGTTTCTGTCCTTCACCCAGGCATGGATCACCCACGTGACTGACCCTAGCTGCTCAGTCTCCAGCGTCCCTTAGAGGTCACACTGATCCAGTGTGGCCCAGAGTCCCAGGTGAACAAAAGCAGGCCTTTACCACAGATCACGTTGTTAGCATAAACTGTCTGGAATGGCCCAAGACCCCAGTGGTACAAAGACGTACTTATTAGGCAGGATGTTCCAGGGGCTTAGAGGTTATCTCCAGGAGCGGTCAAGGGCCAGTCCTTTCTCTGGACTGTGCAGGGTTTGAGGATCCCACACTCTCTGAGTTTACTGCACAAGCCGAGGTCATAAGCTCCAAGAGGGCTGTGACCTTGACCTCTTTCGCGCCCCTGTGAATCCCAGGTGTCTGGGATGGTGCCAGGTACATGGCAGATGTCTGTGTTGAGGTTCTGCAGAAAAACAGAACCAACAGGAAAACCAACATTTATGCCAAGTAATTGGCTCATGTGATTGGAGAGACGTGGCAAATCCAAAATCTGTAGGCCAGACCAGAAGACTGGAAACCCAGGGAAGAGTTGAAGTTCGAAGACCCCTTGTTGGCAGAATTTCCTCTCTTGGGGGAGGTCAGTCTTTTTCTTAAAGCCTTCCACGGACTGCATAAGGCCCATCCGCATTAGAGAGAGCAGTGTAACTTAAGTTCACCCTTTTAAATGTTAATCCCATCAAAAACATACTTTCACGGAAGCATCTAGAAGAGTGTTTGACCAACTATCTGGGTACCGCAGCCCCGCCAGGCTGACACATAAAAATAACCATCACAGTGTTCAGTGGACATTGTTGAGGAATCATAGACCATGAGGATCGGAAGAGAGCAGTGGAGTCAGGGCCAGAAGCCAGCTTCCTAATTCCATTTACCTCTCTCCCTCTCAACTCTTCTTCCCATGTAGAGACCATTGGATGTGAGAGGTTCTGCTTCTCTTTGCTCCCAGGGTTGAGGCCACATCTGGAACTACTCAGCATCTCTCTTTCACCCCAGCTTTACTTGTCCCTTTCTACTTAAGTCATCTCCTGGAGCCTCTCCCATCCTAGCTCAGAGCAACCTTGTTATTGGACTTTGTGATAGATTTTTAGTGAAATGGCACCTTCTTTTCTCAGAAGCAAGTTGATAGATAGTGGTGAGAATGTTTTTCTTGTCCCCTTGGAAAAAAAAAGAAGGCATCAAATAAAAACAGCGAATTTTCTCTGTAACTAAATCAGACAGTTTATCCCTCAGGCTATTGACACAGGGGAATCTGAAGGAGATAAAATAGCAAATATTTTCAGCCAGGGTAATTCACAGTGAATAAGGCAGCAACATATTCCAATTGATAGTGGAAATTAATTCAATATTTCATGTAAGGGTAGTAGAGTTCATATCAAATGTGGTCACCAGGTCTCGAATTGGAACTATAACAATTTCCTCTTCCCTACTACAAAAAAAAAATACTATAGTGAGGTTATTCTGATTGCCCTGCCTTTTATTTATTTATTTTATAAAGGAATACTTAGTACTTTTTGTAGTATTGGTTTCTTGAAACCCTCAGATCAAGATTCTTGGGGACATTCAAGCCAATAGATCTTTTCCCAGTTTACAAAAAAAAAAAATTAGAAATTAATATATTTTCATTGATTTAAGGAGATGATTCCAAGTGGTGTTCTAACATCATGCTTGCTCCTGCAGCTGCTAAAAAACTTTCTTTAGGGGTCAGTCAGTGCTCACCAGTGATCGCCACGGCCAGAGCGTGGAGCACTGGGAAGAGAGCAAGGCTTTGGGACTACAGGCCAACAGAGATTGACCTCGGCACAGTGGTTGGGAAGGTCGGAAGGTCACGAGTAGTGGACTGTATCTCCCAGTTCACTAGGAGCTGTCTTCGTTTATGCTTATTATCCGAATTTAGCTGATATAGCCCATACATCTCTGATTCTTGGAATAAGCCTAATGATATTCTAACTCGAGGCCCTTGCATGTGCTGTTCCTTCAGCTTGCATTTGTTCTTCTCCTGTGTATGGGCATGGCTGGCTCCTTTATATCCTCAGGTCTTAGATCAGATGGTCATCTCCTCAGAGATGCTTCTCAGTTATTCTCTATCATGTAAAGTTTGTTTTTCCTTCTGCTGTGGTCTGAATGTTTGTGTCTCTCCCCAAATTCATGTGTTGAAATCCTAACCTCCAAAGGTGATGGTATTAGTAAGTGGGGCTTTGAGAGGTGATGAGGTTGTGAGGGAGGAGCCCTCATCTATGGGATTAGTGCCCTTATTAAGAGATCCCACAGAGCTCCTGTCCTTCCACCATCTGAGGACACAGTGAGAAGGCTCTGGCTGTATCAGAATGTGACCATATTGGCCCTTTGATCTTGGACTTCCAGCCTCCAGAAATGTGAGAAATGAATTTCTGTTGTTTATAAGCTACCCAGTCTGTGGTATTTGGTTATAGCAGCCTGAATGGACTAAGACACTTTCATAGCATCATTACAGTGTCAGTTCTCTTGTGTGTTTATGTTTTTGTTTATTTTCTGTCCCTGCCTACCCAAGGTGTTCCAATTGTCTGGAACTATGCCAGGCTAACAGTAGATTCTCAATGGTATGTTGCATAAATTAAAACAAGGAATGAACTGGAAGTTACTGTATGAGTAGTTAGTAGAATAGTAGCACTAGTAATAGATTAACTTTCAATCGCAGTGGCTTAATAGAATAGAAATTGAGTTTTCGCTAATGTCAAGTCCATCAGTGATGGTGCGGTGGCAGTGCAGAGAGTGAGGGCAGAATCTCTCCTGTGTGGAGTCATTCAGGGATCCAGGCTGACAGAGGTTGTCCTACCTTTGATGTCCCACAGGCATTGACATCAGCCGGTAGAAGCGGGGGGAGACAGCATGGAGGATTGTGTGGGAAGTAAGTTTTTAGAGTCTGAAGGTAGTGTATATCACTTTTTTTTTTTTTTGGACTAAGACATGATGAATATGACCCTGTGTAGTTGCAAAGGGGCCTAGAAACACAGTGGACAACTGCTTCCCAGCAATGGCTTTATGAAGGGGAGCATGCATTTGTGGCAGACAGCTGGCCACTTCTGCCTTTAGTGCTGTGGCATTCAGTAGCCAAGTGCCACCTCCACTCTCATTACATGGGGAGCTCCATGAGGGCAGAGACGGTCTCTTTCATCAACTCGAGCTGAAGGCCCAGCATAGTCAATATTTGAATGAATAACCAACCACCTATTGACCACCAGCTGTATTGGGGGCGTGAGGTCAGACGCAGAGTTGCCATGGTGTAAACCCATAGGGAGAATTCCACAAAGACTTAGAATCAACAAAGAACCCTTTGTCCTTTGAAGACAGACGAACCCTTGACTCCATTACAGATGCCATAAAAAGCAGAAGATGGCAGAGCAAGTTCTGAAGTGACTTTTTCCACCCCAGAAGAGCAGGATACAATAAAAGCCCCCGAGTGTAAAGTACATTCAAAAGCTGTGCAAGGAAATGGCCTCTCATCCTCCTCTTTGGCTCTTTCATTGCATTTTGCTCCTTGGAGAACAGTGGAAACCACTTCAGAACATGATCTTTCTACTTTCCATTTCTTCTCTGAGACAGTGCATTTCTTCTCTCCTTTTTTCTTGACCTCGTGTTCTGTTCCGTTGTATGTGCAGCAGTGGAAATGGAATGGAGTCAGACCGAGTCACCCAGCACATTTTAAACTCCCATAGTTTAGAAAATTAGGAAGTCCTTGAGTGGAGACTATCAAGTGAAGTTCTAACCCCCTTTGATGGGGGATTGGATTCTTCAAAGGGCTGCAGACCTATGTCTTTTACACGTGTGTCCTTTAGCTCATAAAGGGAAAAGTCACCTTGGACACCATAAATATGCAGACAGGCTTTCATTGTTTTCCTCGTTATTGCCACGTTGAAGTTTTGCTGAGCTCTTCCATGGAGAGAGCAGAGTGGGGAGGGGACATTTGTTCTATGAGACAGCAAAAATTTCAGTGGCTGGCTCGAAAGGGAATATCCAGATACCATTCTGGAAATTTGATGTCATACGTGTATCTGACCTTGTTCTTGATACGGAGGATACAGAGGAGGAAAATCACATCCCTGTGGCATGTCCTCATCCTCCTTTCACTTCCTCTTCTCTTTCATTCTGTTTCCATGGCCACAGCACATAGATGCTCCTTAATTTGTATTGTCCCCTGTGTGTCATAATGGTGCCGTCCCTCATCATGCCTTACAGTTTACCGAGGACTCTCACCCAGGGTATGTTGTAGAAGCACTTTGCAAACTGTAAGTGCTGTGCAGATATGGGTGAGAATTTCACGTACTTAAGACGAGTCAGTTGGCCAAGAAGCAGTGTGTCTAATGGCATCATTACTTCTTAATATTTTCAATATTTCCTCATTTTTATTCTCATAAAAAACCCCAAAGGTAGCCCCACGCAGATATTATCTCATCATATGTCCCCGTGTCTTGAGTTCACAGGTGAGAAAATGTGGGCTGGGCGAATTGCCTGTGCGGTGGAGCTCTTATGCGGCCAAGAGGATGTTAACCCTCTCCATCTCCTCATGGAAGTTCTGATGGTTGGGCTTAGTGTTAAAAGTTACATTGAGAAAACTCTCTTAACTGTTTAGCACACATTCCTGAGGTATTTTGTTGTGGTGACTGACCCTTCCCTGGAAGAAAGGCAGCATGACATATGGACAGTGCCCAGACTTTGGGGACAGATTCAGGTTTAAATTCGGGCTCTAAAAACCATAATTCAAAAAGATACATGTACCACATTTTTCATTGCAGCACTATTTGCAATAGCCAGGGCATGGAAGCAACCTAAATGTCCATCAACAAATGCATGGATAAAGAAGATGTGGCACATATACACAATGGAATATTACTCAGCCATAAAAAGGAGTGAAATTGAGTTATTTGTAGTGAGGTGGATGGACTGAGAGTCTGTCATACAGAGCGAAATAAGCCAGAAAGAGAAGAACGAATACCGTATGGTAATGCATATGTATGGAATCTAAAAAATGCTAAACGGTACTAAGGAACCCAGTGGGAGGGTAAGAATAAAGATGCAGATATAGAGAATGGACTTGAGGACACAGTGAGGGAAGGGGAAGCTGGGACGAAGTGAGAGAGTGGCACTGACATTTATACACCACCAAATGTAAAACAGAAGGCTAGTGGGAAGCTGCCGCATGGCCCAGGGAGATCAGCTCTGTACTTTGTGACGACACAGAGGGGTGGGATAGGGAGGGTGGGAGGGAGGCTCAAGAAGGAGGGGATATGGGGATATATGTATACATACAGCTGATTCACTTTGTTGTACAGCAGAAACTGGCACAACGTTGTAAAGCAATTATACTCCAATACAGATCTGAAGAAAATAAATAAATAAGTAAATTGGGGCTCTATCATAAAATCGTCTTATTGCCTTACCCACACCCTCCTGAAAATGCTAATGAAATACCTCTTTTCATCGAATGCTTACAAAAATTAGAAACAATGGTAATAAGCTGGTTGTCCCAGTAGCTCTGGCTATGTCATGGACATTGCAAACCTTTTTTTTTCTTTTTCTTTTTTCTCCTATTAGAATCGAATCAATAATTTTTTTAAATTGAAGATTTACAATGTGTTAATTTCTGCTATACGGTAAAGTGATTCAGTTATACACATATATATACATTTTTTAAAAAATATTCTTTTCCATGATGGTTTATGATAGGATACTGAATATAGTTCTCTGTGCTATATAGTAGGACCTTGTGTATATCCATTCTATATATAAAAGCTTACACCTGCTAATCCCAAACTCCACTCCATTCCTCCCCCACCCACCTCCACCTTCGCAACCATGAGTTTGTTCTCTATGCCCATGTTTCTGTTCCTGTTTCATAGATAGGTTTATTTGTGTCATGTTTTAGATTCCACATATAAGTGATATCATATGGTATTTGTCTTTCTCTTTCTGACTTGGTTGACTTAGTACGATAATCTCCAGTTGCATCCATGTTGCTGTAAATGGCGTTATCTCATTCTTTTTTATGGCTGAGTAATGATTCCATTGTATATATGTACCACATCTTCTTTATCCATTCATCTGTTGATGGACATTTAGGTTGTTTCTGTGTCTTGGCTATTGTGAATAGTGCTGCTGTGAACATAGGGGTGCATGTATCTTTTTGATTTAGTTTTCTCTGGATATATGCCCAGGAGTGGGATTGCTGGATCATATGGTAATTCTATTTTTAGTTTTCTGAGGAACCTCTACACAGTTTTCCACAGTGGCTGCACGAATTTACATTCCCATCCACAGTGTAGGAGGGTCCTCTTTTCTCCACACCCTCTCCAGCATTTGTTATTTGTAGATGACTTTTTAATCATGGCCATTCTGACCAGACGGACACCAAAACCTTAGTGGCATAAATCAGTAGCTGTGCTGTTGGGCTCACAGTTTCTGGGGTCAGGGACTTTCGTGGACAATGGCATGGGCTTCTCTCTCAGCCAGGGTATCTGGGGCCGCAGCTGGGAAGACTCCCCTGGCTGGCGGTGGGGGTCTTTTGAGGTCTCCTCGCTCAGCTGTGTGGTGCCTGGCTGGGGTGACTCCAAGGCTGGGGTCAGCTGGGGCTCTTAACGGGGAACATCCCCATGGCCTCTCCACGTGGCTGGGAGCTTTCACAGCCTGGAGGCTATTTTCCCTGAGCAAGCACCCTGACAACCAGTGTGTCAAGGGAACCAGACAGAACTGCAGTGCTTTCTAGGAGCTGGTGAAAGTCATAAAAAGGGAAGTCACATAGTGTCACTCTTGGCATAACGATGAGGACATATCCATTAAGAAGCAGTGGCATCACTGAAAAGAAAAAAGTCCTGCTAGAGGTGCTATTTTTATTTAAAAATATCTCACAGATGGCAGGCCTCAAATAATTTAAAACCTTTTTTAAAAATTGTGAACTACTACCAACACAAAATGTACACACACATAAATGTACAGCTTCATAAATTATTATTAAGGAAATGCCTATGTAATTATAGGTTAAGCAACCAACGACCAGAACTCAGAGCCCCCAGGATGTCCATATCAATGACAGCCCTTCTCTGCACCAGAAGTGTGTCCACCAGGCCACCTTCTCTGGTAAATCACTGGCTTTATTTTACCTGGTTCTGAACTTTATATAAACAGGATAATATTGTATGTGTGAATTTTGCGCTTGGCTTTTTCTTTTTTTCTTCTTCTTCTCAATATTAGGTTTGTGAACTCTGTCCTTGGCGTGGGTGGAGCTGTGGCTTGTGTATGTCACTGGTGTAGAATATTCCATTGTGTGAACATTTATCCATTCTACTGTTAACAGACACATGGATTATGTCCAGCAAATAATGTTGCTGTGCACACTCTTGAATGTGTGTATTGTTGCACCAGGGCGTGCAGGTCTGTTAGGTGTCACCTAGGAGGACATGAGTAGAGAGTGGCAGCCTGTTTTCTAAAGTGATTGGTACCATTTCATGCTCCCAGATCTGCACAAGAGAGTGCTGTGAGTTGAACCTTCACCAACACTTGGTATTACCAGCCTTTTTCATTAAGGTTATTAGACTTTTTTCAGTAGGGTTTTTTTTTTTTTTTTTTTTTTTTTTGCCTCAGGTCCTATCTTGTCCTTTCCTTTGGAACGTAGTCCTCTGTTTCTTTATTTTGCTTGACCTCTCTGATGGTTTTTTTACATTAGATGAAATAGCCATCTTCCCAGTCTTGAAAGAGAGGCCTCATGTAGGAGAGAAAACTTACCACTCAACCATGTCCCTGCTCTTGGCTGTCTCTTGAATCTTTGTGACTGTTCCTGCAGCCTATTTTACTTTTTACAGCTCCCAGTAATTCAGGATATGCTAAGCCCTGGCCATGTCCCAAAGGGAGGGTCTTAGCACCTAGATGCAAGCTAATTGGAAGTCAGATCCCCACACAGCGGCTTTTAAAGTATGCAAATACACACAGTCCTGTGGGGTTGCAAGAGTAAGCCCCACTGGCCACCAGACCCGGTGATCTGGCCGTGTCCCCTGGGTGACAGTCACAAAAATCAGGGCTCCAGTGTGTAAGCCCTAAGTGTCTAAGCGGGGAGATACTGGGTGAGCTGTCATGGGAGCAGAGGGAAAGCACAGAGACGGCAGAGCCCCCCCCACCCCGTTCCCTGAGGGCATGTCCAGAGCCTCGGTACACGTGCCAAACTTGAAGCCTGCCCTTCAGGCTGTAGCTCCAGAGCAAGCAAAAAGGCTTTTTTCACAGAGAGATGTGGTATACGTTTGAGTCAGCTGTCTGTGCTGAGCCCTGGGCCCTAGCCAAGGACTGTCTCTCCGATTGTTACAGTTCCGAGGGGTCTAGGAACGCAAGCCTCCGTGGCCACCAGAGCCAGGAGTTCAAGGGCAACCCCTGGGCCGCAGCTGCAAAACCTGGGCAGCAGATGCGTGCAAAGCTCCCCTCTGGGAGCTCCTGGCGCCGTGGAGCTGGCAGAGGGGGAGCGTGAAGATGGTGTCCACTGGTTGGAGGGGAAAGATGATGCTGGCCAGGAGAGAGAAAAAAAATCTAGAATAAAAACAAGAAAAAATGGCACCTGGCAGCTTGAGGAAGGTAGAAGGAGAGTAGGACAAGGCATCCATCAGCTCCTCTGTCCCAGGAGAGTATCCCGACAGGCCCCTGTCTCTCAGGCTGATCCTGCAGGTTGATAAATAAGTGATTCTCTTTCACATTAAGTCCGGGCACTTTTTTCCAATGGCTGTTTCTGCACTGGGTCCTGGGGAAGGTAAATCTGCCCCAGCCCTTTTAGAGGCGTTTCTCAGTTCGCTACAGGCCTTCAGGTCTCCTGGATGTGAGGCCTGCTGGTTTTCAAAGCAAGATGTTTTGGGAGCCTGTCTCTCAGGGGCAGGTCTTAAGGGTTGGGGTGCCTGAGGTGGGTACAGACCATTTGTTTTTTGGAGAGAAGCTTGGGGTTTGTGAGTTTTCCAGTGACTCTGGGTCACCCAGCCTGGGATGGAGTTTATGGTGAGGTTATGTTCCAGCCTCGCCTACTTGCTGGGTGTGGGTTTTCCCTTGTTGGCCTGATGCGAAGGGCTGCTCCACTACTTTTCAGGTCTTTTTCAGAGGAAATTGTTCCATCAGTAGCTATAGATTTGGTGTGTCCGTGGAAGGAGGTGAGTTCAGGATCCTCTAACGTCACCATCTTGGACCACTTCTAGCCTTTAGAATTTTTGCCATTCTAGTGAGTGTGTAGCGTATATCACTGTGATTTTTATTTATATTTGTCAAATTACTAATGAAGTTGCTCATATTTTCATATGTTGCTTGGCCATTTGGGCTTACTCTTTTTGGTGAAATGCTTGTTCTTGTCCTTTTCCATTTTTCTTTTTCACTTGTCTTTCCCTTATTGGTGTGTAGGGGTATACATCATAGGTTGTGATAACTGTGATTGATAATAAGAGTTAAATATTTGGTCTCTGTCCCTGTTTCTGGCAGAGAGCTCCTAAAACTATTAGAATTTCCTAAGTGATGACAGCAACAAAGATGCTGTTTTTTTAATGCTAATAAGGTGAGTTTTGGATCACACCTAAGGATGGGACTGGCTGCCAGGGGACCCAATCATGTGGTTAGAAGGTTAGAATCTTCAGGCCCAGCTCCTGACCTCTGGGGAGGGGGGAGGAGCTGGAGGTTGAATCACTTGCCAATGGCCAATGATGTAATCAATTGTAGCTATGTCATGGAGCCTCCATTAAACCCCAAAAGGACCAGGTTTGGAGAGCCTCTGGGTTGGTGACTATGTGGAGATCTGGGGAAAGTGGTGTTCCTGGAGAGGGCATGGAAGCTGCCTCCTGTCTCCCCCATACCCTGCCCTACATATTTCTTCCAACTGACTCTTCCTGAATTATATCTTTCTGTAACAAACCAGTGATCTAGTAAGTGAAATTTTTCCTCTGAGTTCTGTGAGTCACTCTAGAAAATTGATTGAACCCAGTGAGGAGGTCATGGGGACCTCTGATTTATAGCCAATCATCCAGAAGAACAGGTGATAACCTGGGGTTATGACTGGCATGTGAATTGGGAGGTGGTCAGTCTTCTAGGACTAAGCCCTTAACCTCTGGAATCCGATGCAATCTCTGGGTAGACAGTATGAGAACTGATTTAAATTGTAGAACACCCCACTGGTGTTGCAGAACTGCTTGTTGGTGTGGGAATTGGTTCCAGAATACTTCCATGGGTGTATGGCCTTTGTTAGTAACATAAGCAGAAAATTTCTTTCCCACCCTGTAGCTTACCTTTTCCCTCTCTAAATGATGCTTTTGTGTTTACACTTATGTGGTGCCTTTTTTGTTCAGCCTCGTGTTGTGAGATTTATTCATGTTGTGTTGGTAGTTGCAAGTTGTTTGTTTCATGGCTGTGTCCTATTCCATTGTTTATAATCCTAATAAGTCCACTTATAATTCTTGTTCTGGAAGGCTAACTACTTTTTTTGTATTTTAAACAGTCCATGCACTGAGGTCATATTTATACTTTTCCTAAAACTTTGTTTTGCCATTCTCACTTATCGCAGGAGTTAGCCCATTATGGCTGACGAGAAAATCTGGCCCACCACTTGATTTTGTTAATAAAGTTTTATTGGAACATCATCACAGTCATTCATTTACATATTGTCTATATCTGCTCTCGTGCTGTAACAGCAGAATGCTGCAGCAGAGACAGGAAAACCTGCAAGCCTTAAATATTTACTACTGGCCCTTGCAGAAAAAAAATTTGTTGACTCCTGATTTAGATCCAAAACATGCTTGGTTGAAACTGCTGTATTTTTATATCACCAGAAGGGCTTTTCACCTTCCAGTGAACATTCTTCCTTCTTTCCACAAACATTCATTTAGTGGCTACTATGTGCGCAGCCTCATAGATGATAGGCATTGATGACAGACACATGGATGAGAAATATGATTTGTGCTCTATAGGATTTCACAGTTTGGTGGCTGCATTGTCCTTAACTTGCATGAGCTTTGTCACACCAGCAAAGCCACATGTAAGTTACCGCACATGTACTGAACAGTACCTAGCAGGTACCACGTGTTCTATCAGGGATAAGAAACTCCTAGATACATAAGACTTTCTCCCAGCCCTCAAGGTGTTTGCAGTCTAGTAGAGCAGCCATCCAGAGAGGTAAGGAGCCAACACCATCATCAGCCAATACTTGGTGATACAGTAAGTGCTCACAGCTGTGGCTCAGTGACCAAAGGGCTGTGTGGACCCAGAGGAGTTGAAAAGAATATCATTTTTTGGTTCGTGAAATATGACCAAGGTAGAAATGATTTAAAAATTCCTCTTTTCATGTTATTTGTGAAGAGGCTGTGAAATCACCCCTTCCTTGTTCTCAGCAAGCCCCCGCCACATACCCTGTATGAGGGCTGTCAACACTGGCCATGGTAGTCATGAAATTAGTCATCCTGATAATTACAGGAGCTCAGAAATAACTACTCATCAGCCCGGATAGAGAGCTAATCCCAGAATTCACTGAAATGCATGTAAAAAGGGTTGGTAATTCTGTACACACTCATAAAGGAAGTTACATGTAAGAAAGCAGTTATATGTTCCCTGAGGGCTCTTGATAGCCTTATATTGCATCAGAATGGCCGTGCCGTGTCCCTCCTCCACTGTTTTAAAACTACATGTGAGACTAGATGGTAAGATATTTGAAGTCTCTATACACAGGAAGTTTTTCTCCTTCTCTCAGTAGATTTCATTGCAAAATGACAGGTATAGGAGAGGCCCTTGTCAGCAGACAGTAATTACAAAATAAAAGCACTAACAAAATCAGCTTATTAAAAAAAAAAGATGGGTGAGCATGAAGTGGGTTATGACAATCCAACGATTAACCAGTGGCCAAAGCCAGTGTTTTTTATGTTTGAGTGATGGATTAGACAATCCCACACACAGTAGTGAAGCCCAAGTTGAAATGTAAAAACTATTCACTTTATTAAGAGCTCTGATCTCCCAGACTGCTGGGATCATTAATGTTTCATTTTAGTTTTGTATTTTCTTAGTGTCTTCACAGGGTTACTTTCAAGTAATCATATTGATTCATTGATTTTTTTTTTTTTTTGCTTTTTATTGACTAAATGACTCAATGCAACTGCTTTTCTCTTTGTAGTCTCTTCCTTTCCTTATTCAGTACATAATTAGTGAAATGAGTCACCTGAGATTCCTATTTCTTTTTCTGGAGGTCTCAGTGTTGGGACAGTGCCCAACTAGGAAGGAGGTGTGACCATTGCTTTATTGATTGCCTGGTCAGAATGCTGATTGAGTCCCGCTGTTTGACACTCAGTCCGCCATGTTCCATTCTCTTTGTGCATGTCATGGTTTTAGGTTGGCTTCTTATTGGAGAAGTGCTCCAACCAGGCACTTGGCACCCCGTTTTCTTCAAGTATAGAATGGGGTGATGGGAAGGATGCTAACACTGATTGGACGCTGCGTGCCAGGTACCGAGCTGAAAGTATTTAGGGGAGGGATTGTCAAACTTTTTCTGTTGTGGGGTGGAAAGAATCACTTTAGGCCCAGGCACAAGCTCTCAGCTCTGTCCTTGTAACACAAAAGCAGCTGTAGGCAGCACTTACAAAACGGCACTGGTGGGCCCCAGTTAAGCATTTTGTTTTTTAAACCAAAGCAGGCAGTGGGCTGGGTTCAGCCCAGGGGCTGTAGTTTGCAGAACCCTGATGTTGGGTGTTGGGGCAGGTGAGGTTTTCAGACGTTATCTCCCAAAGCCCAGACTATTTCACAGCATGGTCCTGAGATCTCCAGGATCTCCTCGTGATGGCTGGGTCCCTGCCCCACCTCTTCTCCTCAGCTGGGGTAACGTAACCTTTAACCCATTTATGTGATGAAATCTTGCCTGAGATTTCCTTTGAGCAAAGGTTTCGTAAGTCGTTGTAAAAGTTTTGAAATCCCCCCAGTTCTCATCCGACTTGACTTTACAATTGAAGAATTGAGGCCGACAGGAGCTGGGATGTCCCCCCAGGAGCTGAGCAGCTACTGTCAGAGCCGGGACCTGTGCGCGGCACGGTGACGCCCAGACTCTCAGTGCAGACTCCACGGTGCTGCCGTGATGCTGCCACACTCCTGGCAGAGCAAAGACTGTGTCTGTTGTTGTTGTTGTTTATAACAGCCACTCATCAGCATGAGCAGTGTGGGAGCAGAAGTCACAGTTTCAAGAGATCACCTAAGATCTCTCTGGAGTGAGGGAGGACTGTAACAGTTCTAGGTATAGTGTCTTTTTTTTAATTTTTAATTTTTAAATTTTTAAGTTTTGCAATGTTGTGGTAGTTTCAGGTGTACAGCATAGTGATTCATTTATACATATATTCATTCTTTTTCATGTTCTTTTTCCCATTTAGGTTATTACAGAATATTGAGTGGAGTTTTCTGAACTATACAGTAGGTCCTTGTTGGGTATCTATTTTATATGCAGTTGTGTATGTATGTTAATCCTAAACTGCTAATTTAACCCTCCCAATCGTATTTCCCCTTTGGTCATCGTAAGTTTGTTTTTGAAATCTGTGAGCCTGTTTATGTTTTGTAAAGTAGTTCATTTCTGTCATTTAAAAAAAATTAGATTCCACATATGAATGATAGCATATGATATTTCTCTTTCTCTGTCTGACTTACCTCACTTCGTATTATAATCCCTAGGTCCATCATGTGGCTGCAAATGGTATAATTTCATTCTTTTTTATGGCTGAGGCATATTCTGCTGTATGTATGTCCACCGCTTCTTTATCCACTCCTCAGTCGATGGACATGTGGGTTGCTTCTGTATCTTGGCTATTGTAAATAGTGCTGCTATGAACGTTGGGGTGTGTGTATCTTTTTGAATTAGAGTTTTTGTCTTTTCTGAATATATGCCCATGCGTAGAATTGCTGGATCGTATGGTAGCTCTATTTTTAGTATTTTAAGGAACCCCCATACTGCTCTCCATAGTGGCTGTTACCAATTTACATTCCCATCAACAGGATAGGAGGGTTCCCTTTTTTCTGCAACCTCTCCAGCGTTCATTGTTTGTAGACTTTTGATGATGGCCGCTGTGACTGATGTGAGATGATACTTGGTCTAATGCCTTACAAGTAGGTTTTGAACTCTTGCTCTGTGACTGTCTGAGTGAAGGCCCAGAGGATCACATCCACGCCTCAGACGGTGGTAAGGAAAATCCGTGATGTCATTTTCCGGAAGCCAGTGTTCATTTTCCATGGTTCACCTGCTTCATGTAGGTCCTCCGGCCATTATGTCTCCCTAAAGACACTGTTTGCATCAACTTCAAAATTAAATTTTAAGTTAAATTTAAAAATCTATGGTGGTTTTGGCCTTGACGGAAGAATTTGTGCTGCATTTGCTCACCTTCCAGTGAGGAAAATCTGAGTCCTGGAGAGCAGAGATTTGTCTAGTTTTGTGAGCCCAAATCTGCCCTACTTGGGACCTGGCATCCCACATTGATGGGGTGAAGGCAATCAGCTACCCACCCTGTACACTGACTCCCACAGGGCCCAGCTTGACTGCCACCCTGGAGTCCATTATGGAAATTTTGTTAAAGCATCTAAGGAAGGAAAATCCCAAACTAATTTTCAATGTGTATCTCTTCTCCTGAATATAGCATAATGAAAAAAAGGTCATTTTAGAAAAGATATAGAAATATTTTACTCACTTAAAGCCAATATTCTTCCTAAACTTTTAGATTATTGCCGTACACGTGGTTTATTTTGGAGAGAGGAGGGGAGATAAGTGACACAGTAGAAAATTCTATTCCAGATAACCAATTATAAGTCTTCTCCCTCCTGAAAACAAAACAACAACAACAACAACATAGATTTATAGATGCAAAGTTAAAATATTTTCTACTGCCTTATTCTTTGGCACAGAGAATATCGTGCTTTATCATTATCTGATTGTTGTGTTTTGTTGTTTTCGATGTGAGCATCGCTTTGTGTTATTCTCTTAGAGAACTATGTGTGAGACAATGTATTAAAGCTGTGTTAATGAAATTCCCCGTGTGTGTGTGTGTGTGTGTGTGTGTGTGTGTGTGTGTGTGTTTTCTCAAGGAAGTAACATTCAGTGAAACAATCAGGGTTTTTATTTTGCTGGATCATTTTTATAATTTATTTAAGAAAACAGCATCATTTACGTGGAAGTCACCATAGAGCCTGTGAAAGAAATTTTAACTGTTTTCTTGATGGCTTTTTTATACGGCTTACTGTTATTTTTAAATTGACTTTTAGTTATAGAAAAATTATGACAGCATTATAGAAAGAACTGAAAGCAGAGGGAAAATACCAGCTACATGTCTAGATGACTTATAAAAGAAGGTTTGGATCGTTTCAGTTTTGTTTTGGTTTTAAATCTTGTAGTTATAGAGTCTTCTGTTTCAGAATTCCAGAGAACTCGGTGAACCAGGCATATCCCCAGCCCTCCACCTGTCTGGAAGCCTGACATGTCTCAAGACTGGCGAACAAATAAGAATTTAGAGAATTGAGGAGGGAGAGAAGAGCCGTCGAATTTGGAGGATGGGGAAGCCAGTGGACAAGCCAGGACACAGGACAGAGGGTGACACGGGCGAACTGACAAAGGCTTCATAGAGCTGGAAGGTAGGGTTTCTCAAGTGGAGTGCCAGGCGATGAGGTCGGAAAAAGAGTTTTGAATCTGATGGTGAAGAGCCTTAAATGTTCTGTTTCGAAGCTTTGCTTGTCAGGCAGAAAGTGGAGAGACACCCCCAACAGAAGGGCTCTTGGAGCCCCCGCGCTCATGGTCCTCAAATCCATAGGTGAAGAAATAGATCAGTGGGTGTGGCCAGTCAAGGGGCAGTCCCAGCGCAGCCTTGGGGCAGTCATGAAAGATGTCTGTCTCCTTCTTCCTCTGCTCCTCACCACCATTCACAAGGAAAGCAGGGCTGGGCAAGAAACCACAGGCACTGCTTTCCACCCTCCTCTCTGGGATCGTGAGCCACCGTTGAGGATCATAGCCTGTGTTGGGGAGGGCGGGAAGGGAAAGAAGCTGCTTTGGAATGAATATGAAATTGATGCTTTGAAACAAACATGATGGAGCCCAAAGGCCCAACTTGAGACTGTTTTAATAACCAAAGGTGACCACACGTCATACAGTCAGACGGAGATGTCAGGAGGGAGATGTCTACAGGGGCAGCCGTGGGAATTCTACAGAGGACAGTGGATGGCAATTCTTGGAGGAGATAAAGCCAGTTCACATGTATACTGCAAAGAACAGAGACCACGTTCCTCAATAGTTTTACAGTGTAGCCTAAGAAATTTATGCAAAGCACATGGAAAAGGGATTTACAGAAAAGGATAATTGCTGAGAATTCTGTAATCCCAGGAGATAACTGTTTCTGGGGGCTAAGGGAAGATTTTTTTAAAAAATCAAGATAATAAGGTTACTTACTATTATGCAAAAGATCCATCTGCATTTTGCTCAATTTTATAGTGTGATAATATGATTTCGTTGTTTTAAGAGCTTAATAATTAAAAAAAAAACCCTCTTTCCCCATTGAGTTGAAACACACATTTTTAGTCTTATTAGTTTTTCCCGTTATAAGGGCTATGGACTCCTCCACAGCCCCCCTGCCCCCCCGCATCCCCTCTATCTGATGAAAATGTCACGTACATTTCTCTGTGGAGAAAGTCTTTAATGGTTGCAATCTATCAAGGTGTTCTTTTGAGAGTATTACTAAGAAGCATTGTTAATTAATCAGAAACAGAGGAAAATAGGAGGGAATAAAGAAGATGCTGTAAATGAAGCCAGTGCCTGGTGGATTCAGGATTCAGTAGTTAGATTAGACCAGTTCTAGCAGAGACGCTTCAGTTGTTTCACGCTGTGTCCCTAAGCCACGTGGGGACAGTTGCCTCAGGCAGTTGTCTGTGGGTAATCTTCATTTTATTAACTTTTATTTCAAGGGAGAGAATGGATTGGGGAGGTAGAAAAAGAGAGAGGAGAAAGGCGACTCAGTAAATGGTTTTGAGTTTTGGCAGAAGAGAAGGTGGGTCAAGATTTATGTGTTCAACACCCACACACACACTCACAGTTACACCCAGACTCATTTTTATTTAAATTTTTACAAAAAGGGAAAAACTGATCACTAACCCTCATGAAAAAACACTATCAATCGTCATAAGCAGAAAGCTCACATGATCATGTTAAAATATATATAGTTAATAGGATGAAAATAGTCTAAAATCATCTCCAGTGCCACCAGTGTGGGACCACAGCGGTGAGAGAACTACTTTTATTAGCTGCCATAATGCAGCTTTAAAAAAAATATAGTATTAATCTCAGTTCTGTTGTCGTCTAATTTTGAACAAAGGCATCAAGTCCAAAGTTAGATTCATCAATCATAACACAGGAAATGTGACTGACAACCATTAGGAGCTCCACAGTTGATTAGCTCCCTTGATTAAATAGTGGTGCAGCTGTGGGAAAACAGAAGCGGAGGCTGCCACTATTGTAAAGAGAATTCCCGGCTCTGAGTCTCCGTGGAGTTAAGACAAGAGAAGTGGGAAATGGAAGACAAAAGTCGGGCTGCTTCACCAGCAACTCTGTACTTTCCAAATCATCAATCCCATGAGTGGGCCCCAGAGCCATTGCTCAGTTCCCTTTTTACATAACCAAGGGTATTTTGGGTCTTTTTTTTTTTTTTTTTTTGACAGGTGGAGGGGGTGGAGATAACCTTAGCTGTCATTAGAAAAGTAAGGCCCTAAGTCAAAAAAAAAAAAAAAAAGTAATCACAGCATCTGATGTGAATGACACCTGAATGCTGACATTAACCAAATGCCACCCTTTTGGACAGCATAAAAATAATGTCAGAATGTTCTGCTATGGCTTTTTTTTTGAACAGCAATTTCCCTGAGAGATTGGAAAAATAGGAGGAGGCGGTCTGATGACATTTTGATTGTGGGCCCCGCTAGGAAAGGCATTGTGGAACTTTCTGCTTAACAAAGTTTAAAAAAAAAAACTGCCACCTTGTTCTGCATCCTATTTTTTTTTTATTTTTTAGTAAATGATAGAACATTCCAGGAGTGGTTTGCAGAATATATTTCATTGGCAGCAATAAACTTGCTTTGAGTAGGTAGTTGTTAACGGTACTGCTTTCCGATTCAGCCTCATCTGTAAGGCCCTGAACCAGATGCTGCTTTGCCTTTATTTCCTCCTTCAACTTTCTCCTTCATGAAAACGTTTCCATCTCCACTGTGAGAGTGCTCCTCTCTTCCAAGTCTCAGTACTTTTTGGTACATCTCCTGTGTCATATCTTCACCAGCCTTGCTCTAAAATTATTTGTATGATAGTTTACAAAGTTCTTTCAGGTTAGAACTTTGCATTTCATAGACTAGTTGAACATTTGGTGAGTGACATGAAGGGATGCAAGGATGGGGGGATGAGTGAGGGGATGAATGATGATGGATGAATGTGATAATGGGTGGAGGGATGGATGGGGGATGAATAGATGGATGGGAGGATGGATGGGTGGATGGTGGGATGGATGGATGGATGGTGGGATGAATGGATGCAGGGATGGATGCAGGGATGAATGGATGGATAGTGTCATGGATTAAAGGATGGATGGGAGATGAATGGATGGATGGGAGGAATGAATGGATGGATGGCAGGATGGATGAAAGGATGGATGGGGAATGAATGGGTGGATGGCAGAAAGGATGGATGGGTGGATGGTGGGATGGATGAAAGGACGGACGGATGGGTCAGTGGAGAAAACTGAAAAATAATTCTGACTTTTACAGTACTTGAAATTAGAGAGATTTTGCCATCTTTCTACAGACCTTGAGAATGGTTTAATAAGTAATGGTATTGTTTAAAATAAAAATTGAAAATAAATAAATAAATACAATATTTAATGTCATGTTTATTTATATAAATAAACTTAATATCTTAAAGGAAAAAATATTTTTTCTTTATTTTTTGTCTTTTTTCCTGTGAGCCTACCTTCTATTTTCTTTCAGAGTTTAGGTATAATATTTGCTACAGCTTCACAAATAGACTGATTAGAAGGGAACTAGAGGTACAGTTTTATTTTAAACTGATGACTTTTTTATCACATCTTTAGATGTCTCATAAAAATTTTATGGGACACTTGATAAATTGTATCAATATAATAGCCAAAAGCTTTTTTCGTTTCCTTCCCTTCCTTCTTCTTTCCTCGAGTTTCTGACTGTCCCTAATACTTACGCTAGAGGGTTGAAAAAAATTAACTTTTGTCATTTTTTTATGTATCCTTTTTTAATAGAAAAAATGAGAGGATAGTTAAAATTTACCCCTGAAGCTACTGAAATAAAAATGATTCATCTTTCAAACCGTCTCTGTACATGTTCCTTGAATTAAATGAACTGTCTTGAAAGCAGGATACTAACCTTTTATGCCAGCTTGCTATTCATACATACAAGTAAATATCAATTATGTCTCCTGTTACTACTTTTGTGTTGTGTTCCTCTGAAAAGCATGCTTGGGACATATTTTCATCTAATGTGATGTGGGTAAGAAAAAACAAAGAGTGGTTGATTTGGATAGATATGGATGCTAATTTTTTTTCTTTGTATTTTCTGCATTGTATTTGTATTAAAATCATCTATGTATCTATGTGTGTATGTATGTATATATCTATCTGTCTTTTTGGTATGTGCATCTGACAACAAAACAGTGTGTGAGTGTCTGTTTTAGAGGCAGTAAATTGGGAAGTGCGGCGGTATGACAATGAGTGTAAGGACTTAAAAACATATTTATTCAGTATCACTATCCTAGCCGTAATGAATTTGTGACCCATGTAGTTCATGGTCAGAGTGGTGTTAGATATTAGTCAGAACAATGCTAGGCTATGTTGCAGTAACCAGTAAACCCCTACATCTCACTGGTGTAACTCATCAAAGGTGGATCTCTCACTCTGGCAGCCTCTTCTGTCTTGTTAGGTACATCTAGAACATGTGATCTATAGATCACCAGAGAGGAAAGAGAGAGTTGGAAAAGTCACACCTGCTCTTAACTGCATTTGTCCAGAAGGGATTATATGCCATCTCCACTTACAGTTCATTGACAAGTGCTCGTCATATGGTCCAAATTCTAAGTTCAAAGATGTCTGGAAATGCAAGAGAACCCATGAAACTTTGGTGAAGACTAGTTGTCTTTGCCATGTATTACATTCAGGGAAGCATAGTCCAAGCAGGGGTTCTGATCTCACCCCAGACCTCATGTACTCCATGGTAGACATCCAGTCCCATGTTGTTTCCTAGCCTTTGAGTCCAGCAACATTTTGGGACTACTGACTCTTGTGCCCAGGAAGGGTTCTTGCCCTCATTTTAGATATTCTGTCCCTACCACATACCACCCGCATAGAGCAGGGGTGGGGAGAGGAGTGGTGTAATTCATCATTAACTCTCAATCTTTTTTTTTTTCATGGGAATCAGCATGTATGTGGGGTTTTTTTTTTTTTTTGTCCCTTTTTCCAAAAATTGAAAAGGAGATCTGTGACAATTGCTGTATAGAAATAGGGTATAGAAAGAGAAGGAACTAAACTAGTATCTTTTTTTTTAATTGAAATATTGCTGATTTACAATGTGTTAATTTCTGCTGTACAACAAAGTGATTCATATATATATATATGTATATATATATTCTTTTTTATATTCTTTTCCACTATGGTTTATCACAGGATATTGAGTATAGCTCTGTGTGATATACAGTAGGACTTTGTTGTTTATCCATTCTATATATAATAGTTTGCATCTGCTAACCCTAAACTCCCAATCCATCCCTCCCCTATTTTGCCTCCCTTAGCAACCGCAAGTCTGTTCTCTATGTCTGTGAGTCTATTTCTGTTTCGTAAATAGGCTCATTTGTGTCATATTTTAGACTCCACATATAAGCGATATCATATGGTGTTTGTCTTTCTCTTTCTGACTCACTTCAATTAAACCAGTATCTTTAGCTAACAGGGATGGGGAAAAGATAGCTTACTCCAGTGTTAACAGTTATTCCACATCACTGTCATTAACAAATATATGCTTCCTCCATCCACCTACCCACCCATCCATTCATCCATCCATCCATCCATCCATCCATCCATCCATCCACCCACGCATCCATCCATCCACACATCTGTGCATCCATCCACACATCCGTGTATCCATCCACACATCCGTGTATCCACGCATCCGTCCATCCACGCATCCGTCCATCCACACACCCATCTGTCCATCCACGCATCCGTGCACCCACACATCCGTGCACCCACGCATCTGTGCATCCACGCATCCGTCCATCCACACATCCATCTATCCACGCATCTGTCCATCCACACATCCATATATCCACCCATCCATCCATCCATCCACCCACGCATCTGTGCATCCACACATCTGTCCATCCACACATCCATCCATCCACTCATGCATCCATCCATGCATCCATCCATGCATCCATCCATCCATCCATCCATCCACGCATCCATCCATCCATGCATCTTTCTCTCCACGCATCCGTCCATCCACGCATTTGTCCATCCATGCATTTGTCCATCCATGCATCCATCCATGCATACATGCATCCATCCATGCATCCGTACATCCATGCATCCATCCATCCACGCATCTGTCCATCCACTCATCCATCCATCCATGCATCCATCCATCCACACTTCCATCCATCCATCCATCCATCCACGCATCTGTGCATCCACACATCCGTCCATCCACACATCCATCCATCCACGCATCTGTCCATCCACTCATCCATCCATCCACGCATCCATCCATCCACACATCTGTCCATCCACTCATCCGTCCATCCACGCATCCATCCATGCATCCATCCATCCACGCATCCATCCATCCACACATCTTTCTCTCCACGCATCCGTCCATTCACGCATCCATCCATCCATCCATCCACGCGTCCGTACATCCATGCATCTTTCCATTCACTCGTCCATCCATGCATCCATCCATCCATCCATCCATGCATCCATCCATCCACACTTCCATCCATCCACGCATCTTTCCCTCCATGCATCCATCCATCTGCACATTTGTCCATCCACGCATCCATCCATCCACCTACGCATCTGTGCATCCACACATCCATCCATCCATGCATCCATCCATCCATGCATCCATCCACCTGTGCATCCATGCATCTACGCATCCATCCATCCACGCATTCATCCATCTATGCATCCGTCCATCCACACATCCACGCATCCACACATCTGCCCATCCACGCATCCATTTATCCAGGTTTAGTGTTACTAGGCCTAGTACAAGTCCCTTGAAAGTCAAAGAAGAATATCTCACACCTGGTTAGACTTTTTGGATTACTCTTCAGTTTGGGTATACAAATTGTTTCCTCCATCATATTTTTGTTAACATTTTCAGGTGTTAACAAGTGCTGGATTTGAAAGGCCTGGGTTTTATTCACTTCTGTAATCCCTAAGGTCAAGCCAAAGCCTGACTCCAAGGGGGTATCGTAAATATATTTGGGGTGAACGAATGGATGCTTCTTTCCACCTGACCCTGGGAGGCCTGTTTCCTTGGATCTGAGTCTGTAGCTAAAACAGTGCCTTCACGGCTTTGTGCACAGCTCTGTCCATCCTGAGGGCCATAGATCCAGAGAGTGAGTGTTTCCGATAGTGGCCGCTAGATGACCACACCAATAGCCAGTTCAAGGTGCCTAGGGGTACTTGTTTTGCCAAAATGAAAAAAAAAGAAAGATCCTATGTGATTCAAAATCATCTGTAGCCCTGCAAGAATAAAGAGGCAGATGTAGAGAGTGGGCTTGAGGACACGGTGGGGAAAGAGGAATCTGGGATGACGTAAGAGAGTAGCATTGACATATATAAACCACCAAATGTAAAATAGATGGCTAGTGGGAAGCTGCTGCATAACACAGGGAGATCAACTCGATGCTTGGTGATGATCTAGAGGGGTGGGATAGGGAGGGTGGGAGGGAGAGGCTCAAGAGGGAGGGGATATGGGGATATATTATAAATACAGCTGATTCACTTTGTTGTACAGCAGAAACTGGCACAACATTGTAAAGCAATTATACTCCAGTAAAGATCTGAAGAAAAATAAAAACCCACAAAATCATCTCCAGCCCTGGATAGGAGTTATTATCATAAAAATTGATGTGCTCCATTTTGGTTTCTTTACGTGGCTCTTCCTTCGGGCTGCTTCCTAAAAATAGGCTTTTTTTTTTTTTTTTTTTTCTTCCTGTAGCCCTTTGGCCATCCTTCCTCTCATCCACACCACCCTCCTACTTTCTCATGACCGGAGCTCTCACGTCCATGTCTCCGCCGTCCATTTCCCCTCAAGTTCCAGGCCTGTATTCTCAATTTCTACCTGGACATCCCAACAGGATGTCCTGCTGTACTTCAACACGTGGAGTGTTCCAAAGGGGACCAGCCTTCTGTATCTTAACTAATGATGTCATATCCTCGTATTCACTCAAACTCAGACTCTGGAGTCATGATCTGCATTTCCCCCTCCTTATCCTCCCACTGTTGGGGCCAGTACACCATTATTCCTGTTTCTTCTCCAGAATAATTATTCTAATTCTGTCATTTTTTTCTTTCATTATCATATCTTCATGCTCTCTTTTCTGTATGCTTTGACTGTTTCACTCATCTCTCTGTATTTTGTTTTTGACCCCTGCTCTTTTTCTTCCTAGAGTCCAGACAGTGATATTTATGAAACATATCACTTCTATTATGTAATATTTCTGATGGTTCTTTTTAATCTTTCAAATAACTTCCAGTTGCTAGTGTAGCATCCAAGGCCTCAGTCTTCTATTTCCAGCCTCATCTCCACTCTGAGACTTCAGTCAAAATGCACTCCTCTTCATTCCCGCCTCAGTTATGGCTCATTTTTTTTTTCTTCCATAGGTGAGAATGTGCCTCAGATCTCTGTGTGGAGACGTTCTCACTGTTCTTTTAGAGCCAGAAATCTCTGCGGTAGGAATCCATCCCTTCTCCCTATAAACTCCAGCTCAGGTGTGGCACGTAGATTTCATCTCAGAAATGAAAACTGGTGGTTAATAATTGCTCACTGAGAAGTTGTGTTGAGAAGGATTCTGAGGTTGTATCTAGGCTCAATGGGAAACACTGTCATGATTGTTAGCAGTGTCTGTCTAGAGCGAAAAAAAAGAGGAATTGGTACCATTCGGGACGTTACTATTTTCTAGATGCCTTTTCTGATCTACCGTTGTGCTTCTCTTATGTATGCAGCATCACTTATACTAATTGATAACTTCTCTCAGGGCATCAATTGTATCCTGCTGAATTATATACCCATCTACTAAGTTTACCTGTACAATGTCCTATTCTCATTAGATGCTTCAACAGTGTTTGTTAAGTAAATCCCCTAATGCTGGAAAATGCTGTTTGGTTACATAAGATTGAAGAGCTGTGGGTAGGGCAGTGAATGCATTGATCGGGCACCTGTGTTATGTTATAGTGTCTTTTCCTTTAAGTTTCAGTTTGTGTGTGACTCTGCGGATGTGCAACGTGCTCAGTTACCATTAGTGATAAATGAGACCAGGCAACGCCAGATGAGTGGATGACATCCAGTACTCCAGTATTGCCTATAACAGAATTAACTTTCTGGTAGCATTGATGACTTCTACTCTTAGGCTTACTTTCACAGACCAGCAAAGCATGTTGTCAGCTTTTCAGCCTCTCAGCCGAAGTCAAAAGCCAAAGGCTGACTTGAAAGACATTCACTAGGAGGGCATTACTGTGTTGGTGGTCCTTATAATGTCCCAGTCATTCAGATAAGTCAAGTAATTGTGCAAATAACTATAAAGTTATAACTTGTTTTTCTTTTCCTAGATAGACATCTCAAGTATTTCAATCATTCTTACAACATGGTTTTCAGAAACTACCTCATCCTGCTCTTCCTCCTCTGACTATCTTACTTTTATCTGGTGATGTAGCCAGAATTTGTGAATAGTCTAAATGGGGTCTGACCAGTGAAGATCAAGATCAAGAATCATACCTCTGTGGGTTTATACTCTATATTTCTGTCTTTACATCCTAAGGAAACATTTAATCTCTCAGTGGCCACATTACACTGTTGTCTCATGGAATTGAGGGACATGTGAAATTTCTCATCAGAAAATACCCTCTTACTTGACCTTGGGTTGGTAAAGCCTCTTTCTGCTTATCAGAAAATCTACTGTGAGGAGTCCTAGCCATATAAAGGACACTATTGGGTCCCATCACCGAAATGTCCAGGGAGAGGTGAATGTTTGGTCCAGTTGTCATCAAGATTCCATTTCCATTCTTTCATCCTTCAGCTCCACTTCCTCTGTTTTAGCTGAATTCTTAGATGGCTTCTCCTCTCTTGAAAGCAAAATGGCTGAAGGAGCTCCAGCATAAGTCATTTTTGGCTCAAATTCAACAGGAAAAGGAGGAAGCACCTCTTCCTGGAAGGTCCCAGACAAGTCCTGGAGTTCACTCTGATAGGATTCATTGATCATGTGGTCACTTCTGGACCAATCACTGTGTCTTAGAGTAGTCAATGAGCTGATGGACTGGCCTGGGTCACATGACCTGATTGGAATTGGGGTGGGGGCTATATGTGCTGAGATCAGAGTGCCATCACCGAAAGGAAGGAAGGCTGCTGGGCAGACCCAGAATAATAAATGCTCTCTGCAACACGATTATACTTTAAACTCTCTAAAGTCAGAGATTATGGGTTATTTTTTAACACCTTCCTTCTGCCTTTAACAGGTGATACAAATATTAAAAAAAAAACTGCTTGTTGATTGAATGAGTGCCTGAACACAAATGACCACAAAATGAGTAAATTTGAAATAGCTGCTTAATGTAAAAATATCTGTCTCTCACTCATGGCATTGTCAAGTATAGACCAATCTTAAAACTTAAAAATGTCAGTTGTATTTATGTAAAGGAAAATAGAAGTATAAAAACTTGATATGTCATGACCAGGGCAGTTGTGCTCTGTAGTACTAGTGAGGAGAAATGATACATCTTAAGTGCAGAGAAATGGGGACATGTTCTTCTAGCACAAATGAAATGAAAACAGAGCTTGATTGACAGCCTAGTACCATTAATAACACCTTGAAGGTAGAGAGCCGTTCTTATTTCAAACATCCCAGAGCAATCCATTCAGAAGAATAAATACTCTCTGTTCCAAATCCCAACACTTTCAGTCGCCTTTGGTTAATTAAGGCAGTTGTTTTCTCCCAGCCACGTGGCAGCTTTATGTAACTGGCATATTTCAGTTTCTACATGAAATCGCAGTCTCCCCTAACCCCAAGCCCATCCTCTCCTTCCACTGGGGGCAATTTATTTGATGCAGTGTTGTTTCTGCTGCTGTGGGTGCCCCATCCGCTTGCCTCTTTACCATTTCAGTGCACTTCGGTCTCATTTCCTGTTGCCATCCATGCATGCCTGGCAGGCTGCGAGGACCAGATAATTACCACCTTAGGGAGCCTCCTTCAACCAATGAGTGATCAGAAGTGGTGGCTAGAGCCCCAAAGCGCACTTCCTTACCCCTGTGGGATGACTTGGAGACACATGTCCTGAGCTATATCTGCGAAATCCCTATCAGAATGAAGTCCATGCTGCCATCCTTGTAAGTTTCCTGATTACATGCCTTCTCCTGTTTCTTTTTTCCCTTCTCTGCTTTGCTTCCCTCTCCTCTTCCAATCTTTCCTGAGACTGCTTCCCAAAGAAACTACTTACATTCCAATCTTGTCTCGGAGGCTGCTTTTTTGGGGAACCCAAACTATGATGATTGTTTTCAAGGAAGCAAAGCTATCTTTAGTCCTCAGAGGGGGCTGATTATAGATCCTCATGTCATTAGGCAGATGTTGGAGTGAAGACTGGGGCCTGCAAGGCTCGCTCTGTGTGGGCAGGGTGTGGCCGCTGTGAGAACGAGCTGTCTTCATGTGGCTTCATGAGGGATTAAGCTCAGGGAAAAGAACTCATGTTCTCTAAAACATGAGAACCTAGAGCAACTGCAGCAGTCAATCCATGTCCTTGGATGGATATTCCCAGGGAGGAAGTCCACCCCCAAGAGGAGTGAGGTCCACAGTATCAGAAGCCACTGAAAAGAGCAAAGGAATAAAGATTTCAGAAGTGGGGGCATTTGGTTATGTGGAAGGTCTGGCATGCAAATTTGAGAGGTCGTATTGGGGTCCTGAAGGTGTGGGATGTGGCTGTGGGTTGAGGAGGCAGGTTAGGAAGGGAGATAGGAGCGGTGGACCGACTTTTCTATCATTTGGGGAATGAAGGCAGGGAAATACTAGAGCGCAGAGGATGCAGGTTGGCATGGTAACAACATCCAATTCTTGAGTTCTTGCCACAGTGCATGCCAAGAACTGTTCTAAGAGCTGTGCATTTTCGCAATCCCACGATATAGTTTCTTTTTATTATCCCCATCTGACTCACAGGAAATTACAGTGAAGATAGGGTAATTAGCTTGCCCAAGAGCTCAGGGCTATAAAACAGAGAGCTGGGTTGTGAACCTAGGCCTTTTAGCTCTGGAGATCTGGCTGTGACTCAGGGGATTGGTGAATTTTTCCCATAAGTAAATGTTTTAGGCCTTGTGGGCTTTACAATCTCTGTTTAGACTCCTCCACTCTGCTTTTGTAGCATGAGAGCGTGCTAGGTTTAGAGAGCATTAGGTTTCGATAATACCTAAACACATGAGCAAGGCTGTGTTCCAATAAAACTTTATTTGTAAAAATAGAGGAAGGCCAGATTTGGCCCACAGGCTGTAGTTTGCTGAGCCCTGATTTAACTCCACTGATTAACATTTTAATATAAAAGGTGGTTTTGGGGACTTCTGACAGTCCAGTGGTTAAGACTCCGCACTTCCAATGCAGGGGGTGTGGGTTCAGTCGCTGGTTGGGGAACTAAGATCCCACATGCTGCACAGCACAGCCAAAAATAAATACATAAATTTTAAAATTAGGAAAAAAGATAATAAAAGGTGGTTTTGGTTTGCGGTGTCTGGTGTGGGTTTTCTGACTAGCCATGCCTAGCTTGAATGCCTTCGTGGTGGCATATGGTGGGAGAAAGACTGGGAAGATGAGGGCAGTTAGGGAACAGCATGGGAGAGATGCTGGAAGGAAGAGAAAGAAGCAGGAATGGGAACTCCAAATTCAAGCTCAGTCATTTCTTTGGGAGATAGAGATGGGAGAGACAAACACTCAATTCTGACCAATATTGTAGGGCAACTCTTCAGTTGTAGGAGCAGGTTTAAGAAATGCCGTAAAATTCAACTTTATAGGATTTGGGCTGTATAGCATATGTTGTAGCAGCCACATTGAATAAATGTATGTTTTTCATTATATTTTTATTACACATTTAAAGCACATTAAGGCACACACAGTTTCAAAGAAGAAAAAAATAGAGGAACTTTGGCTTCACAAGTAATCACATCGATTTGAAAGAAGTCTGTATTTTATGAACACAGAGAAAGATGTATGGCTGTTGTCCTCAGTTTTATACTAACTCATTCTTCTTTGGGGAACAATATTAATAGATGTTTTGCTACATTTGTCTCCTGTTGAGGGAGCATTTCCCTTTTTTAAAAAAAGAATAGCGTAGAGTGGATGTCTATCTGTTTGCCTTTGAGTCACAGGTAATTGGTTGTCATTCTCTGTCTGTAAAACAACCTGCTTTGTTGGGGTTTTAAAAAAAATTGAAAACCATTTCAAGAAATTGTAACTCAAAATTATTTCTGGCTCTGAGAAGCCATGTAATATCCAGTGGTCTTTGTTGATATATTAATTTTTAGCCCCTGGGGTTGGGCAGAATTAGTCAATGAATCATGAGAGACAGCGGGGTCACCATGTATTGTTGTGAAGTTTTGTTTTAAACAAATGCCCCTGGGGCTGAAATGAAGCCTGTGTGCTCTCCCCCAGGCCCTGTGTCCTGTCCTTGTGCCCTGTGTCCTCCTGGACGAAGCAGCATCCTTCTTTCTTCACGCCAATGCACTGTCCACTTAGCCAAGCAGTGGCCTTCGGTCCACCTCTACTCAGAGGTGGTGACTTTTTCTAATTTGTATTCTCCAGGGGGTGGAATTGTGTGTGGGGGGTCTTTGCACATTGTGCATCATCACATTTAGGATGTTGTTAGTTGTAAAATGCACCACTGTCTTCTATACAACTAAGAAAGACGAGATTTGCCAATCACATCTTGATGGGCCATTGATTATAAGACACATGCCAACCTCAAAGATGATAAAAGGTGAAAAAGATGCAGTGCAGTAATTTATCTGTTGAGTGGGTGCACCTTTTTTTTTAATTAGCACAAAGGTGCCAGTTGAACCAGCTGCCATCCTGTAAGGATGAGGTAGGCAAGTCCTAAGAAGGAGGTTTCTGCTAGGTTTTGTTTACTGCCTGTGATCCGTAGTATCACCATCCTCTCTGCTCTCCTGTCATTTGGTCAGAGTTCTAATAGACGTAGACATTTAGACTGTTGGAGCAAAATTGACCTTGGGGAGCATCTTGCATCTCAACTGGGAGTATTTTTGCCTGTAGGGGATATTTGTCAATATCTGCGGACATTGTTGGTTGTCATAATTAGGGTAGAATGCTACTGGTACCTCGTGAGTAGAAGTCAGGGGTGTTGCTAAGCATCCTGCAATGCACAGGACAGCCCCTGCAATAAGGAATTATCTGGCTGCAAATGTCATAGTGCTGTAGTTGAGAATCCATGATGTGGTGGGTTGATGTATAGCAGGGGGTGAGAACCTGGACACCGGAGTCAGGCAAACCTGGGTTCAAATTCCAGTCTTAAACTTAACTGACTGTGTGACTTCGGACAAGTTAATTAGCCTTGCTGAGCCTGAGTTTATCCAGTGGAGGTCATGGTCTACTTCAGAGGGCTGTTGAAAGTGTTAAATGAAATAGCGAAGGCAAAGATTGCAACACAGCAATAACAAAATCTAAATCCAAACGCAGCTCTGAGTACCTTTATCTATGCTAAGTCCTCAGGTATTGTTTTTATCCCCATTTTATAGATGAGGAAGCTGAGAAAACTTAAGTCACTTGCCCAAGGTCACTCATGAGTAAGTAGTAGAGCCAAGATTTGAACCCAGAGTCCATGTGCTGGTTCAGTCCTCCTGGCAGGGTGCCCCATGTTGCAAAAGGACTTGGGAAAGGGGGGCTGCCAGTTGTTATTAATATTACCCAGCCTGAAACGCCTGCTTACAGGCGGTGAGCAGCTTGGAGCCTGGAGAAGGGTAGGACTTGGTAAGGTTCCCCGTGAGAGGGCAGCTGATCTGGGCTAGTTCCTGGGTCTCCTGCTCTCCAGGGACAAGTCTCTTTCTCTCTGCGCTGCCCCTGCCAAGGAGCCAATATGGAACCCCCAGGATGGTGCAGCAGGGGAGAGCCCAGCGCTAGCTTTGGGTCTTGGCACCACCATTTACTGTGTGACTTTAAGATCTCCTGTGACTCTTTAGCTCCACAGTAGTAGTGTATCTGGGAGGTAATCATCTCTATCTCCTGGGATTGTTGGGGCAATGACGTGTAACAGTAGATGTCAGATACCAGCTAACAATAATAGACATCTGAGCACTTGGCAGGTGGCTGAGAACCAGGGTTCTGGAGTCACCTGGAAAAGCCTGTCCTGACGAAAGTCCGGGGGGCTGGAGAGTGGCTTCCAAGATGGCCTGCGGGGTCACAAACAAATGCTCCTGCAAGTTGCAGGAGGGGGTTGTCCTGGAACATCCTGGCTTAGTTCTGTCATCCCAAAACTCGCTGATGTTAAATAAATATTTGTGGAGGGGAAGCAGGGAGGGAGGGAGAACGGGAAGGAGAAGCCTGGCTGACAGGCTTCATGGAGGAGGTGGGAACCCTGAAATGCCCTGGAGTTTCTATCAGGTGGAGGCACTTGATGGACTTGAGTGTGTGTCGAAGGCCCTGGAGACAGAGAGGAGACGTCCCAGCAGACCTGGTGCAGCATTTCTGGGTGAACGGATGCCTGCTTCTGGTCCAGGACAGGCAGAGAAACAGCACGGAGCATGTAGCAGTGGGGTGCTTGCGTGGATAAGGAGGGCTGAAGGAAAGGGCATCAGACCTCACAGCGGTGATGGGTCTCAGAGCAGCCCCCCATCAAGCTCAGGGCCTGGGGGCACCTCTGTCTGAACTGGGGACCTCACTTTGCTTTCCCCAAACGCGGTTCTATAGGAGGCAGTACTGTTTAGTGGTTCACAGGTTACTGGCTCTGCTTTCACACTGCCTAGGTTCAAATCCTGCCTTGGCCAGTTGCCAGCTCTGTGACCATGAGCAAGTCACTGCAGCTTTCAGGGTTTCCTCATCTGTAAATTAGGATGTTTCATAAGGAAGTCAAATGGATTCAGTGAGATACTGTTTTGTGGTCCTTAGCTCAGAGTGAATTCTCAAGAATGTTCACTCTTCCTTCTTTTATTTAATATTATTTTTGTAATTGAATTTATCCTCAGTAGAACAAGGATGCACTCTGGGCATGCTGCCTGTCTTCCTTTTCATCAGCTGTGTGACTGTAGGCCAGTGACTTCCTCACCAGAGCCCATTTTCTTACCTGTGTAACAAGGAAAAAACCTTGGACACCTGGCCATGCCCCCTGACTCTTGCCCATGGAAGTGATAAATGCAATAAGAATATTCCTACCATTTTCAGGACCCCTTGCTCATCTGTTATTCATTTGTTTTTTTTCCCAATCACCTTGGGAAAGTGGGCCTGGAAGACATTATTGTGCCCATTTTATACAGGGGTAAATTGAGGCATCAAGAAGAGAAGAGGCTTCCCAAGGTAGAACAGGGTCAGAATGTAACCTAGAGTTTGGTCTGGGTGCATTCAGTCCAGGGCTTTTCCCACAGCATCCAGTGCCTCTCCTTACTTTCTCGTCCTTGCCTTCTTTAGCTCTTACCTCCTGTCCCTATGTCTGCTGCTCTGATGCTCCTTTCATTCTGGCCTCAGCTATAAATGCATCACCTGCAGGGTGATTGAATCTGGCTAAGCTCCAGCATCACAGCAAATGGGATCAATTTATTACATTGACTTGTTCCAAATTCTACATTGACACAGCTGTAAATTGAACAGTGACAAAGTCTAAATACCCTGACAGTCAAGACAATTCAAGTGCTTGAAGTCAGTCATGCAAGGAGTAGACAACCAAGGAGCAAGAAATCTGAAGCTAGATCCTCAGAAAGTGGATTTGCTGTTTACTTTCCACTGGGAGTTGAAGGTTGGTTCGGGTCTTGGACTGAATTGGCTGTGTGGGAGGTAAGGTATTTTGTGACTGGACAGACTTGATTTCTACTGGTTGATGAAACCTGATTTAATAAGCAAAACAAGGATTTATTGAGTCACATAACTGGAAAGTCTAGGGGTACCTCTGCATTCAGGTATGGCTGGATCCAGGGGCTCAACTATGGTCATTGAGAAATCTGTTTCTCTTTGAGCTTTGCTTTTCTGTGTTGTCTTCTTCTCAGGCAAGCACTCCATAATGGTGACAAAAGTAATCAGCAGCAGCTCTAGGCTTATAACCTGCCAGCTTAGTAACCCCATCAAGGAGAGCATCTCATTTTCAATAAATACAGTAAAAGTTCTTGTTTTTTTCTTATTGGCATGGGTTGGGCCATGAATCTCTTTAGAACCAATCATTGTAGGCCGGGGGATGTGAACCCTCAATTGACTGAATTATATGGTCATCCCTGGAGATGAAGAGAGAGCTCCTATGGCCAGAAAAAGACATTGTGGACATTCCTCAGCTCCGTTTTCCTTGAAGTTACCTTAAGAGATTATAGCCTGGTGATTCCTGTTTGATCAGTGTTTCTTATTGTGTCTGACCCAATTTCCTGAGGAAAAAGTTGGGAAAACTTTGAGTAAAACTCTTTCTGCTGTGTTGACTTCATGTCCACAATTATACGATATAACATCACTAGCCACTTTCTGATCCTGAATTGAAGTTGAAGATATTGTTTCCTGAATATTCAGCACACGCTGAAAACTAGGTTCGATGCTCCTGGTGGGGATGTGTTGTTTGCCTCTCCAGAAGCCAAACTCCTTTCTTCTAAAAAATGGTCCCTGATGTTTGAATGGAAACCATCTCCTCCCATGTTCTCTGGGTGGAATTCCACCTTAACTCCCATGAATGGAATATGGGATGCCTATTTTAAACCAATCAGAATATCACATTTCCTTCTCTATAGAGATTGGATCCAGGTGATCATGTGATCTAAACCAGCCCTATCAGAAGGAATTAGGGGACTTTGAATCAACTGAACAGGCATCTTCCCATTGGGCTTAGGGAAGGGAGACTGAGATGGTGGCACCTGTCTTGGCATTGCCAGGGGAAAATGTGAAGGCTGTGTATAAAGCCAGGGCAGGAAGCGGCAGAGCCAAGATGGGAAGAGACTGAGGCCTGACCACAACGACTATGATCTGAGTCTAGCTGTGTCCGAAGTCAGAGCTCTCCAATTTTTCAGTTATTTGAGCCAGGACATTTTATTTATTGAGGTGGGTTTTTTGGCATATGAAATACAATGAAATTTTGATATATCCAAAACCTAATGGCTAACAAGTATCAAAATTTGAACCCAAATTAGTTTAATGCTATTTTGGAATAGCTTGAATTGTTTTAAAATCATTTCAAAACTTGCAACTCATTTCAAATTAAGAAGCTCAGAAAATAGGCAACATTCTACTCTCTCCTAAATACCTGTTCCGTGTGAGTTTTCTTATTCATATGCCTTACACTGCAGTTTGGTCCATTTTCACGTCTTAGCCCATTTTTTTTTTCTGGGGTCTTTCTTGATTTTGTTTTTTTTGCACCTACAATTACGGTAAAATTGACACAGTAAAATTGTACCAGTGTAAAAAGTACTCTTTTATGCATCTGTGAAATGACATCACAATTAAGACAACAGTGGATATTCGCATCACCTACAAAATTTTCTTCACACTCCTTTATCATCCTTCCCCTGGCTTCTCTTGGGCCCTGGCCAGGAGCCAGTGCTCTGCTGTCTGTTACTATAAACTAGTTTGCATTTCCTATCATTCTATATAAATGTCATCACACCATCTACAGTATTTCTGGTCTGCTTTGTTTTTCTTCAAAATACTCATTTTGAGATTTATCCACTTTGTAGTACCTCTCAGTAGCTCCATTACTTAGCAATTAAAAAATTGCTAAGTAGTATTCCATTGTATAGAGATACCACAGCTAGCTTATGCATTCATATGTTGATGGACATTTGGGTCATTTCCAATTTTTAGCTATCACAAATGAAGCCACTATAAACATCCAGGTACATGTCTTTCTATGAACATAAGCTTATAAGCTTTCATTTCTTTTGGGCAAATCCTGGGAGTGGAACAGCTCAATAAGATGGTAAATATACGTTTAACTTTTAAGAAAGTCTGTTTTCCAAAGTGGGTGTATCATTTTACATTTTGTCTGGCAATATAAGAGCTCCAGTTCTTCCACATTCTTGCCAACACTTGGTATGACCAGTCTTTTAAATTTTACTTATTATACTAAGTGTGCAGTGCTATTTCATGATTTTTAAGTTTTACCTATTGTACTAGGTGTATGATGGTATGTCAGTGTGATTTTAATTTGCATTTCCTAATGACTAATGATGTTGAGCATCTTTTCATGTGATTATCTGCCATTTGTATATTTTTTTTGGTGAGTGTGTTAAAATCTTTGTCCGTTTTTTTTAATACATCTTTATTGGCGTATAATTGCTTTACAGTGTTGTGTTAGTTTCTGCTGTACAACAAAGTGAATCAGCTATATGTATACATATATCCCCATATCTCCTCCCTCTTGAACCTCCCTCCCACCTTCCCTATCCCACCCCTCTAGGTCATCACAAAGGACTGAGCTTATCTTCCTGTGCTATATAGCAGCTTCCCACTAGCTAGCTATTTTACATTTGGTAGTATATATATGTCAATGCTACTCTCTCACTACATCCCAGCCTCCCCATCCCCCCCAACCCCATGTTCTCTAGTCCGTTCTCTACATCTGCATCTTTATTCCTGTTCTGCCACTATGTTTATCAGTACCATTTTTCTAGATTCCATATATATGCGTTAGCATATGGTATTTGTTTTTCTCTTTCTGACTTAACTTCAGTCCGTATGATAGTCTCAAGGTCCATTCACCTCACTACAAATAACTCAATTTCGTTCCTTTTTATGGCTGAGTAATATTCCATTGTATACATGTGCCACATCTTCTTTATCCATTTATGCGTTGATGGTTTGTCCATTTTTAAAATTAGGTTTTTCTTTTCAAAAGTTCTCAAAGAACTTTTGAGAGTTCTTGGCATATTTTAGACACACATTCCTTACCACATACATAATTTACAAGTATTTTCTTCCAGCCTGTGGTGTGTCTTTTCATTTTTTTTTCATTTGAAGAGCAGAAATGTTAACTTTTGATAAAATCTGATTTATCTTCATTTTCTTTAATGGAATGGCCTTTTGATGTCATATCTAAAAAATATTTGTTTAACTCAAGGTCCCAAAAGCATTCTTCTGTTTTATTCTAGTAGTTTTATAGTGTTAGATTTCACATTTAGGTCCATGATCTACTTGAAGTTAGTTTTTACATATGATGCAAGTTGCAAATGAAATTTAATGGATACAGGATACTCTTTTATTTAAGTGGTGCTGAAACGATTAGATATACATACGTGAAAAAAAAAAAAAGAAAAAAGAACTTTGATCTATACCTGTATTAGATTTCTTAGGTTTGCTACCATAACAGAGTTACCATAACTAGTTGGCTTAAACAACAGAAACTTACATTCTCTCACATTTTGGGGGGGTAGAAGTTTGAAATCAAGGTTTTGTCAGGGTTGGTTCCTTCTGGGGGCTCTGAGGGAGATTCTGTTCCACACTATTCTACTACTTCTGGTAGTTGCCAGTAATCTTTGGTGTGCCTTGACTTGTGGATAATCTGCCCCCATCATCACAAGATGTTCTCCCTTTGTGTCTTTCTATGTTTCATATGATTATCCTATAAGGACACCACTCATTGGATTTAAGATTCACCCTAATCCCAGATGAACTCGTCTTAACTAGGTCACATCCACAAGTACAGGGGGTTAGGACTTTAACACATCTCTTTTTGGGAATACAAACCTACTACAACACCTCTCACCTGTTATTGAGTGGAATATTTATAAATATAAATGTCAGTTAGATCAAAGTCATTCATAGTGTTGTTCAGATCTTCCATATTCTGTTGTTGATTTTCTATTCTCTTAATTATTGAAAGAGGGATTCTGAAATATCTGATTGTATTTGTGAGTTTATCTATTTCTTCTTACAGTTCTGTCAATTTCTGCTCTTTGTATTTTGAAGTTCTTTTATTAGATTCATAAACATTCAAGATTTTTATGTCCTTCTGATGAATGACACCTTTATCATGATAAAAATGACTGTATTATCCCTGATAATTTTCTTGCTCTGAAATGTACTTTTTCTGATATTGAGACACACCAGCTTTCTTTTGATTGGTGTTGGCATGGTATATCTTTTTCATACTTTTAATTTTAACCTATATATATATCATCATATTTAAAATATGTTTCTTATAGGTAGCAAATGGTTGTGTCTTGCATTTTTTGTTCAATCTGACAATCTCTGCCTCTAAATTGGGTTATTTAGACCATTTACATTTAATATAATAATTGATATGGTTAGGTTTAAGCTATCATCTTATTATTTGTTTTCTATTTGTCCCATCTTGTCCCTCTCTTTCTGCCTTTTTGTGGATTGAGTATTTTTTATAATACCATTTTATCTCCTTTGTTGGCTTATTATCTGCAGCTTTTAAAATTTTGGTGTATGTTTTAAAGTTTATAGCATGCATGTTTAACTTATCATGGTCTACCTTCAAAGTGATATTATTCCACCTCAAGTGTAGTAGAACCTTATAGTAATATATTTCCATTCCCCCCTCCCATCTTTGTGCTACTTTTGTCATATATTTTATTTTTACAAATGTTATAAAAACCTCACACACAGCTTTTGTTCAAGGAGTTACTTTCTAAGGAAATTTAAATAATAAAGAGACAATCTTACACAGTTACCCATGTAGTTACTATTTTTGGTGCTTTTCATTTTTGTATAGATTTATATTTCCACCTGATACTATTCTTTTTCTGCCTGAAAGACTTTCTTTAACATTTCTTGTAGTACTAGTCTGCTGGTGATGAGTTATTTCTGCTTTTTTGTATTTGAATATGCATTTGTTTCACTTTCTCTTTTGAAATATATTTTCATTTGGTTTACAATTTTATGTTTATAGTTTTTTTCCTTTCTGTGCTTTCAAGATGATCCATTGTCTTTTTGCTTGCATTGTTTCCAGCAGAAACTCTATTATCATCCTTTCTTTCTCTTTGTTCTTCTGTATAGTTTAAGTCTTTTTTCTTTGATTGGTGTTAAAATTCTCTCCCGTTCACTGGTTTGGAGCAATTTGATTATAATGTGCCTTGAATATATTTTTATTTTACTTGTCTGTGCTCTGCTTCATTAAATTTCTTTGAACTGTATGATGTTTATAGTTTTAATCAAATTTGGAAAATTTTGGCTATTGTTTTTCAAATATTTATTGCTATGTCTTCAAGTTCACTCGTATTTTATTTTGCAAAGTCAAATCTTCTGTTAGTTCCCACTGGTATATTTTGCATCAAAAATGTTTTAGTTTTTACCTCAGATATTGTTTTGGTTTTGTTAAAAAAAATACCTTTCTACTTCAATTTTTGATCACATAGGATAGAGTTATAGTAACTTCTTTAATGTTTTTAACTGCTAATTCTAACATCTGTGTCAATTCTGAGTTGGTTTTGAGTGATTGTTTTTTTCCCTCATTACAGGTTGTATTTTTATGTTTTTTGAATACCTGGCAATATTTCACTGTATGCTAGACATTGTGAATTTTATGTTGTTTGCTGCTGGGTATTTTTTGTATTCTTATAAATATTTTAAAGCTTTGTTCTGTTATGCAGTTACTTAGAAAAAGTTTGATCCTTGTGTGCATAGCTTTTAAGTTTTGATTTTTTTTGAAGAGGAAATTTCCTCAAGGCAGTAATCTGGGATGATTCTAGGACTCCCCTTGTTTGTTTTTCATCTCTTGGGTATCAGTGTCCTTCATTGCCTGTTGTCCAGTGTTTCGAAAGCCATTGTTTCAGATTTTCTGTCCATCTTTTGTTTGTTTCAGGTGGGATGGTAAATCTAACCTCTGTTACTCCAGCCTGGCTGGAAGCAGCATTGTGGTCAGCCTTCCAGATCGGTTTTATTATTAGTGTGATTGTTGCCATCATTTATAGATAAGGAAATAGAAGTTCAGAGACATTAGGCATATAAAAGCAAAAGTATTTTAAGGTACTAAGTTTTTCCTCAGAGTGAATGCAAGTAATCAAGAAAGTGAATTTACAAAGCAGAGGCAGACAACAAAGCCAGTTGCTAGTGACCTGTTACTTACCTCTTTCTTCTCAAAGATTAACTCCTGATCAAAGCAAGGTCACTTCCATCTTTCTTACGCTTCTAGAGCACTAGCTTCTTTCCTTTATTCTTGTTAAATCATTGATTTCTACCTGAGATAGATTTCTACAGATTTTGACTTCTTTGGGGATCGACCAACAAGAAAGTAAGTGTTACCTCATTCAACAGTGAGGAAAAAAGCAGACTGGGAAGAAAGTTCGTAGAGAAATGAATATCTCTTTCCGTATTTTCTCTGACGTGCTGCTGACAGCCAGATTGGTAAGAGGTGAGAGTTGAGCGTGGTGGTGGCATGTGCCATGAGATGCTAACTTCTGCTTTTAAAGACTGTCATCATTTTATGGCATGATCTCATGAGAGGCACCAGGCAGTGAACCTGAGTTCCAGCCAAGCCACCAGTTTGCAGAGTGAATGTGTCTCCGGGTCTCCATGATCTTCACTGTAACATGGAGACAAAAATACCCCAATTCATCTATACTTGTAGGTCACTGGGAAGGTCAAACATGGTCATGGATGTTGCTTTAGTAGGAAAAGTTTAAAAGCTGAACCTAAGCAGGTTATTATTTGGGATTCCCTTCATTGGATAAGCTAGGTATAAGCAACCTTTCACCTTTAGAAAGAAGGCTTTGTGTGAGGATGCCACACTGACGGGTGTTTTATCAGAGAAAAGCCCCGAGGTTTAGTAGAAACCCACAGGTTTGGGAACTGGACCAAAGTGGATTCTGTGAGCAGATATGTTGACTTATTTATATCTTGTTTTATGCCAAATCTCATACCAATTTAGGCCCAGCCTTCAGAGCAATAACCATGGTGGAGCCTTGAGCCGTCCCCCAGTCAAGCTCCATGGCCACCTGTTCCCAGAATGTGCCGTTCACATGCCGTGGCTCCTCTGATCTGCCGGAAATATCTTGACCCAGTTCTGTCTGTCCCTCAAGCACTGGCCCAATTATCTTCTGGGAAGGCTTCCTAACAAATTGAAGTGTTGCTTTGTCTTTACATCTCCTGAGCTTTGTGCTGTTGCTCTAGAGTCTACCACAATGATTCCTTAACATTTTTGATTATTTTAATATATTTTCAGTCCTTCAGCATCTGGGAACAGATTTAATTCATCTCAGTATCTCAAACTGTCTGATGCTGCAAACATCTGAAACGGTTTTCATAGTTTTTATTTTTATTTTTTAAAGGAAAAACCCGATAGATAACTCATCACATTTCAGAGAATCTTAGAGGATAAATTAAAATAAAATCCCCCATGATCCTCTGACCGTCCCCATCTCTCACTTTAGTGGGAACCACCGTTAACAGTTGGGAGACATGCAGATGCATGGAGTGTCTTACAGACGTGTGCATTCAACTTATGAGAAAAAATCTAAATGCAATTATGATTGACATAAACAGCATACTTCCTTTGCGAAGTATGTTTGCTATTATTTTCTAATATTCCATTTTAAATACCTTATTTATTTACTGGTTTTCCTATTGGAAGACACATTTTCAGGTTTGTACTGTTAAGTACAAGGCTACAGAAAGTATCTCTGAAAATTTTCCATCTGCCTCCCTGCAAATTTGGAAATGTTTTGTAAGTGACTTTGACGTGTTTGATTTCTTGTCTCTCCTTCTTCACTGAGAGAATGAAAACTTTAAATTTCAAACATGATCAGTTTGAAAACTGTTGCCTTTCACAACTGTTTCCAAGCTAGTTTTCCCATTTTAAATAGAAACATTTTAACACACAACTTCAAAACATTTTAGATATTAAACTAGTTTATTTGCTAAGGTTGTTGACGAGTTGAAATTTTTTGAAAATGATTTTTACAGTCTACATTCTAGCGATTTGAATGTTCCAAAAAAACTTCCTAATATTATGAAGCATCCGAAAACCCATTGAGCTTTTAAAAATATGTATAAAACTTTTAAATAAACATGATTATAAGTTGCAGAAAAAGCAAAGCATGTTTATTATATAGCTTTACTGCTCCAAATACTTTTTCTTCCAAATTTTGTCTTCTAAGGTTAAATAATACGTTTAAAATATGTTAGTTATTTTCATTAAAGAAATATAAACTATTTCTCATGATCATGTCATTCTCTCTGCTTTTATCCTCTGGAATGAAATTCCCTTTCCTTAGTTCATTTGACAGATATTTATTGAGTGCCTTCTGTGTGTTAACCAGTGTCCCAGGTGCTAGAGACACAATAGTAAATAAAAGACAAAAATGCCTACATTCACAGAGCTTATATTCTAGTGGGGGAGATAAAAAATACACATGTTAAGTAAAACATACAAAGTAATGGTACACTCTAAGAAGAAAAACAAATAAGGCAAGGAAAAAGCATAGGAAATTTTAAAGGTAGGGCTTGCAATTGTAGATAGGGTGGCCAAGAAATATCTTGAAGAACATTCCCTTGGGTAGAAGGCCTGGAGGAAGTGAGGGTGTGAGCCATGGAGCTATTTGGTGAAAGAGCATCTTAGGTTGAGGAACAGCAAGTACAAAGGTCCTGAGGCAGGAATGTGCCTGGGGTGTTTGAGGCCCTACAAGGAGACAGTGTGATTGAAGTTAAGTGAACAAAGGGGAAAGTAATGGGAGATGAGGTCAGAGAGCTTATGGGGGTGGAACAAGTCATGTGAGGCCTGCAGGTCATTGTAAGGAATTGGGCTTATTCTCCAAGTGAAGTGGGAGGCTGTTAGATGGTTTGGACTTAGTCTGAATGATCTGATTTACATCTGACAGGGTTACTCTGGCTGCTGTGTTGAAAGGTACAGGTGACTAAAGGCAGAAGCATGGGGATCCTTTAGGAGGTAGAACAGTAATTCAGGTGAGAAATGATGGTGCTGGAGTGGAGAAGGGGTTAAGTTCTAGGTAAAGTGAAGGCATCGTGGAGAGGATTTCCGGGTGGATTGGTCTGAAGTTACGAGCCGAAGAGAGGAACCACAATGTTTTTGATGAGCTCTGAGTGGATGGACTTGCCCCGTCGTGAGCTGCAGTGGGATGGGATGAGAAGGCTGGAGAGGAGTGGTCTGGAAGGGGTACCAGAAATAGATTTGGGACATTTTACACTTGAGATCCTTTCAGTATCCAAGTGGGGGTGTCAAATAGGCAGCTGGATATGCAACTGTGGAGTTCAGAGGCAAAGCCAGGGCTGGAGATAGAAATTTGGGTGCCACCAGCCTGTAGATTGTATTTAAAGCCGTGGGGCTGCATGAGATCACCAGGTTGTAGGTATTAAGAGAGAGGAAAAGACATCAAAGACTGGGCTCTGAGATGCTCCAACACTTTCAATTTAGGGAAATGGAAAGAAATCAGAAAAGGAGGCTGAGAAGGCCCAGTGAGAGAAGTAGGAGGAAAACCAGATGAGGGTGTTGTGTCCTGTCAGCCCAGAGAGGAAATGTTTTGACGAGCAGAGCAGATGAACAGAATCATCTAGCTAAGCTCATCTGGATGTTAGCTCTTCCAGAAAGCCTTTTCTTGTTCTCCCTCCATTTCATCCCCTCCCCCAACCCTCACCTCAAGGTGGAATTGGACACCTTTGCCCTGGGTCCTCATCCTCTTCAGGGTAGAGCCCTTTTTTTTGCACACCCCACACTGTCTTACAAGGGTCAGTTCACCTTTTCCTTTACCCTATTAGACTGGGAGCCTTTGGAGGGCAGGGCCTGTGTTATTAAGTTCAGAGCAGATACTCAACATACTTTTAATATAAATAAGTGATTTATTTTAATCTGGTTTTACTTTGCATTTTTCAAAAATGAGGTTTTTTTTTTTTTTTTTAAAGTTTTGGTACTTATAAACATGTTTTTCTGAAAAAAATTTTATATTGGTGTATAGTTGATTTATAATGTGTTAGTTTCAGGTGTATAGCAAAGTGATTCTGTTATACATATACATATATCTATGCTTTTCCAGATTCTTTTCCTATATAGATTATGACAGAATATTGAATAGAGTTCCCTGTGCTATACAGCAGGTCCTTGTTGATTATCTGTTTTATATATAGTAGTGTCTATGTGTTAATCCCAAACTCCTAGTTTATCCCTCCCCCGCACCTTTCCCCTTTGGTAACCGTAAGTTTGTTTAGAAAATGTTTTGAACCAGGTATATAATAATTTGAATTTTGAAGACAGCAGATTTGGAGGGTGGAAACAAAGAATCACATTAGCCTCTTCAGGTGACTTTGCCCATTATACATAAAGTTTTATAATCACTTCCGTATATCACAGCGTCTATCTGAGACATGCTTTGCAACTTCCTCCCTCTGTGCCTTTGCTAAAGCCTTGCTTTCCACCTGGAATGGCCTTCCCTTCATAAGCGACCACTGGAATGCCCCTAACTCAAAGGAATCTTCTCCGAAAAACCTTCCCACTCACCACCCCGGACCCAGGCTCACGTTCTAGTAACACTTTCCTGGCTCTCATCGTGGTATCAGTCTGCGTCCTTACATTTGTTAAGATTAACTGGCATATATATCTCTGCGGGGAGCCAGCAATGTGTTCATTTTCCCGTGACTTACAGCTAACAGTGCAGCGTCTGGGTAAAGGAAGAACCCATTAACAGTTTTCAGTGTCAAAATTATCCTAAAGTAAGCATTTTCAGTTTGAGAGGCAATCCATATTGAAGACAGCTCATTGTGTAAGAGTCCTGAATTGATTTCAGGGCTTTCGCAGATAGACATCCTCCTAATAATAGAAGCCAGTGCAATGTTCCTCCCCATTGTCCAGCCAATGGACCTTCCAAAACCAGTTAACCATTGTTATACGTTGGGAGGATCTGGAGAAAGTAAATAATTCAATGCTTATAATTCTTAGCCTCAAGTAATGTTGCCTACCTTATGTTGTGTAAAAGGTCAGTGGGATCAGTCACCGCGGTTCTTTTATGCTCATTGACTATTTTGTACAAACAGTCAGTTAGTCACTCAGTAAACACTGACAAATGGCCTATTATGTGTTCAGCACGGGGAGCTATGCTTCGGAGTCCAAAGCGCTTACCCTTGGTTTCCATCCTCCTGAAATTATTGCGTATACCATGGCGTCTGCAGATATCTCCCTGCTCTTTCCAGTGGTGGACGTGACTAATTGTCAAATTCCATGTTGCTCATCCTGAGCGTGATCTGAAACCTTTCTCGAGGACTCCACTAATGATTGGAGCGCACATGTGACACGAGAGCTATTGGCTGTCTCACGTGCTGGATGCAGTGAGGCAGTGAGCGTGAAATGGAGCGCAACTAGGAGAAGTGGAAACCAGTCTCCTGGTCCAGTGGATGGGTCACTGGGCAAGAAGTCAGGAAGGCTGCCTCCAGTGCCTGTTCTGCTACTGGAAATGTAATTTGGAGATTTGGGGCAAGTCACTTCAACTTTGGGACCTTTTCTTTTGGGTAACCTTTATGTGGATAGAAATATTTTTACAGCAGCCATTTCTTCATATGTAGGAGCTTGGCTAGTTTCAGGGGTTGGTATTAATATTTGTCTTACCTGAACTTCTCGTATGAAATGAGTGCTGAGCTCTTATTCTGTGGCAGGCCTCCTGCTGAAGGACTTCTGGGTTCTGGACCAAATTCCCACCTGTGTGTGTGGAGTTTTCCCCACATCACCCGGCAGTTCTCCCATACCAGCTGGGTGTCTTAGAGTTGAACTCAGTTCAGACACTATATACTTGGAGAGAGCATCAGATTCCACAGTTAAAGGCTCGGTCCCCCAAGACTGCCCTGTTGCAGACACCCATCACAAGTCTGTGCTTCTGACCTATAAATCAGAGGTTCCCAACAGCCGCCTCCTTGGATTCGATTAATTTGCTAAAATGGCTCACAGAACTCAGGAAATGGGTTTATTCACTTGATCATCAGCGTATTACAAAGGATATTAAAGAATGGGAATCAACAGCCAGATGGAGAGATACACAGGGCGAATTCACAAACAAAGGAGCTCTGGCCTCATGGAGTTTGGGGTTCAGCCCAGAGGCACGAGGAAGTGTTCTGCTCCTCCAACCTGGAAACTCTCCAAGCCCCCTCCTTTTGGGTTTTTCTGGAGAATTCATTACATATGCATGATTTACTACATCATGGCCACTAGTGATTGATTCAAACTCCAGCCTGTCCCGCCTCCCCAGAAATCAGAGGGTGGTCCTCTGTTTCTGGTTGCTTCCCCTGGCAACCAGCCCCCGTTCTTAGGTGCTTTCCAAAAGCCACATTATTAACATAAACCCAGTTGTGGTGGAAGGGACTTGTTACGAGTAGCAAGACACGCATTTCCCCCTGTGGCCCTGTAGCCACTTCAGGAACGGAGGACAAGAAACCAAATATCAAAACAAAGGATATTCCCATTGCTCTTTTCAAAGGCTTTTGGGAGCTGTGAGCCAAGAACTGTGGATGAAGACCAAACTACATGTTTATTATAAATCACAATATCACATATCTTTATCAAGCAGTTGAACCTTCTCAGTGATGATATACAGTAGGTCTTATTAATATCCCCATTAGACAGATGAAGAAACTGAGGCACAGAGAGGTGAAGTAATTTGCCTCAACTCCCACAGCTAGTGACTATCTGAGTTTGAATCCTCGTCCAGGCTCCCTGAGCTCCAGATAACTCCCAAGTCCACTCCTGGAATTGCTGCACTTGACTGAGGCCATTGTGGTTTCCTAACTTTGCTCTGGTTGAACCCAGGGATGTGGACCATAAGACCCTGCCCTGCTGGCCTCCTAGTGCTCCTCTGACCCCTACACTTCCTCTGAGGCATCTCTGTGGAACCCAGGGAATCCGAGAAACAGCCTCAGAACCTCTGGGTTGGACGACCCCAGGCTTTTCAGTCCCACGTTCTCCTTGCACATGACTAATACAGCAACGTGAGATAGCAGCATTGACTTCCCAGCCCTCAAGGGGATGACTTAAGTTATGGATGATGCTAACATGATTCCTGGCTTTACAAAACATTGCAAATAGGAAGTGATTCTTCAAGGCTGTTCTGGGGGCTGCCAGGGATGGTGTTTCTTACATTATTCGATGTCTTCACTCTGGGGGCCCAGGGGAGGCATCTTTCTCTGGCCTCTGTGTGAAGGGCTTTTCTTGAGCACTGGTGTGCTTTAGCTTCATAGACTCTGTGAATCCCCTAACCCACTGTGGCTTCCTTGACATATTGGCTTCTAGACAACTTGGATCCAAATTAGTGGCAGGGTCCTGGGAGTTTACTGGCTTTGCTCATGGCTCTAAATCACCTTCTTTCCCTTATCTTCCTTTTGTCTCATTTTCCTTCCTTTTAATTTATTTTTCTGTGGCATGTGCATTTGGAGGAGCAGTCTTAAATCCCTTTTGGAATAAGGTGGGGTATGAATGAAGAAACATTTTCTTTAAAAAGGAATTTCCTTCTCATGACCATATCTGGGGTACCTTAATTAGCTCAACGTCTTGGATGAATGAGTTTTTCATTGCTATTGATAGTATTTTAAAGTTCGCCATAAAGGTGGACCCCAATCTTGCTAGAGATGAAAGGCAATAGGGATATATTCCCTACTTCCAAGTCATCATATTGTAGACCAGCCAAAGTGGATGCAAGAGCCGTTCAAGGTGAAGGGATGAGTGTGAAGCTGGAGAAAAAGAAAAGAATAGAATTCCTACTAGTGGAGTCCCTATTTTGGGTTAGAGACCATGCTGGGTGCTTCATATATATTTTATCATTTAATCTTTGTAGCAAATTTGTGACTTACTGTCCCCAGTTTACTTATAAGAAAACTGAGGTTTAGTGAGGTTTAAGGAGAGAAACAAGAACGTGGTGGTTGAATGCTTCCTTTGGTTTCCTGCATCCATCTGTCTTCATAGCCATTTGCATTATCCCGAGTTCAAACATCATCTTCTCTCTGGGGCGGGGCTGCAACTTCCCAACTGACCCCAGCACCTGCATTCTGGCGCCCCCTACAGCTTATTCTTCACACAGCAGCCAAAGTTACAGCAAGTTGCAAATCTGCTCATTTTACTTGCGGGAGACCCTGGGATATACGATTCATTTCTTTGGTCATTCATTCATTAATTCAGTGTTTATTCAGCACCAATTATGTACCAGGCTCTGCTCTAGGTCAGGGGACAAAGGACTGTCTAAAAGAGAAAAAGATCCCTGCCCTCATGAAGTTTGGCTTCTGGTTGGGGGGCAGGGATTGGGCAGACATTAAATACTGAAAACATATGTTGTATTAGACATAAATCAAAGGGCAAAAATAAAGTAGGAATCAGGAGGTAGAGAGTGCTGGGTAGAGAGATAGGCAGTTGCAATTTTTAATAGACTGGAGAGCAGAGGCTCTGCTGATAAGGTGACATTTAAGCAGAGAGCTGAAGGAGGCAGAGGGGTTAGTCAGTGAGCCGAGTAAATATCCGAGTATTCCAAACAGAGAGCAGTTAAGTCAAGGGCACATCCACGGACAATAGGAGGCCAATGTGGCTGCAGTGGAGTGACCGGTAGACACTATCTGTTGTAGAAATCAGCTCCATATCAGATGTTAGGTCTAAAATAAGACACAGACAGCATGGATTCAGGACATTCTCTGGGTGATGAACCTCCACACTGTCTGATGACCAGATTCTTGGAAGTAAGATTCTCTGCAACCATGATAATAAAGGAAAAGTAGAAATTTTACAAACCCTTCCAAACCTAAACACTCTCTTCTTGCCCTAGCTACGCCTGAAATAAAGCCACTGAAAAATGTTAATTCGATGGTGTAAGCTTAGGGGAAAATTTGATATCCAGGTTTACCAGGAGATATTTCAGGAAGATCTCTTACTTTGAGTGCTTTGTCTGGAGGAGTTACTGGGTAGTGTTTAACTAGATTGTACCTTTTGTAAAAAAAAAAACATTTTATTGAGGTATCGTTGATTTGCAATGTTGTGTTTCTGCTCTACAGCAAAGTGATTCAGTAATACATGTATATATTCTTTTTCATATTCTTTTCCATTATGCTTTATTATAGGATATTGAGTATAATTCCTTCTGCTATACAGTAGGACCTTGTTGTTTATGCATTCTATATGTAATAGTTTGCATCTGCTAGTCCCAAACTCCCAATCCACCCCTCCCCCGTCCTGCTCCCCCTTGGCAATCACAAGTTTGTTCTCTATATTTGTTAGTCTGTTTCTATTTCATGGATGTTTATCTACATCATACTTTAGATTCCACATATAAGTAATATCATATGACATTTGTCTTTCTCTTTCTGACTGACTTCACTTAGTATGATACTCTCTAGCTCCGTCCTTGTTGCTGCAAATGGCATTATTTCATTCTTTTTTATGGTTGAGTAGTATTCCATTGTATATATGTACCACATCTTCTTTTAGATCGTACCTTTTATGTGACGTGGTATAGCAGGGACTGCTGGTTAGTTTCCCGTACCCATTTCTCTTTCTCCCACTGTAATAGAACTCCCAGATTTAGTTGAGGTTGTGGCTACCCTCCACAGCAGCATCTGCCAGCCTCCCTTGCAGCTAGGTATGGCCGTGCAGCTAAAATCTAGGCAGTGGACAGGATATAAGCAGAAGGCGTGCATGCACAATTCAAGCACGTGTCTTTAAGGGGAAGAGCATTTCCTTCCTTGTGCCCTTTCTTCTGCGCACTGGCTGGAATAGGGATATGATGACCAGGACTTCAGCAGCCACCTTGGACCTTACAGAAGAGGCCACGTTCCAGCAACAATGACGTAGCAGTCTGGGAAGTGACAGGGTCCCTTGGGATTTGTAAGCTGTCATGTTGGCCCTGAACCACTCATCTCTGTGAATTTCATGGGAGAGAATAAAACCCTCTTGATTCTAAGCTTTTCATCTGGGTTTGAGGTCACATACCACAAAACCTAATTGTAACTAATACTGGAGTTTATGGAGCTGTGGAGGTCTGAGAAAATAGAACTAATATAGATATTTACTCTTTGAGCTTATTAGATACAGTCAGGATGAGAAAGGCGTATGTGTTTCAAAATGAAATTTCTTTTATTCTTTGTTTTTTATTATAAAAGCAATTCGTGCTGACTTGAAAAAGAACAGATAGGCAAACAAAAAAGAAAATTAAATATACCCATCATTCCACCCACTTAGAAACAATCAGTTAATACAATGGTGTATTAAGTTATATATATATATTTAAAAGGGGATAATATCCTAAAAATAGTTTTGTGATTTGCTCTTTTTTAAGCTTAATGTGTTGTGAACATTGATCTCTATCGAGGAATATATTTTTGCATTCACATTTTTAATGGCTTTGTGGCATTTGATTGCGTGGATGTATCATACTTCATTTAACTGTATCCCTGTAACTGGGTATTTAGGTAGTTGATAATGTTGTAATGGGCATCCTTGTTGCTAAATCTTGGCACAGACTTTCAATTGTTTCCTGAAGATAAATTCCCTCAGTAAACACTGTGTGGTGAGCATGTGAGAGCTGACCTTGTCTCCAGGGAAGGAGAGAAAAGAGGAACTGGGGGTGGGGGGTGGGGAGTGTCTGAGGTCAGCGCTGCCTTACCTAGACTCACACTGCTGCAGAGAGCTACTGGGTGAGGTTCAGGGTGATGGGCGATGCTGACTGGTCAGGCCTGGGTCATGGACCAGCAGTGGATAGGTGGAAAGTTGACAGCCTGACGGGAGCCACAGGGACTGAGGTTTTCAGCTTGGAGGACAGGGAATTTCCTTAAGGCAGTGGTTCTCAAACTCTGGTGCCTGGACACCAGCAACCTTAGCATCACCTGGAAACTTTCAGAAATACAAATTCTCGAGGCTCGCCTCAGAGATCCTGAATCAAAAATGCTGGGGTTAGGCCCAGTCATCTATGTTTCATCAAGCCTTCTGGGTGATTCACATGTTGCTGAAGTTTGAAGGAAACTTACCACCATAAGGAAAGTAAGGATGCTTATGCCAGGGAGAGGGAGGGGCTCCTGTAGAAGCAAGGAAGACAGATGTTATGAGAATTTAAGATTTTTCTTTCACTAAAATTCCACAGTGCTCTATTTATAGTTTTACACGCATATACTCTCTCTCTCATAGACTGTGTACTTCTTTTTTAAAAAACTTTAAAAAAATTGTTGAAGTATAGTCAGTTCACTATGTTGTGTTAATTTCTGCTGTCCAGCAAAATGATTCAGTAATATATGTATATATATTCTTTTTCATTCTTTTCCCTTATGTTTTATTATAGAATACTGAGTATAGTTCCCTGTGCTATACTGGAGGACCTTGTTGTTTATCCATCCTATATATAGACGTTTGCCTCTGCTAATCCCAAACTCCCACTCCTTCCCTCCCTCCCTCCCCTCCCCCTTGAAAGACTGTGTACTCCTTGGGGACAGTCAGAGATGCTCTTCAAAACTGTGTGTCCTCCTAGCACAGTGTCGTGGGGGTGCCAGCATCTTCCCCGTGCCCCTCCATCCACTCCCCATCCTTCTCTGCTCTCTGCCCCTGAAGGCTGATCTCTGTGCGTCACATCAGTGGGTTCTGCCGTCTTCTGGATCCCAATTGGCCAAGGAATGGTTCTGGTCCTCCTGCCTCCACAAAAAGTGGAGGAAGAGAGAAGAATGAGGCTAAGGGCTTTATTCCCTTGACCCCCTCCCTGGGAGTGCTCTTCAGACCAGGTGTGTATTCCCCGCTCCCAGGCCACTGCTGCACTGCTGGACTCCCTGCTTCCAGGGTCTGGGAACTGGTCCCTATCTTGGCTCCTCTGGCCTCGGGGCCACATGGCCTCCCTGTTGCTAGCCCAGGTGTCCACCCTCCCCCCGTGACTACCCTATGCTCACACCTTCGTCATCTGCTCCTTTGTCACCAGACCCTCCAGGAGTATTTATTTAAGTGCAGCCTCTATTTCTAGCTGAGATTTGATTGAAAGAATCAACACCAAATACATATTTTTAATGAAGTTGGAACCTTTTCAAAATTATTTTTTGTTGAAAACAAGGTATACACATACTTTCTTAGTGTATTTTAAAATTTTTATTTTTATTCTTTTTTTTTTTCACGTACTTTCTATCGTATAAAATCCTTTGGTAAAATTCTTTTAAGATGGATAGTTTAAACCCCTATTTAGCCTTGATAAGAAAAATTAAATCCGGAAATATTTTTAAGGAACTGAGACAAGGATTCTACTGTTCATATTCTTGGTTTAAACCATGGTAGAGGGGATGCGGTGGCATCGTCTCCAAATGCTTTTCATAGTGATAACTTGGACCATTGGCCTGTACAAAATCTCAAGGGATATATGTATTTATGAAGATGGGCAATGGTTTAATTTATTTTCAAAATTAATTTTTCAAAATTATAATGATGTAAATTAAAGGCACTTTGAGTTATATTGTAAGCTAAATAAATCAGTTTTAGTCTTGATGGGTGTAAATTAAACCTTGGTATTTAGGAAGAGAAATGTTCCCCATGGCCATTGATGGGCCCTCACCCTGCAGTTTATAAATCAAAGGTACAATTTGAGAATAAAACACATTTTAAGAAATAGAATGTCAAGAGCGCCTTGTTAAATTTGCTGTAGCAATTAAGTTCTCAGGTGAGAAAATGCCTCTTTTCAATGTTATATTAACTCTGTCATTCAGTACTCCATTTATAGGAGCAACTCTTCATAGTAAGTGCACATTAGGATGACTTTTCACCTCTATTTAAATGAAAAGTTTGAGAGGAGGAATTGGTTCCTGTCTGCGGGCTTGAATAGCGATGGAGCCTGGATCTTTGCCAGTTTGTAGAGAAGAGAGAAGAGGAGGGGAAAAGGATGGTAAATGGTCAACTTGGTCCAGGCTGGCTGGTGTGGAGGTGGCAATGTCCCCCAGCTAATGGTGGGGCACAAGGCTATAGGATGCCCTAAGGCAGGAGATGTGTAAACTGGTGTGCAAGTTGACATTATCAGGGTCATGAAAAATAAAGAAGAGAGTGAGATCACAGATGGAGAGCCCAGGTGGATAGAACAACAGTAAAGGGAACGACAGTGAGGCCCAGATAAAAGCAGAGACTGTGTGATAGAGGGGTTGGCCTCAGGGCTTCCTTGGGGCTGGACCACTTCCCAGTTCTAACCTTGACCGCCATGATAAACTCCTTCCTCATGAGCTGGCTCAGACGGACCTCTGTGCTTTGCAACAGCCTGACGTTGATTTGAGTGACTGTCGACAGTGTTAGAGATTTCAGGAACTGTAGACATCATCTAACCTTTGCTTTCCAGTTGAGAAAACTTAGTCTAAGAAAAACGAAAAAAAAAAAAAAACTACCTGCTCAAGCTGCCAGACCAGGTTGGAGGGAGGACGTGGATAGAACTGTGCACCCCTCTTCAGGAGGGGCACACACGAGCACATGTGCTTTTTGCTAAGGGTGATGATCCCATGTTGGGGGAGTCTGCTTCCCAAGAGAGTCCTGCATGTCGATGGAGTAGGTAGCTGTCTACATGGTATTTGAGGAGCGCTGGGAAGCTTTCATTCCCTCCTTGCTCTCCTCCCCCGACTTTGGGTGCTAGCACCTCGGTCCTCAAATCGATGCGAAGGTTAAATGAGTTTCTGTGTGTTAAATCCTTACCGCAGTGCTTGGTGCATTGTAAGAACTAAAAGGATCGTACCTACACAGATGGATCAAGCCACTGTTCTCACTCATTTGCTCCTGGCTCCAGAGCTCATGGGAACAGAAGATGGTGCTCTTAATGACTAATGTTAGTGAGATTTAGCTTAGAACCACTCCTGTGCTGATACAAAAGAACAATATCATACACTAATCTAGCATTTCCTACCTGTAGAAGCTCCTTTAACAAACCCAAACAGTGCGATATTGTTATCCCCATTTTACAGATGAAGAACCCAAGGCTCAGAGCTGCTGAAGGACGTGTAGGGATGTTCTCTGTGCAGGAAGCTTTGTGAGAACCTGGGCCACTTGGCAGTGGGGAAGAGAGTGGGCCAAGTTGGGATGAACTTTGCTCATTCCAGTGTTTTGTCCAGGACTGGCTCTCCCTGCCCAGAAACTTGCAAATAAAGGGCACTCTCTCCAGTAGCTCTGAGTGTAATTCTTCTCTGTCCAGGCTGAATGTCACTGATGTGATTAGCACCTGGATCAGGGAAATCACCTCCTTGGGGCGCATCCACCTTTCCCATTCATCTCTGTCTCTACAGGTGATGAGAATGGCAACTCGAGGTTGGAGAACGTTCCTTGCATAATGAAAGCAACACTTATGGATGTAGCTGAGCCTCCAGGCCAACAGAGGTAGGAAAGAGGTGGGCATGTGACTCCTTGCAGTGCAGTGTATACAGTTTATTTGAAAAGTTCTTACTGAAATTTGGAAAGTGCAAAGCCCCATTTCTTTCAAGAGGACCCCTTGCGGAGCCCTGGTATCTGGGGTCCTCCTGCCACTCACAAGCAAGGCAGTGCTGCTTTGGGAGGCAGGCGGCTGCTGGATGTGAGTCAGGTGTTTATCCAGGCTGAAAACCACCCATTGTTGGAAGGGGAATATCTTTTCATGAAGTGACTCTTTAAGAAACTATGTGGACTGAATGCCTAAATTTTCTAAGCTTTTTGACAGTTCTGAAACTCAGTCTAGGCATGTTTGTAAAGCTGTTAGGCTTAAGATATTTATTTCAATCAAAGCGTTTTTAGTCACGTGTGAAATTCACTTCACAAATCCATTACTAGTTTGGATTTGTATGCAGAACCCCACTTAAGACCGTAAGAACTTAATTGTAAAGTAACTTTTCTGGTTGCCTCCTCACGTGTCAAGTGCCCAATTTCTGTAATATACTCATTTTTTTAAAAACAAAGTTTCATCTAAAATAGAATCTGTATTATAGTATAGTTTATAATATACATTGCGTATGGCTTTGGAATTTATACAAAGTGTATCTACCCAGAATCATAAAATCAGTCTGGATATTAAAGGCTTATGTTCATATCTTTGGAACTGTTAAGACAATCAAATAAAACTGCTGCATTTTAAGTAATGGGTTGTTCTTAAGGGAAAAAAAAAAAACATCTCTGAGGCTTTTTTTCCCTAGAAAAGGTTGTTTGCAAAATTACAACTAACTTTGCCTGATAGAGTGAATTCCCGCTTGTTTTTACTGATGTGGCTGCCCGTAAACAAAGCAGTTCACTGCTGCGTGTGTGTGTGTGTGTGTGTATGGGTGTGCACACTTTAAAAAATGTGTTACATTTTTGGCAAAGATAGATACCTACTTGAACGTTTTTGCACTGACTTTGTTATAATATCAGAACTTATCTCATATTACAGATATTTATTTACCTGAGTGATTTGACCTTTCTCTCCTGGTTTCTAATCATTAATCTTGATTTCATGAAATCAAGCAAGAGAATGAAATGACATCTCTGTGAGACTAATAGTATAGATTCATTTCAATAGGTTGGTTTGGTCCTCTCTTTTAAGAGTCTCTTTATCTTGCCAACATGACCTTCTTTTCAGCCTGCTGGTATCTGAAAAATAGCCTTTGTTATTCTTTGGAGCTTTTCCACTTTATTTGGCCTCCAGTATTTTTATCATTGTTCAGACATTTAGCTTTGCTCCCATAGAAGTATAGAATTTTTTTTTTTTTGGCAACTCTCCATGTACTCACCAAAATACAATAGCCATTATTAGCTAATCATTACCATGTGCTGAGCAGATAAAAGCACTTTAAAATGAGTGTAGGTTTGTTCTCAGTGACAGTAATTCAGGGACTCAGTTTTATCCATCATTCCATGGCAGCAACTCAGGCTGAAGCTTGACTTGAACCTCAGGTGCGAGATGAGAAGAAAGGAGATACACATGGGGATGAGTGTGCAGTTTCAGTAAAACCAGACCCTTGTCCTGTGCCTGTGTCACGGGGAGTTCCTGTCCTCATTCCTCATTCCCACCCCAGCGTGGCTAACTGTGGGCCTGGTGGACTGAATGATAGGCTAGATGAGCCTACGTGTAGCATGGACATTTGTCATCTTTTGTAGCCACACAGAATCTTCTGCACAGTCTTAAGAGTATTTTCACAATATGAACAGTTCCTATCCAAGGGTGAAGTCGAATACTAGCTTTCCTAGGCTTTCTTGCTGCTTGGTGTGGTCATGTGACTCAGGCTCAGTCAGTAAGATGCAAACCTAGGAAGTGAAGTGGCAGGAGGAAGCAAGCTGGACACAGAGTCCATTTTCTGGGGAGTACTGTGGAGGCAGCCGGCTTTTGGGGACGGTTGTATGGGAGGATTCCTTGTGTTCAGATGCAGTGTGTATGTTCCAGAGGCAATGGACCTTCCCTGGGGCTGTTCGGAAGTGAGGTTTAGAGTTCCTGCCTACTCTATGGCCTCTCAGCCACCCTCTTGAATATAATTTTTAAATTTATTATAAACTTTATTTATTTACATTTAGATTGTATAATGTGTTTTAATTTTAAGGTGTACAGCGTGGTGTTTTGATATACATATATGTTGTGACATGATTACCACCATCTAGTTGACTGACACACCCATCACATCACAGTTAACCTTTTTGGTGTGTGGGGAGAACACTTAAGATCATCTCAGCAAATTTCAAGCATACGATGCAGTATTATTAGCTATAATCACTACTCTGTACATTAGATCACTTGTTTACATCTCACAGCTGAACACTTGTACCCTTCGGCCAACATCTCCCCTTTCCCCCACTCCTAAGCTCCTGTCAACCACCGTTCTACTCTCTGGTTGTTTGACTTTTTCAGATTCCATGTGTAAGTGAGATTGTAAAGTATGTGTCTTTCTGTGTCTGGCTTATTTCACTTTGCATAATGTCCCCCAGGTTCATCCATGTTGTCACAAGTGGCAGGATTTCCTTCCCTTTTTATGGCTCTTTTGTGGGAAAATACTTAAGGAATTGGTGTGAGAAGAATCTAAACAGTCTTCCATAGAGTTTTGCCAAACAATGAACTTGGACATATGTCAATCAATCATAACAGTGATAACACAGCCTTCTCACTTGGGACAGGTAAAGTCTTTTAGCCAAGGGCGGTAGCAAGAGGCAAATCACCATCTCTGAGTCTGGGCTCTTTGGGGTCACTCTACTTTGACTTGGCACGCTTTCATTTCCTGCTGGCCATCTCTGTCCGAAACAGGCTGATCACAGGAAGGCAGTTTTGGAGGCTATGTCTCTTTGTGGTTTAAGTTAATTTTCTGAAGTGTGAGGCTTTCTGCCCCTTAACTGATACCATCTGTATTGCTCAATTAATGGTGCTTGCTGGTTCTACCCTTGGGTCTTGCTCCAGCTCTGCTGCTTTGAGTCCTCTGCTAGAGGAGCACATCTGCTTTGGGATGTCCAAAACAAAAACAAAAACAAAAAACCGTGGTATATCACAAACCACACGTTGTACCCCAGTGGTCGGTGGTTCTGGGCTCCCATACCGCGAGTTCTACGTGGTAGGCTGTGCTAACCTGAGCTGTCCTTGGATTCTCTCCCTAGGCTTTTTTTTTTTTTTTTTTTAAGTTCTCTGCCTTCCCTAAAATATGAGCTGCTTGAAGGCAGGAATCCTGCCTTGGACCCTTCTTGGTCCTCAAGCACAGAAATAGTGCTGGACACGTTTCCAGTACTGAAGGAGGCATCAGAACCCCGGTGCTCTGAGGGACCTCAGTCTTAGCTGCACAAATTGAGAGATATCAACCTTAACCATCTCTCTGGGTCTTACTCGCCCCCTAGGTCACACTGACCAGTAACCAAACCTATCTGTTTGGTCTCCAAGTGAGGCCTGGCCTTATCTTCCAGTGTCATGTCTGTGATCTGTTATAAATTCCCTCATGACCCTTTTGACTAAGGCCTATTAGGGCGTTTAGATACCTCCATTGGCCTCTTAGGGCATGTACTTGTTTGGGCTCCTAAGGAACGAGATTCCTTTTTCTGTGACTTTTGCCCTTTCTTCCTTTTTTCAAAACAGGTCCTGTTTCTTCCACAGCTGCTGGAAAGTGGACAAAATAGTTGCTCTTAGTCGACTAAAGCCACGTTGTGCAGTTTAAATGCTGTGGTCCTAGAAAACAGAATAAATAAACAAAAGGCATTGGAATCCTTTAAATTGTATCCATCCATGCTGAGTGGATTCCGTCTGAATGAAATACAAATAATTGAGTGAATAGTAATATATGATTTGATTCCATAATTAGAAGTATCTGAATGTTCAGAAATACATCCAGATCACAGAATATTAAATTAAGAGAGTCATAAAGGACCTTAAAACTTTTCTTATACTGTATGTATATTAGACAAAAGACTTGTATCCAGAATATATAAAGAATTTGCACAACTGTATAATAAGGAGCAAAGTACCCCAATAAACATGGGCTAATATTTGAATAGACACTTCAAAAATAAGATATACCAATGGGCAGTAAAAACCTGAAAAGATGGTCAGGGTATTTATTAGAGAAATGGAAATTAAAATGTAGCAATGATGTTACACACCCATTATGGCTAAAGTGAAAAAGACTGACCATACCAAGTGCTGACGAAGATGGGTGGAACTAGAACTCTCAAACACTGCTGGAGGGAATATAGACTGGCACAGACACTTAGCAAATGTTTATTGGTGCTTTTTATTTTTAAAAAGTTAAACATATGCCTACCATACGATCCAGCCATTCTACTCTTAGGTATTTACCCATGAAAAATGAAAATGGGTCCTTATAATGACTTGTACCCACATTTCCATGGCAGCTTTATTTCTAGTAACCCAGATAGAAATGACGCAAGTATCCATGAATTGGCAATGGCTTAGTCCTGTAATGGAAAACTAAGCAGTGATAAAAAGGGATCAACTGTTGATACAAAAACTTGGATGAATCTCAGAATCATTACACTGAGTGAGAAAGGCCAGACAGAAATAAAAAAAAAAAGAGAGAACATAATGTATGATTTCATTTATTTAAAATTCTAAAAAATGCAAGCTGATCTGTAAAAATGGAAGGCAGATCACTGGTTCCCCAGGGACAGGGATGGCCGAAGGGGTGAATTACAGAGGGCACAGGGAACTTTGGCCGATAACTGCTTTTGTCCAGATGACGTGTAGTACATTTCCCCCTACATTCCTAATAAGGAAAACATAATTGGAAACGTGCTTTCTTTTTTGTATTTATATCTACAGGATTTCTGTGTAAGAAAATAGCTCGGATGCTTGTCTTTTCTACATGGTTCCTGGGTTACTTTTGTCATCCATCATAAATGGGTGTTTCACAGTGAATGAGAATCTTTTATACTTTTTCTTTTACTCAGCACACTGTATATGCCCATCCACTCTGGGCATACCTATCCTTCCCCCTTTTAAATGACCTATAAATTCAATAAAAATGACGCAGTGAAGAAAAACAGCTTTGTGTGCCCAAGAGGAGTCACCCAATAAAAGTATAGCTTTAATTTTCAATCTAATCTTTCTTTTTTAAATATATTTATTTATTTATTTATATTCTTGGCTGTGTTGGATCTTTGTTACTGCACATGGGCTTTCTGTAGTTGCAGAGAGCCGGGGCTACTCTTCGTTTCAGTGCACAAGCTTCTCAGTGTGGTGGCTTCTCGTTGCAGAGCACAGGCTCTAGGCACGCGGGCTTCAGTAGTTGTGGTACACAGGCTCAGTAGTTGTGGCGCATGGGCTTAGTTGCTCCTTGGCATGTGGAATCTTCCCGTACCAGGGATCGAACCCATGTCCCCTGTACTGGCAGGCGGATTCTTTTTATTTTTTTTAAGCTCTTTATTGGAATATAACTGCTTTATACTCTTGTACCAGTTTTTGAGGTACACCAAAGTGAATCAGCTGTATTTATACTTATATCCCCATATCCCCTCCCTCCTGCGACTCCCTCCCACCCTCCCTGTCCTGGCCCTCTAAGGCATCACCCATCATTGAGTTGATCTCCCTTTGTTATACAGCAACTTCCCACTAGCTAGCTACTTTACAGTTGGTAATGTATATATGTCTGTGCTACTCTCTCATTTCATCCCAGCTTCCCCTTTGCACCTCCCCCCAGCCCCGTGTCCTCCAGTCCATTCTCTGCATCTGCATCTTTATTCTTAACCTGTCACTGGGTTCATCAGTACCATTTTTTTAGATTCCATATATGTGAGTTAGCATACGGTATTTGTTTTTCTCTTTCTGGCTTACTTCACTCTGTATGACAATCTCTAGGTCTATCCACCTCATTACATATAGCTCAGTTTCATTCCTTTTTATGGCTGAGTAATATTCCATTGCATATATGTGCCACATCTTCTTTATCCATTCATCTGTTGATGGGCATTTAGGTTGCTTCCATGTCGTGACTGTTGTAAATAGTGCTGCAGTAAACATTATGGTACATGTTTCTTTTTGGATTCTGGTTTTCTCTGGGTATATGCCCAGGAGTGGGATTACTGGATCATATGGTAATTCCATTTTTAGTTTCTTAAGGAACCTCCATACTGTTTTCCATAGTGGCTGTACCAGCTTACATTCCCACCAACAGTGCAGGAGAGTTCTCTTTTCTCCACACCCTCTCCAACATTTGTTTCTAGATTTTTTGATGGTAGCCATTCTGACTGTTGTGAGGTGATACCTCATTGTGGCTTTGACTTGCATTTCTCTGATGATTAGTGATGTTGAGCATCTTTGCATGTGTTTGTTAGCCATTTGCATGTCTTCTTTGGAAAAATGTCTCTTCATGTCTTTGACAGGCGGATTCTTAAGCAATGCACCACCTGCAGAGTCCAGTCTGATCTTTCTTGTAACTTGTTTAAAATCTCATGATTTCAAAAGAAATGGACTGTTCCTTGAGGAACGTGTCATCCCCTTCCCCATGGGAGATTTGGAAAACTGAAGCTCTGAGTCTAATAATCATGTGGCAACAGCAGCCTTGCTATTTGCTGTACATGTCTAGGCCCATAAAGAGTGGGAACTGCTTGTATCCACGTTGGTTGTCATCGTGACCAAAGTTACCTCTCGGTCTTTCTCTGAACTTGAAAGAAGTCATGGCATGCTTCAGTGTCTCTCAAACTTTAGCATGCATACACATCACATGAAGATCTTTTAAAAAGGTAGGTTCTAATGCAGTAGAGCCAGGGCGGAGCCTGGGCTGCTTCCTTTCTAACAAGCCTATGGGTGACGCTCAGGCTGCTGGTCCATGGAGCACCCTCCGCATCACAGGGCATAGGTAACACCAAGATAGCACACGTGCTTCCTGTTAGTCGTTCGTGTTTGGGATAATTTCCTCTCTGCCTAGAGACAGCAGCTAAACTTAGAAAATATTTAAAGTAGAACATTCAAAACATTGACCCTCTTTTTCATCTTCATTATCAAATAGTCATCACGAAGCATGTTGTCCGATGCTCTTCCTGAAGGTGAGACCAGCCAGGAAGCAGAGCTAGTTAAAGGGCCAAAGGGAGGAAAGAGACAGGGAGGACAGAGTGTCCCCAGCCTGTGCTGTGTATGGAGTATTTGGATTGGGTTCAGGGTGGATGTCAGGTCAGTCTAGGGGAGTAGATCGCATCCACAGCCTGAGTTTTCAAGCATCCCTGAATCTGTGCCCTTTTCCCTGCACCTTTGCAGTGGAGGAGTGGCAGTCCTACTCCTTGACTTTGGGCTTGGCCTTGTGACTGATTTTAGCCAGTGGGGCTTAGCAGATATGACAGAGGCATAGGTTCAATTGCACTTGTGCGTTGAGACTTTCACCTCCTGCATCTACACTGTTGCCATAAGAAAGCCATGCACAGGTGAGCCCACTGGTCTCAGGATGAGGATGAGGGGCATGTGGAACCCAGCAACCTCTGGCTAAATTCAGTGTAAATGAGCTCACCGGGGTCAACCTTCAGATACTTGAACTATAAGTGGTGGTTGTTTTAAGCCATTCAAATTTGGATTGGCCTGATACAGAGCAGTAGCTTCCTGACTCACTAGAGGAGTGTGTCTGATACAGGAGGGCATAGCTAGAGGTGGGTGGTAAGGTCCTGGGGGCCAGATCAGGAGCTGGAGATCCAAAAAAAGTAAGAACAGATATAGCAGAAGGTCGAAGTGGGCAAAACAGAATGCAGTCACTACTAATGCCATCCACTGGCTTTTGAAATATTTTCAGTGCATACTTGCATGGATCAGTGACATATATGTAAAGGTGAGCTGAAATGATACAGGCGGACATTGTTCTCAGCCAACCAGGACCAGATCCAACACAACAGGATGCTGTTTTCTTGTTGGGTTCTTGACTGCCTGTATCATGGAGCAATGATAGAGAAAAAGAGGGTCAGGAGGAAACACTTCATTGACTGAATAATTAAATTGAGAATGACTTAACTGAATAACACGTATCTTCTCATGTTGATCACCTGCTTGTGATGACGGAACATTTTTTTCCCATGTAATTGATAGACAATGCATGGCGGATTTTGCTAAATCATTAGGCAGGTGGTATTTGGGCTGTAAGTCCGGGGTTGGCCCCACTCCATGTACAGGACATTCTTGAAGCTGCGCTAGTTATTCGCTTACTGACTCATTCATTCTTTCAACAGTGCTTGTGAAACTGTTATGTGCCTTCTTAGAGCTGATAGTCCTGCATGGAAGAAATACATTAATTATTTGACTACGATTATTGTAAGTGTTAGAAGGGGGGAATCTCAATGAGATCTATGCTTGGAAAGAAAGAGTACTTGAGGGAGTCTGGGGATCAGTGACGGTTTCTCTGAGAATAAAATGATATTTAAGTTGAAATCTGAAGTGAGCAGGAAGAGACATCGAGGCACTGGGAACAGTATATGCAGAGACCCTGAAGCTGGGCAGTGGACGGCTTATTTGAGGAAGCCAAGGTCGGTTTGTTGAGCAGCAGATGATGGGCAGGTGCCTGATCAGCCATGACCAGCTTAAGGGTTTCGGATGTATTCTCAGAGCCGTCAGGAGTAACGAAAGGATTTCAGGCAGGGGAACAACATTATTAGATGTGTCTTCTAATAGATTACTCAGGATGCAATATGGAGAATGGGTTGGAAAGGGGTAAACATGGAAAATGGCTCTTGCAGTGATCCAGGAAAAAGAAAATGTTGGCTTGGACTCTGGTGGTTGTGATCGATGTGGAGAGCTTTGGGTGGGTCCTAGAGATACTTAGGAAGTAGAATCAACGTGACTTGGCATTAATTGGGATGTGGTGGATAAGGAAGGAGGAAGATGGCCTTTGAAGCTTCTGGTTTGTAACAGCTGGTGGTGCTACTCATGGAGACAGAGGACTTCGGGGAAAACTGAGTTAGGGAACTGGGTCAAGAGTTTACTTTCAGACGCTGACTTTGAGGTACTTGTGGTATATGGGGAAATGTCAAGTAGACAACTGAGCATGTTGTTCTTTAGCTCAGAGGAGAGGCCTGAGCTGGATACATACATTTGCAAGTCACTGGCATAATGATCGTCATGTGGAAGCCAGGAGACAGAGTATGAAGCCAGGAGAAGAGGTGGCAGAGGTATCCTTGGGGAGTATCAAAATTTATAGGAGGGTTAGTGGCCAAAGGAAGCCAGGAAGGTAAGAGGAAAACCATAAGAAAGCAGTGCCATGAAAGATCAGGATAGGACAGAGGGCTCAGCTCTGTTGAATACAGTTGGGAAAGTCAGGAAGCTGAGCAATGACACTTGTCTGTTGGATTAAGCAACAGGGAAGTCATTAATTAACTTGGCAGTAGTCAACTGGCAAGACAGAGGCAGAAGCCAGCTTGCAGTGGGTTAGTGAGAGACATAAAAATGGAAGAGGCTGATTAGAGTAAGAATATAGCCTCCAAGCACTCACGATTTCTGTTTTGTGCAGAAGCAAGCCTGATGTGTGTGGCAGTAGGAAGAGACCTACCGGAGCTGAAAAAATGTTGATGGATAACTCAAAGAGTAGGCATTGTCTTTACCAGTGTAATTAAGAGTTAAGTTGCATTGGTTCAGATGTGAAGGACTCATGATTTGAATAGTGGCTTTGCTCAAAATTACCTATAATTTTGTTATAATAATATTTGTTTTCGTGTAAATAAGATTAATGGGGATGGTTGCCATATTTGGAAGGAAACAGTTTCCGTACATCTTTTCATACAACCATTGATTTGATGATGACCTTTCTTTCCCATTTCTGTTGGATATGAAGCTCCATACAGGGAAAATCCTGCCTATTATCTCGTAATTGTGTCTTTTTCACTCAGAACAGCATCTCGTACAAGCAACGGGTTCAGTTGCTGTTTGGTGAATGAATGGATGCTAGGTGTTTCTCTCTGATTCTAGGAGTTACTCTGCACTCAGAAGAAACACAGTGGTACCTCGGCAACGATACTCAATGCATCTGACCCCTCTGACAATTGAGTAATTCAGGCTTGACATTTTACCAGTAAGCTCAAGCCAGGGAGGTTATACTGTTCTGGAAAACTCGCCATTGAAACGAGCCCAGAGTGACTTAGACTGGGCCAGATGGAATTCTGCTTTCCAGAAACCTTGAGTAAGTAGCACGTAAGTGGAGTACTGCAAAAGGTAGTTGTTTGCATTTGCGAGCAAACCCTTCCTGTTACCCAGCTGACGGAGGCAGCGTGCTCAGAATGAGTGCACAGAGCTGAGTGGTACCTGGGGAGCCCCAGGAGTCTAGAAACCTCTCCCGCAATTCTTCCTCAGTGCCAGCAAGGATATGAGAGACACTGGGTTTGGCTGTAACAAGTGCTCTCACTTTTTACTTAATCAGAATTTGCATTGTTTTTTCATTGTGGTATTAAAGTGTGAGTGTTGCCTCTCTCTGTTGCGGGAATAAAGCCCCGAAACAGTTGGTTTTATCTGTAGCACCTTCCGTCTTAGAATCTCATAGGATCTCATAAGCTGATAATGTTCTTTCCAAATGAGCTATTTTGTAATCACACTCCACATGATTGTTTAAAATGATTATTATTGTTTCACCTTAATATAAAAAGACTTATTCGCCAATAGAAAGCTGAGTTTACCCAGCGGTGCTTGTGTTAACTGCCTCCTGGCTCATCAAGGTCTGTGGGACTCTGGAGACAGTGAAATGCAAATGTTAGTTTATGGTTCTATACCTTGCAAGAAAACGAGGAGCTAAGTTTCTATATCCAAAGATGCATTTTACTCTTCTACTCCAGCGCTCAGAGTAGGGCATTAACCTCTGCAAAAGGAAGGAAGGATGAAGCAGAGAGAGGGTGTGGGGAAGGTATGGGGCGTGAGGATGAAGTGAGAGCTGGAGATGCATTCATTCCTCCCCACCCCCTACCCCTGGGTTTAGGATTAGGAGTGGATTTCCAAAACTCTGATGCTTCTCTTGTCCAGCATCCCTGGATTTGCACCACATGTTGGACCTGGGCTTTTGTTTTGCTCTGATTACTGGAAGCGGATATGGTCTTACTCGAGAGCTCATGCCGCTGGCTGATTTTTGTAACCCCCCCCCCCCCCCCGCCCCCTACAATGATTGCATCCCTGCCTGGTACTCCTTGTTACTTTCCTAACAACATCCAGGCTGCTTTTAGGTCAACAATTTTGTGCTGCACTTGGAGATTCCTATTTTATCATCCGTCTGCTCACTTTATACCAAGACTGTACATTATGTAGGTCAAAGCGACACAAAACTACAATAGGTAGTTTTCCTATTCTGAAATCACCTCCACTTCATCTCTGAGATGACTAACTCTCTAAATCAGGGTTGGCAAACTTTTCCTCTAAAGGAGAGAGTAAATATTTTAGGCTTTCTGAGCCATATGGTCTGCTGCCACTGTTCATCTCTACCATGCCCATGCCACCTCATGCGATATGTAAGTGAATGGGTGTGGCTGCATGACAATAGAACTTTATTTATAAAAACAAGTGGTGGGCTGGACTTGGCCTGTGGGCTGTAGTCTGCTAACCCCGTTTCTAAATAATAGTTCCCAGAGTTTCTCTATTGTCATGATGTTGAAACAGGCATACACTGGGCTCGAATATGTCCTCACAGGTATGATAATTTCCAGCTTACTTTGTCCCTCTCTCCCTTTCCACGTACTCAGTCAGGAATCTGGAAATCTTTTTAGGGTAATAGCATCATCTTGGTGGCCTCATCATCTGGCTCTTTCTGATCTCATTTTCTGCTCTTCTCTCCATCACTCTGCTTCAACTCTCCTGGTCTCCTTGCTGTTCCCTGAAAACACCAGATGTGCTTCTGCCTCAGGACCTTGGCATGTGCTCTTCCCTCTGCCTGGAATGGTGTTCCCCCAGATCATCACAAATATCACTCCATTCTCTTCAAGTCCCTACTGACATGGCACCTTCTCCGTGAGACCTTTTGTCTTGGTCAGTGTCTAGTCAGAAACAGAGGAACAACTAGGCATTTCATACAGAATTTAATAGAGGAGATTGGTTATGAAATGAAGGGCTTGGAGGAGCAGAAGGGATAGGTGGGGGGACACAGAGATTAGGGACCGAGGAGAGCTGGACGAGGAAAGGGGACATGGTGTAACCCAGAGCCCACGCTCCCTGTGCCACGGAGCCGGCTGCTGCTGGACCACCACCACCACTGCCCTGCAGGAAGACCGGGCTCTTGACTTCCATTGGTGCTTGGGCGCTAGAAGGGACCTGCACTGGTTGTTGTCACTGCCAGAGCCATGAACTGCTGCATGACTGCTGTTAATGGACTACTCTGTCTGATCAGGGACCCAAGAGCCCCTACTCGACCTTGGTGGGTGCAGTCGCTTGAAGCACACCAGAACCAGAAAGAATAGTGTTTCCTCCTTCCTCCTGCTTTCCAGACTGCTGCTCCCATTGGCGGAGGGAGCACTGGCAGATCCTAGCCAGTCCCAGCTGCAGGGGAATCTGGAAAATGTAGGTTGTCAGCTTCCAGCCCCTTGCTACAGAGAGCTGACCCCGGAAGGACGAGAACAGGGCAGAGACACCTTGAGTCAATAAGCAGTGTGCTGTCCGCTCTGTATAAATCGACAGCTCTCCGCAGTCCATCCCCTTCCCCTGCCTTGTTCTTCTCCATAGCTTGCATCACTGCCTAACATACGATTTATGCACTTTCTCGTTTATTCCCTGTCTCCCCTCCTAGAACGTAAGCTCAGTGACAGCAGTGATCTTGTTCACAGCTGTAGTCCCAGTGTCTAGAACAGTATCTGGAATACAGGGGACATTCAATAAATATTTGTAGAATGAATGAATGAATGAATCCCTTAACACTTAAGGACTGCTCCTGGAAACTACTGTGGTTCACAGAGCCAAATCTGACAACTCTAAAGAATCATAGAACATAAAGGCTCAGGAGAAAGTCTCTCTCTTTTTCTCTTCTCTTGGTCTCTCACATGTATGTATATTATATTTACATTTCTTCCCTTTAGAAAGCATCTGCTCTGAAACACGGACCATTTCTGTTGGCATTGTAAACCTTTTCAGAGAAGGAACCCTACATCTGAATCTCCTTCTTCAGTTCTTTGGCAGATGTTGGGATGTCTTTGGAGAGCTTTATGAGTTTGCTAGGCCTGCTGGAAAAAAATATCACAGAGTGGGTGGCTTAAACAGTATAAATTAATTTTCTCACAGTTCTTGAAGTTGAAAGTCCAAGATCAAGATGTCTGCAGGTTCTAAGAGCCTTTTGGAAAGGATCCGTCCTAGTCGTCTTTCCTTGGCTTATCGATGGTCATCTCCTCCCTGTGTCTCTTCACACCATCTTCTCTCTGTATGTGAATGTGTCCAAATTTTCTCTTCTGATAAGATCACCAGTCATAACAGATTAGGACTCACTCTAATGACCTTATTTTAATTTAATTACTCTTGAAAGGTACAGTTTTAACTCCAATATGGTTCCATTTTGAGGTTCTGGAGGTTAGGACCTCAACACAGGGCACAATTCAGCCCAGAACAAGGGTCAAGACAGATCCCCCCCAAGTTCCCTATATTTCACCCTGGGTTTCATCTTTACAGTTTTTGAACCAGTGCTTACAGGTTTGAAATAGAAAAGCTTTCTCACTTGTGATCTTCCATGTTTTATTTTTCCAGTTTCCTCCTAAATCATTAGGGTAATATGGTGACACCACACTTGTTGTGTCATTTTCCTGAACCAGGACACTGCTGTGCATGGCTTCAGAGGTGGGGGTTGGACAGATTCTTTCTTTACAAGCACTGTCTAGGCTGATTGGGTGAGTATAGGTGCCCATCAAGAGGTTAGATGTCAGCCATTCCAACAAAAATGTCAGGATTCCATTGGCAAGGAACGGGACTCTGTGCGTGTCTGAACTTTAGCCCTGTGATGAATGTTCCAACAGACAGATAAAGCAGATTGCATAGCAGGGGACACCTTAGACCATGAAATTACACAGTGCCTCTTGCCTGGTGAGGCTCGTCCTATGTATTTATAAGTCGGTGTTCCGTTAGGGAGGATCCGGGCTTGGTAGCTGATGGGCGAGCCAGCAACTATGAGGTAGGGAAAGGTTCAGCAGGGAGACATCCCCTCTTTGACCTTGATGTAAATTAAATCTGTCACGGAACACACAGCTGAGCTCTCATCTTGTCTACGTGCAGGCTCGTTCTACGAACAGCCCCCCAGATATCTTTCCGTTCTCTCCTCGAATATCGAGTGACCTTGGAAATAGCCTAATCTGTCTTGGCAGATTGAAGATAGAGAAAACAAGTGGGGGAGACAGACCTGCTGGTTCCTGCTATTGATCAGAGGCTTGAATGAAAGCTCATTATGAGCTGGAGAGATGTGTCAGACACGGGTGTCAAGGCTGGAAAAACTCAAAACAGACCCTGGCAGCAGGGAGAAGTGATAACAACAAAAGCAACAACACCACACACACACCAGAAACCGCTGTGCTTTCCTTGGGTTAGTTTATTCTGGCTATTTGGCCATTTCTCCCCAATTGTGGGAAGCTACACGAGAGAGACACTTCCTAGAAATCAATCATCTAGTTACTCCAATCCCCTCATTAGATAAACTGAGGCCAGGAGGGATGAAATAACCGCCCACAATCCCACAGGGAGTTTTGCAGCACGGTAGGGATGCTCAAAGCATGTCTGAGTCCATTGAAATCCAAGTTCTTTCTGCCACTTTCTATACCTTTCTCCCCCTTGCCCAGCGCTGTGTCTCAGGGTCCCAGTGTTAGACTCTGAAGTGTGAAGATACTGGCTCCAAGCAGACCCACACAGTTCTAGCAAGAGCCCCGAACTGCAGACAGACCCACATGGGTTCAAGTGACTGACACTTACCAGACATGTGAGTCGGGCATTCCACTTTTCCTGCCTGAAACTTACCTCCTTGTTAAAAAAAAAAAAATGGACATACTAATGTCTATTCACCTTGCTTGTCTGGGAGGATGTGATATTAAAATCAGCCTGTGGGCGCACTTTTGTAGGTGCCAGTTACAATGCATCTTCTCCCAGAGGAGTAATCTCCAAGTCTCCAAGTCTCCGTTTCTAATCATGCTGCAGTCAGAAATAGCTAATCAGATTGTCCCAGCAAGCCCAGTGGGGAGACCCAGAGCCATGCGTTGTGATTAGGAGTGCTGTGGGACTTCGCTGGTGGTCCAGGGCTTGAGACGCCGCACATCCACTGTAGGGGACGCGAGTTTGATCCCTGGTCAGGGAACGAAGATCCCGCATGCCACGAGGTGTGGAAAATAAACAAACAAATAAATGTTTGTATGTGTGTGTGGTGCATGATGGAACTTAAAAAATTTGTTTAAAAAGAGTGGCATATTTGTCAGGGTTCTCCTGAGAGATGGAACCAGTAGGATGTATGTATTTATAACAGAGAGATGTATTTTGAGGAACTGGCTCACGTGATTGGGGGGGCGGGGGTTAAGTCCTAAATTTGCAGGCCAGGCTGGCAGGCAAGCTGGAGACCCAGGCAAGAGTTAACACTGCACCTGAGGCCCCGGGCAGCATGCAGGGCAGATCTCCTCTGTCCTCACAGAACCTCAGTCCTCTCTCTTCTGGCCATCAAATGATTGGAGGAGGCCCACTTGCATGATGGAAGGGGAGCTGCTTTCCTTAGAGTCTCCTGATTTCAGTGTTAATTACATCTAGAGAATTCCTTCACAGCAGCATCTAGACCGGTGTCTGACGTCAAGCTGGTACCGTGGCCCAACCAAGGTGACCCATAAGATTAAGCATCCCAGGGGGAGATTTCCGAAGTCTGGAGCACTTGGGGGATGGAGCGAGGGCCTCCTGAAAGGGAAGGGAGAGAGAGGTGGTGTAGAAGTACAGGAGCCAGAGGAGCCAACGAGACTCAGTGGCAGAATGTCAGGTCTGAAGCACTCATTTCGCTGAGAACCAGACTTATGTTACAGCCCTGGGACGAGTCCAGTTCTTGCTTCTCATCTCTGATCAGAGAAAGCACGAAGGAAAGGGACCGAGGCGGCACCCCCTTGCGGCCTCTGCTGTTCTCCAGTACCTTCCGGCCTTTCCTGGCTCCCTTTCCCACCCTCTGCCCCACCAGTGCCAGCCTGCCGAAGGGCTGTGCCGCCTTCGAAGGCCTTCTCTGTCTGTTGTCCTGCAAACGTCCATTCCTTGAAAGGTCACGGGCTCTATTGATTTCTGTCTCTTTTCTTCTCAGCAGCCGGTTCCTAACAACAGTTGCCTACGTTGTAGATTACATGAGTGGATGATTTAAAGGGGGAAGCAGGTCTGGGAATTCTTGTCCAGGGGAGAGAAAAGGGGCGTTTTCTTTAAGAACGCCGCCCTGCGCGAGCTCTCAGTGAGAATCCACCGACAAGGCTTTGCGTGATCCTCCTCCCTCCCTCCCTCGCCTCCCCCCATTTCTACCTTCTTTCTCCCCTTGCTCCCTTCCCCCTTCCCTTCTCCTCCCCTCCGTCTTTCCATAGGTGTGTTTTGAATGCCTGCTGTGTGCCAGGCCGCTGTGCAGGGTAATGGTGTCACAGCAGCGAACAAAATAAACACACACCTGGCATCACAGAGCTTCAGTTTTGGAGGAAGGGTGGCAGAGACAGATATTAAACACAAAGTCACACGTAAATAGAAGTCACGGTGAGCGCTATGAAGGAAAGGTGCAGGGGCTGCTGGAGCCCTCGGCAGGGGCTTGATCTCTTCCATGCTGTGGAGGAAGCAAGAGAAAGTGGCCCCAGAACTGAGAGCAGAAGGAAGAGAGGAGTCTGTTAGGCGGAAAGAAGGGATAGAACATTTCAGAAAAGTTAGAAGTATGTGCCAAAGCCCTGATGTGGGAGGGGCTGTCTTACGTATGGAACAGAAAGGACGCCAGCGAGAGGGCATGGGGCGTGGTGGGGGCAGCGGAGGTGGGCGGACTGGTGGGCAGGGTAGGGCTACGACCTGGAGGCTTGGGTTCTCAAAGACCACCAGGCTGACACGTGGTGAAGAGGCGTTGCTGCTGCAAGGTGGCCAGGTGACAGATGATGACTCTGACCTGGATGGTTTCCGTGGAGATGGAGGCAAATATTTGGAATCCAGAGAAATTTAGGAAGGAAAAGCAGCTCAACTGTTTAACTAGCTTCATGACCTTGGAGAAGGAAGTCGGTTAACTGCCTTGACCTCTGTTTCCGCCAGAGGACAGTGGTGTAGATGTTATCTGCCCTACTTTCTTTGTCCCCAAAGGACTTTCTGATGTCCTTCTGGATATAATTCACGCTGCCAAGCATGGGGCACAGGAAATAAACCATAAGTGGGCCTCTTCCCTAGGGGGGTCACAGTCTATGGAGGAGCAGGTGATGGTCATAAAGTATGACACATGTGTCACCCAGGTGAACAGGGGGGTTGAAGAGAGCCAGAGAAGGGTACCTAACTGTCTCTGTGAGACCAGGGAGGGCTTTCAGGAGGAGGTGATGTCTCAGTCAACCGTGAAAGGATGAGTAGGAGCTTGCCAGGTGAAGCAGGTAGAGGGTTGAGAAAAGGATATTGAGCAGTGAGGTCATACCTGATAGCAGTAGTTCTTACCAGGGGCAGTTTTGTCCCCAATGTCTGGAGACATTTATGATCACCACAACTGGAGCGGATGCTACCGAGAGATCGTGGTCAGAGGCCACAGATCATGCTAACCACCCCACAATTCACAGGACAGTCCCCCAAATATACGAAGAAGTAGCTGGCCCCAAATGTCAACTGTGCCGAGGTGGAGAAACTCTGCTTTTTAAGGTAATTGCTTAAGGAATGATGCATGTAAAAAGTCTTAGCAAATTAGACAATCCTGTATACATAAGAAGTCTCTTAAAATATTCTAATCCTTTATGACATTGTTATCATGTGTGACTAAAGAGTGCAAATGGCTGTTTCTAATGCATGCAAACCTATACATCAGGCCTCATACTCCATCATCATCATCGTGCCCGTGTGGTCTGTTGAGAGGCAGGGGTGACGTCGTGGAGGAATGGGGCAAGAGCGCGGGAGATGAAGGCCCAGTTAGGAGGGTGTGGGATCTGACACTGGCTGGGCGACCTGCTAAGACGTGTGAGTTGACAGGCTTATTTTGATAGGTAATCCCACCTGTTTGCCTGTGCAGAGAGGCCAGGGAAACCCCTCACTCTTATTTCTCAGCATCAAAGCCCAAATAAAATGAAGCCCAGAACGACCTCACATGAGGCATAATCACTGGATGCTTTCGTTTCTTTCTCCCTTTCCTGAGAAATGCCCAAGTTCCTTGGCATTAGACTGAGTTCATTTCTTCCCAGTTCAGTCTCCTTAAAGGTGGGGAGTGAGGAGAGGTGAAGATCACGCTGTTCTGTACTATTGAATTGCAGGACTCTTTAGATTTTGGAGAGGACTGGATTATTTTAGAAAATACAGTAACAATAACCACACACTAAAAAAAAACAACCAATACAAACCGATTTTCTAAGGCCAAGTAATAGAATGCCGCATGTAACCTGAATGCTCTCTGGTTCCGTGAAATTGCAGTTCTCAGATCTGAAACCACTAGGATTAAAGGAGAATGTGCTTCTGACTGTCTGAAATGGAATTGCGTTTGCTTTATGGGGCGCCTGGCTTTGAGCTCGGGTTTCTTTGTACATATTTGAAACGTGTATTCAGCCCCTTGTTTCCAGCAGAGGGTGAATGCGGCTCTGAATAATCTTTGATAGGCGTTTCAGTCGATGGCGTTTCTTATGCTGTTTAGTATCCGTTCCCATGAAAGATTTCTGCGTGTCTGATAATAATCTCCCTATTCTTAAAATGATTTAATGACCCTCCATTTTCTACTTGGTTAAGCACAGATTTTTTAGCCTGCGTTAAAGGTATTGGTTGCAAGCAACAGAGTCTGACTCCAGCAAACGGGGTAGCTGAGTAAACCAAAAGAGGAGAGAAAAGCAAACCTTGGGAATGGTAGCATCCAGGATGCCCCCAGGAATCTCAGAGGCCAGAGTTCGTGACCTGCTCTCCAGAAAACTGCCAGCAGGTGACTCAGGTCCAACCACTCATGGTGGTTGGGTGTCCGAAGAATACTGGGACTCTGAAGGGAGAACCTGATTGGTCCAGCTTGAGTCAAGGGACCTGCTCTCCAATTTGGACCAATCACTGTGGTTGGGGGAGGTACTAGAATTGGCTTAGTTTTGGGTCACATGGTACTTGCTGGCATGTGTTACCATCAGAAGAGAAGATGCTTGGGGTACAAGCAAGGCCACTACCAACTGGTGCTCAGTTCTCTGCACAGCTCACCCAGGCCAGATAGTAGATATGCACCCATTAAATCTACTCTGTTCTTCTACTGCGTGTACTTTGTTCTTTCTAAAAACTGAATTCTGGCTTGGGACACATTCATGCACCTGATAACGTCCCTACTCCATACCTTTGTCCATAATGTTTCCTTTTCCCCACAGCTTGGTTCCTCCCCAAAACATCACCGTCAAGTGCGGCCTCCTCCCGAAAGCCCTGCAGATTCCAGTTGCAGCTGGTGGGTTTTTGCACGGTTTGAACTCCTGCAGCCTTTGTTCCTTGACTCTCCAGTTGTGGGTGTGAGGTATGGTAGAATTGGCAGAATAGGGAAGGATGGGTGACTCAGTGACCTCCCCACATGGTGAGGGGGTCCTCTGGACAGTGTAGCTGCTGAGGGGCTGGATCAGAAACATAACGGGGTGGGGGAGTTCCAATCAGAAGAGAAGGCGGTGTAGGTGAGTGGTTAGGTGGTTGAGTGTAGAAGGCAGTGTAAGTGAGAGTGAGGCCTGAGTTGGAAAGCCGGACCTGCCACGTTCTGGCTATGTGACATTGACCTTTTCTTCGTGGCCCCTCCCTGTGCCTCATTTCCTACCAACTAAGTAGACACCATGATGCCCACCTCAGTGATTCATGTATTTGTAAAGGATGGGGCCAGTGCCTAAGGCATAGCATGGACGTCGGAAATGAGAAGCTTTGATTTCTTAGACCAACCAGTTGTTGAAGTGTAAATTATAATTGTAAAAAGCAAACAAATCAACCTTTGTGAAATCCAAAAGATGTTGGGGTAACCTTTGCCTTTCTTGCTAAAAATAAGGAAGAAAATGTTAGAGAATATTCATCCCTAAGTACTGTAAAAAATAAGGACCCGGTGGGGCAAAACCTTCGAAGAATACCTGCACGTTTTCTTATCTTCAGTATAGTATTTTCTCCTTAATTTTAATGAGTTAATGAGACAAAGCAAACCTGAAGTATCAGTTTAACCATTTAAACATGTAAATTGTTTGGAAACTTTGTTTACTTAAAATTCTAAGACAAAATTATCATAGGAAATTTGCTTTATTCTGCTAAGCTATAAAATGAACTTACTGGTCTTATGTTAATTTATCCCACTGTTACAAATATCATGGCGATATTGTTGCTGGTCAGAAAAAAAGGAAAGAAAAGAAATCCTCAAACCTCTAGGTCTAAGTTTTCTCTTTTAGGAAGTAATGGTAAGTAAATGAAATGCCTTTAATAGATTCATGTCAAAATATAGCATGTATTTGTCAGCTCGGGCTGCCATAACAAAATGCCAGAGACTGAGTGGCTTAAACAACAGACACTTATCTTCTCACAGTTCTGAAGGCTGGAAGTCCAAGGTCAAATTTCCAGTGGGGTTTTATTTCTGGTGAGGACCTTCTTCCTGGCTTGCAGACAGCACCCTTTCCCTGTGTCTTCACCTCCAGAGAGGGACAGAGAGTTAGAGGGGTTTTCTTACAAGAACACTAATTATGTTGGATCAGGGCCCCACTCTTAACCATAATTACTTCCTTAGAGGCCCCGTCTCCAAATACAGCCACACGGGAGATGAGGGCTTCATGTGAATTTTGTGGCGGACACATTTGGCCCATAACACCACCCGAAGCCTCATTTGTTCACGATAGTAAGTGTTCAGTGTGGATTAAGTGGTCCTGATACTGCTGAGCAGTGGCTGTTTAGGTGCAAGTCTTCGTGACCTGCAATGGCTGGCAGGGGTCCAGGTAAGCGTTCCCATCTCAGTGCATCTTTAGGTCTCCACGGAAACATCACTTCCTCAGGAGAGCCTTCCACGCACTCCTGATTGGCTGTGGCTCCCCTGTCACTCACTTTCATAGGATTCTGAACCTCCCCTCCATGGCATTGATCCCTGTTTGTAATTAATTAATGGCTAACTTCCTTCGCTGTGAGACCTGCAGTCTGGTTTCCAGGTGTAGATACAGCATTGTTTTATTTTGTTTTTTTTTTTTAAATAAATAAATACATTTATTTATTTATGGCTGCATTGGGTCTATGTTGCTGTGCGCTGGCTTCCTCTAATTGCCGCTGTCGGGGGGCTACTCTTCGTTGTGCTGCTTGGGTTTCTCATTGCAGTGGCTTATCTTGTTGCGGAGCATGGGCTCTAGGTTCGCGGGCTTCAGTAGCTGTGGGTCGTGGGCTCTAGAGCACAGGCTCAGTAGTTGTGGTGCACGGGCTTGGTTGCTCCTTGGCATGTGGGATCCTCCCAGACCAGGGCTCGAACCTGTGTGCCCTGCTTTGGCAGGTGGATTCTTAACCACTGTGCCAACCAGCGAAGTCCCAGCATTGGTCTTCTGTCTCCCTGGTGTGTCCATCCTGGGCACATGCTTGTGAAATGAGCACGTGCTCAAAATCCAGTGCAGCTCACTGCTGGGAGCTGACAGGGAGCTTGCTGGACGTCAGCAAGGGGTTCGTATCCTGACAGAGCAGGGGCTTTAACCTTAGCAGCTACACAAGGAAACCAAAGGCAAAACTCAGGTGAATGCATTAGGCCAGCAGAGCTGGTGTGCAGGTGCACACTGGGGGCACACGCAGCCCTAGAGGGTTTTGTCCCCCAGCCTAAGTTCAGGTAGCACCCAGAAGACGGGCTGAGGCCATGGGCAGTCTACTGCCCTGGTCAGGATGGTGGCTGCAGTGCCAGATGGGGCCAGTTGGCTGAGGGAGGGCATGGGATTTCTAGTTTGGGAGAACTGACTCGGATGGTGTGTGTCTGTTGTGACACCAAGAGCCCGTGCTTGGGTTGTGTTTACTTGTGTCTTTGCGTATCACCCTCCCAGTTCAGAGCCCACCCTTTTGTACTTCCGATTCTGATGCTGAGTGTAGGGACTCAGCACATGCTTGCTGAACTGGATGGAACTGATGAGGTGGCTTTGAAAGGAATATTGAAAGCTTCCCTGGGATTCCAAATCAGCGAGAAGTGAATGTCTTCTTAGGATCCATCGAAGTACCCATTTCCTCCCATTTTTGGTTACATCTTCCAGTTCCAGAAGAAAGCCTAGAACCCCACATCCTGACCTTAAAAGGAAGGAATGTCACACAGCATGGGTTTTCAGGTGTCAGAGTGCCATCGGGATAATGTGAAGAACTGGATCCCACTCCCAGAGAGTCTTACTCAGCGCACCTGGAAGGGACCCCAGATTAGTGCCTTTTTCCTAAGCACTCAGGTGATGGGAGGCAAGCTGTCTGGGAACTGCACCTAGAACGCGTAACATCCGGTCACGGGAGGATCTTGGTAAAGTGTAGGTCAGGGGAGGGAGGCTGAGAATCTGCATCTCTAACAAGCTGCCGAAGGGGAGATGCAGCTGCTACACGCACTGCATTCTGAGCAGCAAGGACACAGAAAAGTCACGGACGTGACAGTTGAGTTAGGGCTTTGGAGTCACAGGGTCACAGGTTTGAATCCAGCTTCCCCACTTCCTCGTGTGACCCGCCTCTCCCAATCCCCGAATCCTTGTGTCTCAGATGGGAATAGGTGCAGGGCTAAATGGGAAGATAATATACATAAAACATTCATTACATCGCCTGACATGCCATTCATCCTCCATGAATGTAAGCTACCCCATTATGTTGTTATTAATAATAAATCCTGCTAATTCAATGCAAATTAGTCAGAGACACTTGTTTTATAATCTCCGTCATTTTTTTCCCCACTCATTTCACCTCTGTGAGGATTTGAAATGATGTTTCCATTCCTATCATACAACACATCTAGAAGATAAGAAAAATGAATCCGTCCCCTACTGGATAGCCAGCCCATGCAGCGCCGTGAACATAGCACATCCTTAATAAGATGTCACATTAATGAACATCACAACATCTGGATGAGGGGCAGCTGATCTTATCTGTCTCCAGATGTTGGCCATTATGTTTACAGAGCTGGTGACCCAGAGCTAGGTCGATGTGATTCAGAACTGAAAGTCCCTGCAGTGAAAATTTCAGCCCCTGCAGGTGTGTTGTTTGACATCTTGGGAAACAGCAGTCTAGGGACTGGCCAGATTGCTTGGATTTCAGCTACTTGCTACATGCATTCCAAAGGTAGCTAGTGATGTAGGAGCCCATTGTTCTGTCCCAAGTTTGTTGAGAGCATCTTTAAGATTCTTTTTGGAACTAGGCAAAGGCCCCAAGGGCAGGATGATGTTTACATGATGGGAGCTTTGTCTTCCTAAAGAGCTGGGTTCCAGCCTGGGCTACACCGCTTTACACCTGTGTGACCTGGGTTCACTGCCTAACTTCTCTGAGTCCCCTTTCCCTTGGAGCATCACTGCTGGGACCACTGATGTTGGTGACCTTGATGTCATGTGCCCTGTTCTTGTAGGTGAAGCTAGAGTTGAGAACTAGACCCTGCAGGTGAACTGTGTTGATTTGAGCCATAGTTTCATGTCATTGGAACATGCTTGACTCACAGCATTAATTCACATTTAAAATTTAATTTTTGCTGCCAGTGTTAGAGTAAAAAGAACTGATGATATTTATTTTCTTTTAAGACTGGTATGTGAGGGATTCCCCAGTCATATATAGTAACCCTGGGAAGAAAGGGTGAAGGTTTTGGAGATGACAGGCTATTTCAACACTCAAATACAAGAAAGACTGAGGACCCTTTCATATCTGCCATTACATCCCATCATTGGCATTATTCTGCCTTTTTTTTTTTTTTTTTTTTCAGATGAGAAGCTGAGGCACAGGGATAGCAAATGTCTTCCCCAAAGATAGGGAGTGAGTGGAATTTGAATGCATTTAATCTGATCGCAAAGAACATGCCTTGAAATGGCCCTGTACCAATTATCACACAATTCCTCCTCACCAGACATTAATTTTTTGAACTCATAAAAGAGTCAATGACTCCAGTTAATTCAAGGAGCAGGAATCTATCTTTCTGCCTACAGTAACTGGATGAATTAGATGTTATGTGTGAAAAATGACATTTATGTTATAACGTATTTACATGCTATTGAGATTACGATCAATGGCGAATTACAGTTAATGTCTATTGTCCCAATTACTTTGCAAACACCCTGATCTACACGAAAAGCCTTTGTCGCTATAAGAGCCAGTTTCTATGATTTTTAATTCCCAAACGGTGTGTCTGATGAACCAATCAAAGAGCTAGTTAAACTACCAAGTTTTTCAGCTTAGGTCTAGAACCAGCAGAAATAACAACAGAATCCCATAGCATACCTCAATTAGGTCCATTGATCGATTCGTTCACTCATATTCATTTTTTTTCTCTTTTGACAAATCTCATTTTCATTTTTTTGCATCTTCCGTAAATATCTGTAGCTTGAATGAGTGGATGATGACCTCCTTCCAGACTCAGGAAGCTTACATCTTTGCTGCTCTGTGGCTGGGTTCTTGCTCCTGTACGGCACACAGCTGCTCACAGTGATGGCTAGCTGGTGGGTGCAGTGAAATGGGAAGCAGTTTAGTAAATACTCACTGGTGTTTCTTTGCTGTGTCCAGGCTGCACTGACACTGGACATACAGACATGAGTAAGACGATGGTGGAGGTAATGATGCCAGCTTTTACAGACTGAATTGTGTCTCACCAAAATCCACATGTTGAAGTCCTGACCCCACAGTGCGACTGTGTACGGAGACAGAGCCTTTAAGGAGGTGATTGAAGCTAAATGAGGTCATGAGGGCAGGGTCCTAATCCAATAGGAGTGTATCTTTTAAGAAGAGGAAGAGAGACCAGAGATCTGTTTCCACGTACAGAGCAAAGGCCATGTGGAGACACAGTGAAAGCCAGGAAGAGAGGGCTCACCAGTAACCAACCCTGCTGGCATCTTGATCTTGGACTTGCAGGCTCCAGAACTGTGAAAAGATATGTCTGTTGTCTAAGCCCCCTAGTCTTTTCTGGCAGCCTGAGCTGACTCGGAGAACAGCCACAGAGGCTCACTTACTTTCAGGGGGGCTGTGGATGAGCCGTGGGGCTGGGCACTGAGGATCAGAGTGATGAATGAGCCGTGGTCTCCAAGTGTCCACGGAGGTGAGTACATGGATATATTCACATCCCCGAGTGCGGAACAGGCGCCAGGAGGGGAGTGGAGAGTTGGGAGGAATTCACACAGGTGAATCTGGGGGTGGGCTGGAGCAGGAGATGGTTAAAAGCTTTCCCCCCCCAAAAAAAAAAAAAAAAAAAGCTTTCCCCAGTGCGTTGTTCAAGGTCTTGGTCTCATCGTCTGATCGTGTGAGTATTTTAAACTTCCCTCCTGGTTGTGTCCTCCCAGGCCAAGTCCTGCTTTAGTAAAACCTTTTAAAGGGGTTTAATGATGGCAAGGAATCTAAAAGCTAAATTGCATCATTTGGCAACCTTCTCTGTGTATAGACATTGTCTAAAAAGCTGGAATTCTCCTGTTAGAGTTTTATAACAGAAGGTGTTCTGCTTGGCAAGTGAAATTCACCTCCCTTTTTTTTTTCTTGCTTGAACAGAAGGGTGACTATTTTGCTCTTTAATGAGTGCTCAGGAGTTATGATAGGCTGAAAGCAAGGTTTCCTTGTGGATGATTTCCTGTGTGATCCAAGCCTCCTGAGTCCTCTAGGCCTATTTATCTGGTGCCCAGGGATGCCGTGTAACGAGTGTCCAGGGACCGGCCTTTGGAGTTGGACAGGCCTGGGTGAAGAGTCCTGCCTCCTCCATACAGCAGCTGTGTGGCTCCAGGCAAGTTACGGGATCTTTGAGAGCCTCAGTACACCCATCCGGGAAGGATAATAGTGGTACCCAGGATTGAGTCAGTGATGCAGTTATGTAAAATACTGGGCATACATCCTGGTACATGGTGGTGGCTCCAAAACTATTTTTGTTGCCTTGTAATTTGGAGGAGACTGGCAGAAATTTAATAGTGACTAGTAAGCAACCACTCTGACCAAAGGCCTCAAATGTCAGTTTATCAATCGGTTGAATTTGACCATGGCCATTTCACGTGAAATATGTAAGGACAAAATGCAGTAGCACGAACCTCTGTCTGGATCATAGTAGGTGCTCATAAATGTCACTTTCCAATTCCTTCTCATTAAGAGCAGATATTTTCTATACCTTAGCTGCAGGGCTTTACTTCCTCCAACCCCAATGGTTATTCCTGACTCTCTATGCATTAATCTCTCATAGTGGGTAAGGATAGGTTCTTATTATCAAAGCTCTTTTAATGTGACACCTGTGAGCCAGATTTGGACATTAAATTTTCAATGTTATTAACGTTCCATTTACTTCCGAGTCAAAGGTGATATTGCTGAAAATACAGCCCATACAGGTTTCTGATGTAATTCCTTAATTCAGGGTGGAGACTTGAAATCACCTGGTATGCTCTACTTAAATAATTCAGGTTAAGGGCTACCAGGTGTACCTTAAAGCACCCCGTCTATTCAGGAGCAGGCCAGCAAAAACCATTAAATACACTGAAACAGATATGAAGAGCTGTGTAACTTAGACAACTTTTATAAACAGTGAGCACCTACTCTATGCCTCATGAAATCCATTTACCCTTCAGACATCAGCTCAGAAAAATCATTTTTTTCCTGGAAACCTTCCTGGACCACTCTCCCCACAGGCGTGCGCGCGCGCGCGCGCACACACACACACACACACACACACACACACACACACACACACACACACGGTGTGTGAATCCCTGTTCTATGTGATCATAGGATGCTGTACTTCTTACCTCTGGTCTGTGTTTACTTGTTCACCACTGGATCCTCAGTGCCAAGCAGCTGGGCACACAGTAGGTGCTCAGTACAGACAGCTAATCAGCTGGCTGCATACAATGCAATGGGTGTGGATTGACTGTAGATGAGAAAGCTGATTCTTTCAGGGAAGAAAATTGGTAGCCATAAAGCCTAGACGAGGGGATTGTGACTAATAGTGTTTTCATCGCTTGTGACAAAGGCACTTTCCCACAGTGGAGTCCTCACACTAGGGTGTGAATATTGAACCCTGGCTTCTTCAGATCCAGCAGGAGTTGGTGAGAAGCCTTGCTCCTGCCTCGCGGTACAAAGAGCTTATTAAATGGCAAAATGCAGAGTTGAAAAAGTTTCTGTCCAGTAGGGGGAGCTCTGTCACTTAGTAGTCACGTTGATCCTGTTTAAAAACTTAGGGGCAGATTTTCATATACTTCTTTTTTTTATAATCACAGAGTCTCAGAGATAGGAGGGACCAAAAGTCATCTAGTCCAGCCACTCTGACAGCACGAATTCCCTCAGGAACCAAGCTTGCGCTCTCCATTATATCCCCATCCCTTCCTCTTTTAGACGTATTTACTGAGCACCTACTATGTGCCAGGCACCAAGGCTGTAAAGAAGAATGAGGTGATCACGAACTCTCCCCTTTCTCTACTTACAGCCTTGCTTGATTACCTCCCCAAACCGGGCAGCTCCTTATTACTCCTTCAGGATTCTCCTCTCTTGGGCTGCTCTGAAGGCACAGGTGTTCTTTGCATTGGAGCAGAAACTCTTCCCCGATACCTTCTGTCTCTGATTCCTGTTTGTGCCTCAGAGTTGCTTCTGGCACATTATAATTGAGTGCTGCCTTCTGGGCCTCCTGCCCCCCGAGTTCCCTTCAGATACCTGAAAAAAGGGATCGAGCCTCTTAGAGTCAGGTCTTTAATTTTCATCATTGTTTGGTCCCGACTTTGAACTGTTGTTGCAGGAAGGGGGACCCCTTCCAGGGCCCGAGAGTGGGCTCGTATCTCACACTCGGAAATGAATTGTCCGGGGAGACACATGTGCTGACAGAGCAAGAGACTTTATGGGAAGGGGCGCCCTGGTGGAGAGCCGGAGGGTAAGGGGACCCAGGAGGATGGCTCTGGGTGTCTGGCAGTGTCGGGTTTTATGGTAATTGGGCTAGTTTCCGGGTTGTCTCTGGCCAGTCACTCTGACTCAGGGTCCTTTCTGGTGGCACATGCATCGCTCAGCCCAGGTGGATTCCAGCCAGGAGGGCTCTGGGAGGTTGTTAGGACATATGGACTGGAGTCTCTTCTCTCCTTTGGACCTTTCCCGAATTCTTCTGGTTGGTGGTAGCTTGTCCGTTCCGTGTTCCTTTTGTAAGATAGCTCATGTATGCGCTTACTGTCGTGTCTGCCTAGGGCGGGCAGTTTCTGTCAGTGGTTCCTCTAATATTACGAACCCTCCTTACGGTGAGTGAGATGGGCAGGGAACAGGCAGGTAAGGTGCCTTACCATGTAAGGTACACTGTCAAAATGTACAAGTCAGCCAGATTAGACTTAAGCTTCCCTTGTAACACTTCTGAGGCCTCTTCCCTCTTTCAGGATTTCCATCTCGAGTTCAGAGTTCTTTGATTTTGGTGGCGTTGGGCACAGCCACACACCATCTAATCCAGATCCATCTGCTTACCCTCAAGTATTGGGGGCCATGGGGACATTTCCCTGGGACATGAGCAGTTTAGAAGGGAAGTATAGGGGATAACCATTTGGATCCAGGCAGTGCTGTGTCTTCGGTTTGGGAAAATATCCTTCACTGGAAAGAAAAGAATCAAACCAGAGTAGGGAATCCCCACCCGAGTAGGTGAGGAATCGATCAGAGAACACCTGCTGGGCCCTGCCTGTGGCTGCTACACAAAAAATTTGAGTTTGAATGAATAGATGAATCACTAAATTAATTAACGTATTCCAAACTTGCTGATCCTGACAAAGTACGTTCCTACGTTCTGAGGCTGTGTGTAGACAAGTCTCTCTCTCTCTTTTTTTTTTTAAGCTCTTTATTGGAATATAATTGCTTTACACTGTTGTGCCAATTTTTTTCTGTATACCAAAGCAGTGAATCAGCTGTATTTATACATATATGCCCATATGCCCTTCCTCCCCGCGACTCCCTCCCACCCTCCCTATCCCAGCGCTCTAAGTCATCACCCATCATTGAGTTGATCTCCCTGTGTTATGCAGCAGCTTCCCACCTGCCATCTGTTTTACATTTGGTGGTGTATATACTCTCTCACTTCATCCCATCTTTCCCTTCGCCCCCCTGCCCACCCTGTGTACTCAAGTCCATTGTCTATATCTCCATCTTTATTCTTGCCCTGTCACTGGGTTCATTAGAACCTTTTTTTTTTTTTTTTTTTTAGATTCTGTGTATATGAGTTAGCATATGGTATTTGTTTTTTTCTTTCTGGCTTACTTCACTTTATATGACAGTCTCTAGGTCCATCTACCTCATTACAAATAACTCAAATTCGTTCCTTTTTATGGCGGAGTAATATTCCATTGTATATATGTGCCACATCTTCTTTATCCATTCATCTGTCGATGGGCATTTAGGTTGCTTCCATGTCCTGGCTGTTGTAAATAGTGCTTCTGTGAACATTATGGTACATGTTTCTTTTTGGATTATGGTGTTCTCTGGATATATACCCAGTAGTGGGATTGCTGGGTCATATGGTAGTTCCATTTTCAGTTTTTTAAGGAACCTCCATACTGTTTTCCATAGTGGCTGTACCAATTTACATTCCCACCAGCAGTGCAGGAGGGTTCCCTTTTCTCCACACCCTCTCCAGCATTTATTGTTTCTAGATTTTTTGATGGTAGCCATTCTGACCAGCGTGAGGTGATACCTCATTGTGGCTTTGATTTGCATTTCTCTAATGATTAGTGATGTTGAGCATCTTTTCATGTGTTTGTTAGCCATCTGCATGTCTTCTTTGGAGAATGTCTATTTAGGTCTTCTGCCCATTTGTGGATTGGGTTATTTGCTTTTTTGGTATTAAGCTGCATGAACTGCTTATATATTTTGGAGATTAATCTTTTGTCCGTTGCTTCCTTGGCAAATATTTTCTCCCATTCTGAGGGCTGTCTTCTTGTCTTGTTTATGATTTCTTTTGCTGTTCAAAAGCTTTTAAGTTTCATTAAGTCCCATTTGTTTATTATTGATTTTATTTCCTTTATTCTAGGAGGTGGGTCAAAAAGGATCTTGCTTTGATGGATGTCATAGAGTGTTCTGCCTATGTTTTCCTCTAAGAGTTTTGTAGTGTCTGGCCTTAGATTTAGGTCTTTAATCCATTTTGAGTTTATTTTTGTGTATGGTGTCAGGAAGTGTTCTAATTTCATTCTTTTACACATAGCTGTCCAATTTTCCCAACACCGCTTATTGAAGAGGCTGTCTTTTTTTTCCATTGTATAGTCTTGCCTCCTTTGTCAAAGATAAGGTGCCCATATGTGCGTGGGTTTATCTCTGGGCTCTCCATTCTGTTCCATTAGACAAGTCTCTTGATAGCCTCTGAGGAGCTATGGAAAATGAGAAGAGTGCCAGAGATGAGATGAGCAAGTATGTTGTGACTGAAAGAAAAAAAATCTAATGACTAGCTGTCCTTTATTTCAACTTAATACAGAACAGATTTATTAATGGGGAATATCTTAAGTATTAGCAGTTTGGGGGGCGGCAAAGAGGTTTAAGCTGATGTGCCAGTTCTGGCCTGTTGCCAGTGCTTGTCTGTAGAGAAGAGTTGTGACACTTAATTTTGGCTTAGTGGAAAATGATCGATTAATGATGTCTGCCTCGGGCCTGGGAGTGGAGCGTGCGGCACACACAGCAGGGATTTGCTGTCCCCGCTGGTTCCAGTGGCCCCTCCTCTGATAGGAGGGAAGAGTCTTACTTAAAGTCACACAGCAGGTTAGTGGCAAGGACTGGCCTGATGGAGTATCTAAGTGTCTTGACTCATTTCAAGTGCGTATTTCTGTCACATTGCCCACTTCCGGTACTTGACTGTTAGTTGAAGATCCCTCTCATTGGGGGAGGCAGAAGCAATGGTAAGAGAACTTCATAGGAGGTGGAAACAGTGGCATAGTCCCTGAAGGGGTGATCATGTGTAGTCAGCTTGACCCATTTGACGGGGGACCAGATAGAGTAGGGTGCAGGTGCAGGCTGTGCAGAGGCAAGTGGAAGGTAAATCAATGGGCACAGGTGAGGTTAGCTCACAGAGAAGAAGTGCATGAGTCAGCCAGGCATTAATTTGGGGGGACAGGTTGGTAGGGGGGTATCTAGGGCAGTCTTGGACTAGAGAGAAGACACTCTTAAAAAATCCACAGAGACTTGAATTCTAACCACAGACTCCATGCAGACTGAACTACTAGCAGATGAGATGAACAAATAAAAAATCTCACAACCCATACGCAGCATCACCTCTGTAATAACCCTCTGTGATGTAGAAAGTCAGCATACATGAGTTTAAATGACGTGTGCAGTCATTGGATTAGCAAGCAGTGGTGTAGAACCATGTTCTGTCCTAAATTGTTAATCGGTTTTAATCCTTGAAAGAACCATGTGAAGTAGGAACAATTATTGTCCTCATTTTACAGATGAAACTGACTCTCCCAAGGTCACTAAGTGGTGGAGCCACAATTTGAACCCGACCCCCTTGGCCCCCTCAGAGTCCTTGTTTGCAGCCTCCACACACGCAACCCTGAACCACTTGCTGTATTGATGTTGCCAGCAGTGTCATGAGTCTCTAAGAAGTGCATTGCCCTGTTTTCTTTTCTAAGTTTTGTGTGTGTGACATCTTTGGGTTTATTCTATTAACAGCTGTCATACACAACACACAGCAGTGTTAACTGTATTTGTCCTGTCGTACCTGACATCCACAGTACTTATTTCCCTCGTGACTGGAAGGTTGTTCCTTTTTGAGCACCTTCATCCAATCCCCCTACTCCCCCCACCCCCTCCCCCGCCTCTGGAAACCTCAAATCTGATCTTTTTCTGTGAGTTTGTTTTGTTTTTGAAGCATAATCAACCTCCAACACCATTTGTTCCCGTTTCACAAATAGTGATTCGAAATTTCTATACATTTCAAACGGATCACATGAATAAATCCAGTGATGGTATGTTGTCATACAAAGATGTTGTTTAGTTATTGACTGTGTTCTGCACACTGCACATTTCATACCTGTGACTCACTTACTTTGTGACTGGAAGTCTGTACCTCTAGATCTTCCTCACCTGACCACCCACCCCCGTCCCAGCAACCACCTGTTTGTTCTCTGTATCTGACTCGGTTTCTGTGTTGTTATATTTGTTGTGTTTTTTTAGGTGCCACATGTAAGTGAAATCATACAGTATTTAGAAGACACCTTTTTTTTCTTTCTGTCTCAACAGAGGCCATGTCTCTGGGAGGGGCTTTGCGGAGACTATGGTGGTTTAGGAATAGCACTGGGAGTCTTCCCTCCTTTTCCTTCCTTCTTTCTATAAGCTTTCATTAGTGTCTACATTGTGTAAGGACACCAGATTACCAAGGGAGCTTACACAGAATAGGTGGGGAGTTGGGGTCGCTATTGTACTTCGATAAGATCACAGAGAATTTCAGGGATACCGTGTTAAATTGTTGTTTGTTTATTTGAGGGGAGGTTGTCTTTATCTACCCCCCCCCCCCAATTATTTAAGAAGTTAAATGGGCTAAACAACAAGGACCTATTGTATAGCACAGCGAACTATACTCAATATCTTGTACTAACCTATAATGGAAAAGAATCTGAAAAAGAATACACACATGTATAAATATATGAGTATACACTGAATCACTTTGCTGTACACTTGAAATTAACACATTATAAATTAACTTTGCTTCAATAAAAAAACATACATTTAAAACCGCAGAACAAGCAAATAAAACTTGCTATACTTAAGATAATTAACAAACATTGTGTGAATTTACAGTCATAAAAGAAAAAATTAAATGGGGGCTGGTGTTTTGGTTAATACTAATCAGAAGGCTCCCTGGCAGGTATGCCGCAGTCCTTACTTTGGACAGGTTACCTACTCGCTCTGTGCCTCAGTTTCCTCAAAAATGGTACCCACTTCCTATGTTGCTGTGAGAATGAAATGAATGGTTATAGGTAAAGCATTTAGATGGGTGCCTGGTACACAGTAAGTGTGACTACCAGGTAGCTATTATCGCCCCACAAAGTTGGGTTACCTACTCCTGTGGCTTTTTTTTTTGGCTTCTCATTTTCTATTTTTAAAACAATTTGTGCCGTGGCATGCCCCAAGGATAGCATGTACAGCTACAAGTAGAAACAGGACCATCGGGAAGAGAAAGACATCACTTCTTCCCGAAGCTGAAGATTTAAAACCCTTGAGATATGCCTTCTAAATCAGGAATCAAAATATTCAATTTCTTGGTAGTGCAGCCACAGACTGCAGTAAGTACTTAGTAAAATAGAATCAATAGAAGCACCTTGGAATTCTAAGGGTCTCAACACTTGGTCTGAATAACTCTGTGTGTATTTTGAATCACCAATTGTGCTGTGAAAGAATTCTCTACCTGGCAGATAATGAGCTGATAAGAGATCTTTCTGGCTGCCAAGCGTGGGTTATCAGGAGGGTCCAGATTACCTGAGGGGAGCATGGCCATATCTGCTGCAGGCATCGCCTGGGTCAATGTTGTATTATATAGGAAGGTGGCACGTTGCCAGTTGATTCTCAAGGTGTTGAGATGGCCTCGGCTGATGGAATATTGATCTCAGGACTGTTGGTTTCAATGGAATTCAGGAGTGAGTTGCAGTAAAACAAGGTCATGTTTAGTTTTCTAGATAGTTGCCATCCTGTTAATTTCTCTTTGCATGTAACTTTCCCTTCCGTTCTCAAAAAACATATGTTGCCTTTCTTACAAAAGGGACCTTTATGGAACTACAGGAAAATATGTTAAGAGAAGTACATCAGGCCTCCAGTGTTCTCTCTGCGAGCCCTGCTAGGAATAGAAAGACTGCAGGGCATTGATGGTTTTCAAGCCAGGTTGTAACCAAGGCGGTATGTTCATTAGATGGGTTCATAACTGCAGTGAGATATCTCAAATGTTAGGTAATCAAATCTGGTGCAGGAAGAAGAGTTTAAACTTCTAAATTAGGCGTAATACACACTCCCCGTGTATTTGAGACCCCTGAGGTGGGACCGAGCTGAGTGAATTAGAAGCAAACTTCGCTTTGTTTCCTGGTGTACAATCAATTAAGCAATTTCCAGAAGCAATGGCACAGATGGCATCTTACTTAGTTTTATAGGGTAGTTTTCTGCCCTTTGATACAAGGAGAAATGAGAGCAGCAGCAATAAGGCTTTCCTTATTACCCTCTTTGTACTTTCTTAATGAGCCTACTTGGCTTCTACTCTATGTCTTCATGGGTACAGAGGGCAAAAGCATTTTCTCCTGCCAGGTTCCATGCTCAACACTCCATCTCTACTCAGTCCTGATTAAAGGTTTGACACAGAACCATATGGAGTGTTTTTGAAGAGCTAGCACTCTAAACTAGACCCACATCTACAAGGTGATTGTGCCTCATGGGATCAAATCTTCATCTCAGCATCTTAAGATGCATCTTAACGTATATGCGTCAGCTATGGACTGAATTCTGTCCCCTTAAAATTCTTATGTTAAAGCCCTAACCCACAATATGTTGTTATTTGGTGATGGGGCCTTTAAGAGGTAATTAAGGTTAGATGAGATGGTGAGGGTGGGGCCCTGATTTGATAGGATTAGTGTCCTTATAAGAAGAGACAGCAGAAAGCTTGCTTTCTCTGCCCATCATGTAAGGACACAGTGAGAAGGTGATTGCTTGCAAGCCAGGAAGGGAGTTCTCCCACAGAACTGACCCAGCTGGCTCCTTCATCTTGGACTTCTAGCCTCCAGAACTGCAAGAAAATACATGTCTGTTGTTGAAGTCACCCTGTCTTTGTTTTGTCATGGTATCCTGAGCTAAGATATCATCTTACCTATCTAACTTAAACTTAGCATAATAAAGGCATCTTGCCAGCTCTCACTTCAGGGCTTCAAGCCCTCAAATTATTTTCCTGCCCTGTGCCTCCCTGTCTTCAACTCAGTCTTTGTAGTTCATTCCTTTGGGATTCTAGCAATTGTCTTTTTGGTCAGCTTTTTTTTTTCTTTTTGTATTTAAAATTGAAAAATAATGTGTACAGTTAGTTCTGTATCCTAGGGGGATGGTTCCAAGACCCCTGTGGATACCAAAATCCACAGATGCTCAAGTGCCTTATATAAAACGGTGCAGTATTTGCGTAAAACCTACACCTATCCTCCTGTGCACTTTAAATCCTCTCTAGAGTACTTGTGACACCTAATACAATGTAAATGCTATGTAAATAGTCATAAATACAGTGTAATTGCTGTGTAAATAGTTGTTGGTATGAGGCAAATTCAAGATTCCTTTTTGGAACTTTCTGGAATTTTTTTTCCCAAATATTTTCAATCTGTGGTTGGTTGAATTATCAGACGTAGACCTCTCAAATATGGACCCCTTGGATATGGAGGGCCAACTTTACATGGTTATCAAAACAAACAATAACTACACATTACTAGAGGTAGCTAGTCTCCTCTCTCTGTACAGATCTTAAGATCTCCAGTTTCTTCTCCAGACTCAATCGTGGATGTCACTGTCTTTGGATATCTTTTTAGATATTATATGCATATATGTGTGTTTGTATACACCTTCCTTTGTTTTTTAATGCACACACATGCATACTACTTATAGTCAGTTTTCTGAGTCTTGCTGGTAGTGTTAAGACATGCAGAAACTTGTAGCTGATGAACACATTGAGTCTCCAATATTTGTCAAGACAGTTGCTCCTCTGACTAGAGGGTCACCTCAATCTAAAGAGGACAAAACGAGGCTGAAAATGAAGGTAATGGATGTTAAATAAAAAATGCAGAGGCTTCCTGAAGGTTGGCCTACTTGACCTAAGTGGATACTTTAGAAATTCTATGGTAATGTTATAGCTGTATCTTATCACATTCATGTGACTGATCCTTGTTTATCTCTCATGTCTCACTTTTGATGTCATGTCCTCTGAGATGCTTCCTGTGACTACTCTTCCTAAAATAGCTTCTCCAACTGCTCCTAACCAGAGGATTAGCACAGCTTTCTGTGTAGCCTCGTACATAATTTCCTTCTGTTTGAGTATGAGAAACAAGAATGATTTTGCATCTTACAAATGTAAAATTATTTTCTGTTGGAATATATTCTTTCATACTATTACTTTTCCTCAGCATCAGAGATTTTAGCATTTGTAACCTTCTGAATAAGTTCAGTATCATGCCAGCTAGACCCTTAGGTCAGTGAAAATGGTAACTATCTCTTACATGTTTTTGTATCTCCGGTGCCTACCCAGGGTCTCAGCAAATCTCTTTCAAATAAAGAATAATGTCAAGAAGATTTTCCCTATATTTTCTTCTAGTAATTTCAGGTCTCATGTTTAAGTCTTTAATCCATTTTGAGTTGATTTTTGTATAGGGTGTGAGATAAGGGTCCAGTCTCATTCTTCTGCATGTGATTCTCCAGCACCATGTAATTGAAGAGACTATCCTCTCCCCATTGTGTCTTCTTGACATCCTGGTCAAAGGTCAGTTGACCTTAAATGCTTGGATTTATTCCTGGGCTCTGTATTCTGTTCCACTGGCCTATGTGTCTGTTTTTATGCCATTCACACACTGTTTTGATTACTGTAGCTTTTAATATATTTTGAAATCTGAAAGTGTGATGCCTTCAGCTTTGTTCTTACTGCTCAAGATTGCTTTGGCTATTTTTGTTGTTGTTGTTCCCTATGAATTTTAGGATTGTTCTTTTTTTGTAAAGAATGCCATTGGAATTTTGATGAGAATCACATCGAATCTGGAGTTTGCTTTGGGTAGTATGGACATTTTAATATTATTCTTCTAATCCATGAACATGGACTGTCTTTGATTTATCTGTGTCTAATTTCCTTCTTCAGTGTTTTATAATTTTCAGTGTACAAGTAAGTCTTTCACCTCTTTGGCTAAGTTTGTTCCTAAGTATTTTATTCTTTTTGTTTTTATTTTAAATGGCTTTGTTTTCTTAACTTCCTTTTTGGATAGTTTGTGGATAGACAGGTGACTGATTTTTGTATCTGGTGATTTTACTGAATTCGTTTATTAGTTCTAACAGGGTTTTTTGTTGTTAAGTCTTTAAGATTTTCTGTGTATATGATCATAAAGAGAAGAATACAGCAGTATTCAGATAGTAAACAAGCTACATAAAACCTGATTGGTAACCCAAATGTGGTCTTGACCCAACCCTTCAAGTTTAAGTACTCTCCCCTGTGGAACACATACCATCTCACACATGAAACTTTTGAGGAGGACACTGTTGGTTTATTCTGTGCCCCTGTTCCTCTCCATGGCTTTTTCTTCATGGCTTTCAAAACGCCAGATGAGACATATTTGACTCCACATTTGAGCATGACCTCAAGGGATGAAAGTGGTGCAGCTGGACTCCAGCACGGCTGAATCCCAAAGATTTGCATCAAGCCAAAGCAGCCTTACCACAATTTTTGTTTTGTACCCAAAACAAGAAGGTCTGTGGGTTTCTCTGTGGCTTTCCCCCAGTGAGTTTTTTGGAGTTATGAACCTCGCTGGGGCCTCTATCTGTTCCTCTCAGAGTCCCAGGCATGCTTGCATTTTTATTTTGTTCATATGGAGGAGAAAATCACTCTGTGTTCCTTCTTCCTTCTAGAAGCAGCCTATACTGAAGAAAAATGACGACTTCTTTTGTTCCATATCACACTCTTTCTCTCATCATGATTTACCCCCTCCATCTAACTTAGAAGCAATTTAAAATGATTTTGCTTCACATACTTAATATCACCAATTAGTATCTTAGGGGACTTGAAATTCACATTAAAAAGGGGTATGATTTCTACCCCGCTCAAGTTATATTTTGACTATATTTGAAAAGAAGGCTTTTCAGAAAGTTTTATTTTTTTCTTATTTTACTGAGCCCTTTAGTAGCTTTTTCATACCTTTTGAAGTTCTTTATTGACTTTTCACATTATTCATGATTGAGATAATTAAGGACAGCCTCCCCCACCACTGAGAAAAGAACTTGTATCTGGACTGTCTCCAAACCTGCCCATCATCTTTGGCATGTGGCTCCTGAGATGGAAAGAGACATATTACAAAATAGTTAATTATCTTCCTGAAAGTCCCCGTCTTTAATTTTGGAGGAATAAACAAATTGAGTAACATTTGAATTCCAAACTGCTCATCATATGATATGATCTTAAATTATTCTAACCCTCACTGCTGTAGAGAGACAATGTATTATTTTAATTCATAAAGAGGGAAATAATTAGGAGTCTCAATCCTTGCAGGAAATGAAGCAATTAAGGAATCACACAATCAAAGACAAATAAGATACCTAAATAGATGAACAGCAATGATATCCACAGCACCTCTACTTTGGTACTTGTTACTAAAGGGAAACTGGACACATACACGTCAGCCCCCTCTAGAAACCTGGGACTCACCCTTGCCAGGAACTGAAAGCATTTATATTACTTTGGTCTTAAACATTTTATCCAGGAATTCCTTTAGGCTTTTGGAAAAATGCACACAATGGCTTTCTGTCCTTAGGCGTGTTGGATGGTATAAAAATTCAGAGACTTTTTAATCTTGTCACTTATCACTAAGTCCTTAGGACCTTTGGGCCTTGAAGGGTGGATAGGAGCTTGCAAGTTAGACAATGGGAGAAGGACATGTGACAGTTGACACACAAGACAAGGTGTGCTCCATATTGGCTGTGGGTAAAGTTGGTGGCGTCTCGGATGCTGCCCAAACATGCCTACACATTGAGCTTTAGGCAGGGAGGAGGCATTGTGGTCTGTAAGGAGGAAAGATGCAGTCTGGTGATTTAGAAGGGTCCCCTGGGCAGCAGATTGTGACAAGAGGACTGGGCACAGAGATTCAAACCATAAGACTTAGTGGCAGGTTGCCTATGGACTCTGTGTGTGTGTGTGTATCCGTCTGTTTGTCTGTCTGTCTCTCTGTGGGTGTGTAGAGGAAGGCGTGATAGAGGAAGAGTAAAGAGGAGAGGGAGGAAAGGATGAAGAGGAGGGGGTGAGAGGGATGACCATTGACCTTGTGTCTCTATCTGAACACACATCAGACAAAAAAACTACTAGATGCTGGAAAGACACCTTATCACTTGACTCAGTCATACACTTTTTTTCATCCATGTTTTTTGGAAGGATTTGTCGAATCAGATCGAAATGTATGATGACTCTTGGCTCCTCCCTGTGGCATCTGTTCTTTGACTTCTCATCCTTCCATCTGCCTCTGGCTTTTAAGTCCTGTGATCCGTCGTTTCTTAAAGGTTTATGGCGAACTTACTCTATGCCAGGCACTGTTCCGGAGGCTGGGGATGCAACAGTGAACAAAACAAATAAAATTCCCCGGCCTCATGGGGTGGCCTCTCTTCGGTCTTTTTGAATCTTAGATTTTTAATGTGTTTTGGCATCACAATTGGGTTTGAGCATTTCTGACTATTGATCTATTTTCCTAAGAAGCAATTACGACCTAAAAAGTACTGAAGAGGAAATCCACTGCTAAGTGACTCAGATTTTCATTTTCTTCCAAAAAGCCTCATTTATGCTCCTCAGGACTCAGAGCCTCCCTGTGGCCCTGGGTGTTGATAACCAGGAACTGGCCCCGAGTCCCAAAGCAGAGCCCGCAGTTAGCTTAGCGGCTGGTTATTTCTCTAGTGTGAGGTGGGAGTTCTACTATAATTGAGATGAGGTGAGGTTTCTCTTATCTCTTCTTCAGCTCAATTAGAAAAGAGTTTTGTTTTAATTTAAAAAGTGCTCAGTTTTCAAAAGGAGGAGCTGAACGAGGACCTGGAGGCTGGTTGTTCTAAATGTTGGAGGATCACTGGACTTGGAAGAGGGAAGGCAGGAGAAGGGGTGTGTGGGGTGCAGAGGTGGGAGGCATGTCTCTTAATAAGCAGCAGGCTCAGGCCCTGTGGACACTTTGTAAGTATGATGGAGGCATCGTGTCAGGACCTGAGGTGCCCATTGAGGTCTCCTGCACCCGATGAACGTAGAAAACATTCCTCTATTTCCCTTAATGTTTCTCTGCAAGTTCCACCTCATTCCTAGCTTTAATGAGGACATCCTTTATGCCTGAACCAAACCCCTACCGTTAGAACCCAAGTCCATTACCGCCACTGCTCTCCTCTGCCAGGATTCCCATAGGAGGCAGTGAAAAGGAGCTTTTACGGCTGTGGGCTCCAGGGGCTGTCAGCCGCCTGCAGGGGACCTCCTTGCTGCTGTGATTGACAGCCCCTGGTTGCCCACGTGATGGAGAACATCTCTCCCCCGGCCCCCCTCCTATATCTCCAGACTCCTAGATTGTGCCAGTGTGGCTCATGGCTGTTCTATGCACTTCTGGTGGGCAGTGTGCTGGCCACTGACCTAGGTGAATAAAGCATCTAGTCAGTGGGTTAGTCAGAGACAGAAAGCTGTATCTCCATATGGTAAGTATTAAACTGGAAGAGTGTGTAAGTTGCAATGGCAGGATGGAAGGAAGAGCAGTTAATCCTGCTGGGAGGTGCAGAGTGCAGTCTAGCAAGGAGGTGGCATTTGACGTGAGAAATTAAGGATGAGTGGGTTTGCCAGAGATACAAGGGAAGGTGCTGTTGAGAGAACGTGGACAGATGCTCAGAGGTGCCTGACATCCAAGGCTGTCCATTAGTCCAGGAGCTAGTGCAGCATCTCCACATGGTTGGGGCTAATAAGGGAGAGTCTGCAGTATAGATCTGAGTGCCATGCTGTGGAGTGGCGTTGGATTTTGTATTTAATGGGAAATCAGAGGTTTCTAAGCAGGTGAGAATGGATTCCGGTTTTAGAAACACCTCTCTGATAGTAATGTGGAGGGCAGTTGTAAAAGATAGAAAAATAGAGGCGGGGAGCCCAGCAGTGAGATCACTGCAGCAATGCAGGTGAGCGATGATGTGGACCTGGGCTAGGGCTGTGTCTCCACTCTGACCCTCTCTCCTGAATTCTGCCGTCTTTTATGCCCATTTGATGTCTCTGCTCAAATAAACATCTCGAACTCTGCATGCCCAAGACAGAGGTACTGATCTTCCCTTCTCCACACTTGCTCCATTCCTAGCCTTCTCCATCTCCATTGATGGGAGCTCCATCCTTCCAGGTGCTCAAGAAAAAACCTTGGAGTTGCCCTTGATTTTTCTGTTTTATACCCCGATTTAGTCAGTCATAAAATCCCACCACCTTTACCTTCCTCTCCATCTCTACTGTTACCATCCTGGCCTAAGCCCCCATAATACTTGGCTTGCATTATTGCAATAATGTCTCCCTGCTCAAGCCTTGGCTCTTTCAAATCCTTGCTGAGACTTCATCTTCTCAGGGAGGTCTGCCCTACCCACCATATCTAACACTGCAGTCTGCCTTCATTCAGGGCAGCCCATCCACTTACCCACTTGCTGTCCATTTACTGTGTTTTCCATAGCACGCATCCCAGTTATATACACTGCTACTTAATTTTGTTTTGTTGTTTATTGTCTCCTTCTATGCTCAAAGGTAGCTCCACAGGAGTAGTGTTCTTGGTCTATTTGCTCACTGCTCTATCTCGAATCACCTAGAAAAGAGCCTGGCACAAAATAGGGACTCAAGACATATATGATTGAATGGATGGGAAGTTTGCTGGACAGAATGGAAGATGTACGTTAGCAGAATAGAAATTAGAGCTCATGGCATCGTATTGCCTTTGAGGGTGGAGGGAGGAAAAGAATAAAGAGTGACTCTGGGTTCCTTAACTTGGGCTGATGCCTTTACCTGATAAGGGGAAGGCAGGAGAAGAAAAGTACCTAGGGGAAGTTAATGAGTTCTACTTGAGTCACACTGAGTCTGAATGCTTGTGAAATAGCCAAGTTCAGTTACTCGGCGTATGGGTTTTCTCAACAGCGAGGTCAGGTTGGGAATAAAGTATTTTGTAGGCATCATCTATGGAGTGGATGAGATTCCCTGGGAAGAGGGAACCAAATGAAAGGGGGAAAGTATCAATAGGTGGAAAGATGCTGGGAGACATGTACCTTCATTTATGGGACACACCCAGGGTAAGCCAGCGTGTACTAGTCCACATTCTTGGGTGCACAGTTTGGTCTCCTTGGCATCCTTGGACACCTCTTAGGAAGCTGGAGAAAGAAGCTGATGTATGAAGAGGCAGAGTGAGATGATCAGAGCACGTTTTGTCACAGTCTTGGGTGAGTCTGTGTAATGCTTGGGTGGTTTCCTGGGCCCGTGTCCTCCAGCCATCTTTTTCCCAACCTCCTGAATCCTATCTACAGCATCTATCCCAGGTTGGGGTGATTCTCATGTCAAACAGGCAGACAGCAGAGCCTTAGTTTAGGGCATTAAAGAGCTCCAGCTATTGTTTTCTTCACTGAGCTGTCAGAAGGGCAATCCTGCCTATATCCTGTGCCTCTCACATTCCATGATCCATTTGAGACTATTTGCTACAAGGCTTCACATTCCAATTTTGCAGAACAGTCAGAGATCTTTTAACTGAATTTTGCCTGTTTATAAGAGCTGATGATGCTTGCTTCATCAAATGACTCTTTAAGGAAATTCAAACAGAAAGCCATTTTCTTTTCTCTGCTTTTTTCATTTTCAGAAACATCTTGGGAAAGGCAACAAATGGATATGCAAGAATCTATATGAGCCTCAAAACCAATGCTGATTGGGAGGATGGGGAGTTTGGGCTTGCATTGAATAGTCAGCACTGCTGAAAGTCAAGGTCCCTGATAAATGATGACATTTGCATCTTAATGCCATCTATCGGCAGCTTTGTTAAACTAGTCATGCCCGCTCCAATCTGTGAGGAGCTTTTGAAACAGTTATTTTAGAAAAGGAACTTTCATGCGAAAGTGCAAAAAAAAAATATGGGATGTGTTTCTTTTCAGTTGAGAGAGGGTTTTCTCAATGTGATAGCTGTTACCTTCAAGGCAGGTCCTCCAAACCTTTGTGGGCTAAGTCAGTCATGTCTTTGGGTCTTCCTCTTCTCTAGCATCTTCTTTAGGCACTGGGGCTGTTATGGTGCCCTCTGTCTTCCCAGCATAAGCACAGCTGATGTAAATGGACAATGTCACATGCTTGGGGCCTGTCTCATGATGATAGCATCCTGACAGTGCTGCTCTTCTTGCTGGTGGTAGAGGGTGTATCTGTTACTTAGTACTACAATAACACTGCGAACAAAACACTCCAAACTCAGTGTCTAAAAATACCAGTCATGTTGGCTTAAAAAATACACAACTGAAAAGTTGAGAATTACATTTTATTCAGCGGACAAACTGAGGACTTAAGCCCCGGAGATAGCCTCAGATAGCTCCGAGGGACTGTTCTGAAGAGGTAAGGGAGGGGCCAGGATATATAGGAGTTTAAAAAAAAAAAAAACACTAAAAAATGTGTAGTAGGAACATCAAAAGCTTACTGCTAATTAAAGAAAACCAAACATCTCCAGTTAATGAATTTAGCACTTTTCTAGTTGGGAAGACACAAGAGTCTGGCCTTACTGATATCATTCCTTTGGTATGCACCTTAAGTATCTTGGCCCAGTATCCTGTTATTTTCCATCCTGAATCCCCTTAGGGTGTAACTTGGCAGGGGTGTGGCTGCAGTGGCTGATGGACTGACAATTGCAACATGCTTTGTTTACTGATACGGCAGGTGGCATTCTTTGTCCACCATCAGTTATTCTTGCTTACCTGTCAGCAGGTTGCCTGATGGTTGAATGTTCTAAGCTGGATTCCTGGGAAGCTGTGCTTCACGGTGCAGATCCTGCTGGGCTTGGTTTCTTACCAGGGTTGTTCTGACGTGTTCGTTCCAGATTCCAGGCTCAAAGAGCAGCAGCTACGTCGGGGAGAGTTGGAGTCCTTCCCATTGGTGATGATGGAAGTATAAGAAGGTAAGCTAGGTTGAACGATCTTTATTGCATCAGGTCTGCCTACATCCTATTGGATGAAACAAATTACATGCCAAGACTCAAATTCAAGGTACGGGGAAGCATTACCTGCCATCCTGAGAAAAAGAGGACCGTGTTGCTAAACCTAGTATCAGTCAAGCAAGTACATACGTTTCTTGTGTGGGAGGGGAGTCGGAAATGAGTATTTGCTGGGCATTATTCTCTGCTTCCTCAATCACCTGTCATTTCCGGGCCATGTGCAAGGTCTCAACACATTGATTTTTCTGTGCAATCAACTGACACTTTTGAGTCCGTACTGTGTGCCACGCACTGTGCTAAGCACTGAGGTTATCGTAACAAAGACACAGAGGAAATTTGAAGCACACAGATCCTGGGATCCTTCTGGGACTCCTAACAGAGGCCTGGTCTGATTGGCTGGAGAGAGACAGATTTGGTCTTGAGCTTTGGGAAGGGAGTCAGTTTAAATCTTGGAGACCCTGCCTCCTATGGGCAGCGAATACAGTTGATATTTCCCATTTTCAAGAGGCTAAATTCTTTTTACCAGCCTCTGGCCTTCTAAGGACACCAGGTAAGATTTTCCTGGTCTAGAGGGAAGATGTGGGTCTGGGACCCTGAATTTAGAAAAGGCTTAACATCAATGAGTCAGGGAGACTGGCTGAACTGGACCAGGATTTCTGGGACCAGGCTTGTCAAGTCCAGGCTTCACCTGCTAGGATTCTGAGGTCCTCAGAGAGGTGGCTGCCACCTCAGAGATTTCTAGGACTTGATCAGATTCAACCCAAGGGTATATGACCCAAACAGAAGCTTCCAGAACTCACAGAAACAGTAGACAGCATGGCTAGATGGCAGCAAAGAAAGCCTTGTGTTGGTATTTTCTGCAGTTGTGGCTGGTTAATACCTGTACACTTGATTTTTCTCTGATCATGACTGATGCTCAAAGGTGTCTTTGAATTGATTCATACATGTTGCCAGGGGCCATTCTGATTGCATTTCACAAAGAATTACCTAGACAAATGTGTTGTCCACTTGTGTCAGTGGGGCACCAAGTTCTAAGACCAATTTCAAGGAGAAAAGCTCTCCTAAGGGATAGAGATTGGGAAGTGAAATAATGAAGGCGCTGGAAAGGAAGCTTTCATTCAGTCTCTCAGAAAAGGGTTAAGTAAAGTTTGGTGGGTATCCCATGATGGCATAAGTCATCATCAAAGATGCAGTACACAAATGTGATTGGAGCAGCATTGGTTTTCACTGATTTGCTCAGCACTGGTTGCATCGTCAACTAATTTTCAAAGTTTCGCGGGATTTGGCCCTAGAAAGTTTAGTGTTAGCAGCTAAGTTTTTTGAACCCTTGATGTTTCATATGTTTGAATGCACAGATAAAGTGAATGAAAGGAACCCTGTGTAATCACCTCATAATCTGTTATGTCATTTGTCAGCCATTGCAGTAAAATCAAAGCTTTTTCACCATGGCAGTGACTTTTAGAGCCATCCCTGTAAAGTGATCTCTTTAAGGCATTTTCTGAAGCACAGATTCCGTGGTCCTTTCTGAAACTGACCATCTAAGGCTTCTGTGTAGTAGGGGTCAGCAAGCTACACCCTGAGAGCTAAGTCTGCCCTGCCATCCGGCTCTGTAGATAGAATTTTGCTGGAACACAGCTCTGCTTATCATTCACGTACTGTCCATGGCCATTTCTCGGCTCCAACAGCAGAGTTGAGGAGTTGCAACGGAGGCTTTATAGGCCACAGAGCCTGAACTATTTCCTATCTGGACATTTACAGATAAAGTGTGCTGACTCCTACTGTAGAGAGGAGGCTGGGTAAACTGGCATGCACAGAAACTGAGGATACGGGGCAGGAACTCTTCTGGTTGTGGTAGGATCCTTTCTGGAGTCTGGGTCTGCAGACCCCAGGTGAGGATGGGGCTTCTGTTATGGCTGGATTTGTGGACCCAGGGATGTCACCAGGACTCTCATTCTCAACCTCTTGCCTCTGCTTTCTTCTGTATTGACTTTATTCTCAGGGAAGCTTTCTTTAAGTGGTATAGAAGATAGCCAACAGCAGATCTGGGCTTATACGGTCCTTACTTTTTATAACTGCTGAAGGAAGGAGATTGTCTTTCTCCCAGCATCTATTGTAACCCACATCCCAATTCCATACGGCTCTGATCTGGGTGCCCAAGCTGGACCAGTTTCTGTTCTCAGGAGGATAGAAGGATCTGTACTGCGTGAGCATTTGTGTTATAGATCCATCTTCTACTCTACTCAAGGGGAAAAGAAGGACCATGCATTTGCAGCCCTACCAGCTCGTGGAAGAGGGGTTTCTGACAAGAATCAAAGGGAAACAAAGAATTGTTGGGAAATTTGGAGACAGCCTAGAATCTAAGAATTCTTGAGACGTTTATATTTGTCCCATTTTACCTCTCACTACGATTTCTTCCAGCTGCTGAATTTTCTGCCTCTATGACCTGTCTTGCACATTGCAAACCCTGTCCTCTTCTATGACTACTTGGTCTGTGCTGTTCAGAATGTCTGTTGTTTCATTCCCCCCAAGTTCAATTAAAGAAGGCTTTTGTATGGTGCAGCTTTACCATAGGCATGCAGTGTCTGAGGGCAAAAATAGCATAGTACAGTGGAGACAACTTAAAATTTAGTGTTAATTATTACTCCCAAGAAAAGTTAACCATTCCTCACCATAGTGAAATTTTTTCTAACCCTGTGCCCCTCTAATGCCCCAGCTCACTACCATATTCTTGGTCAATTCTCCCCCTTAAGACCTTTTTTCTCACTAAACTCCAGACTCCAATATCTGAAAGTTTGTGACAAAGTTTGCTCAGACTGGTTTTACTTTCTCTATGCTGGCTAAAAGTGGGCTCCAGAACAATTTCCGCCCCCTAAACTTGTTAAGGATCTGTGAAAAACAAAATGCATCCCTCCAAGGTTGTCAACCTTTCAATACTAACAAAAGTTTTGAAGGTACTGTGCCGTTGTCACAATGGTTGTAGCAGAACAGAGAAAGGGAAGCGGGGGAGGGGACTGGGGAGGATTTTATTTGCTTTCATATGCATATTATTCTTTACCTTTAGAAATTACAGTCTTCATAAATGGCTTTTCCTGTAAAGAAAACCTTACTACATTATCAGTAAAGTATATAAGGCTCATGTGGCCAAAATCAGGGATCATGTGCCTTTCTTTTGCAAGTCACTGGTCCAAGAAGATGAAGATCTGAATCCAACTCACACTCCAGAGGAGTCTAGGAGGAGCCCATTCTGGATCAGTTGAAGCCCAGATATCCTACAGAATAAGAAAAATGTTTGTTGTTATATGCTATTAAACTTTCAGGGATGCTTGTTACACATTATTATTGCAGTAGCAGCAGACTGATACATTGAGGCTGAAGGTCAAACCCAGTCTGTGACCACAGCCCTTGCTTTTTGCTGTGCCACACCCGCTTCTTGCCTCTAAGGACACTTATTTTTGTCTTAGCATCTTGATGCCTTTTTTCTCTTCCTCCTATTAGACCATCAGTTCCTAAAGGGCAGAAAGTTCATTTCTGCCACCTTCCCCCACACCCCCATATCTAGCATAAGTCTCTATACCTTATTGCTTGTTCAAGACAGACTTTTGATAAATGGTAAATTTAAGACTCATGGTGGTGAAAGCCACAGATGGAAATTACGTCCTAATTACCTACTGGTAAATAAAATCACTGGTCTCAGGTGGAACCAGATGAGATTTAGAAATGGATTGGCACAAACTCATCTCCCTAATAATGACAGGGCTTAGACCTGGCAGCAGAAATAGTGAGGTGAACCACAGTAATTTTCTTGTAACACTGATGGTCTCACCATTATTTTACCTTAGTGCATGGTGAAAGGTATTTTTGGATTCATCCGAAAGGGTTTGTGATTAGAGTTAGTGACTGTATAAAAATGAAGATAGTTTACAGATAGTGTTCTCTGCTTTCCCAAGAAAGCCGTTCTGTCTACTGAGAAAACTGGGGAGTATTCTTTTTTGTTACTTAACTCTTTTCATTTCCTGGATTTAGTCAAATAGGTTTCCTTAAAATGGCCAAAAGCATGACATACTGGTATGTAATATGCTGCCACATCTGTGTTCTTTTATGCTTTCTGGTGGGACTTAACTGCTCTAACAAAAAAGTATATCAAACTATAAAAAATGGAAAGAAAATACAAAAGGATACCGTGGAACCTTGCTTATTCAAGGCAAAATCAAGGCACAGATGTTACAGGTCAAAGATACGTGGGGGTAGAGTGGCTAAAAAAGTCAGCTCACCCAGGACATGGCGTGATGATTCTTAGTTTGATCCTGAAATAACTTTGGCTGGTTTTAGTCAAATGGTAGTAAAAATAGGAAAGGCTATCACAGACAGAAAGGCTCAAAATAGGGCTGTGATCATCTCTTTTCATGTGATACCAGGGAGAACAGATATGGAACTCTCCAGTATGTGCGAACCATTTCTGCCTTGGCAAAACCGAAGGGCCTGGCAGGACCTCAGAAAAGAGAGAGGTTGAGAAAGTTTTAGCATCTGGTTAAGGTCAAAGAGGAGATGAAATATGTCTTGGTTATGCCTAGTTTCCTTAGAAAACTTTTGCAGTGACTTCCATTTGCAAGAGAACAGGAATGAGGTCTAAAAAATGTCACTGTGACCCTTTATGTGACATAAAGCCCTCTTAACCCCCTCAGAGCCTTCAGGGATAGAGTCTGGTTGAAGGTATGAGTTTCTGAGGCAGAGACTGAAGGCATTTCAAAGAAAACTCCTAGAGTATTAGAACATCTCAGTGCTGGTCAGCTGGTCCACCTTTTTGCAGTACAAGACAGTTCATCCAGTGATTCCGCTAGAGTCCGGCTTCTGACCTTCAGCCTTGCAGGACCGGAAGTTCCCTCTGGTTGCTGACTCGTGGGGATATTAATCACAGAGATACTGAGCCATTCAAACATTGCTGCAAATGTACAGATATATGCGGTATTGGAGCATTCAAGGAGAATACTCATGTTTGCCTAAACCAGCATGTCCTAAAATCTCTGACCCATTCACATCATTCCTTCAGCAAATACTCACTGTATGCTTGCTGAATGCTGGCCATGCAGGGGACCATGCTAGAGGCTGTAAAGTTGTGGGAAACAAAACAGACTGCCCTGTGTCCTTGGGGAGCTTACATCCTAGGGGGCAGATGAGTCAATACATAAGATCATTGCAGATAGTGGAAAAAACAGTAAAGGTAATTTAAAACAGGATGATAAGAGTGAACGGAGGTGCTACCTGTGATTCTTTGTGGTGTTCCAGTCCCTGCTTCCATTGGTCCCTGAAGACCAGCTGTAACTATCAGTTTGATTATGAGCAGAGCCTCTGAATCCCTTTGTTTGTGTAAGTTAGTGCCAGTTGGGTTTCTGTCATTTCCGGTCCGAGTCCTGACTCATGTGTTTCATGACTAATAAAGCAAAGTCTGGACTCCTGAGCCTGGCATCGGAGGCCCCTCTCGATCTGGTCCCTGTTGGCATTTGCAGCCCTCATTTTCACTGTATCCCCAAAGCACCGTCCACTCCCCATGACACCGCTAGTCCCCTTCTGCCGTGCCTGCCTAATAGGACAGAGATAGTGCTTTGGAACCTTCTACTGGGACCTTTATAGCGCTGCCCAGTGTCTAGAATTACCCCTGTCCCAACCCCCTGGCCAGTGTGTCCACATGTCAAATACAAATGGTGTTCACGGCCCCATTCACATCTTCCCTCCCCCCGGAGCATTTCAGATGCTTCAGCTAAACTGAATCTTCTCAGTGCACGTTGAACCTCTGTCAAAGCATTTAATAAAATCTGCCTTGCAATGTAATTACTTACATTATGGGTCTAATTGCACCTCTAGCATGTGAATCCCTAAAGAATGGAATCTCTGCATTTAAAACCTTTTAACTTTGTACTGTCTTCAGTGCTTGGCAACACAAATTGAATTAGCATCTCTGATATAGAAATACGGTAGAAGGTGTAAAGTGCTATAAAGAGTATGGGGTAATAAAAACAAAAACAACTCTATTTTGTGTGTTCTCTGTGACAGGCATTGCATAATGCTTGAGACAGAACACGTAAGCCTTGTATTGGCTAACAGAGGGTTAACTTCTCTAACAGGCAAATCTTGACGTCTCGGTGGTTTAATATACTGGTTTATTTCTTGCATATTCACCGATCCATTATTTGAATTTGAAGGACAGCTCTCCTCCCAAGGTGATTGAAGGACTCTTGCACTTCCTGGCCCGGCAGCGGGTAGAGGCTGTAACGCCATTTGCTGAGTCCTTTGCTGTGTTAGTGAGTGTGGACAGCTGCCTGGAGATGCTGGTAGGCCGGGCCTTGAGGTGGTGGGAATCACTTCTGCTCAGGCTGTTGTTTAGAACTTGATCACATGACCCCATCTCCTTGCAGAGAGGCCTGGGCAGCAGGGTCCCTGGCTGAGCAGTGGTCCCAGCATGGCTATACTCTGAGGAGAGGGAGCGTGAGCCTTGGTGGACAGCTGGCCATTTATGCTGTAACCATTATAACAACTGTATGAGACAGGTTCTTTTTTTATTCTCCTTTTATAGGTCAGGAGCTTGGAGAAGAGAGATGATGTGACTTACGGAAGGTACCCTCCTAGAAAGTTCAGAACCAGGTTTAGAACCCAGGTCTCTCTGTCTTTCAAAAGCCACCTTGGCATTGATACATAAGGCAACATCATTTCTCTTTGCCACCCATCTGCTACATTTCCCAGATTGCGAGAAATGGTTCTCACATCAGTCTCTCACTGTAGAGCATGCTCAGTAAACCTTCCAGGGTCTCCCTTCGAGGATCCCCTTCTGTCTAGGTATTTGTGGTCTCTGAGCATGGCAGGCCCCATCGTCCCGTCTGTGGCCAGACTGCACCCTTCCTCTTCAAGCCCTCTGGGTCTGCTGCATCCAGGCCCATGGTGTATGCCCTTGAGGTTTATGCCTGGTGGCCCATGATGTCCAACAGCTGTGGACCCACCGCTCAGCACATGGAGACACCGTGCCGGGGGGAGTCAGGTGTCTTGTCTCAGGAAAGCATTTGGTGGAGGGTGCGGAGGAAGAAAAGTGGGAGAAGGAGCCGGTCTTTTGTTCTCAGGATGTTGTGTATTTCAGTCAATATTGAAGAGTAAACATAAATGAAAAAAATGGACGCAGTTCAGCCCATAGCTTGTCATTGCTATTCCAAGAAGGAGAGCTGGAACTAGGGTTCACTGTTGGCTCTTAAGTTTCCTATTATAAACCATCAGCAGGTTTATTATTTATTTCTGAAACTATCCTCCATGTCCCAACGTGCTGTGCTGTGGCAGATTGGGCAGGGCTTTTATTAGTTAAGGTCTTAGCTGACAGTCTTTTGGAGGAGGTGAAGCATGGGGGCAACGTGACAACAGGTGGATGCTTTTTGCCAAAAGGCAGGTCAGGACTGTGAGTGGCATCGTGGGTCAGAGAAGGGAGGGGTCTCTGTGCACTGAAGCAGCCAGCAAAGGCTTCCTGGAGGAAGAAGAGCTTGCTTTGAAGCCGGAGAGGTGGGTGGGACTTAAACAGATGGAGAGGGAATGGCAGAGCACGTCTGGCCAAGAGAAGAGAGGCAGACTTGCTGGGGCTGAATGAATAGAGGTGCAGCCAGGGTCCAGGGAGGGTAGGGATGAGACCTGCCCCGTTGCATCAGAGCTGAGGCTGGGGAAGCAGCAGGAGATGGGAGGGTCTGGGAGACTGAGAGGGTAAAAGGGGTCAGAGGACAGAGTATCTTTGGAAGATGACCGGAGAGGTTTCAACAGCTGAGCAGAGGGTCCCACTTGCGGCTGTTTCCCAGTGAGGGCTTGTTCTTCCTTGATAGGTTGGGGGTAGGACCAGGAGGTCAGTTAGAAAGCTTGCCTGTTCACACATTAGCGCGCCTTGAGGGGCAGAATTTAAGAAGAGTTATTCATCCTGTGTCCCTGTAACCCTTGTCCTTCTCTCTTTCTTTACCCTGAACCGTCACCACCACCATCACCCCTGCAGGTGATGCATCCCTCCAGTTCCCTGTCTTGGGGACGTCCGTGCACGGGGCCGAGTGTACCAAAGAACAGCATTCTTCTGTGCTTTCCCAGGTTTTTCGTGCCATCCTACGGACAGGTTCTCGAAAAGTGACTAAGCTTGAACATCTGTCAGACCAGTTGGGTGAGTGCAGAGCTTGATTAAATTTGATTTCACAAAGTAAAGACATAGTCCCTGTCTTGCCTTTTAGCATTTTAGGGTCATGGGTGCTGCTTTGATCCTGTAGCAGGGTGGCCAGTGCTGGCAGTGCCTCCCCTCCATCATCCCTTCGGAGCCCTGTGCTATTTTAGACCGCACGGGCTTGCAGGGTGCCTTCCCTCCTGACCCAAGTTTGTTTTCTTAGGAAACAGACTGAAGTAGGAATTGAGAGCAGGAGGTTACCTGGGGAACGTAACCTTGGGCAAGGCTGCTTCCCTGGCCAAGGGCAGTTCCTGGGCAGGATTGCAGCTGGGGAATGAGGCCTTTGAACCTGAAAGGGGGGATGCAAAGTGGGGGGTGTCTGGGCAGAACAGCACGGCACCCACCATAGCTCCCAGCAGCTGAGTTTTCTCAGCAAAGAGACAAGAGACCCTTTGCTCTTTCCTTCAGAAAGCCTGGACCTGCCTGGGAATCTGCATACCTCAAGGTAGTCCGTAACCAATGACGGACACAAACGCCCAGCTTCCTTCACTCCCATGGCCACAGTTCTGAAGTGTGACCCAGCTTGTTTCCAGAGTTCCCCTGTGAGGCTGAGCCATGGTCCCCTCCGTGGGGCAGATACCTGCCTGATGTCCTTCTCTTGTTTTGTCCCCTTACCTTCTGGGTCCCAGGTCCGCATTAAGATAGTTACTGTTTTTTTTCCTGGAAATGCTTCATAATAACTCACTTTATCCTGAGTCCTACAGTCAGCATTGTCTGTTCTGGGAAAGTCGATCCAAGACAACCAGCTTTGCGACCCTGGGTATGTTATTGAACCTCTCTAAGCCTCAGTTTCCTCATCTGCAAAAATGAGTTTAACAAAAACAATGAATGTGTAGGATTGTTGTGAAAGCTATGAGAACATGCCCAGGACAAAGTAAGTCCTGACTAAAGAAAGCTGTTTTTAGCAGAAGAGTAATACTCTCTGGGTTTGGCTAGAAAAGCCACATATTGCATCATTTTAGCTGAAAAGTGTGAGCTTTGCATTCTCTACAATTGGACTTGAAACTCCCTTCTACGCCTGAGGTCTTCTTTCTGCGTTGTTTCAGCTTTAGTTGCGAGTATCGGCTGCACATTTTTTTTTTTTTTCTTTTCAGTGTGAAAGGAGGAAATCCCTGAAGGAAAGGTCCTGAGAGTTCTTTTGAATTTCTGTATATTGAGTTTCTTGATAGCCTCTCCTTATAAAGAACCTCTTGAACTAATTAAGCTAATTGGAGATGAACCTGGCTCATTTTCACATGCGGCCTAAGCGAAAGTACCTAATATTTAAGAATGTAAATTTCATGAAGTTTTTGAAATATATTTTTCAGTGGGGATCTTGGTGGTCGGGGTCTTCACTTGGAGTCGATGGGGAAAAGCAGAAGGGCCCCTCATCCCTGGGGTCACCTGCGCCCTGGATCCTACTCTCCTGTCCCATCCTTGTTGACGGGGCCATTTGCTCTGCCACCAGGGCTGCTGTGGTGACCAGAAACCACATGGGTGACCCTTGAGGACTGATGGCTCTGCGGGACCATGCTTGGCTGCAGTCCTCAGTCTCAGGTGTCCAGAGTGAGTCCGGCACATCGTTTTGAATTTGTCAAGGTAGCCCCGCTTGGCTGACTGTGGCTGCCAGAAGAGCTGTGTTATAAAGGATTCTGAGTTCCTTTTTGACTTCTGTGGAAGAGAGCAGAGATTGTTAGTAACATCTGTTGTGGGTATTGAGGAGGAGATGATGGTGTGTTTTCCAGCCTGATGTAGAGTTCCATGTTTCTGCAGAGATTCTAGATTTTCTATGGGTAATAAAATTTCCCTATCATTTAATACAACACTATATTATATATTGTATATTGGATTCTATTGTAACTTGGAGTATATTCAGATATATTCATATGTGTAATTATATATAATACATAAAGTAAATATATATAAGATGAAAATATATGACAACATACACAGGAATGTACCCCAAATTTATATACATATATGTGTGTGTGTATATACACACACACACACATATACACATGAATCGCAAAAGAGGAGGAATATGAGTAATAGCATCCATCCCCTTTAACTTTCTTCTAAACCCTCATTCTCAAATGAATTCCATTATCAGCTAAAATTACCTGTGCTTACAAACTGTATTACCCTTGACAATTTTATTTCATTTTTATGTGACTTGGTTTGCTCATCTGTTAGATGGATGAGAGGGTCTGCCTCCCAGGGTTGTCATGGGAACTACTCAGGACATAAGCAGTGGTACATAAGTAGACTGAGATGTATTAGCTCTTAATATTCAAATCATATTATGGTGTATCAAGCACCCACTGTTTGCCACCAGCCAATATTCTGTGGAGGCTGCTTTTTGATCTCCAAGGCTGTCCACCCATCTCCCTTTTCAGTCCAGAGGAGGAGAAAGTAATTTTCATTTTTGTCAGCACTGCTGATTTTCTGATGAAGTTTCCAGGACATGGAAACCCCAGAGAGAAGGCTTCTTCTTTAATAATGTTGAGACCCAGGGAAAATGTATACATGATAGAGTCTGTGTCTTTTCCTGTAAGGTCTGGAAAATGAAATTAAAGCTCAACGTCTTTTCCCTTATTTACCATAATGTTGATGGAATTTACTATTAAAGATAACTCTTTATGTAACTTAACTCATCGGGTTTTCTCATGTTTAGATACAGGGATCATTGTCAGTTAGCTTTGCCATTGCAAGGCAGGGTGGGTTTATGGAAAGCACCAGGGTTTTGGTGTCAGAGTTGAATTTGAATCCCAGCACCACCATGAACTGTCTGACACTGTAAGCAAAGCGACTTGACCTCACCAAGCTTCCTGTCCTCAGCTGTAGAATGGAAGACTAGCCAGCCCCTGCCATCCGTTGGGTCTCTGCAAATTAGTGCTTAGAGCCTGCTGTTTGGTGAGAGTTGTGCCTTACAATCAGGGTCCCAAGGTCCTGCAAACTTCTGAAGTGCCTTCTGAATCTCCAGAGAGGAAATTAAATTACGTCTAGCTGGACTCAAATATAATGTATTATACTTTAAACTTTTGTAAATCAATATACCTGTGTAGGCTGATCTGGTAATTTTGTTCAAATTACGGGGTCATTCCCAACCCAGGGAAGGTACCCATAGTCCGTGGTGGGTAGCTGCTGGATAACAGAATTCCCTTTCCCAAAATAGCCCACAAATGCCCACTCAACACATAAGGCCCTTGGAACGTATCATGTGAAATTTACCTGCATTGAGCTTCTATAATTGCCAGTGTACCTGAGTTAAATTCTAGCTCTGTCACTTGCTAGCTTTGGGATCTCAGCTTCTCTAAGCCTCAGTTTCCTCATCTGCAAAATCAAAATGAAAATGTTTTCTTCAGGGAGTTATTGGAAAGATGAAGCGATGTCTGGCCCACAGTAACTGTTCAGTCAATCGTACTTGAGCCTGCTCTTCTATTATGGTAGTAATGCTTATTTGGACCAAACATATCAACACTTTTGTGGAAAATGTGTAAGATGAACATCAACTTAAGATTTCAGAAACACATCTTCCTGCCCTGTGCTACTCTGGAACCAGTGTTCTCCCAGATCTCAGTCTCAGAGGGTGGCTCCCACTGTCTGGGGGGAATGTCCCGGGGGAGCTAAATTTGGGGGCAGTAAAAGAATAGGGTGGGGACTTCAGGATGGAGAAGTTGTAGGGGGCCTGACCAGATAGGGAGTGCCCTTGGGTTGAATCTCAGCATCACCTCAGTCACTGCCTTTCTCCTTCACCAGCCAGGATGCTGTTTGGTCTCCTCTCCGATCTTCCATGGGAGTTCTTCTCCACTGGAGCCCCAAGAAAGGTAATCTCAGGGTTTCCTCCTGCTCTCCTGCTCCTTTTGCAAGTTTTAGGGTCACTCAGGGTTTCCTTAAATGGTTTTATTTTATAGAAAAAAATTGTTTTCCGGTGATATCACTTGTAAGTGGAATCTTAAAAAAAATGATACAAATGAACTTATTTACAAAACAGAAATAGACTCACAGACGTAGAAAACAAACTTATGGCTACCAAAGGGAAAAGGGGGGATAAATTAGGAGCTTGGTATTGAGAGATACACACTACTATATAAAAAATAGATAAACAATAAGAACCTACTGTATAGCACAGGGAACTATATTCACTTTCTTGTAATAGCCTATAATGGAAAAGAATCTGAAAAAGAATATGTATGTGTATATATATGTATCTGGATAACTGAATCACTTTGCTGTATACCTGAAACTAACATAACATTGTAAGTCAACTATTCTTCAATTAAAATGTTTTTTAATGTTTATTTTAAAATTTACATATGGTAAAATTCACTCTTGGTGCACAGTTTTATGTGGTTTGACACATGCATAGAGTCTTGTTACTATCACCAAAATCAAGGTACAGACCATCACCCCCCAGAGTTCCCTTTGGCAGCCCCTTAGTGTTTTATACTCCTGATGAAAAACAAAGTGTCAGGCAGAGGGGAGTAAATAACTTTTTTTTTCCAATTTGCCCTTTATTCTTTTCTCATATAGAATCTGTTGAGGAAGGTAGAGTCCCCTCTAAGAGGCTGATGGACCACACAGGACTGTTCTGTGGGAGCCCATTGCTTTCTAGGCTCTCCGAGATCTCTCATGGCAACCAGAGCAGGGGTGGAGGTTCCAAAGCAAGGGGCAGGGACCCAGCTCGATCAAGGAGACCACCAGAGCCAGAGGTATCAAAGGAAAGCTCAGAATTTTTTTCCCCCTGCTCTCTTACCACACAACTGCCTGCTGTAAAAAATCCTGGACTGTAGTGCAATGAGCTGAAAAGCAAAGAGTAGCTCAGAGCAGAGGATACAGGAGTAAATTGGGAAGAATGAATAGGATGGGAGAGAAGTATTAGGTGGCTGAACAGGAGAGCAGAGAGAGGTTCCAAGGTTGTTTTCGGAAAGGTTTGCATCAGGACCCTGTCAGCCCAGTGTCATCTTTGTGTGGTTGAGAATATGCAGCCCTCTTCTCCTTCTGCAGCCCTGCACCCACAACTCAGGGGTCTCTGTCCCAATGCACCCTTCAGAAGGGCATCCTTGAGCAGCACACAACTTGCACATCCTTTTGGTGAGAACATCCATTGTAGTTCTCACGTGAATCTGGCATCTGTGTTCAAGGAATCTTTCCCCACTTACCCAGGATAGCAGAGAGGTTGCTGAATAAAAAATGGTTTGTGGACAACACACCAGCTTCAGCCATCAAACTTTTTGGCAGAAATATGAAAAATGCAGGCCAGACATTTCCATTAGAACCCTGGCTGTCTGTATGTCTTGATCTTACTACGGAACCTGCGGTAGGTAAATGCTCGGGCTTCAGTAGCTGGCAGCCATTCCCTGCCTTTGTGTTTCACATTTCAGTAACAAATCTCAAATGTCAAAATGCATGTCACTCTCTAAATAAAATTTTACACCAGAGAATGGGAGGAATGTTGCTGTTGAGTCATGGGATGTCATGCCTGACAGGAATGCTGATGTCCTGAATGGGCGGCTGATAAGGACAAAGGAGAGAAGTGGGAATATTTTGCTGGGTGTGAGATTTGAGATTTGTGTCTGGCAGTGTTGAATATTCCTCACCTGTGACAAAATCACAGCCTGGATCAGAGTTCCATGTGTAAGTCATCTCCATCCTGGGTCTGGGTGTAGTATCCCATGGGCTGGGAATATGGAGTAGTGTTTTATTTATTTGCCTGGAAGCCTTGAAAGAGTTTTACGGTTTTTTTGTTTGTTTGTGTGTTTGTTTTTATGGTCATGTACTGTTATTAATTTAAAACAACTTCAAATTTTTATTTTTTATACAATTTTTAAAGCTGACCCTCCATTTATCGTACTTCCAAAATACTGGCTATATTCCCTGTGTTGTGCAATATATCCTTGTAGTTTATTTTGTACCTAAGAGCTTGTACCTCTTAACCCCCCACCCCTGGAATGCCCTCCCCGCTTCCCTCACCCCACTGATAACCACTAGCTTGTTCTCTGCATCTGTGAGTCTGCTTCCTTTTTGTTGTATTCCCTAGTTTGTTATATTTTTTCGATTCCACTTATAAGTGATATCATACAGTATTTGTCTTTTTCTGACTTATTTCACTTAGCATAATACTCTCCAAGTCCACCCATGTTGTTGCAAACGGCAAAATTTCATTCTTTTTTATTAATGAGTAGTATGCCATTGTGTGTGTGTGTGTGTGTGTGTGTGTGTATGTATCCAGTCATCTCTTGATGGACACGTAGGTTGCTAAGCTCTTTTAAAGATGATCGTTTCCCTTTTTTTTTTTTTTTGATACTCCATGACAGCTACATTGTCGGGTATGTAGCAGTTCCTCAATACCTACATCTGTTGGGTTGATGAAGATATATGGCAAGAACATATAACAAGTGCTTTTATTTTTTAAGGATTCCATAGCAATGCTAATTCTTCATCACTGTGTTGGTAGATAGTGTGGCTGGAGGAAAAAGACCAGACTTTGGACTTGGATTCAAATCTTTCCCTTTTCTGCTTCTTACTATTTGTGCAACCTTAGGAAAAGAAAAATTTTATGAGTTTGTTTTTCCTTTTTATATCAAAGCTTACAAAGGGTGTAGGTTGAAGGACCCTTTCTCCAGACAAAACAGAGTAGGATAATAACCTCTCTCAGTTAACATTAAACTTGAGGGTTGGATGTGGGTATATGAGTCAGGATATCCTAAGTGTTGCTGCTGTAACAGACAGCTCCATGGTCTCAGTGCCTAGGACAACAAAAACCCATTTCTCATTCATGCACGTTCTCTGGGGGTCCTGGTAGCATCCAGAGTGGTTCTCCACTTTCCATCATCCAGGCTGCCTTCCATTTCAACATGAAGTCTCCTCCCTGACCCCTGCAGCAAGAAGAGAGTGCTAGAACATTGCACAGCATCAAGTGCTCCAGCATGAAAGTGACACATGCTGCTGCTTCTCACAACCCCTAGGCTGGCATGCAGGGTGGGAGTCAGGGAAGTTTAACCTCTCCATCCCTCCAGAAGGAGAGGAGAACTAGATATAAAAGGACATTAGATGCCTCTACCACAGTGCAGGAAGTAGATTTTTAACCAAATATATTAAATGTGTAGATCTCTAGAGAGCCAAGTGGCTACTGTTTTCCAGAAGAATATTGGACTGTTGGTAGTGGGATCAGATTTCCATAATTCCAGAAATATTCTGCCAGCTCATGAGATAAGAGTTGAATTTCCATGCTTTTATGAACCTGGGTTTTCACTTCTATATCAAGCTTCCTTTTTTTTTTTTTTTTTTTTTTTGCCAGATTCCTTGGAGCAACTAGAAAAAAATGCCATAGCTGTGACTTTAATGAAGTTATTTAACTTTTCTGAGGGGCTGTAAAGTGAGATGGCAAGATTAGACTATTCTTTTCCCTCTGCCACGCTATTGTGGTGTCTGTAGATTTTCGTGGTCACTGTCAGCAGTCCTGAGAGATAGCCCTTCTGAATATACAGAGGACTAAGTGCTGATGTGGACTTGAACCTTTTCTGTTTTCTGCACGCCTTGTAAGCACAAACCCTCTCTTTATGTGGGCCTTTTTTTTTCCCTCAGAAATTTGGAGTTAGTGCTCTTGGCAGTAGAAAGCATCCATTTTTTGAAAGTCAGGTGTATTGAGGTATAATTTACATACAATACAGTTTTCCCTGGGGTATACAGTTCTATATATTTTGACAAATACATATAGGTGTATAACCACCACTGCAATTGAGATGCAGGACATCTCTCCCAAGATTCCCTTCATCCCACTGTAGTCAATCTCCATCTCTCACCCCAGTTTCTGGCAACATTGATCTGATTTCTGTCCTTAGAATGTCGTAGAAGTGGAACCACAGAGTAGGTCACCTTTCAGTCTGACTTCTTTTACTTCATAAATGGCCCTTGGGTGTCACGCATGCTGTTGCAGCATCTGTAGTCTTTTATTGTTGAGTGGTACTTCATTGTACCCCTACTGGTTTATTCACCCTCCGTAGTCATTTGGCTTGTTTCCAGTTTGGGAACATGGAAGGTTTTTAAGAGGAGCCTTGAACTGTCCTATCATTTGAAGGGTGGCTAGGTCAGGGGGAGATGACTTAGGAAAAGGACCATATATAAGGCAGTGGCTGTGGATTTGAGGAGATGTGTATCGGCGATCTTTACATTAGGTATGTGAAGTCTTCTACACACAGGGAACTGGAGGCTTACGTGACCACTGAGAGAGGAGGGGTGGGGACACAGGTCTGGATGGAGACCTGATGATCTCAGCTTGCAGCTCTGACCCAGGTAGCTCTCATGTGTTCCTCTGGAAGCGGCCATGAGTTCCTTGAACCTTGGGAATGGTCCTCCAGGTATCACAGTTTATAAGTAGTTCTCAGTATGTGGTCTCCCAACCTGTACCATCAGTAGCATCTGGGAACTCTTTAGAAATTCATATTCTCCGCTCCCAGCCCAGACTTCCTGAGTCAGAAAGCCTGGGGATGGGGCCCAGCAATCTGTGTGTTACCAAGCCTCTGAGGAGAGGCTTCTGATGCATGCTAAAGTTAGAGAACCATAGGTCTGCAGAGTAAGTACAAGGGCTCCCCAAGAGGCTCACCTAAGAGCAACTTCCAATCCATTGCTGACCCAGCGTCTCCATGTCAATGTTTCTTCTGCTTTCCAAATCTCATGCAAGCGGCTCTCATTGACTAAGTCCAATCAGAAAACTTGTGGGGAAGAAGATTATGGAAAATATAGTTATCAGCTTTTTCTGAAATTCATAGGAAGCTCAAAGAGTGTGGAAGTGATGGTAGGTTGATAAGGAACAATCTAGTACAAATATGGGAAGGTTGTAGCGTCAATGAGAGGTTTGAGTAAGGGTTGTTGTTGGTGGTGAATTAACAGTGAGGTTTCTGCAGATGCCTCTAGCTTTAAAACCAGGTCATCACTCCACCTGTTCTTCCTTCTGCCTGGTTAGGTAGCGCCTCACTGAACTTTTATATAAATGATCCTCGATTCATGTGTAGATTTAGTGGCTGCACGTGGGGATGTGCTCTTTCCAGTCTCTGAGGCAATTACGTCAAGTTATATCCTCACGTGTGGGCGAGGCTGCTGTTTCCAGTAAACCAAGGTGGTTCCTTCCTGTTGTGTGTAAAATCAGTCACAATATGTCTGTGGTTTTCCCGCCTGATAAATTTTAAGCCAAGGAGAAAGGTACATAATATTTAAGGAACTTGTAAACCAAGTGTGTAACCATTGTGCACAATTCCTGGTTTTATTTGATGAGCTTTTGTACCACAGGCTGAGGGTTCTTCCCAGATGGCCTCAGTCAACTAGACTATTGAACAGAAACGCCGAATGTCAATTGGGTTTTAACTGAAATCATACTGCTCCTACTTTTTATGGAACCCGTAATTTCTGGTCGAGAGCAGGCCTGTCGAAAACTGTCATTATGGAAATGCCTTCTGGGGTTTGACCAGTGGCACTTGGAACACAAATGGCTACTTGGCGGCTTAATTTGTTTGCCACTTCCGGTTGTGTAGGGCTACCTGTATGTCACGTGGTTCTCAGTAGTGCAGCTTTCATGGCTTTGTGGATTCCACATAATACCTTTTAGATCCAGTATGCTCATAATTATTTATTTATAATTTTAAAGCCAGAGGGAAGATGTATTTTCTTTCATTTTCATTCTCAGGGCAGATTTTTCTTTGAGGCTACTGGTGAGATATTTGTTTGGAAAACACGTAGAAAAGGAAGACAGACCATATGATATTTTTCTCCTGGTAACTGAATATAAACAGTTACTCAAGATTGAATTTCTCTCTTCCTTTGTACTTCCTCCGGGGCTGTCCTGGACTTGGGAATTCAGAGTGAGGTTGGTAACTGGGTCAATACTTGCATGACTGATTTTAAATATTACTTGCATGCTGACGATTCCAAAATTCCAATGCTGCAGGTATGGATTTCTATGTGTCTGCTGGACATCTTCATCTGAGGGTCTCAGACACAGCTTGTGCTGGACAAAGCTAAGGAGACTGCTTTCTACTGCACAGGCACTAGTTCTCCCTTGCCAGCAATAGTAAACACTTCTTGAGGACAACATGACTTCATCATCATTCTCTTACAAGGCTTGGAGTTTAGTCCACACTTAATAAATTCTTGTTGATTGAGAAACAGTGGTGACAACAGCAAGTGGTGTGTACATGTGGAAGCGGGGAGCTGATGAGAATATTCACAGTCTGTAGATTTATAATGTCTCCTGTAGCACACCTCTAGTTGCCAGAATCTACTTTTAGCCAACAGCATCTTGGACATTCCAGTGCCTAGTAATAAGAGTAGAAGGCAGTCTGCTACATTGGAAAGTGCACATTATTTTAGCAGCTTTGTGTTCACATCTGACACTGACTGTTAGAATTTATTTAATGACTGATTCTCAGCTATGAAATGAAGCTAGTAACATCCACCTTCAGAAGAGTCTTGGAATCGCTAAAGTGTATGAAATGCTTAAATGATGCCTAGTACTTAGTAGATGCTAAATAAATGATGGCTTTGCTTGTGCTACTTCAAATCTGTGTGCTCTCTTGTGGTTGATAAGGGATCCTCCCAAATATTGCAAGAGCTTAGGGGTGACTGTGATCTCTGTCTTGTAAGTGGAGTCCTCAGCTGGTCCCTGGGGAGCTGGAACCAGGAGCTGGACTTTTATCTGACACCAAATCCTTTGCTCATTCTCTTGTTTTAAATTGTCAGCACTGGGACTTCCTTGGTGATCCAGGGGTTAAGACTTCGCCTTCCAATGCAGAGGCTGCAGGTTCGATCCCTGGTTGGGGAGCCAAGATCCCACATGCCTTATGGCCAAAAAACCCAAAACATAAAATAGAAGCCATATTGTAACAAATTCAGTAAAAGGCTTTAAAAATGGTCCATGTCAAAAAAAATCTTAAAAAAGATTTAGAAAAGTAAACTGTCAGCTCTTTGCAAAAGCGTCCTTATTCTACATCCAAGGCAGAATCAATTTCTGTTTTCCCCTCTCCCTGTAAACTTCCTTCACAGCACTCTGTATATACTGTTTCTGTGATATTTACCACATTACCTACAATTAGAGACGGGTCTGAATTCCTGAAAGCACGCGAGATCTTGAAAGCAGGACCTGGTCTCATTTTTCCGGGTGGGCATGGTGTCTGGCACATAGTAGGTACTCAGTGCACATTTGTTAAATTAGGGAAGGGAAGAGTCAGAATGAAGCAGAGTCAAAGAGTTCCCTTAATTAAAGAGAAAGGAACTAAGAGCATTGCCTGGCGTATTATTCCAAAGCCAGCATGTGCGCTAACAAGACAGGAAGCATCCATCTGCAAGTAATGCACACAGCCCTCCCCACTGAGAATGTTAATTATGTTTTTAACGGGAGACAGGGAGCCCTGGTTGCTTTTGGCACAAAGCAGTGGGGAGAGGGCTGGCCCAGGGAAGGAATGCTAAATAGTTTCTCTGGTTCAAGTTGCCAGCTCTCTTGTAGCTCTGGGAAGGGGGAGGATTCCTGAAAGGAATTGTGATGTTTAGGCATCTGGAGAGAGATTTCATCCCTGTTGTTCTGATGGTGATTCCAAAGGTACCCTTCTTGCTGAAGTATCTTTTTCAGCACCTCTCCTTACGACCTTGTCCAAATCCTCTCCTGGTCTAAAGTCCTCAGTATCCTCTGGAACTTGGCTCTGTCCATGGTCTCTCTCCACTCTCACACGTTCAAATTGATTCAGCATATTCTCAAGGAGAATTTTAAGATGCACTATCAACATTTCAGTGAGCTTAGCCTTTGACTTAGTAACTCCACTTTGAGGAATCCCTCCTATAGACATTCTCCCCCAAGAAAGTGCAAAATATAGTACCTGCATAGGCTTATGTGTAATAATAGAAATTAGAAATATCTGCAGTGCTCCTCAGCAAGAGGTTGTTTAGGTAAATCTTGCCATAGGCATTTTATGTAACTGTTAAAATGAATAAGGTAGCTCTCTTTGCAGGGATATAGTTGTATTATGTTGAAAAAGGAAGTTATAGAATAATGTATATTGTAAGGCCTATTTTTATGGGCAGAAAAATCCAGAAGCACATGCACCATTCATTTATTCAACAAATGTTTATTGGGTGTATACTGTGTGCCGGACAGTGCACAGAAAAAAAAAATCTGCTTTTGTGGAGCTTACATTTTCATCCAGGGAAATGAAGAGTAAACACAGTCAATAGGAGAAGTACCTAGTGTGGTGAAAGATACTCACTAAGGAGAAGTATAGAGTGAACAGATAAACCTCTGAGGCTGAGTGTGGTGGGTCCCAGGGGAAGGGGCTGTGCTTTCGTTTTCTACTTTACTTCTGTATCTATCGCTCAAATGAATACGTGTTAGTTTCATTATTTTTTAAGGGGAAGCTGAAGGGTTCCCCCCTTCTGTATCTTCAGCTTTTCTTATTCAATGAGATCTTTCCCTTCCACTTTAAACACAGCAGTTTCTCTTTCAACTTTAAAATAAATGAAAATCCTCCCTTATCCTTAAGTCCCTCTGGTTATAGACCTATTCTTCTTCTTCCTTTCCCTTCACCCTGAAGTTTTGGGGAGAGTCATGGACAGTCAGGGTGTCTGATTTTGTATCTCCCATTCGGTCCTCTACCAGAAGCCCATCTGGCCTTTTGGCTTCCATGATGCTGAAACTGCTCTCACTTCATCAATGCATTCTGAGGGCACACATCTCCTCCTACCTCTCTGGGTGGTTCTTCTCAGAACCCCCTAGTGTTCCCTCCTTTCCATGGGCTTCTTCCTGGTTCTGTCCTAAGGTCACTAATTCTCCTCCATCCACCCACCACATTCTCTCTGGGTGACCTCATCAACCTTCATCCTTCACTGGCCTATCTTCTAATGCCTCCCAAGTTTAGATCGCCATTTGAACTTGGCTTCCTAGCTTTAGACAGCACGTGGCTGTCCCTTTGGGACTTCAGACTGAACATGTTTTAAAAACTGAATTTACAAGCTTCCTCTTAAACTTCTTCTCCTGTATTTTGTTCCTTGGTTGGGGGTAGCACCATTTAACAACCAACTAAGCTTGAGAGCTGGGAGTCACCAGATGCGGAAAAGTGTCCTACTGCTAATTATAGCACCACCACCGGGCACCGTAGCTGGCAGGCGGAAGGCACTCAATAAATGTTTGAAAGGAGGAAGGAGGAATTACCTTTAGTCTTGTGGCAGGGATCCACGTGGGTTCGCATTTCTAATTCTAGACAGTGGGACACGGGCAGTAGTGATATTCACCACTTTCAGGACTAGTCATAAGACGTCCCACGCAACCTTCCACACGCCCTCTTCCCCATCTGCACGGCTGGAAGCAAAGGGCTCCAAAGCATAGAAGGCAGTAGCACATAAATGGGAGGAACTGGCCCCACACCTCATCCTCACTTGGAAGAAAGCCAAATGAGAGCCACTTGTCCAGAAGTGCTAACATTAGACTTTGCATGATCAAGAGAGAGATTCTCACTGGGTAAAGACACTAAAGTTGTAAGGTCGCTTGTTACAGCAGGTAGCATTAATTAGAATAGGCTTCAAAATGCAGTTCATCCTTTGGTACTTGACAATACAAAATGGTGCTATTTAGCAAATATATGTTGTTTAGACACAAATACAACAACTTACCAACACTGAATTTGACAGTTTGTGACACAGTCCTCTATCTTAGAAACAAGTCTTCCATTTCTTTCAGATCTCAAGTTCTGACACGCCTTGAGCGGTGAGTTCATCCTCCTACTCTGTAAACAGTGGTTGGTCCATTCTGCAGGCTGAAGTTAGGTTCACAATGACCTTCAAAATGTCCAGTGGCTGCCACTATTCCCTAACAGCTTACCACATCTTTAGCCTCTGTTTCCTTGACCATTTGCTCAAAGGCCTTTTCAGTTGCTCTACATTTTCATACCCAACGTGATAAACATTAGATATTAGTTTCTTTATGGTAAGCCAAGTGCTATTACTATTACACAACTTTTTGTCAGCCACTATGGGGAAAAAACTGCTCTGGGCAGAAAGTAAATAGAAGATGTGTCTATGGTGTAGGTAGGACACACCATGCATTACAAACTTGCTTACTCAAGACAGCATGGCACAGTGCTCATTGGCTGAGAGTGTGTAGGGCGGTCCTGCAGGCTAGCTTTCTATTGGCTAAGGGCCTAAAGCTGTGCTCAGAGCATCAGAAAAATACACATCAACAGTATACTATTATGAAGTGCTATGGACGCAAATGGTATGTGTTAGGGCTCTCCCAAGAAACAGCCATGTGTGAGGAGATTTATTACAGGGATTGGCTCAGGCAGTGATGGAGGTGGAGCAGTCCCACAATTTGCTGCCTGAAAGCAGGAGAACAAGGAGAGCTGGTGGTATGATTTAGTCTGAGTCTGAAGGCCTGAGAACTAGTGTCTGAAGACAGGAGCTCAAGCAAAGAGTCAATTTCCCTCCCTCCACCTTTTTGTTCTATGCAGGTCCTCAACAGATTGGGTGATGCCCACTGGGATAGTGAAGGCAATCTTTACTTAATCTACCAATTCAGATGCTAACCTCTTTTAGAAATACTCTCACAGACATATCTAGAAATGTATACCAGCTATCTGGGAATTCCCTAACTCATTCAAGTTGATACATAAAATTAACCGTCGCAATATTTAGAAAATTATTTCAGAAGCAAACAGATATTAGTTGAAGACAGAGGTATACTGCCTGGTTTGCTCTAGCCTCACAGCCAAGAAAGCTGAACTTGGCTGTGAGTCGGTATTGTAGTGGGTTACATCTGGTCCAATAGATTTGGAACAGGTCCTCAATAGTCTGAAAAAGCATTGGCACTAGAAACAGGGATGCCCTGTAGAGGGAAAGGTGGTCTGATTCCTAGACTACTTGTCTACTCTTGAAGAATTTTGCCTTTGGTTAGCGTGGGAGCCGCAATGTGAATTTGGATTTGAGGCATGAATTCTTACACACGTGCATTTGTGTGGGCTTTGTGTCAAAGATTTCTTAGGTCAAGTCCATGGGTTTAATGACTGAGTCTCTCTCCTTCCTGAATATCTCTTCACATGGTGGGGATAAGAGAGCTGTTATAACACGTAGACTTTGAGTTGTATTGGGGTTATAAGTGAATTCTGTGGATTATGGCTATTAGTAGTCAGAAGGGAGATTTCTGAGCCTGACACCGTGCTAGATTTCACTGGTGCTCCTGCTCTGTGCAGAAGTCTGAAGAGATCTAAGGCCATAAAGACTCTCCCTGCCTCTTTTCTCATCATTTTCTCCTATGGGTTACCCAGCAGCTCTCTGTATTTGGTCCCAAACTCTACATGATGACTCCTTACATCCTTAATTTACTGCTTTCTCTACCCATTTTCCTTCCTTTAGTTTCATTTTTAAACTCTCTTAGATTAGTGGGGCTCTAGGCAAGCACTTATAACTCTACCTATCAATATTCTTTAAGAAAAAAGCCCACCTGCTTGGGTGAATTATCTCACCATCTTTGTGCTTAAGTGTATCTTTTGAATTTTCTAAATTACATATGTATTTTTTTGGTACTCTGTAAAAGCTGTTTTTTCAAAAAAAAAAAAGATTACTTAAATAGAAAGTTGGAGACAAATAGATCAACAAAACAGAACAGAGAGTACAGGACTAGATCCACATAAATGCAGTCAACTGATTTTTGACAAAAGAACAAAGGCAACTCAATGGAGTTGAGTTAAAATCAGATAGATTATAGCCATAAATGTAAAATGCAAAACTATGAAACTCCTAGAAGATAGCATAGAAGAAAATCTAGGGGACCTTGGGATTGGTGATGACTCTTTAGATATAACACTAAAAGCAAGATCCATGAAAGAAAAAAAAAATTAAGTTGGACTTCATTATGATTAAAAACTTCTTATCTGCAAAAGACACTGTTAAGGGAATGAAAAGAGAAGCCACAGGCTGGGAGAGAATATTTGCAAAACACGACTTATGAAGGACTGTCGTCCAGAATAAACGAAGAACTCTTAAAACTCAACGATAAGCCAAACAACTTGATTAAAAAATGGGTAAAATATCTGAATGGACACCACACCAAAGAAGATATACAGATGGAAAATAAACACATGAAAAGATGTTCAGCATATGCTATTAGGGGATTATAAATTTGAACAACAACATAATACTGCTGCATACCTACTAGCATGGCTAAAACCAAAACACTGATAATGTCAAATGCTGGTGAGGATGTGAAGCAAGAGGAACTCTCACTGTTGGTAAAATTGAAAATGATATAGCCACTTTGGAAGACACTTTGGCAATTTCTTACAAAATTAGACACAGTGTTACTAAAAGATCCAACCATCTCTTTGTTATTTACCCAAATAAGTTGAGAACTTATGTCCAAATGAAAACCTACACGTGAATGTTTACAGTAGCCCAAGTCATTACTGCCATAGCTTGGTAGAAACCAAGGTGTCCTTCGATAGGTGAATGGATAAACAAGCTGGTATATCCATACCATGAGCTGTTGTTATTTAGTGATTTAAAAAATTGAGCTATCAAACCACAAAATCACTTGGAGGAGACTTAAATACAAATTGGTAAGTGAAAGATGCCTATATAAAAAGAACTACATTTTGGATTATTCCAATTACATGACATTCTGAAATAGCAAAATTATGGAGACAGTAAAAAGATTAGTGCTTTCCAGAACTTTGTAGGGAGGGAGGAATGAATAAACAGATGGAGCACAGTGGATTTTTAGGGACTTTTAGGCAGAAACTTCTCTGTATGTTACTGTAACGGTGGATACATGTCACTCAAAATTGGTTAAAACCCGTGGAGTGTACAACATAAAGGATGACCCTCATGTCAACTGTGGACTTAAGTTAATAATGATGTATTAACATTGGCTTATTAATTATAAAAATGCACCACACAGGATATTAATAATAGGGGAAACTGTGTGTGTGCTGTGGTAAGGGAGCATAGGAATTGTCTGTACACTAAATTTTCCTGTAAACCTAAATTGCTGTAAAATATTGAGCATATTAACTTTAAAAAGAAATTAGGAGGAACATCAGCCAAAATGGCAGAGTAGGAACCTCTGGAGGTTATTCCTTTCCAGCAACACCAAGAATTCGGCAAAACCTGCTTGAATCAAGCTTATCAGAACTCTGAAAGACAGCTGAGGATTGATACCAACCAAGTGAACGCTTAGCCAGGAGAAAGGCCACTTAAACAGAGTAGGAGCTTCATTTTTTTTTTTTTTGCATTTTAACTTACCCTTCCCTCTCCCTGCCCCTGGCACAGTGGTGGTCTTGGAGACAGCAGCTTGTATTTCCACTGTGAGTACACCATCCTGGAGGGCGTAGAGTGGGTCTAGTCCCAGGAAATTGTCCTTTTCTGTTTTGACCTTACTGGGGTTTCCTGTAGGATTGCCGTGAGGGGCTTCCCTTTGTTTCACTTAGCTGTACCTGCGAAGAGTGTCTACATAGTCATCAAAAAAAAAAAAAAAAAAAAAGAAAAAGAAAAAAAGGCAAAGAAATGAACAAGCTGTTGCCACCCAAATCAAAAAGTAACAGTTGAGGAAAACAATATACACACTGAAATCCTGGAGAGAAAAGCTAAGGAGTAACCTTTTGTGAAGGAAATAGGGGCTTTGAAAAACCTACCATGTTATATGGGGAACCCAGAAAGACGTCCACATCCTCAGGGCAGGACATGTGCTCAGAAAAGATCCGAGAAGACAGTACATTTTTAGCCCTGGCTTGTCTTCAGGATTAGGATAAGTGAGTAGTAAGGCAGAGTTGTAAGTGGTCTGTGTTGAAGGAATGCCTTGGCATAAAGTCAACTTGCAAAGACCTGGAATATACTTTTTTTTTTTAACTTAAAATTTTTAAAAAAAAATTCCTAATCTTCTTCTTTCTCTTTGCACATCAGAATATCCAAAATGTCCACTTTTAAATGAAAAATTATGAAGCATGAAAAGAAACAAAAAAGTATGAATTATTCACCACACACACAAAAAAGAAATGAGCAGAAACTGTCCCCGAGGAAGCACAGACATTGGACTTACTAGACAAAGACTTTTGATCAGTTCTCTCAAGTTTTCTTGAAAAGCTAAAGGAAACTATGGCCAAATAACTAAGAAAACCAAGAGACCAATTCCTCAATAAATAGGGAGTATCAGTAAAGAGAAATTATAAAAAAGAGCCAAATAGAAATTTTGGAGCTGAAAAATACAACTGTAATGAAAATACTTACTACAGGGATTTAGGAATAGATTTGAACAGAAAAAAGAATCAGTGAACTTGAAGATAATGTCAAATTAAATTGCTCAGTTTCAGAAGCAAAGAAAAAAAAAAAAAGAATGAAGAAAAATGAACAGAGCTTAAAAGTCTTGTGGGACATTATCTTACTAACACACGTGATGGTCTCAGAAGGAGAAGAAAGAGAGAAACAGTCAGGAAGAAATTATTGAAGAAATAATGAAGAAATTATTGAAGAAATAACATTATTTGAAGAAATAATGATATAAAACTTGATTTTAGAAGTATGAATCTACACATCTGAGAAACTCAGTAGGCTCCAAGAAGGGTAAATCAAGGCTATCCACATTGAGATGTATGATAATAGCCAACTTCTTAGCAGAAACCATGGAGGTCAAAAGGCAGTGAGATGACATACTTAAATTGTTGAAAGATAAAAACTGCCAATCAAGAATTGTACATATGGCGATAGTCCATTTCAAGAATGAAGGAGAAATTAAGACATTTCCAGATAAACAAAAGATGGAGTTTATTAATAGTAGACTTGCCCTGTAATAAATGCTAATGGAAGTCCCCCAGGCTTCAATAAATGAACACTAGGCAATACCTTAAAGCCATATAAAGAAATAAAAAACAATGGAAAAGTTAACTACCTAGATAAATATAAAAGCCAGTGTTATTGTTTTTGTTTTTGGATTGCAGCTCTTCTTTATTCCCCCTATATTATTTAAAGGAGAAATGCGTGAAACAAAATTTATAAATCTGTCATAATGTGCATGTAATATATAAATATTTAATCTGTGACAATAGCAATATATGGGAAGACGAACAAAGATATGTAGGAGTAGAGTTTTTGTATATTTTTATTGAACCTGAATTGGCATCAATTCAAAAAACTTATGTAAGTTTAAGATGTTAAAGTCCCAAGGTAACCACTAAGAAAATATTTTTAAAAAATACAGGAAAGGAAATGAGAAGAGAATCAAAATGGTATAGTATAAAAATCAATTTGTCCAACTCGAGGATGGAAGATGCCTTAGAGGACTGGGGCGGGGAGGGTGGGGGGGCTCGAGGAGGGGGAGTCAAGGAAGGGAGGGGATATGGGGATATGTGTATAAAAACAGATGATTGAACTTGGTGTACCCCCAAAAAAATAATTTAAAAAAATCAATTAAAGGCAGTAATGGAGGAATTAAGAAACAAACAAAAATATATAACATACAGAAAAGAAATGGCAAAATGGCAGAATTTCTTCCATAATTATTTAAATGTAAATGGATTAAATTTTCTAAATATTGGGTTGGCCAAAAAGTTCAGTAAAAGGCAGAGGTTGGCAGAACAGATAAAAAATGACTCATCTATATCTTGTCTACAACAGAGCCATTTATTTATTTAAAGTGTGAGTATACTTTTCACTACACAGTGCTTTAAGAGCTCCTTCTCCTAAAATATTAACCCCATTCCTTATCATTTCACCATTAATTCCTTTGTTGGTGTTAACTTCTTCTTTCTTTTTTTTTAAGAACTTTTATTGAGATACAATTGACGTACAATAAACTGCATATATTTAAAGTGTACAGTTTGATATATTTTTTCTTACTAGTAATGTATATATGGCAGTCCCAATCGGTGTTAACTTCTTAACCTCTATAGACCCACTGTTCTGTAAAACAAAATGTGGCAATGCTGCTCTAGTAAACCCTTCTGGAAATGACCATACTAGAAATTCTTTCTAGCAAACCTTTTTTTGCCTCTTAATACTTCGGTACAGATCAGTAGGCATAGCATGTAGACCGTCAGGAGAAAAGGCTTTAAGGAAGTGATAGTTGTAACTTATTATTATCTTATAAAATTCTATGGTACAAAACCTGAACAACAGAAGCACATTAGATCCAAAGAAAAAAGAAATTAAAATTAAAAGGATGGAAGATATATTCTATGCCAAGAGTCCATACAATGGAACATTATTCAGCGATATACAGAAATGAAGTACTGACACATGCTCTACAACAGGGATGAACTTTGAACACATTAAGCTAAGGGAGAGAAGCCAATCCCAATGGCCAGATGTTTTATGTTCCATTAATTTGAAACATCCAAAATAGGCAAATCCATAGAGAGAGAAAGTGGATTAGTGGTTGTTATGGCTGTTGGGAAGCGACAGTGGGGATTGGCTGCTTAAATGGTGCAAAATTTTCATCAGAGGTGATGAAAAATTCTGCAACTAGATAAGTGGTGATGTTTGCACAACATCGTGAATGTACTAATGCCACTGATGGTACAGTTTGAAATGGTTACTTTGGTAAATTTTAACATACAATCAGTGGAGACTGACCCAACGATAATGGAAATAGCATAAAAGGATTCCCCAGTAGCTTTTATAAATATGTCCAATGTCAATAAAAAGATGTTAATAATGAAGAAAAAGGCAGTGTTAAAGCCAGATGGCCAGTTAGAAAACCAGACCTCATGACAGTTCAATATCAAGAGGGTTCAGATAATGAGAAAGTAAATAATCTATAGCATGAGGCTAAGAAGTTTCATCAGGTTGTTACACAGCTGCACCAAGGAAGGGATGGAGATGGTGCTGCCTTTCTCTGCTGCAATCCACAGGCGGCTTTACAGCTGGTCCTGAGCCTCTCTTTCAAATGAGTAAGTTTAATGCATTAACATCTTTTACTTTAGGCTGCTTGAGACTTAAAATTAGAGAGGCATGATATCAAAGAGAGTCTTCAGTATCCTCATCTGGGTTGTCAGGGTTGAGCCTTCAAAAACTAGTGTGGTTTCTTTCCTTTGTTTTCTTTCTTTAAAGCTCTTTATTGGAATATAATTGCTTTATGCTGTTGTGCCAGTTTTTGAGGTATGCCAAAGTGAATCAGCTGCATTTATACACACATCCCCATATCCCCTCCCTCCCACAACACCCTCTTACCCTCCCCATCCTTGCTCTCTAAGGCATCACCCATCATCGAGTTTATTTCCCTGTTTTACGCAGTATCTTCCTACTAGCTCTTTGACATTTGGTAGTGTGTATATGTCAATGCTACTCTCGCACTTCGTCCCAGCTTCTCCTTTGTCCCCACCCCGCCCCACTACCTGCCACGGTGTCCTCAGGTCCATTCTCTACATCTGCATCTATATGGAATCTAAAAAAATGGTACTGTTGAACCCAGTGACAGGGCAAGAACAGTGTGGTTTCTTGAGATTGCCTTTTGTGTCACAAATCTTGCCTTAGATTCCTGAACACAGGTCATGCACTCCTATGCTTGGCTTTGAGGAAAAGCAGAATTTGAGGCTGAAGAGTCTCCACATGTCCCCGAGTCCCTTCTTGCTCAGGCAACTACCAGATTTTTATCAGGTGTCTAGTCAAGAAATTTGTGTTATTTTGAAGTTGAACATTTAGTTTGCACAAATGCTATGTACACTCTTTTGTTTTCTGACCAGAAGCCATGTGTTACATTCTGACTGGTGATAGAAAATATTGAACAATGAGATGCAGAGCTGCAGTTATCAAAGCAAGAATAATACATTTAAAATATGCACTATTGAATTCTGTAGTAGACTGAAATTAATTACTCTTCTGCAAGAAATCTCTAAATGAGCAAAAGGTTGTTAACTTTTTCTTCAGGACAAAAAAATAGAAAAATCTGACTTCTTCAGACATTGTCCCACACAAAGTAGTAATTTTTCCAATTGATTTCTTTTGTTCCGAAAGCTGAAAGACATCTCAATTGAAAATTCAACCTTTAAAAATTATTATTATTCGCTTCATATATAATGATGCGTAAAGTTAAAAAATAACTATACCTGATTATGAATCTTATTATTTGACAAATGAATGTCAGACTCAGGACAATGACTGCATAACTAGATATAGTTCCTGGAGGGTTAGGTTATAGCTTGTGATCTATGTTACTTCATAGTGGGCCACTGGGGTAAGACTGTTGTGCCCAAGTGGTGACGTATAATTCCTCCTTTGAAACTTAAAAAAAAAGTAATACAAAGGAATCTGTTTTAAGATTGTGTCTCTTACAGCCAGAATTTTAACTGGGAAAAGCAACAAATACATCTATCCTCCAAGACCCTATTTTCCAACCTGTTCCAAGCTTTATACAAGGAGACACATAGTCTTAGGATAGTTTGTCTCTAGAACACTACAGATTCTGTAAGAGGCAGCCTCCAGTTACTTAGTCACTCCTCACATTTTTATTTGCTTCCATTTCCTTTTCTTCATGTTAACAGCTTACCACCAGTTCTCATTGTAGGTGTGGTAAACTGTCTTTATTCACCATTATTTGTTTGTAGTCCATTTTTGACTCACTTCCATACAGCCTGAGTATATTTCCCCACCCACGGACACACCATCTTCTTTAGCCAAAGAAGCTTTAAGTGATTTGGCTTCGTACCTCTTGTTCTTGCTCTTTTATGAGATCAGCATGTCCCACAAGTTGGCGTTTCCTTCAGGCTGGAGTCTATGATGAGGAGTCAAGTGGAGCTAAGCCTCATAGAGCCACAGTTGTAGCCCTCTTGTAACATGAGCAAAAAGTAAATGTGTATTTTTGTATATTACTGTGACATTGGAATATTTGTTACTTGGCAAAAACTGACTAATATACCAAAGAATTCAGAAAAAACAAACAAAAACCCCCCCAAAACTTCTCTTCCATTTGTCCCGTTGTTTCCATAGTAGACACGTGGTCCATCCAAACCAGTATGAGGCGCAGACTTTTCCAGAAATTTTGAGTTTCTTGACAGCAAGGCCGGGAACCTTCCTAGTCATTCTGGTATCCTCAATACTTAGCATAGAGTAAGACAGTGAGTATTTGATGAATGGTTACCTTGATCTGCACATTCAATCTCTGTGCCCCAGAAGAGGACCTTTTAAACTCTCAACTGGTTCTTCCCAGCCTGTCACCTTCAGGTCTCTTGAGTTTATTCTCTGCAATTTCAAATTAACCTCTACAAAGAGGTAAGGGAAATAAAATGTTGTAAGGAAATAATACTATTAAAAATAATAGTTGTGTACATAGACTTAGTCCTTACTATGTGCTAAATGCTGGGCTAAGTAGTTGAATCCATTTTATTATTTAAACCTCACAAACAATTCAATGAAGTAAATTCAAGAAGTATTTCTCTTTTCTTCTTTTTGAACAGAGGAGAAAGTAACTTTCAAAGTCTACATCTGGTAAGTGCTTAACTTTAGGATTTTGGGCCCAGATACTCTGATTACAGAATTGCATTCTTATGTCATTATAGCATCCTCACATATTGTGTTTCAAAGACAATTGAATCTAAAGCTTGCATGGTGTGATGTTTTGTATTGCCCTCAGAATAGCTTTCTACACATTGGCCAAGTAGCAAGTTTCAATCTTGTCAGAATTCCCTAGGTTGGCAGTGCCTTGGGTCGTTGAGGCAGAGAACATCAGAAATCTTTTTCTTTGCTCTTTCTCTTGGGTTCCTCCCAACTATCAGGTGCTCTTTGAGGAAAACTTTTGTTTTTGACAGTTTTTTAAAATTCTGGGAAATGCACAAGCATTAATGAGGCCGTTGTCTGCAAAGTGCTTTGAACTCTGGGGAGCCAAGAGGAGATTTCAGTGCAAGGAATTATTTCTCTACATAAAACAGTACTGAATTTTTAAAGAAAATTCTCTTTAAAGAGTAGCACTAAGGTTCTGATAAAAATCAACAAGTGCCAAGCAGTTTCATAAGGTTAAATGTCTCCCAGCGACACTGAGATGTGAGAGGCTGTCAAAAAAGAAATGTAGAACCAAAATCTGAGCCAAGAAGGCCCTCAGAGGCATCATGTTTAAACCATTTATTTTAAAAAGTGAGGAAACAATGACCAAAATGCAAAACTAGTTGGGATAAGTGTCTTTCCCAGGGTCACACAGCTGGTTAAGATGAATGAAGCAAGGAATATTGATGTGGGTACCAGTGACATGTATCATGAGATTAGATCAAGGAGAAGGATGCATAGGGGGCTGGGTTGCTGGGTGGATGTGGAGAATTTCAGTGAAAAGGCAGAACTTAAGCTAAGTCTGAAGGACTAGTGAGATTTGAGTAAGTGAAGGAGCGAGGGAGATATATTCCATGTCATTAAAACTCTGTGACCTCAAGTTTAGAGGTTGGAAAAATCACACCACCTTAATACTGCAATTTGATGTAGGCTCAATAGAAGATGTAATTTACTGATGTTTTCTCAGCCTCTTATTCCAAGCCTCTCTTCCTTTTTCTGCAAACACAAATGGTATCTTGCATGTGTGAGGCATTGGACTGAGTCCTAGCTTCTTGGAAGAAAAGTACAAGTAAAAATTGATAAATTATTCTCTAATTAAGGAGATAATGTATATCTATCTGTTGATGGTTTGATCATTCAGTCATCCATCCATCCATCCATCCGTCAGCATATACTCTCTTGTTACTGAGTAGATCATGAGAACATAAGCAGTGGAGAGAGTACCACGGTTGTTGAGAGAAGGCAGAGATTGATTCCAGCAGAAGAGACAGTAGTAGCAAAACCATAACCAACATTTATATTGGGTTTACTGTGAACAAGGCTGTGTTTAAGGGTTTTCTATGCATAAGTTCATCCTCACCACTGTCCCATGTGGTAGTTTCTATGTCAACAGGAGTCTGTCTCTCCACATCTCCAGGCTCTGTTTCCCTTTGCCTTGGCTACATCCTCGATGTAGTCTCCAAAGTGGTGGCAGAGTTACAGTGGAGTACAGAGCCTAACTGGAGTCTGAGGCCAAGGGAATAATCAGTGTAATACTAATCCTGCCTTTATGTTAAAATTTGATTTTTTTTTTTTTTTACCATTTTTGACATTATTTTTGATTTTTAAAAAGAAAGAATCGTGATTACAGAGCTTTTAAAAGGATTTTAAAAAGGTTTTTGTGAAAGGATTCCCCCTTCTGGTTAATTAACACACCTATCATTTCACATATTTATCTTTTATTCTGAGGGGGGGAGAATATTTAAATTCTAGTCTCTTAGCAAATTTCAATTACATAATACAGTGTTATCAATTATAGTCACCGTATTTTACATTAGATCTTTGGAACTTCTTTTATACTGGAAAGTTTGTTATTTTTACCGACCTCTCCCTATTTCCCCCAGTTCCTCTCAATTCCTGGCAACCACTTAACCACTTTTCTATTCTCTGTTTCTGTGATTTTGGGGGGGAGGGTTCCACAAGTGATTGCATAGAATATTTGTCTTTCTCTGTCTAGTTTATTTAGCTCAGCATAATGTCCTCAGGGTTCATCCACGTTATCACAAAGGGCAGGATTTCTTTCTTTCTCCCGGGTGAATAACATGTATTCCATAGTACACGTGTGTATTGTGTATGTATGTTCAGTTATATAGGATCTGTGTGTTCATTAATGGACACCCTTGGGTTGTTCCCGCATCTTGGTGATTGTAAACAGTGCTGCAGTGAACTTGGGAGTGCACATCACATCTCTCTCTATATCCTGTTTTCATTTCCTTTGGGTATATACCCAGAAGTGGGATTGGTCAGTTCTATTTTGAATTTTCTGAGGAAGATCCGTATGGTTTTCCATAGTGGCTGTACCCATGTACATTCCTGATTATGGAGTTTTTTGGTAACCCACTTTATTTATTTATTTTTTTAATTACTTATCTGGCTGTGTTGGGTGTTCCTTGCTGCGCGCGGACTTTCTCTAGTTGAGGTGAGTGGGGGCTACTCTTCGTTGTGGTGCATGGGTTTCTCATTGCAGTGGCTTCTCTTGTGGTGCAGCACAGGCTCTAAGCATGCAGGCTTCAGTAGTTGTGGCTCACGGGCTTAGTTGCTCCTCGGTATGTGGAAATCTTCCCAGCCCAGGGACAGAACGCGTGTCCCCTGCACTGGCAGGCGGATTCTTAACCACCGCGCCATCAGGGAAGTCCCGGTAACCCACTTTAGATTTTGCACCAGAAGCAAGTGCCACACTCCCCTCCCCTCCCCCTAGTCCCAGCTGTGAAGATTGACTTCCACCAGTTCCAAGTGTTTCCTTCACAGTAGTTCCAGCAGGTAGGGTTGTCACTGGCCTGGCATTGGCCCCATGCGCATCCGTGAATAGTCACCTTGTGGAAGAGCAGTGCCGTGCTTTGACTGGGCTCTGGAGCTGGGAGTGGGATCAGGTCTCTTCCAGCTGCTGAGAGCAGGGCGTGGGGGAGGGGCACCTTACTTAGGGCTTCCCAGAAGCAGAGCCTGAAATGGGGATTTGTAGTCAGTTGATTGTGGGGAGGGGGCAGGGGTTGTGCTCAGGAGAAGAGGGGTGAGGAAGTGACAAATGGCTAAATACAAGTGTCAGTGCGGGTTAAGACTGGCTTCTGTGTGATCTCACCCCCTGAGACCAGGGAGCCCACCTTTTGTACCCTCCCGCTGGTCAGTCACTGGCTGAGGCCTGGCGGTGGGGGAGGGAGGCAGCTCTGGTGGAGGACACTTCCTTAGCCGGTCGGGCAGCTGTGAATTGTCATCCGTCAAGAAACTGCGGCCAGGGCAGCTTCAGGGGCCAGAAAAGGGTCTGGCCAGGGCCCCATCGTGTCCAGTACAAGGAGTGGTCCTGAAAGATACGATTCCCAGAGCGGGAAATGGATCCGTTCAGCACCGAAGGGATGTCCTCTACGCTTAGCTCCTCAGCAAAGGATGCAGAATCGACTGTCCCCTAATGAGAACCCTTTTAGTGAAAAAAAGATAACGCACGCGCCCATGCTTTCACGTATCCTCGTCTGGAATGTCGAAAAGCAGAAGCAGCTGCTTGAGCTGCCTTCTAGCTGCCTGGTTGGGAAGTAAAAGCTTTCAGCGGAGAGGCATCGACGAGCTCACCTGGGCTCGCTCCCCCACAGCCCACCTGAGTCCCAGGAGGCCAGTGAATCATGCTGACCGTCCGAGCACAGGCCCGGGAGTGGCTCCGCAAGGTAGCATCACGAGGCGCGAAGTGGACTTCCTCCTTGGACGTTCCACTAGGGGAAGTGTCACGGCATTTAGAGGTTCCGTATACTGGGGAAATTGCACCGGCGGAGTGAACTGCAGTCAGGAGAGGAGAGGAACCTGCTGACAGCTGCACAGCAGGCAAGGCAGCCTGCATAGGGCTCCTCTGCCAGCCGGCGGGAGCCCTGTCACCCTTTCATTAGCAGGAATTGAATGCCTACAGAGGCGGTAATTACAAACACCAGCCGGGCCTCCCAGGCTCATCTGTCTTTATCATCTCAGTAAGGGTATTGATCATTACTGGGCCCTCTGTTCCTTTAGAGAGGGATGGGGAAATTGGATTAATACGGCCTGACGTGTATTGTGTAACACACACCTGCAGGGAAGACACAGCGGAAAGGCTGAGAAATGGCGAGCGCTTGACTTCCTGGGGTGTCCAGGCTGCTGAAGCCCTTGGGTGTTGCCTTTGTAGGGGCTTAAGCTCAGATCCTCTAGCACCCTAGCATCCTTGCTTGTGCAGGAGCCGACACAACTGCACAGAGACAAAGCAAATTCAATGGCTGTTTTCCAAAGGCATCTTTCTGCTGGTACCATCAAAATAAGCAAACTAAATAAATAAAATAACGACGGCTGTGGAACCAACTCATTATTCTGAAAGCTGGTGTGTAGAGGGAAAGAATCAAGCATCTGACTGGTTTGGCTGTAAGAACTGTGTCAGGGTAAGGTGGTGAGAGGAAGTTTCTCTTTACAGAAGCAGTCCAGCTAATCAATAAAAAAAGAACTGGTAAAATTAGAACACTGGTACCCAAATACCAGTGCGCATCAGAATCCCCTGGAGGGTTTGTTAAAACGCTGATGCTGGACCCCACCCTGGATTTTTCGATTCAGAGGTCTGGGGTGGGGCTGGAGACTTGCATTTCTAAGAAGTTCCCAGGTGATGCTGCTCTGGCTGGTCCTGGGTCCACACTTTGAGGATCACTGGATCAGAGCATTACTGATTGGCAAACCTTCACGAAATAACAGATACAGATGGTGAACATCAGTGACTTACTGTCACAAAATAAGAGAGAGCTAAACAGTATATACTTCCCGATGGAAGCAGGCAAAACCAACTGTGAGTACTGTCAAAATATCCATCCTGAATCAGTCAAGCCAGATCTAACGACCAGTTTATACAAGATACAGGGGACAGAGAAGCAAGTTAAACAGCATTGCCATAAGGATGCAAACAGCAAAATTCCAGCTGTGGGGGATTCCTCAAGACAAACAAGTCATTTATCACCAGGAGGGAAGAAGAAGGAGGGGATTGTGTGGATTCTAAGAGACTTAAGGGACACGTGATCCTGGCGATTGGACTCTTTTGGGCGCTAGTCTGATCCAACAAACTTTGAAAGAGAAACTGTGAGATAAGCACAGAAACCTGAAAGCTGACCAGATATTTGGTGACATCAGGGAATTATTATCACCACCCTCACTCTCCACGTGCCTGGATTCCTTCTCAACATTTAATTCTCAGCTTAAATATCATCTTTTCAAAGAGATGTTCACTGACTGTCTTTCCTAGATAGTTCCTCCTTCTCTCAGCATCCTCTTTGTTTACTGCTTTGAACCAACCACTCGTAATTGCTTGTTTTTTGGTTTTTTTTTTTTTTTTTTTTTGTGGTCTGTCTCTCCTCTTAGACTGAAAACTCCATGAAATGAAACCCATGTCTCTCTTAGCTGTCGTCTCCCTGGTGTGTGCATGGCTAGAAGCACAATAAATGCACAGTATTTATTTCCTGGATGAATGATGGATAAATCTTAGGGAATTCTAGTGTTGCCAAATCCTTTCCCCATCCCTGCTTTCTGTTTTTATCTGAAATTCACAGAGCCTTGTCAGGTGGGAAATATTATTTTGCCATTTTTTTCCTTGGTGATGTCAAATGTGGGTGATTTCCCCAAGATCACAGATTCTTCTGAACCAGCAACGCCGAGACAAATCTCAATCTTTTTTGACATGAAACCTGATGACCTTTCACTTCCAACAAGTTTGCATTAGAAGTGTCTGAACATCTAAAAATAGTCATTTTACTAGTTAAACTTATACCTGAGTACTTAGTGGGAGAGAGGGAGCTCTGTTTAAGGATATGTTTGTTTTCTCTGTTCAAAGAGGCCCGGGTAGTGAGCACCTGAGATGTTGCATATCTGGGTGAGAGCAGTAGTTTTGAACATGGAAGCTTATTATCCTTGAAGTGTATCTGTTTGCAGTTTGCTCTCCTAGGGGGAGGTGATCTCCTGGGGTCGATTTGGGAGCTCATTTCTGGGAGCTCATTTCTGTCAGCGTGGTAACATATTTAGGATTTCCCAACTGTGTGTGTGTGTGTGTGTGTGTGTGTATTTCTTTCCCTACCTCTGTCTTTATCTTTTTCTCTCTTTCTCCATCCTTGTCTTTTTCCTCTAAACATCTCTATCTCCATCACTTTATCTGTCTCTGTATCTCTTTCTCTTTCTCCATCTCTCTGTCTTGATCTCTAGTTCAGGCTCTTTCTGACTCTATTTCTTTCTACCTCTTTATCTCTGTCTCTCTCTCTCTTGCTATCTCAATTTCCATCTCTCTCCTCTTAACCTCATGTCTCTTCCCAGCTTCTGCCACCTTGTTTTCTGCTCCCCTTCATGGAAAAGCATATTAAAAGAATTGTCCACAAGTGCTGCTTTCAATTTCACCTCCTATTCTTTCCTCCATCCACTCTAAATTGGTTTATCTTCCTTCCATTCTGCTCAAACTGTCTCTGACAAAGACCTGGACATTTTCCATATTTGCAGATATGATGGTCTGTTCCCATGTTACTTGCCCTGTGAAGCATTGGACACTGACCATTCCTTCCTCATTGAATGATTACTCTCTCGGAGTGTTAGTCAGGATTGATTAACTGCCACAAGAAGTAATCACAGAATCTCAGTGGCTTAACACAATAAAATTTTATTTCCTGCTCATTACAGTATCATTGTTATAATAAAAAGGAAGAGAACCGAGAGGATCGTGTGGGAGATTTTTATGGGCGAGGCTTGGAGTAACATCCATCACTTCCACCCACATTCCATTTACCAGTTGCTATTCCCTTGGTCCTTCCTGGATGCAAGGGGTGCTAAGAAGTGTTGTCCCTTGCTGGGCACGTACTTCCCAGCAATAACAATAACTCTACACTTTGGACAGTGAGTATGCGTCTGTGGTGAGCAAGTAACCCATCTTGCCCACAGGTGGAGAGACAGGCAGGTACCAGGTCATGTATGCACGGCTCAGGTCTGCAAAGCAGTGCTCAGGATACTCTCTCCCCAAGTCTTCTTTGCCCAGTGGAGGTCACTTTCGCCAGGCCACCCTGCTTTCCCCTCTTTGTGCCTTAGCTCCTTATGAAGACACCCCACAGATGAAGGTTTCATGGAGCCCCCAGATCACCTTCGCACCTAAATCTTCTCTAGAAAGTGGCCTGTTTGATCCAAGATGCCTGCTCATAGATGCCCAGTGAAAGCTAAACTGTCCTGATACAGGGGAACTGGATTTCTTGGTGGGAGGCACATATTTAATAATTTCATCTTTCATGTGTTCCCTGTGCTCTTTGAGCTGTAGTCTATACCCTGGGGTCATTCGGGTCATGGAAAGAACATCATTACCCAGCGCCACACAACAATTCTGTAATTCTTTCTATGTCATATTAGGGGGAAATAAGCATATATTATGAGTACAATATGTGTAGGTGATTACTGGCTTTATTCCATGTGGATGCTTAAGGCTTTTTATTTTAATATGCCCACAGAAATCACAAGCGCTCTCAACATGTTCCTCTTGTATCTGGAGGAAGATTTATTTTATGGTGGGCCTCTTAATGGTATCCTTCTTTTATCACAGAGGCTGGCTCAGAGTCAGACACATTCTGGGATTTGCATGGGGGAGTAGGAACTGGACACTCAAGCGGGCAGTGCATTTGCAGAAAGAGCCCTCCAGCTGGGGTAGCAGGATGGAGAGTATCAAACTCTGCTTGACTATGACTCTCTCAGCCCTCAGAGAGTCCCCATGGAGGCTTTCCAGGTCTCCTCTCTTGCGAACATCCTTTACTCTCTCAGATGTAGTTGACAGGGAATGCCATCAGCATAAGATCTTTGTTTCTGGTAACTGACATTCTTGGAGCCTCCACTGCCTCTCAGAGCTGCTGAAAAGGTATTAGTCCAGGTCATTTATAACCACTGCACTGTAATACCTGAGAAAGTATAGGCACAGGAAGTAGGGTACCTGAGGCCAGAGTATACCAAGGCCCATCTCTGGCCGTGTTCACTTTGGTGCAGAATAATTCCTATGAACAAATATTTATTGAATATTTAATATTCTATGCCCCGTGCTAGGGATATAGACAATAACTAAAATAACAGTGGGTGCTCTGATCCCCCGTCAGGACTTAAGGACCTAACTGCCTGCTGTTGTGGGTGCTATTGGCTGACAGCCTTCAACTGTCAAGCCTCTCCTGGAGCTGACTCAGCTAGAGCAGGTGCCTCACCCAAGGCACATCCCCTTCCCGCTTCAGCCGTATGTAATGATTGGTCCGAAGGGCTGACCCCGATGGGCCATTCCAGCTTCAGAGTTCCCCACAGGGTTGGCCGAGGCCCAGTTGAGACAGCAATGCTGCCCAACTGTTCCCTGTGCCCAGTTCTGCTTTCTCCTCCTTCCTTCCACGGGGGCTGTTCTCGAGAGTTCTCCTCAGCAACCTGCCTGCGTGCTAATATCTGTGTCAGGGTCTGCTTCCTGGGGAACCCAACCTGAAGCAATAGGATGTTGAAGGACCTTCTGATTTGAGGAGCTCACAATCGAGCTGTGGAAATAGATGTGCAAGGAACAGGAATCCGTCGTGTAAGTACTGTGCTACAATTGAAATGGGAGCCATTGCTATGAGGACATTGAGGAAGAGGTGACAGAAAACTCTTCCCCTCTTCTCCTTCCTTTGCATCAAAAGATGAAAGCAGGGGCCCTGTCCTAAACAGGAGCAAGGATGTGGGATCCGTGTCGTTTGGCATAGCCAAGATGCGAAACCATGTCCAAGGGCTGTTTATTCTTATTTCTCTTTCACAACCTCTTCCTCTTTACACTTGCTTACCACCTTGAGTTTCATTTCAAATGGGTTTTCAACAGCTCCCAGGTAGACATTACATATTCTGCCATGGATCTAAAAGGCCAACTCCCAAATAATGGGTTTTGGAATATCAGTAACCCAAGTTGTTCCCAGACTTGCTAAAGCAAGTTTAACATCTATAATGTAAAAAACAAAAGGCTCAATGAAAGAAGAGATCTCTTCAAAAGAGAGCTAGATTACATCATTAAAACTTTAATTAACCTGATGGCTTGGACTTCAGAAAATCAATGGAGCCTCTCACTTGTAGGAAAGAATAAATTTAACATTTTACGTGCAAATATTTATCTTTTTGTTCTGTTTCTTTGGTGGGTGCCTGTTGTGCTCTTTTTTTTTTGAAAGTTTAAATATGAGAACGTTTTAAAAAAACTAGAAATGTAATAACTATATTTGTAATGAGATTTAAAAAGACCTTAAAAGTTAAAAAAAACTTGGCAGGAAGCAAGTAGTGTTTTGACTTAAAAAGCCTGTGTGTGTATGTGGAGGGGTGTAAAAGGGCATGAAGGCATTTTTACATGGACGTAATTAGGTTTAAATTTGTTCTCTTGGGAGACTTTTGAATGTCCCTGTTGAATCGTTTATTTCAACAGGAGTTCACTGGACAGCATTAGGTACTTTGAAGAAACCTGAAAGACGTTCTCCTCTGTGCTCCTAATTTACTTAATTAAATCTATGTACTGCTCAGTTAGCTGTAGCTATATCATCTTGCTCATGTGTACAGACAGTTCTATCAGCATCACGAGTTACTTGTAAATAGCAGGCATTAAATTCTATAGCAACAGGGACACCTTACACTTCTCCTTCTTCCCCATTTTACTGTTCAGGGTTTGATAATTATCTTAAGGGTTTGCACACCATCATGTTGATATGTAGATTTTCCCTTTGTTCCTTCCTCCTGCCTAATTTTATCATTGCAGCACCTAGTATGCATTAAAAAATTCTGACCAGAATTGAATAAGTCAAGCTCAGTTTTAGGAAATCTCAACTATCCTGGCTTTATGTGGCGGAAATTCAGGGAATTAGGTATTAACAGCCTCACTGGAGGGCCTGGAGGATCAGATTCAACGTTGGGCCTGGAGGTCTAACTCCCAGGACCATAGTGGCATAAACACACAAGTAATTGGAAGGGCAGGAGAGGACCCCAAACGGATGGGCAAGACCTTACTTTCTTCAGTGGATAAGAGAAAGGAAAAACTGGAGATACATGTGTTAATGATTGATTTTTTTCCCCAAGACCTATTAAAGCAGAAAATGAATAATCCAGTTGAATGTACTTTGCATCATTCTTATGTGACTAAATTGCAGTAATGGGAGTCCAGTGACCCTTTTGGCCTGGGAGTGTGATGACTTGGCTACAGGGTCATCATTTTCACAGAGTGGTGAGAAAGCAGAAGAGCAGGAGTTAATCATGTTAGCTGGGGGCAGAGATTTTTTTACGATGTTTTGGAGAGAAGAGTGCAGGAGCTAGTAATGGTGTATGAGGGAAGGTAATGAAAGGAAACGGTACTAATAAATATTTTTTATGGTATTTGAGAAATGCAGATAAAGATCTTGAAATTACTGCGAAATTATGCATTGGTTGTTGAACAGCTTTAAAAACCCTCCTATTACTCTGAGCTGGGCCACATGGATTATGGTTTTGATATGGTTACAGAAATTGGCCACAAATATTCATCCTTAAGGATTTTTATGTTTGCTCCTTAATACCTCAGTAGTGCCTTTATTCTTTTAAATAGATAATTCGTGTTTATGTGAATTTTCACATCACACAGAGTAACCTGAACACATGGCTACTGAGCCCGGTCAATTGGAGGAAGTAAGCCCTAAAAAGCCATGTCTTTGGGGAAGGTTTTCCTCTCTGAGTTCTCTGTGATGTGATCTTATTGACCTCGAACTCAGCTGTATTATTTTCAGCTCCATGTTCCAGGCCTTGTGGTAGACGCCGGGGAGACGAAATGATTCACAGTTTTGAGTATTCACAGCAGCTACTAGCTCAGTGGAGGAGCTGATAAAACTTACGTTTACGTAGTTGCTCAAAGAGCGTTTCCTCAGTGCCATAGACCAGGCCTGCGGCCGTCTGGGTAAGCAAAGATAGACATGGTTTCTGCCTTCATGGAGCTGATAGTTTAGCGGGAGAGACAGACCACTGACCAGGTGATTACCACTACATGTGTCACATGCAACCAAAGAGTATGTGCAGGTGTAATGAGAAGACAAAAGAGGGCAATTCACCTGGTCTGTTGACCAGGCGTTCAAGGTCTTAGGTCATACGGTCACACAAGGCTTTTGAGAAGCATTGATGTGTCTGGTGAGACCAGAATAATAAGTAAAATCGGTCCAGGAAAAGAGGGACGGAGAGGCTGGAGATATGAATGAAATGGAGGAACAATATTTCCTAAGCTCCTGACCAGTGTTGGAGGTAAGGAATAGTGTCTCTTAGTGGACCCTGCCTGGTTCCCTTCTGTCTCAGGTACTGCTATTCCCTCAGTGCATGTTGTTTTCCTTCTTCTCTGTTAATAGAACCCTAGATTTTTAGATCAGCACATGGCCACCTGGAATAATTTGTTACCAAGTCCAAGCTCGCTCTGCTCGCCTGCACGACAGGCCAGTGAACTGGAGATGAGGTGTTGAGGCAAGGAACATGACTTTATTTGGAAAGCCGGCAGACCGAGAAGATGGCAGACTAGTGTCTGTCAGAAAACCATCTCGCCTGAGTTACAATTCAGGCTTCTTTTATGCTGAAAAGGGCAGGGGGAATTGTTGGTTGTTGCAGATGTCTTGGTGCCAGAATCCTTTGTTCTTGCAACTGTCCACGTAGGTCAGGTCACGATGTTCCTGTAGACCTCCAACAAGACAGATGTTATTCTCTGTTCTGCAACTTTATATGAATGGAAAAGTGTTACACCCTCAGAGGTCAGAGGCTGGAGAATGAGGTATCCTGTATATTTCAGGCTATAAAGCAACATTCTAAACTTGTAGCAAAACAATAGAATACAAAGGTTGATGTAAAATAAACAGATCTAAAGTGGAGTCCAATTTAGCTCTTCCCTGTAACATTCTCTGTTAATAGAACTCTGGATTTTTAGATCAGCACATGGCCACCTGGAATGAAGAAGACACATCCCACCCTGTCTTAGAGCCAGAGGTGATCATGTCACTTGATATTAGCCAATGTAATATACATGTAGTGTGTGTTGTAACTTCACCTTCTAGGAAATTTCCATGGAGATCATGTTCTCCTTCCCCTCCTTTTTTCTCTCTCCATGTTGACTGTAGCTGGAGGAACCATCTTGGCCACGAGTATATACCATCTGCTGAGGATGACTGAGTTACGAGATGCAGGGAATCTGGATTCTTGAATGTAATAATAGAGCATCCCAGTTCATCTTGGACTTTCTACCTTTACATTGGAGAAAAGGAAAAAAAAAAAAAAACTTGTACCTTTTTAAAGTCCTTGTTGTTTGGGGTTTTCTATCATAGCTCAAAATAAACATAACAAATCCATCTTTTGTAGATGTATCTACCTCCAACTGATGTCTGAAAAAGCAATAATTAAATTTAATTATGATTAAATTTTTAACTCCTATTTATAAGCTGGTTTGATCCGCTTGGTAATGTTACCAAGTCCGAGCTCATACCACTCACTGCATGGCAGGTCAGTAAATCAAGAGAGATGAGTTGCTCGGGCAAGGAATAACGACTTTATTTGGAAAGCCAGCAGAGCGAGAAGATGGTGGACCAGTTGTCCCAAAGAACCATCTTTCCTGAGTTAGAATCCAAGCTTCTTTTATACTAAAAGGGGAGGTGGTATGGCTGGTTATTACAAACTTGATTCCGGAATCCTTTGTTCTTGCAGCTGTCCATATAGGTCTAGTCACAGTGTTCCTATAAACCTCCAACTAGACAAATGTTATTTTCTGTTCTGCAACTTTTTATCTCTACATAAATGGAGAAGTGTTATAACTTTAAAGGTCAGAGCCTTGCGAATGGGCTATCCTGTATATTTCAGGCTATAGGCAACGTTCTTTTACAGAAGTGCAGAGCCCACATGACTAAACACAGGCAACAGAGCACAAGGGTTAGAACTACAGGAATAGATCCAGTGTGGAGTGAGGTTTGTTCTCCTCTGTCATGGTGATGCACTGAGATGTCTTTCCTAGGGGAAGCCTTGAGCTGTTGACAGCAAGGATACAGTCTTTGGGCTTTTTCTCTTAGATTAAATGGTATTTTGTATCAGCTCCTTGACCAAATCAACATACATATTCAGCATTTTTTGCTCCCATTGTCTCACATTTCTTCTTACTCTCTCAAAGGGAAAGAAAGAAGTAGGAAGTGGTGGTGGTGGTGGTGCTGGTGTGTGTGTGTTAGTGAATAAACAGACAATTTAGAAAATGAAAGGTGAAGGAGAGGCTGGGAGAGCTGATGGGTATTGTAAAATCAAGTATGCAAATGGCACCATTTACAGGGAACACTTCTACTGATGACTTCTTTTTTCCTTTTTAAACTTTTTATGTTAGAAGAGTTTTATATTTAGAGAAAAAAATGTGGAGATAGTACAGAGTTTCCCTATATATCCCACATGCAGTTTCCCCTTTTACTAGCATCTTAGTATGGTGCATTTATTATAATTAATGGGCCGATATTCACACATTCTGATTAAAGTTTATACTTTATTCGCATTTCCTTGGTCTTTACCTAACGTCCATTTTCTGGTCCAGGATCCCATCTAAGATCCCACATCACATTTCGTCCCCAAGTCTCCTTTTGTTCCCGTTGGCTGTGATAGTTTCTTAGACTTTTCTTGTTTTTGATGACCTTGACAATTTTGATGCATATTGGTCAATTATTTTGAAAAATGTCCCTCAGTTGGGATTTTTCTGGTATTTTTCTCATGATTAGACTGAGGTTTTGGGATTTGGGGAGTTAGACCACAGAGATAAAGTGCCATTTTCGTCACATCATATCTAGTGCAAGTACTATCAACATTTATTACTGTTGATGTTGACCTTGATGATGGCTGGGGTGGTATCTGTCAGGTTTCAACACTGTAAAGTTGCTCCTATTTCCCCTGTTTTCATACTGTATTTTCTTTTAGGAGGTCACTGTGTGCACCTTAAGGTGTGGGCAGTTCAGCTCCACCCCTTTGAGGCTAGAGTGTCTACTATGTAAGTTATTCAGAGTTCTGCACAGAGATTTGCCTTTTCTCCTCCATGTGTTATTTATTGGGGTATTCAATCATTGATTTCGTGGGTATTTATTTTATGCTATGGGTTCTGATCCAATATTACTTAATTTTATTCTTCAGATGGTTCCATTGGGAGCTCTTTCAGTTGATTCCTGGATTCCTTTGACTTTCCATTATCAGTGTGGCTGGTTTTTTTTTAAGCACCTCCTTACATTTTATTATTATTATTTTTTGCTACAAGATGTTGCTACAGGCTCACTTTTATTTATTTCCTGCTCCAGTCCCTGAATTGGCCATGCTCCAGTGAGCCCTGGTTCCTTTCCTTGGAGGATGGTGTGAGAAACCAACATCTGGATGCTAGGCGTGCCCTTACTCCTGGGTATTGTCACATCTAGGCCCCGTCAGATGACAGCAAGGACTTATGTATGTGTATGCTAACCTGTGTATACACGCATATCTGTAAATACGTCTCTGTGTAGCTGTACCTAAATATGAGCTCCTACGGATGTCTCCAACTCTAATCCGTCACCACATGGATAATTCTAGCCTTCTCCCCACATGTATCTGCAAACTCCCACTCCAGTAGTTCGACACCTGCCCGCACCATCTGCCACTCTTTCCCAGAATTGTTTAATTCCAGTATCACGTGTATAGCAAGATCAGAGTTCTTAACCTGTGCTTGTGGTAAAGAAGTTTAGCAACAGGACTACAGAGCTTATGTACAATTTACTTTGTCTTTAGTCTTATAGACTCTACTCATTTCCAAAGTTACTTAGATTAGCACCTTTCTTCTCTACCCTAGATTGTTTCGTACTAAATGATTTTTTTTAATTTGTATACTTGAAGGTTTACTCCCTGTGCTCTGTGGTTACATGGTTTTGACGAATGCCTAGTGTCATGTGCCCACCATTTCAGTCTTTTACAGAATTGTCTCACCATGTTAAGAGATCCCTGTGCTTTACCTGTTCAACCCTTCTCCCCACCTTCTGGACTCCTGGCAACCACCGACTTTTTTTTTCACTGTTGTTATGGCTTTGCTTTTCCAAAACGTCATATAATTCTAATCATGTAGATCTAATGTATGGGGCATTTTTACAGTGGCTCCTTTTACTTAGCATTATGTATTTAATATTCATCCATGTCTTTCTGTGGTTGGAGAGCTCATTTCTTTTTAATTGTTGAGTACTCTACTGCTATATGGCTAAACCACAGTTTGTTTATCCATTCACCTATAGAAAGACATCTTGGTTACTTTCCATTGTTGGATATCCAGTTACGGATAAAACTACTATGAATTTCACGGTGTAGCGATAACTTTTCAACTCGGTCAGAGCACAGTTGCTGGATGATATGGTTAGAGTATGTTTGGTTTTGTAAGAAACTGCCAAACTGTCTTCCAAAGTGGTGGTACCACTTTGCATTCCCACCAGCAATGAGTGAGAGAGAGTTCCTGTTGTTCCACATCCTTGCCAGCAGTCAGTATTGTCAGGTTTTAAAAAAAAAAAGCTGGGGCTTCCCTGGTGGCACAGTGGTGAAGACTCCTCCTGCCAATGCAGGGGACACAGGTTCGAGCCCTGGTCCGGGAGGATCCTACATGCCACGGAGCAACTAAGCCTGTGTGCCACCACTACTGAGCCTGTGCTCTATATCCTGCGAGTCACAACTACTGAGACCACGTGCTGCAACTACTGAAGCCTGCACGCCCAGAGCCCATGCTCCACAACAAGAGAAGCCACTGTAATGAGAAGCCCGTGCACCACAATGAAGGGTAGCCCCCGCTCACTGCAAGCCTGCTCACAGCAGTGAAGAACCAATGCAGCCAATACATAAAAATAAAAATAAATAAATGTATAAAAAAATAAAAATTTTAAAAAATCTATGCTCATAGGTGTGTAGTGGCAACTCATTGTTCAGTTCACAATTTCCTAATGATGAGTGATACTGAGCGTATTTCCATATGCTCATTTGCTGTCTGTATATCTTCTTTGGTGAGATGTGTATTAAGATTTTTCAACTACCTGATCAGCTTGTCAGAATCTGTAAATCCCCCTTTGCTCTTGTTTCTGTGGCCCTTGTCTGATTTTATTATTGGAAAAAACCACCCAATTCTTAGAGATGTTCAAGAGTATTAAACACATAATTGGCATGAATGAGTAGAAGGAACAGGTTTGTAACCTGATGATCTGAAAGGAAGAATAGGTGTTGAAATTTAGGTTTTGGACCCAACAGTAAAAAAGGACATGGATCTACTAGGTAAGACTTAGATCTCTTAGTGATCCTAACATCTTCTTTCCTCAGTCTCTATCATTTTTGTATTCCATTCACCTGTGTTCTGATCTGGCAGTTTGGGGTCACTTGGACATCTGTTATGATGGTCAGGAGAACCGTGCTGTGTGCGTGTAATCCTGAATCCAGACTTGAGCAGCCCTAGGGTTTGCACCACCTCCCAAGAGAAGATGTTCAGCATTGCAAAGATATGGGTCAAATGACCCAAGTACGGGCATACCTCGGAGATATTAAGGTTGCAGTCCCAGACCACCGCAATAAAGTGAGTATTATAATCAAGTGAGCCACGCAAATGTTTTGGTTTCCCAGTGCATATAAAAGTTGTACTTAATACTTTATTAAGTGTGCAATAGCAGCATGGCTAAAAAAACAATGTGTATACGTTAATTAAAAAATCCTTTATTGCTGAAAAATGTTAACCATCACCTGAACCTTCAGCGAGTTGTAATCTTTTTGTTGGTGGAGGGTCTTGCCTCGATATTGATGGTTGCTGACTGATCAGGGTGGTAGGTGCTGAAGGTTGGTGGCAATTTCTTAAAATAAGACAACTATGAAGTTTGCTGCATTGGTTGGCTTTTCCTTTCGTGAATGATTTCTCCGTAACATGCAGTACTGTTTGATAGCGTTTTACCCGCAGTAGGACTTCTTTCAAAATTGAGGTCTCTGTTCTCAAAGCCTGCTGCTGCTTCATCAGCTAAGTGTATGTAATTTTTCTAAATCCTTTGTTGTCATTTCAACAGTCTTCACAGCATCTTCACTGGGAGTAGATTCCATCTCAAGAAAAGACTTTCCTTGCTTATCCATAGGAAGCAGTCTCACCCGTTAAAGTCTTATCATGAGGTTGCAGCCATCAGTCACATCTTCAGGCTCCACTTCTAATTCTAGGTCTCTTGCTGTCTCCACCACATCCGCAGTTACCTCCTCCACCAAAATCGTGAGCCCCTCGAAGTCATCCATGATGGTTGGGAAGTTCTTTCAAACTTCTATTAACGTTGATATTTTGATCACTTCTCATGAATCACAAACGTTCTTAATGTCATCTAGAATGGTGACTCCTTTCCAGATGGTTTTCAATTTACTTTACCTAGAGCCATCGGAAAAATCACTATTGCAGCTATAGCCTTGGAAGATGTATTTCGTAAATAATAAGGTTCGGAAGCAGAATTACTCCTTGATTCCTGGGCTGCAGAATGGATGTTGTGTTAGCAGGCATGCAAACAACTTTAATCTCATTATACCTCCCCATCAGAGCTCTTGGGTGACAGGTGCACTGTGAATGAGGAAAAAAAAGAAATACGTTTTTCTGAATGGTAGGTCTCAACAGTGAGCTTGAAGTATTCAGTAAATCACGGTGCTTTCTCCCAGGCCTTCTTGTTCTATTTGTAGAGCCCAGGAAGCGTAGACCAAGCATGATTCTTAAGGGCCCTAGGATTTTTGGAATAGTACAGCTCAACTAAAGTCATGTGCTGCCTTGGCCCCTAACAAGAGAGTCAACATTTTGAAGCTCCTTTGAAACTTTGAAGCCAAGCATTGACTTCTCCTCTCTAGCTATGAAAGTCCTAGATGGTTCTACTTAGACTAGAAGGTTGTTTCATCTACATTGAAAGTCTGTCATTTAGCATAGTCACCTTCAATAATTATCTAAGCTAGGTCTTCTGGATAATTTGATGCTTTACCTTGCACTTTGATATGACAGAGACGGCTGCTTTCCTGAACCCTCACGAACCGACCTCTGCTAACTTCAGACTTTTCTTCTGCAGCTTCCTTGCCTCTCTCAGCCTTCACAGAATTGAAGACAGTTAGGGCCTTGCTCTGGGTCAAGCTTTGGCCAAAGGGAACATTGTGGCAGGTTTGAGGCTCTGTCCAGACCACTGGAACTTTTTCCATATCAGCAGTAAGACCGTTTGCTTTCTTACCATTCATGAGTGCACTGGAGCAGCACTGTTAATTTCCTTCCTTTGTATTCACAGCTTGGCTAACCATTTGGTACAAGAGGCCAACCTGTTGGCCTGTCTGGGCTTTCGGCATGGCTTCCACACTAAGCTTAATCATTTCTAGGATTTGATTTAAAGTGAGAGATGTGTAGTTCTTCCTTTCACTTGAACACTTAGAGGCCATTGTGGGGTTATTAATTGGTCTAATTTCAATATAGTTGTGTCTCAGGGAATAAGGAGGCCGGAGGAGAGGGAGAGAGCGCAGGGAATGGCTGGTCAGTGGAACAGCCAGAAAAGAAACATTTTCCCATTCATTTTGCTGTCTTATGCAGGTACAGTTCATGGCGTCCCAAAACAATTACAATAATAACATCAAAGATCACAGACCACCAGAACAAAGGTAATATTAATGAAAAAATTTGAAATATTGCAAGAATTACCAAAATGTGACACTGAGATACAAAGTGAGCAAATACTGTTGGGAAGATGGCACCCACGGTTGTGCTGGAGGCAGGGTTGCTACAAATCTTCCATTGGAAAAAAAATTCAATAAAGTGAAGCACAATAAAATGAAGTGCGCCGCTATCATCCTTCCTTTTTATTGGTGGAGGTTGTAGTGTTTGGCGCATTCTCACTTAGTTCTAGCTTGAGGGACTGACTTGCTGAAAACCTGGCAGGACTGTTCAGACTCCCTGGCAGTGATGGGGCTGTGGCCCTGTGTCTAGAACACGGGCTGGTGGCAAAAGAAGCACTTGGCACGCTGCTTCCCTGAGCCTTGTAAACAATAATTAAATGGACGGAGGCACCCTCATTCTGCTGTTTCATTTCCTTCTTTCAGAACACACGAAGGAGTTCTAGTGCTGGGTAATAAACGACAAGAATCATAGCCCTCTGCATTTAAAGCAAATGAGCTCAATGAGGGCACACAATTCTTGCAATTACAATTTTTCTGTTTTGTATGTTTTCACAGTAGATGAAGAAAACAAGAGAGTGCAGGCTCCTTGGTGTGCTGAGAGCTGGGAGTTCTTAAAAAGCTTTGTGGGACCTCTGATTGTCAGATGGTTTGGTACCCAGTTCCTGCTCAGCCTGTGAGCGGTTCTGTGATCTTGGGCAAAGCTCTCATGATTTTGCCGTTAGTCCCATGGTTCAGATGAGTAAGTGGAGGCAGATTATATCTGATTTAGCGTCAGATGCGATATGTGATGATAATAGTTCTTAAGACGGGCTGGGCTGTGTTTTGTGCCAAGGGGAGAGCAGAAGAGTTGGTGGTGGGACTTGCATTCTTGTAAAGCTTGAATTGACTTCAGTTGGCCACCAGGGGACGTCCAAGAGCACTTGCAGAAAGTAGTTGTGTATAATATATATCTCACAGTTGTTTGTGAATCAATTTTTTTTTTTTTGTAAATTGAACCTTTCTTTCCTATTGACAAGAGTTCAGAGATGCCGTTCCCTCAGGAAAACAGTGGCTCCTAGAGCAATAAAAATGATGCTCAAGGATATAAACAGTTTTAACAGCAGTATTTAAAGGGAACATATTGAATAATATATCTTTGATATTCTTGTGCCTTGCATTAAATTGGATTTGTGGTAAGGCGGCGATTTTGTAAGTTTGTGGAAAGAATTCTGTGTCTTTGGGCTATGGCTATTTCAGTGTTTGCTTTTTTTTTTTTTTTTTTTTTTTACTGCAAATATGGAACTTTTACCTCTTCATAATACATGGCTTTTATATCACATTTACCTACTCCATCTCTCTACTGTTTAGTGCTTATAATGGAGAAAGGAGAAATAATACACGTAGTCACAGAATGATGGGATGGGAAAACTCTCAGATCATCGAGTTTAGTCCTCTTATTGTACTGGTGAGGAAACCAAAGTGAGACAGGTGAAATTATTTGCACCGAGTCATACCAATAATTGGACTTAGTTGAAACAACTACATATGCATATTCCTGAGGCCAGTAGAGCACCCGCCTTCTCAGAGTCACCGTAAAATATACGCAGAGCAGATGAAATTATTCATCTGAGGGAGCAGATCAGAAAACGATATATGAGTGACTAGGAAGTTTGCAGAAGTAACAGTCGAGGTAGCCTGAGTTTCTCAGGAGACAGGACAGAGCAATGCCGGTAATACAGTAAGTGGACACAGAAGCAGTTATATCTGGATGGAGAAAGATTGTAAGAAGGGCCTGGGTAGAGCAGAGCTAGTCTAGGAAGCCAAGGGCTAGATGTTGGCAGTGTGCGTCCAGCACCTTCCATTGGCCAAAATCAATTCTAACCGCTGTTCAGGGATAATCTGTGAGTTTTTACTGTGGCCTTAATAAAATTTCGTGCAAAATGTCCACGCTTTTTTTTTTTTTTGAATCATACCACCCAATGTCTCTGTCTATAGCTCTACTGCTGAGGGATCTGGACCAATTATCTCACTTCTGGACCATATGAGTTCGCATTTTTCATTTATGGTGTTGCCAAAAACAAGCAAAACAAAACAAAACTCTTAAAGGAGACATTAACGGTTGAACGAAAGGGATCTGTGTCTTTGTGGGAATCAGCAGAAATAGGGTCCGGCTTTTAGTGCCTTCAGAGGCCAGGGTCCAGCCCAAGATTGGCCTTATTTGACATTTGATGTGTATCTGTCAGTGGTTCATCATGAAATCTTCAGAGTTCAGCCAGAAGGACAGGCTGCAGGCTGGTGCTCTGATGATAAAGTGACGTGAGGATTTATCATCCTTGACCCTGATGAGGTCAGCAGATTCTTTGTTTAGCCCAGAGTTGTGGTTTCCGCAGAAGTCGTTTAAAACGGCAGGTCCTCATATTGTACACTGGCCAGTCCATTCTCGTAAACAGAAATATTCCTCCAGTTGTTTGTGGATGGGTGGGTGGGATGAAGATGGGTGGGATGAAGATGGGACCAGCTCCTGATGAGTTCTCAGGCAGCAGAAAGATTCAGGTATTTTGAGCATTACTAAGCATCTCAGATCGGTTCTTTATCAGTGTTTGCTTTTCTTGTCACAGAAACAAATAAAAAAATAATACACTATTCTGTTTGAAGCAGTCCACAGTAATTAGGACAGGATGGTTGGGTCAACATTAGAAATCAGGCACTGGTAGTTTCAAGCAAAGCTGATGATCAGACAGTCTGAGCTGGCAAACTCCTGGTGAAGTTTTTCATGGCGGAATCTGTCGGATGGGTGGTGAAATCTGTCTGATTGGACAGTGCCTGCGCTGTCTTGTCTATTACATGTTTTCCATCTCATCCCTAGTTTTAAGTAAAATATACTTCATCCGCACTTTCTCTTAGCGAAGCCAGCTAATGTTTATGGATGACTGACTAGCTCAGTCGTTTCATCCTTATGTTTCCTATAAAGTAGGGAGTATTAGCCTCAGGCTATAGTGAGCAGTTGAGGGTTCTGTCAAGTCCAGTGTTGCCCAGTTATTCCCTGAAGAGGTCAAGAGCTGACACCAGGCATGGTCGGCTTAGGCTCTCTTCCCTCCTCTCCTGAATAATCGCCTCCCTGATCTTTCCCTACCTTCCCACAAGGGTCCTGAGTTATGAACTCTTGTAAAAGCATGTACCTTAACACCTTTAATTCCTGCTGTCCTAGGCAAGGCAGAGGCAAAAAAGCATTAAGCAAAGCCATAGTCCAAAAGCTTTCTGGTAAAAATCATAGTATCCTTGGTCTTTTGGGGATTGTTGATTTTAAACTTTATCTCTCTAGTTAGAAAAACCAAGGAGAGAAAAAAAAAAAAAAACCTCACCAAACAAATAATGTGACTATTATTTTCTTCATTTCTTTTCTCTCTTGGTCTTTTCTTCATATGCTTTTCTGAATTATTTCATGCCTTACTCCTTAAGTCATGAGTTAATTTTGTGGTGGCAACTGTAATTCTGCAATTTACTTAATCTTTTACATTATTATTAGTATTATTAATTAATTTATTTATTGACTGCGTTGGGTCTTCGTTGCTGCACACACAGGCTTTCTCTAGTTGCGCCGAGCGGGGCTACACTTCATTGTGGTGCACCGGCTTCTCATTGCGGTGGCTTCTCTTGTAGAGCATGGGCTCTAAACGCACAGGCTTCAGTATTTGTGGCACGTGGGCTCAATAATTGTGGCTTGAGGGCTCTAGAGCGCAGGCTCAGTAGCTGTGGTGCACAGGCTTAGTTGCTCTGCAACATGTGGGATCTTCCCGGACCCACGTCCCCTGCATTGGCAGGCAGATTCGTAACCACTGTGCCACCAGGGAAGTCCCAACATTATTTTTTTAAACATGTCACAGTCTGCCTTCAGGTAACATTATGGGACCTGACGTGCAAGAATGTTAAACTGCTCCCTCCCATCTTTCGTGCCGCTGTCACTATACTTTTACTTCTACATAAGTTTGCTCCAGACAGTGAATTTTCTTTAAGAGCCAGTAGAAGTAAGAAAATACATTACATTTACCTTCATTCGGATCATTTCCCGATCTCTTTTTTTATTTCTGTAAATGCAGATTTCTGTCTGGGATCATATTACTTCTGCCCAAAGAGGACCTTGGCAGTTTCTCAGAGCACATATTTGCTGGCAATAACAATATCTGTTTGTTAGTCGGACTGATCCTTTGTGTTGACCTTACTTTTTAGTAAACTTGTAGTTTTAGAACAGTTTTAAGTAAACAGCCAAAATGCAAAGATAGTGCAGAAAGTGCCCATATACCTCATACGCAGCTTTGCTTTTTCATACAGTGTCTCACTTTAGGGTGCATTTTGGTACAATATTGAAACATTATTATTATTATCATTATTTGTGTGTAAAATAACCTATAAATGTGGGCTATAAAGAATTTGAAAAGCTTTACTCATTATTATATCTCTATGGAACATTTGTTAAAATTAATGGACCAATATTAATTACATTCTTGTTCTGGACTAATTTCCTCAGTTTTTATGGAATGCCCTTTGTCTTTTCTGGGATCCTGTCCAGAACCATATTGTGTTTGGTTGACATGTCTCTTTGGGTTTCTCTGGGTTGTGACAGTTTCTCAGGCTTTTCCTGATGTTCATGACGTTGACAGTTTTGAGAAATATTGGTCAGTTATTTTGTAGACTGTCCTCCAATGTGTATTTCTCTGATTTTTATCTCACGATTAGACTGGAATTGTGGGTTCTTGGGAGGACCAGCACAGAAGTAAAGTGCCGTTTTCATCCTATCACGTCCCACCAAGAGTACATGCTGTTAATACGACTCACCGCGGCCGCTTTGACCTCGATCATGGCTGAGGTAGCGCTCACCAGGTTTCAGCACCGTAAGCTGCTCCTGTTTTCCCCATTTCCACACTGCAGTTCCCATGTGCAGCCCACACGTAAGGAGTGGGGAGTGGTACTCCGCCATCCAGTTAATTAGTTTAGAGTTATACACTGAGACGTCTCTCTTCTCCCCACGCATTATTAAGTATAGTTGATTTACAATATCGTGTTAGTTTCAGGTGTACAGCACAATGATTCAGTTATTCATATATATATGTAAATATATATATATGAATACATATGTATATACGTTCCTTTTCAGGTTCCTTTCCCTTGTAGGTTATTACAAGGTATTGAGTAGAGTTCTCTGTGCTGTACAGTAGGTCCTTGTTGATGATCTGATTTATATATAGTAGTGTGTATGTGTTAACTCCAGCCTCCTCACGTATCCCTCCCCTCCCCTATGTATTATTTATTTGTGTATTCCCTCTTGGAATCCCACCAGTGTGGACCCACGGGCGTGTGTTTCATGTATCCGCCCTCAGCTCTTGCCTGTTCTCACACGCTGGTAGCAGAGGTAGCATCCCCAGGCTCTGCCCCTCCTCCAGGGCCAGACTGCTGTTGCCCCATCCTCAGGTTTAGCCTCATGGGGGGGTGGGGTGAGGAGGGTTCTGTGTTGTCCTGGCGCAGCCTCGGATTTGCATAGGCCCCGTGCAGTTGGGTCTCAGGAATTACGCTTTCTTCACATTCCTTCCTTTTTCTCATGAGAGCAGAACTCTGACTTGGATCTCTTGCTGGACGCAGAGGTGGGCGTTTCTTGCTTCATCTGGAATCATGGCAGACCTCCCCTTGCTCCCGGCTTTTCGGTTCAGGACAGTTTTCAGCCCTTACCTAGGGCTGGGGGTTTCCTCTACGCATCTCCCAGTTGCACTGGTTCTTTGTCTGAGGCCTGGCACTGACAGAGTTTGTCGTCTCACCCCCAGCAGCTTAAGACTTTTTGCTTTGTAGGAAAGAGGGGTCTGGGAAAGTGGGCAGGGCTTTGTTCCTTTCTCCGGGCAGCCGCTGGCCGTCCCCTGCATTGGGATTCTGTACCAAGTGGGGTGTCTCTGGGCTCCTTTTTTTGTCCCCAGTATTTCTTGTGAGTCCCCAGTGCAGGGTTGTGAGAAATAGCTTGTGAGTGAGAGTGATTTCTCCTGGTGTCTGGGGCCCCTAGGTATTGCAGACTGACACTCTAGTCTACAGTTAGCCTTTAATGAGTTAATTAAAATTTTAGCTGATTTATTTTTACCTGCATGTGTGGTGGCTGCCTCTTCGGCCCGTGCTCTGCTGCAGATGCGAGAGTCTGTGTGTTCCTTTCCCCTGGGAGGGACCACTCTCTCTTTACTCGCTTATTGGCCTGCATCTCACTCTTGAAGATGGAGACAAACGTATGAAGACACACCTGCCTTGGTTTTTATTTTCACGTTGAGCTCTTTATGTTTATACTGAATCTAATTGTGTGATCAGATGTGATGTTTCCCTGTGGTATTATGATTGACCTGAAGTGTCTTCCACACTCATTACTTCTTGACCAGTTTTGTGGAGGGATTTCTTGACTATTAACAGATCAAGCTTCATGAAACAAGTCCTCCTGCCCTGTACAGACTCACCCACAAAGCAGAGAAAGCAATGCTCACAGGCCACGCAGGGCACAGGGCGCTGTCTCCTCCGGGGAGAGATGCCAGGTGTAGCGGAGTGTGAGCACTCTGCCAGATTCCCATCTGGGTGTCTGTTCCCTAACTGTGGTTGCAAAAAAATAATTACCAGCTAAATGCCAAATAAATATGAGTCCTTCTACTCATAGTGCTACATTTTCATGCAGAGTCAGCTCATGCATGCGTAAAAATGAGATGAGGACTTGTATGCATGACTTAAGTAGTTTTATATGTGGACATATATGGGTGTAGGAAGAATGTAGCTACATGTAATCACGCATCTGAGGGAGAGGGTGTAGGTGGTGAAGGGAATGAGTAGGGATCCAAGTATGATTGGTCCTAGTTATGCAGGTGGGCGGTAGCTATGGATGTTTTATCTGTTGAACATTGTTTCCCCCATTCCTATCCATCTTGACCCCGGAAATTCACCGGGGGGTGACACCACCTGCTCTCGCACAGTTAAGGCTCAGATGTAAATAGGTGTGATGGAAAGATGCTGGAATATAGGCTCCGTGGGCTTGCATCTGACTCTGACCTCTCTCACTTGGTACTTTGTAACTTAGGTCAAGTTCCTTCGCTTTTCTGAACCGCTGTTTCCTCATCTGAAAAAAAGAAACGTGCCAACCCTGCAAGAGCAATGAACCAGATAATGGAGGTGGCCAACACACTCTTTACCTCTGGCGTTCTGCAAACACGTTTATTTCCATATGGCATGCCAGCCTGCTCCCCTGGAATAGGTGGGCCAGGGTAAGAGGCACGTTCAAGTTTGGAAACAAATTTTCTCTCAGTGTTCAAATATGCTCCTTCCCACGAGAAGTGTATAAATTTGAGCAGTAGCTTAGTGTGTTAGTCTGTGCCTTGAGATATGTGCCTCAGTTGATTTTCTTTTCCTGCAAGCTGAGAAATGGTACATTAGAAAGCTGCAGGATCACAGACGTAAAGCAGTAGTCAGTGGAAGAAACGTGAACTTACTATGGATACAGCAGAGGTGTAGCAGAAGCCGGAATATTGGAAAGCAAGGGAATTATAACCTCAGAAAAAAAATATATTTGTATATTTTCAGAAGACTTACCAGTCCCAAATTTACCTTCTAGCTGAATCGTTTTATGGTGTGCATATAATTTTCTCTGCTGTTTGAAAGTAACTCTCTGCTTTTAATCTTCAACCCAGCTCCATGCTGGTGGAAATAAAAACTTCCAACATGCAAACCAAAAATGAGAACTTTGGCCACAAATCAAATACTGCGCTTCAGGTGACAATGATGTGATGGACCTCTTCACACAGCTTGTGCTGTTTCTGTAGGTCATAATTTTCATGGTTTCACGTTGATGTCTGTGTCCATCTGTTCTTCCTGTTGATCAGGAGAGTATTAAAACTGAGGTGGGTGTGTGCATGTGCTTGCAGGAGGGTGCAAGTACAACATACATGAGTATCTACATTAGGAGACAAAATTGGCTTCAGTCAAGCCCTGGGATTTTTTTCTTTTACATTTCAGTTCAGTCCCAGAGGACTGCATTCATGCCTCACTGTGTCATCTCTTAAGCTTACCTGTCTATCCCCCCAGAAATATATATAAGGTTAGAGAAGACCTCATCATTTCAGTATACCATCAGAGGATCCAGAGATTGTTTTGTATGTAACGAGTGCTAATTAAATTGTGCGGCCGTAAAATTTATTATCCAAACTGAGACACTTTTATCCACTGTAAATTTCAGAAAACCAGAATTAGACAAAGACTATAGAGGGAAAATCAGAGTGCATGGTTACCTCTCAACAAAAATGTGTTGATCTGAGCTAGATTAAGTGATATATGATCTCTGTAACGGTTTCATGATTATAAGGGAACAGTTTTATTTGGGTGAGGTAGGCCCTCATCCTGAAGATCTGTTTTAGTTAAGCTCCTTTCAAATGATGGAGCTAGAAACTCGTCTTTACACTGCTTAAGCATAAAAGGGAATTTATTAGGTGAGGTACCAGGGAGTCCAAGGGCATAATTAGCTTCATGCATAGTTGGAAGCGGAGGTTTATTTAATGTCCATCATTCTCTCTCCCACTGTCCATCTCCCTGTCTGTCTGACTCTCTCTCTTTTCTTAACTTGTCTTTGTTTATTGTTGTATGTGGCCTAATTCTCAAGTGTCACCGACAGGCTGTTCTCATGTGACTGCAGGATGATTGTCCCGTGGTTAGAACCAAGCCTAAATTCTAATGCCTTTTGAATCTCCGTAAAGAGAGTCTTTTCTGATAACTTGTCCACCCCCCTCTGGATTTGATGCAACACTCAACCGCCTCCCCCCCCCAAAAAAAAAAAAATCGGTGCTTGATTGGGATAATATGAACCAGGTTTTTTTGTTAATTAAAAATTTTTTTTTACAATTTTTCAAAGTTACTTTCCACTTACAATGATTACAAAATGCTGTCTATACTCCCCGTGGTGTACAATTCATCCCTGAGCCTATCTTACACCCAGTGGTTTGTACCTCCCACTCCCCCACCAACGGGTAACCACCAGCTTGCTCTTTATATCCGTGAGTCTGCTTTTTTTTGTTGTTGTTATATTCACAAGTTTATTGTATTTTTTTGAGTCCGCATATAAGGGAGATCATATAGTATTTTTCTTTCTCTGTCTGACTTATTTCACTTAACAGAATGCCCTCTAAGTCCATACATGTTGCTGCAAATAGCAAAATTTCTGAACCAAGATTTACTGAGCCCTGTGTGCCAGGTTTATCTCATTCCGTCCTCAGCACAGTATTCGAGATAGATGTGCCCATTTTCCTCCATCTTACAGATGAGGAAGCTGAGGCTGTTGAGTAGCTTTCCCAGGATTACACAGCTGGGTTCAGAGTGCTGGCTCTGGGTTCAGACCACCCAGGTTTGAAACTCAAATACAAAATGGGCGTGAAAACATAATTCAAAAATATCACGAGCATCAGTGAGACAATGTACTTGAACATTGTTGCAAATGGTAAATTCCTCTGTAAATGTGAATTATATACCAGTATGTGGTCCATTACAAGATGCAGTGCTAGAGCAGTGGTTCCCAGTAGGAGGTGATTTTGTCCCCAGGCAAATTTCACAATATCTGAAGACATTTTCAGTTGCCATAACTGGAAGGAGTGCTCTGGGCATCTACTGTGCAGACGCCAAGGATGCCCTTATGTATCCTACATTGCAAAGGACAGCCACCCACAGTGAAGAAAAGAACTATCCAGTCAGTAGTGTTGAGGTTGACAATCATTGTTCTAGATGAATAGAGGTAATATGTGAACCTGGGCTTAGCTGGGGAGACAGACCCATAGGCAGATGTTAAAAATACAGTGCAGGGGCTTCCTAGGTGGCGCAGTGGTTAAGAATCTGCCTCCCAATGCAGGGAACACGGGTTCGATCCCCACTCCAGGAAGATCCCACATGCCGAGGAGCAACTAAGCCTGTGTGCCACAACTGTTGAGCCTGAGCTTTAGAGCCCGTGAGCCACAACTGTTGAGCCCAGGTGCTGCAACTACTGAAGCCCAGGCGTCTAGAGCCGGTGCTCCACAACAAGAGAAGCCACGGCAATGAGAAGCCTGCGCACCACAACGAAGAGTAGCCCCCGCTCACCGCAACTAAAAGAAAGCTCGTGCACAGCAACAAAGACCCAACGCAGCCAATAAAATAAATAAATTAAAAGAAAAAAAAATACAGTGCAGTGGGTTCAGGAGAGTTGGAGACTTTTAGACTAAGAAGAGGGACAATTTCATCATCATGAGCTATTGAAGAGCCATTATGTGAAAGAGGGAGAGGGCTCCTTATGTATGACCCTGAGTAGAAGACAGGCTGCAGCTCCCGAGAAGGTGAGCAGATAAACGTTACAGTACAGACTGTGTGTGTCTCCTCTGCTGTTACATCTTCATGTCCAGAACGGTGCCTGGCAGTGGGGTAAGGCTTAACAAATGCTTGCTGAATAGATAAATAGATAAATTAATGAACTCAAGCACCTGAGGGCAGCTTAACATAGTATCCTGTCCCATTTGGAGATTCCTTGATTTTATGGCAGTAATTCCTAGGAGGTGGTGGAGAGAGCTGTTCTTGGCGGCTGGATTGACCAGGCAAGGCTTTGAGGAAGGGGAGAAAATGGAACCTCTCCTCTTCATTGGATGACACGATGAGCAAAGGTGTGGGTCTTAAAAAGTCAGAGGTGCAGTTTTCTTATAGCAAGGTAAGACTTAAAGCAAATTCTGGAAAAAAAAAAAAAAAGATGGTATCGGATCCAACCCACTTGGGTTGGGTATAATAGCAGCTATTTCTCTTCCAGTTAGGTTTCAGTGGACACAGAGATGTAGCTGGGGTGAGCAATATGGAGTCAGACTTGGAGTCAGACTTACATATACGTCTGTAGTAAGGGAGTTACTTCTGATATTATCACTATGGATGAGTCATCATCACCCGGTGTGGTAACTGGAAACCCTAGAAGCTTCTTTCAGCATTCACCTTTTACCTGTTCTCAAGCAGTTATTATCAAACGCAAAAAGAGAATGGTAGATTTAATGAGTATGTCACGGCAAAAAAGTCACATGCCTGTGGTTATAAAACCCGCCTACTGAAATGACAGTATCCGTATTTCTAGAAGAGCAGTTGGAAACGGTGTAATATCTTTGTTCTGTGGGGGGGGGGGCCCAGATGTTTTCCACTGTGCAGTGTGGCACTTTATGACACCTGTTGCTGACCCGGTAACATCCCCAAAGCTCCTGGGTTTCCGTTACCTTGTGTATTTGGTTTTGTTGGGACTGTGCAGGGCTCTCCAGGATTATATTTACAGTGTGCAAGGAGGACGGCTTGCTGATTGTCGCGTTGAGCAGTAGCCTAGGGGCATGCCAAACTTCGCTTGATGTGAGCGGGTGATCAAAGGTGGTTTTTGTCTTGCTCAAGGTGCAGCAGAAGCGTGTTCTTTGTTAAAGGATCTGAAATAAATGAAGATAAAAATATCTGGATGTTGACATGTTTCAGAGAACGGTGTGATGTGTGATTAGTGACTCCCATACTGGAGAAGGTGTTATTACCTGCATTTTTACTTTTTATTCCACGGAATATTAAAATACAAGTGCTAATAGTAGCATTTTGATTTAAGTGGTTTAGAATTCACAAAGTTAATAAGTAAGAGAAATTAAGGATTGAATAATTTCAAACCAGAAACTTACAAACACTTTGAAACATAAGTATAATGTGAAATTTTGAAACTATAAATGTTGTATTTATATTTCTAATATTAAATATTATCCATATTGGCACTGAGCATTCTTCAACTTTAGTCCTCAGTGATGGGTGTGATGAGGTGGGTGAGAAGGTGGTGACAGAGGTTGAGATGAGAGTAATAAATGAGGGACTGATTACAAAGACTCACGTGCTGTTCAAAGGATGCTAGATTTTGACCGCTAGGCAATAAATAGCCTACAGAAGTCTTAATGGA